>NC_088308.1:13394833-14018666 GCF_910592395.1 Lineus longissimus | reverse complement strand
ACGAGGCCAAATTATCTGCTTGCAATGACTGTACTCTAGATTGTAGGCCGACTAAGTCAATTGAGGCTGCCGTCTGGAAGACAGAAATACGATACCCATATTATCTCTCTGTGAGCACTATTCTGGCTACCGACAACAGGTGACTAACAGGCCTGGGTTGATAGCCAAATTTGGTCTGATCCATGACCGCACACACCCCTTTTTTCGCCAGAGGCTGCATTTGTGCTCACGACTGTAATATCGGCCACCAGCTGGGGAGCGGCGAAGCACGTGGCACCACTAGGGAGACAGACAACGGTCTGCATTTCGTCGCAAACAAGAATCCCATTAGAGGTTGAACCAAACAGAACGGTGGAAAACAGTAATAATTCTCCCCGGACTTCAAAATCTGTGCCAAGCAATTCACTCCTGCCGAAGCGGGCAGGGGGCATGGGGTGTAATGAGGAAGAGGAACACCCTCCCTATCCCTCTGAGCATTAGAATCCAGGGCCATGAGATCGAACGTGTGTGGACCATACCTGGACTGCACTACATCCCAAAATCTTGGAGCCAACATAGCGTCACTGGAGGACAACAATCTAGAGGGCGCATCCGCTGGGTTATCTGCTGAGCGAACATAATGCAATCTTAACTCACAGTTATACGCGACCGTTAAGGCAAAAATCCTCTTCAGAATTCCATTCAATCTAGCATCCTTCGCCCCTTCATGTTGCCAGGCCCTCAATAACGCCATGTTGTCCACATATGCGTCAACGCGCACGTGCCGGACTAAGTGTGACACTGCTAACATGGTCTTTTCCAAGGCCTCCGCCTCCTTCAGATGGATTGGTCTCTCATCCCCACTCCCAAACATGTCCCTCACCACGATCTCCCCTACGATGCCCCCCCCCCCCACGCGAACTTGCTGGCATCCGTGGACAGGGGAATGGAGACATGCCTGTCTTCCCGCCACGGCATCCATTGCACCTCTGGCTTTTCAATAAATTCCCAAGTAGCAATTTCATCTGCCAGCAGGGTATCCACTAGCACCATTCGTGATGACCTGCTGACCTTAGAAATAGCCCTTGCCATTTCCCGTATATAAAGTTTAGCCGCCGGCACGCAGAGGCAAAACGAAATACACTTCCCCATAAGCCTCTGTAACACTTTTATATGAACCTGGCCTGCTGCGAAGATCTCAAGTCTGAGTTGGGCAATTGACTCAATTTTCTCTTTCGGAATGGAGAAGTGCCTGCTATCAGCGTGTACATTGAAACCCAGATGTTTCCTCACCTTATGTGGCCTCCACGTGATCTTGTTGTACGCAAAGGTGAACCCCAGCCTGGTAAGACAATAACATGAGTAATACATAGACAGGCCCGTAGACTGCACTGGTGTAGCTGACGCACAGAAATGGGCGGGGCCCAAGAACCTGTCGTCCAAGTACTGCGTAGTCACGACCAATCGGGACCGTAAGAATTCCGTCACTTGCATACCCACTGTCTGGTATATAAACGGAGACAATTTCCAACCAAATGGCAATGTCGCATAAGTCATAAAGCAACCCGCCCACTCTAGACCAAAATAAGTGGACGACCTCGCCGTAAGTTTTATCCCATCGTACGCCAATTTTTCATCTGTGCTTGCTATGACGTCACCCTTAGAAAACAGCCCCGGGACTACCGCCAATGTCTCCAGACTAAAAGATTCCCCCCTCATGAACAGATTTAAAAACCGCTCATCGTGACACAATCTATTCTTTTTCGTACCCGGGACCATAACTAGAGGCATGACTACCTTGGGTAGTTCTACTTCCCCCACACGGCCCAATAAATTCAGGGAACCATTTCGCAATCTTTCTTCCAACTGCCTGGAGATCTCCCTACTATACTGTGCACACGTGTTGTGGTTTCTAAACATGCTTGGCGGGGGTGTATTATGATCAAAAGACCGGCCTTGGAAATTCCCTTTAGATGGCTGAAAGAATTCCGAGACCTCCACCCCATTCTGAATCCAACTAAGCACCCTCTTTGAACTCCCGTTATTAACCAACGTAGTAAGTTGTTGTTGCCAATCTTGTAAATTCTCTCGAAGTTGTCCCGCCACAAACTGATCAGGGTCCCTCAGCGGCAAACCCGACAAAAGGTCCTCCCATCCCGCTCCATCTTGCACCCACGGCTCCCTGAATGGACTAGCCTGTGACTTTGGAGTAGGGAGGGGTTGTCCCTTGCAATCAATCCAAGCCAGTGTGTGTTTGCTATTGACCGCGTCCGCAGGATTGAAACCAGAATCTCGTTCCCACGAAGGAATCTCGCCGTACCGTACAGCCTGAAAGAGACAATCAGCCTTGAACTAATTGTCATTACCCCCGATTGCAAGGGAACCCCCCCCCTCCCTACCTCCGCGTGGCGAACCACTAGGACTTAGCTGTCCCTAGGGATACAGAGGAGAACCCATAGACTGCGAGCCAGAGAAATTATGACTTATACATTTGCACACCAGCTCATTATGCCGACACCAGGCAGACCAGGTGCACTTTCGACCCACATGAAGTTGTCGAGCATCCCAGTCAAAACAAATAACCTAATGGTACACATTATAGAAGATGCTAACCTAGCCCTAAATACTAATTCGGGAGCGAAACTACGTGGAATTGATGGCTAATTTGCCTCAATATTCTAAGCCTAGACTACTGCCAGACACGTGCCTATTCTGCTGCCGGCGGTGCACTATTCTTGGGACACGCTGCTATCAAGTGGTCCGGGGACCTGCAGATATAACAGAGGCGAGGTTTCAATGGGCCTCCCTGCTGACCGCCGCGCGGCCTACCCCCATATCCTCTGCCTCGCCCCCTCCATGCTCCCCCGTATGGACCCCCAGCTTGCGTCCCCCACGGTGCCATGGGTGCGGCGAATGGGGCACCAACGTTGGTCGCTGACTTAGGATTTTTCTTCTGTGCCTTCAGCCAACTGTCCACGCTACTATTGACCTTCTTCGCCGTATCTGACCCCACCAATTTGATCACTAGTCCATGAAGCGCAACGTCCAGTCCCTCCTTCGATTTCACAGCCTTTAAAGCCATCTTGTAGTGGTCTTTTTCTGGTACGTCATGGATCGCCGCTGTGTCAGCAAGCACTTCCATGCCAGCTATCAAAGCGGCATTCGAAGACGTTGCCCGCTGCGCTAACGCCCTTACCTGCGCCAACGCTGTCTCTGCCAAAGACGCCCCTTTCCCCTGCTTTAACTTCTTCAGCTATGCCTCCAGGGAGTCTAGCCGCCCGGCCTGTTTTTCCTCATCAGGCGCCGCCTGAAAATATAAAAGAGCCCGCGCCATCACCAACTCTGTAACGGTGTGTTTACTTTCTAACAACACAGGTATTCCTAACTCGAGCATTTAGGCGACGTATTCCGCTCTGGCCTTACGGGTTCTCGTTGTAATGCTGTCGTAACCGCTTGTTAATACATGTCGTCAACCCCCAAGTCAAGACCTGTCCTGACTCCCGTGCAAGAACATTGGCTTACCCTCTTAGTGGCCGTTTTCTGCTGCGTAGGCTGGTCCGGCATCGGGTCAGGCCTGTCTGTACCAGACGTAGCTGCCGCTGGCGCCGGTGCGCTCACCATCTGCCTCCCGCTATTGGCGTACCTTATTGCCGTGTGACACACTAACTGTCTTGACCATAGAGTGTCCTCTAAGTGCGCCATGCCCATCACCACCTGCGATAGAAATGTGCCATGATATCACCAAATGCACCAGACCAGAAAGAAGACCAGACTGCTATTGGGTGTCACCGTACAGTAATCTGATATAACTGAGGGCAACACCTACTGTCACCGGGCATGATCAACATGATGGCCCACCATTGGCACCAAAGGTCTGTGCTTGTACACGTAAAGGCAAAGCGCCATTTTTATGTTCACGTCAAAACTTGCCTGCACCTGCGCGAGGTAGGCATACCCTGTGCTCCTGAAGAGAAGGAACGTAACCTCTGTCGTGTCTCTGTGCCAAGGGTAGCATACCGCATCGATCAATATAACAATTTTAGGCAGAAAGGGTGATCTCATCAACCACAGCCTTAATACCCTAGGCGTCATGAAGTTACTCGTTGATGCTGCCACATATCAGTTTACGTCTTCATAACGTCGTTCTGCCGTCCTCATTACTGTCTGCTGCCAGCGAGCTGAAACCCCCCATTAGATACTGGCCATGTCAGTAAATAGGGAACTGTCACATAGCGGAACCAGGTAGAGAGAGCACTTACCCCGATTTCATATCCTGTCAGCCCTTTAAAAGCTGTCCCAAGCTCCTTTCCAGAGTATTTTTGAAGCAGATGCTTCTCCCCAAACGAAGCCATCGTGCCCGGCCGCGCCTTGAACTCGTCGCCGTCACCTAATGCCTGGACCTGCATCAGAAGCTGTAGCATGTCCCGTCCTATTAGAGAATAACCTGGCTTCAGCCACACCTCTGGTTTCGCCACTGTCGCTGAAGGGCCCGGCTGAGGCTCTTGATCCCCTGATGGGGGAGTATTCCTAGGTGATGCCATTTAAAATATGAACAGAAAAGAGGGTACAATGTATCTAGACTCACTGTCCACTAAAGAGGCCAAGCTCAAATGCCTAGGAAAAGACAAAGGAAGCAACACCCCACTAGCCTACACCCAATCACGTGTCAGCTAAACCCCCCTCTTATTGGCTACCTAGTTAGTCTTCATCGTCATTAGCCTAGGCCTGGGCAGAAAAACCAAAGTCAAGGCTGCTGACCCCAGCTAACCTGCCTGTACCCATCCCTGGGAACAGTCAGGCACTTCGTCTCGCACCACCAAATGTGTCATCTTAGGAGTCAACAACTCAACTCTTTTAATTTGTCCTTGGCCTAGTCAGACTACACTCCAGAGGCAGTGGAGTCAGCCTCACCCAAGATCGAGTGAATGGTTACACGCCATTTGGCTACGGGGGAGTCAGATTCAGGTATTCAGTACCTCAAAGGAGATGTTACCTCCCGGGGAACACTTCTCAAAGATAGGACTGGATTGTAAGGCTCTACCGTCCTTTCAGCTATCCAGCTTGTTGCCACTTGATACATCGGTCGAAGAGGGCCTGTGACCCTACGTGAACTCGCTAGCCCCTTGCCCAGTTGTTTCACATTGCTGGCAACACCTCAGTCCAAGTTCGCGACCTTTGCCTACCCTACGCACGGAGATCCCGGGACATGTCCCAGAAAAGACAATGAGAGATCAGATAACATGTCCACGACCCAAATGTCACGGCATGGAATTGCTGAGAAAAAAGAAAAACTCTGTAGGCCCATCCTGCATGGCCTAGTGGCTGTATCCGGGCGCACCAAATAGCGAAAGCCACCAAGCCCTCAAGAAGACACGTTCGCCACCTTCCCAGCAGATCAGCCCTAAAACATTTTAGATTTTGTGGTTACAAACACACAACTCTAGCGCACCACCCTTTCTGTTTACAGGCGGCTCCATCCTTAGGGAGGGCTGCGCCACAAGCCATCCATTCTAAAGGGTCTTGGGCACCCAATCCCGCCACACCGTTTCGCTCTACCGCGCCCTCTAGGCTAGCAATACTTTTAGAAACTTCACGCAGACTCCGAGCGCTTTACATAGGAAGTCGCACAGATCAGACTCCAAGCTCTTCACATGGGGAGTCACACAAACTCCAAGCTCTTCACATGGGGAGTCACACAGACTCCAAGCTCTTCACATGGGGAGCACACAGACTCCAAGCTCTTCACATGGGGAGTCACACAGACTCCAAGCTCTTCACAAAGAAAAAAAGACCACACAGGCCCTTCTATAGGTTACCACAAAGAACGACCCTTCCCTTATGTAATGGGTCTAGGACACCAAGTCCCATCACACAGTTTCACCTTATTTCGATCGCCACACAGGCTATCACTTCTAAATTTCCCCAGCATTCCAGAGACTGCTGAAGCGGTGACCGGTTTCGCTGCTTTCTTGCAAAAGACTGAATTGGTTGCATTCAGTTCGCGCCATCTAGACGCAAGGGCCCAACGCGCCGCGTAGCGGCAAAAAAGCGAAGCTGGCGAAACATTTATAACGGGTCACCGTCACTTATTATTGGACTTATAGCGCATTTACGGGGTTGCAACTATTTTGCTTTATAGTGTCACCAGGAAAGAAAAGCATGCGACCTAACGCCGATCTATTTGTATAAAGTGATAATTGGAAGGTATATAGTAGGAAATATCAATAAAATAATCATTCCATGTCGTCTTTTGAGGGCATTTTTGATTGTAAAAAATATATGTGTACGTCACCGTAGTCTCGGCAATGATAATTTTATCAGAGCAGTCTCGCGCAAGTAGAAGTTCTTTACCTATTAGTTCTTCACTTATTAGTCTCAACGTCTGGCGCAAAGCCAGACGTTTTCCATTACGATTTCACTACGATGTTTGACAAGAAGGAGCAGTGCGCGAGATATGCTAATGAGCAGACTTCCCTCGCTTGAGATTCTGAAGAATGTTCCATATCGCGCTAAGCTCATCACTACTGATTATGACAGGCGTGCAACGGTAGGTATCTGCTCCCCAACTTCCACCCTAATACGGTACAATAAGTTACCATTTGATGGGAATGGGACAATGCCCTCACTGTGTATGGAGTCATAGGGATAAGAAGACATTATTCATTAGTGTTGGTACAAGTGATTTTGCCCAAAAAGCATGCGCATTCAAAAAACAAAATATGCAAGGTATCACGTACATGACCATGACGACGTGCAGAAAGTGCACTGGCCAGTGCATACCCTATGGCTATGTACTAGTAAACATGGTAAAGAAACATGAACAACATCATTATTCATCGGCAGTTCATTTTACTCCGAGCTTTTCCTGAAACATATAGGCATGATGATTAGGCCTACCATGTACCATGTCCATGACCAATAACAGCACCAGATCATGTGGATGTCAACAAGTTCACATGAACCGTATAATCCCGCATGGCGCATGGGGCATGCGTCTAAACCAAAGCCCCAAAATCACTTGTTTTGGTCTATTTCAGTTTCACTTGTGTTTCCCCCCCGTCTCCCAGTCCATAATACATTTACAGTTTACAATCCCCGATCATGGCCCAACAAAAGGTCATCGGTTGACTAAAGGAACACAACTGTTCAATGGATTTATAGTTGAATGCGATCAAACTACGTCTTTTCAATCGTGGATTGTAAATTTAACCCCATGGGCCTAGGGAAGGCCATATAACAATACTTTCGACACAGTTATTATCTCCGCTGCCTCCACCATGTTACACACAGTGCTCACTGCTGATTCTAAAATGCGCCACCTAGTCAAAACAGGACATATGTTCTTCTAGGAATAGATCTCTTTCCAATATTTCGTCATTCCACTATCGTCATCACCTCATCATACTTTCATTGACATTACAGGCACACATCCACAGAGCACTCTTCAAATCATCTACACAGTGGTTATCCAACTAGGATTATAAAGGTAATTTCTTAGCCCCGCACAGTGGGTTTCAGTCTTGATAAAGGGGCACTATTGCTAGCAGCTAGGTAGGCAAGATAAAGTTAGACGAAGTAGCCGATAGGGGTCTCTCACCCCTCAAAGTCCGTCACAACTATTCAAGCTTGTACAAGGAATACATGCAGCGCTGACTCTAACAAGACCCAATGGGAATGTCGCACAGTCATCTGTCAAAAACAAGACCTATGTTGCAGTATGATCTCTTGCCAATATTTAATAATTGCACTATCGTCATCACCTCATCATACTTCATTGACATTACAGGCACACATTGACATTGACCACTGTTCCAGTCAACGACACAGTCGCTATCCAAGTAGCATTATAGAGGTAATTATCATTATCATACCTCATTAGCATGTGAACCAATCACGTCGCGTCCTTTGCGATCACGGCAAAGCCTCATGGAATAATGTCTTTCACCGTTGAATAACTTTTCATATTCCATGCCTACAACTTCAATTTCTTCATATTCCATGGCTAGAAGTTCAATACTAATATAATATCCAAGATAAAGTTACAAGAAGGGGTCTCTCACCTCTCACTGTATGTCCACACTATTCACGCTTGTACGAGGAATACATTCAATGCTGAATCTAACAACAGCCAGTGCCCTTTCTCTGTATATTAGTCACTGGAAGATGGCCCATTTCACTCCTTGCTTCTACTTCACCTATAGTCTCATTGCAAACGCCTCAGTTCTATGATATCACATTCACTTTCAGCTGTCATGCAACGCAACAACTGTGCTATCTGCCATCGCACATCAACGAAGAAGTGCAGCCGCCCACATTCCACCTCACGTCTGTCCGACCAGCTGCAATCCTCGAGGACGCCCCACTGTACCACGATTTCACTACGATGTTTGACAAGAAGGAGCAGTGCGCGAGATAGGCTAATGAGCGGACTTCCCTCGCTTGAGTTTCGGAAGAATGTTCCATATCGCGCTAAGCTGACCACTGCTGACCATGACAGGCGTGCATTGGACTGGTACAGGTTGGAACTAAACATTGAATATGCTGGTGGTGACGCTTTCTGATGAGAAGTTGGTCGTGACTGATGCAGTATCCTTGGACTTGTCCACAGCATCGTTCAATCATTGCTCTCTGAGCTGCCTTGATTCTGTACTTACCCAAATACTAAGACCAAATGCCTGTTGACTGTGCTTTAAGAGAGACTGGCGCCATGCCTAGAGATATGACTGACCCCTATTGGCAAATTTGTATGACTTTATCTTGCCTACCTAGCTGCTGCCTATAGTCTCCCTTTAACTGCGGAACACTTCAAAGTCGATAAAATGCCATGTTCCACCTTTTAATGTGTTCAGACCGCCATTTTCAAAATAATCAAGTCAGGACACTGCCTTCTAGTCTCATAATAAATTTTGCTTTCCTCAATAATAACATTTCTTCTTTAATGCTTTCATCATTCCAAACTTCTCCTCCTCTGACTTTTACAGGGGTACAGTCATGGCAATCAAAACCCAAATACTGAGACCAAATGCCTGTTCACTGTGCTTTAAGAGAGACTGGCGCCATGCCTAGTCTCTCTTAAAGCACAGTCAACAGACACCAACCCCCTCAGACTCAGAAACCACAAACACCCAACCCTTCCTGCTACCTTAATACTTCTGGGTCATCCACTTAGGATCATTGATTATTCTTTAGGAAAAACCAGAAGATCTGCAAAACCAATGGTACCCCATAAAAACATACATTCCTCCATAATGTTTCTTCGGATCCCACCACGGCCCATGTGGAATTCGTTCAAAAGGTTTATTGAAATCTCAAAAAAAATTCTCGAAACGGCCAGAGCCCTCTATTAAAACCTGTGTACATTACGTGTACATTGTTGTGCATAAGTTTTGGTAAAGAAAGTACACCTTGAACCAATCAATCTGCACAAAATTTTATATGTGTCAAGAAGAACCCTTTGCCAATAGCATAATAAAGTTTAAAAACATTCCAATACCGATTGCCTGAGAAAAAAAGATTTCCGTACACCATATCCATCAAAACGTCACTGGCGCATTGATATGGCCCTGTCAAAATACAAGTTCTAAACTGACCAGTGAGACCACATTTTCTTAAATATATTATCAAAAAGCAAATTTCTGTGATGGCCTGACTTAGATTAAGAATCAACCACAGATTGAGAATTAATTCCACTTTGGTCCATCCCAGTCATGTATTTACCACAACTTGACATTTTGATGAGCTCTGCCAGAGACCTCTCTTAGCCAGCGTGTACAACATTCTGTGGACATTTTTAAAAATTAACATAGGTTGGTGAAAAAAGTACACCAAGGGTGCTTTAATTCCCACCAAATTTTTTATGTGTTATGAAGAGGCTTTAATCGAAATAATAGTAAAAATTCAAAACATTCCAATACCGATTGCCTGCGAAATTTTTTTTTTCCCCTAGGCCTAGGCTATATGCCTACTGCTACTGCTGAAATTAGTAGGCCTATGGCCATGATGGCTCAGAATACAAACAAACCAAAGAAATTTTAAAACATAAAGAGAAATGGGTCAACCTCACCCCCTGGCTTGGAGGTATATACCTTCCCAAATGAGGACAAACTATAGACGCTTTGCAATATGCGTCACAATGCCCCCAAGATGGCCGCGAACAGTCTCAGTGCGGTCACGAGCAAGACGCTATGTTGTGACACTTTGTTGTGACGCTTTGCGCAAGTCCTGACGCGAAGTCCTGAAAAGAAGAAAGCCGACGTCATCACGTTATATCTGGCCCCAAACATGGCCGACATCATGACGTCATTGCAAAGGGTCTAGGCCTATACAACAATATCGCAGTCTGCAGACGAGGTTTGTCGAGGTTGGATTGGTCCACAGACTGCAATATTTTGCCCCAACAACTCCTGCATGCATACACAAACGCACCTGACCACCAACAAATATGACAATTTTTATGTTTAAAATATTATTTATTGTTTTGTTTATGAAATACTTTTTTTTTCTATTGTAGTCCAATACAGTAGACTCCGTGCCTCGGTAAATGGGCTGTCCACGGGCATCCAAGCACTGCTGAATGGACTATTGGGCCAGGCCGAAGCTGCCAGGACTCATAACTATTCTACAGTCATCCCGACGACTGAGATCCCCTCCTATCCATGGCCACCGAAATGGGTCAGCGATTCATTAGGGAGGTTGTTGAAAAAACGGAAGACTGGAAACAAAAAGAAAATCTATGAACGCCCTTGACGACCAACTTCAACTGACATTTCTTGTCACCTGCTATGATGGCCCGGGAGCAGTGATGACCGACAATGTAGATTTGCCCATGCTAATTGAAAATGGTCTTGGTTAGTCTCATTTACTAAATTTTATTCATTCATTTGTAGTCTCACACTGTAGCTATGCCGGATTCCAGGTGTTGGTTATCGTCTCTGTAGCCTCGCGAACGAATACATTGCTGCCTTCTTTTTTATTGTATAATAATAGACTGAATGGTTCAATTACATATCTTTTGTTCATGTACATGTACTACTAGTAGGGTAAGGTGATACAATTATTGCATTTGTGACATGAAGAGCGAACAACTGATACATTTTAAAAATTTTATTTTTAGGTGCACCACAAACAGAAGTGACGAATTTGGGACGCAAAGGGAATAAATTCCCTCTCAATATGACTGCAGAAGAGTTCCACATTGCTTTGCTTGCCCTTTTCCCTGCCATCAACCTCAATGGCATTAATTACCAGATTTGTCGGGCTGGTGTCTCAAAGCGATTGATTCCACTGACTGGGAGAACACCAGGAGAATTAAAGTTAGAATTTTCCAATCGATCGTCCAAGAACATCCACCTTGTCCCAGAGAGGAAGATCACCTCCATTCCGGTAAGTGTTTGAATATTGAATTTTCATTGCAGAATGTTTGTCTTCTGACTCTTCGGATGGATGACTTTATCATGCCGATCTATCGGTGTTGTGCGAAGGTTATCCTTTTTAAGTCCAGAAGATTGGAGAGATAAGAGAGCATAAACTGACCGGCACCAATTTATGGGTAAAAAAGGCACATCTCATGCAAAAAAATGGGGATGATACTAGGGACCTCTTGACTGCTAGTGCTAGTCACTATACACCAACTGCGGCTCTTTTCTGTACCTGGGGTTACACTCCGGACGCAACGGCCACCGCCTTGTCCCTCCCCCATGAGGAGAGGATATCAGGATGACGAAATGGACTCTCTGGGCCTGGGACTCCAACTGTGTCTTTCGTAGATGGAGATGGAAATGACATTTGCCCCCCCCCCCTCAGACTCTCAGACATGCTCTCAGACGACATGACCAGCTTCTATTCACTATGCTCTAAGCTTATTTTAAATTTCTACAGGATTCGTTATTGTACCGTAACAATCGTCGCACTGCTATCCCTGTAAATGAAGTTGGTGTTACAGTAAGTGTAGTTTTTATCGTGTCACCAGTAGGCCTACATTGGGTCTGGGCCTACACTTGTTTAATGCAGTGTCCCTCAACATCTGTTGTTGTGGTTGTGGACAACTTGCAAACAGAGCATGTTTCTTAACACAAGGTCTATTCAAAACTTCCAACTTTGTGGTAAACGAAGTCAAACCCCTTGGTCAGATGACCTCTGACACTAAATTTAGAACTCTGTATCTTTTTTATTACAACACAATGTAAAGGTGTGTCTAGTTATCAGAACAGCCTCAATGTAGTGGATTTTACTGGTTCTACACAGGTTTTGTATTTATATTCAACTGTAACATAAGCCTATAGTTCTTACTCACTATTTGCAGCCTCAACCAGAACCCCAGGCCCACGCACACCCGGACCCTCAAGTAGGGGTTCAAGATGATCTTTTGCTCGTAGGTCTTCACTTGTTTGTTTGTTTTTTGCTATATTTGAGTTGACACAGCACATATATATTGCAGTTTGTACAGCTTGATAATTGTTAATGATGTTGCTTGGATGTCTCCCTGACTGTAAGAACATACGATAGATAGGTGCTGACATTACACTCACCTCCACATTTGATATGAAATCAACATTATGCACCGACAATTGCAGACGATCTTAGCAAATAACTTTGCTATGCCACAGCACATGAATAAGTAGGAAATTCAAAATGTTCACCACTGATAGATTGTTGTTATCAAGGTGGGTACAAAATTAAAATCAGCCAACAGTTTATGAACAAGACTAGTGTTGATGCATAAACTGAAAACCTCTCTTTTCAGAACCCCCTAACCGTTTGCCCTATATGCCATCGAACAGACGTGACAGCATTAGGCTGCCAATTCTGCTTGTCACAGCAAGCTTATGAGCAGTCTCTTGGGATGGACTGTGCCAGGGTAGGAACATTTCATCGTCTACTACATGTGTAATATAAGGAGAGGACATTGATTTTTTGTCTCAGTCCTTCTGAAGATTGGCCACGCGTTAACCATGTCACCCTGTAGCAACTAGTAGCATGCTGGTTGCACTCTGTTGTCAGCAAAAGAATCCTTGAAAACCTAATAAGGGTCACAATAAGGGTGTTAATATACTTATCACATTTTAAATTTTGTTCTACCAGCAGTGCATGATGCAGGCTGACTTATTTTCTGGGTAATTAACTGCTTGCCAAAATTTGTTTAGACCTCATATTACATGTATGTCACATTTTTAAAAATCGGAATTTATCCCGAAATGTTCAGACATTGTAACAGCCACAATTTAGATCGTCATAAGAAATTGTGGTGTGCTTGGTTGTGCAACCAGCTTATGAGAAACAGACTTAGGAATGATTGTGGGTGGTATTTCCTTTAATTTGGGTATCTGGTTTCCATTTATTTCTTCCTATTATTTCTTCATTGAAGGAGCAAAGGGCTATCCGAGAAGATGAACAGTTCAGGGAGGCCAGAGAGTTATTAAATCGGCAAGACCAAGTGAGTGCTTTGTTTATTTTTGGATCGCTTTTAGAAACCTGCACTACTCCTAAAGTAAATTTTTGCCTACATTTTGTGTACAAATGTAGGTAATTGTATGCTGAATTATATGTCAATCTCAATCATGTACAAGCAACTCGGGAAGGAAATAATTTTTGTGGGAAAAACTGGGTTTTTTGGATGTAAAGCTTAACGAACATGTCCACCTTCATCAAAATAGGGGAATATACTTAAACTAGGACTGGTGGGTCTGCCTGTTGCCTCTGGTCTCGATGAATGTATTTTGTTGGTTTTTTTCTCCAACAGATACGTTCCGAGAGAATAAGGCGGTCGAGTGCGTTTATCGAGCCAACGATACAAGAGGGTTTCAGCCTAAGGATTAGGACGGACACTGGCTGTCTTACCAGACGGTTCCGGAAATCAGATAGTTTGTCCGTAAGTTCTTGTGTATTTTGTCTGCAAAGTTACACCTTGGCCATACCATAATATCCCTTCAATTATATTGTTCGGCATCTCTTTCTTTGGTCTTCTCAATCTAGATCACCTTTACTAGTTATCTCATGATTAGCGGAAGGGCTAGTAACAATTATTTGGCTCACATTATCCTTTTTGCAAAATATTTTAAAACTCTTTCAATCAGTTGACTCCTATCGTGTTTTTTATTCCTTCTCTGCAGCATCTGATGGATTTTATTGGGTGCGAGGATGCAGCTACCAGTCAGTTTTATGTTGCCTGCATTCAGAAAAAGATTTTTTGCTGCGAGGAAAATGCCGGAAAGACGTTGGCATATTTTGGGATCACTCAGAGTGAAGTACTCAATGTATGTTGGGTTGATGATGAGGTAATGTCATGTTTTTTTTGCTCAGCGTTCCTCATATTAGTAAATCTGTCATTGGTGGGGTGGGTTATCTATTTGAGTTTTCCTATCAATGCCTGGCGGGCGTCTTGGATTTCGTATTCAGAGCTGTGAGTACCAGAAGTCGTAAGTGTTCTTTATTCTTTTTTGTCTTTACAACTTCAGCATTCGTGAGAGGAGAGCTTTGAAATGTGAAGCTTGAAAGCCATTCTAGAATGCTAAACATCAGTACTCCCTTGAATGGAACCCTGACATATAAGTCTACCAATTTAACCACTCTCAGTTCACTCTTGATTTATTTTAATCCAGCTTTTTTCTCCTATTTCTTTAGATACCACCTCCTGCTCCTTTGCCTGAAGTCGTAAGTGTTCTTTATTCTATTGTCTTTACAAAATGAAATGAAACGATGGATGACCCCTAAGTTCAAACCACTCCTGATACATAGCAGCTCCAGTTTTCATTCAGCGTCAAAGCTTTACATAAGGTATGCATGCATGTTATTTGTACCCTGAGATACAAACGTTTTCCCCTTCAGGTGATAAGTGAAACCCCTGATTCACAAAATGAACCAATCGCAATTGAATACATCCCTAGTGTGGTGAGTCCTAATTTTTCTTTAATGACTCCAACGTTTAAGAATGAGATGATAGACAGAAACCCTGGCAACAATGCATATTGAGTGCCTCCAAAATATTGCCTTTTTGTCTTCAGTAGAATAAATGATCATTGACATGGCACATTGACATAGGGGAGCGTAGTGCCAGTGGAAGATGTCTCTTGTGATCGGATTGTAGTGAATTCGAGGCCTGGCCAGTGCCACTTTGTACTTTCGATCTCAGCCGGCCTTAAATGTCCAAGCACAGTGCACTTCTTGGTTTTAGAGAAAGGTGTCTGGATAAGGCTGGGAAATGAGTATAAAGCATGTTTTACAGTACAGTAGAAAAGAGCGCTATAAGAAGTACCGTTTTATTCCTCTTGCAGATACTGAGACCACTGCCAAGGACGTCAGCATTACATGCAGCAGATTTCGTTTCTGCTGTAGCATATGATCATATGGTAATGTAGACCTTGACCTGAATTTAACCCATTAGCTCCATCTGGAGCACAGAGTATCCACAGTCATCCCTCTATGCCGTGTCAGCTGCAGGAACATCCCCCCTTTTTTTTCTATTGATAATCTCCACATGCTGCGGATCTACCTGGTTGTTGTTTTGTGGGTTCCAGCAAAGGGCCTGCCTGGTAATGCCTGGGGGGGGGGGGGCGTTTCCCAGGGCGTCTCCCGTGTGTGTCCAAACCATCCTCACTATCTCTTTTGCACTTGAATATTTATTCTTTCCTGCCCTGTTCTTCCTCATAGATCATCAGTATAATCAAGTTAAACCAATTCACCATTTGAAAAACCTAGCTCACAAAAAATAATAATTTACAAATTATTTGTGATGGATTTTCATGCCATAAGCTTATGCTGGTTTAAAAGAGATG
Source organism: Lineus longissimus (assembly GCF_910592395.1). NCBI lineage: Eukaryota > Metazoa > Nemertea > Pilidiophora > Heteronemertea > Lineidae > Lineus > Lineus longissimus. The sequence goes on along the minus strand of NC_088308.1, from coordinate 14,002,917 downwards.
GAACAGAAGCAAGACTATTTATTATACTAAGGCTTGGAAATATATTGTATTCGTATTTGGTATTAGGTAACTTATTGCAAATTACAACATGTATGTTTTCATATTTTAATTACCTGATATTCATCCCACATCTCCTTCATCTGATCCTCTAACGAACCAAGGAAGTTCCGCTGCCAGAGATGCGCGTGATAGGCCTGCTGAATCGTAAGTGCAGCTTCTTTCATTTTCAAACTGGGGATTAAAAAGCATAGTAGCTGCACCAAGTCTAATCTAATAGAAAGTGTGCATAAGTGTGAAATAATGAAGTCCTATTCCAAGACAGAAGCCGTGGCCTTTGCACAGATCTGGCTAAGAATTTCTTATATTCCTGGTGATAAAGATTTGGAAATCAATGATGTCGAAGATTTCACTATAGTCTATTTCACAAGGAAATGTTTATTAACTGTTATGACTATTTTGGTTCTCCCATACCCAAGTGCAAACAGGTTTAAAAATAGCCAGCATCCACCCGTTATTACTGCACAATCTCTCGCCACTCATTGCCCTATTTATTTCTTTAGAGCAGAAGCTATTCTCCACAAGACTGGAACACATCCCTTATTATGGTGTTGGGTATTATTAGAGCAATCGATAAATATCCCTAATAAAACACATTTCAGGACCACATTGGATACTGGTAGTGGTACCACTGGTGATGTCCCTCACCGAAAGGCAGTGCACTGAAAATGACTGCATCACACTGCTTTTGACTGAAACCCCCACTGCATATGACTGTCTTAGGCATATCATTTTTTCTTAATGTTTTAATACCACTGATTTTGACTGAAAGACCACTGCAAAGCACTGCCACTTGCATATCATTATGAACGACGTATTTCAAAAACACTGCCTATGACTGAAAGACCACTGATTTCCACTTCTCCAACTCTGATCGAAACCCGTGGCATTTTCAACATGACTGAAAACCACTGCTTTATGACTGGTGAGATTAAGACTTGATGGCAGTGTAAAGCAGTGGTAATTGCAGTCAAATTCAGTGTTAAATATCACCCATAATGCAACCTGAGACAGGAAGCTAGTAAGTTTGAATTTGATAGTCAAACATTCAAGAAATCATGGTAGCTCTTCATATTTCTCGATATTTACCCGAATTTCAATATGAGAAGAGGGGAGTTTTAGTCAGTTTGAATTGGAACACATAAGGAGCCAAATGAATGCAAAAAGGGTAATCTAGACAGACACTGAAGTTGTATTTTCAGCAAATCAAGAAGGCTGTAGGCCCTATAGGTGTTGTAATGCATGCATACACTGCAAGATATCTGCATGTATCTTCATGCATCTACTGTAGGCCCTATAGGTGTTAATTGTAATGTATGCATACACTGCAAATTATCTCAATACACATCAATCAGTAGATCATTATTCTACAGGCAGCGTGCAGCCCCTGCGAAATGAATTTTACCTTAGGTGGATTTTGTTGGAAATAGCTGGAATTTCCAGCTCTTGGCTGGAATAAGCTGACACTTTGAATTTAGAGAGTTTCATCGAAAAGTTATAGCTGGCAAAAGCTGACAAAAACTGGAACTTTATCCATTGGGTGGAAATTCTTGGCATTTTCTGGAACTTTACTTTTCGTAAAAGTTCCAGCGCTGGAAATCTCTGTCACTTTACTATGAGATTGTCAGAGCTGGAATTAGCTAGAAATTTCAAATTCGATGTTTCTGACAATTGTTGGAAAAAGCTGGCATTTGCTGGCATTATGCAAATTGCTATTATGTTATGCAATTCTATCATGTGGTCTTATCACCTGACCTATCCCATGATGCATTACACCTCAGACAGGAACTAGTAGGTTTGAATTTTCAAGTCAAACAAAGAAATCATGCGGGAGCTCTTCTTATTTCTTGATTTTTACCCCGAATTCGATATCAAGATATCCAAAGTTTACACAAATTGAATTGGAACACATAAGGATTCAAATGAATGCCAAAAGGGTAATCTGGACAGGCCTTGAGGTTGTTTTTTTAGCATATGAAGAAACCTGAATCAGTGCATGTGCTGTAAGCCTGTAATGTATTATTGTATGCATGATCGTTGACCCGGACGGTATCATAACTGTAAGATTTTGCATGGGAGATGTCCACAGCTCATGACTCCTGTAAGTGATGGAGTCAATCAACAGTCGGCTTGCTCCATCGTTCTTTTCTTGCCGTGCAGTGATGTTATTTGGACATCCATTTTGGACGTCAGTCCCCGTCTTTAACCCTGCCCTCCAGACATCAAAGTGACAGAGTGTGCTATGTGTGGTTAACATCATGATGATGTCACGATATCCAGTTAAAACGGCACCTCTTTTTTATTTGGCTCACCTTGTGAGCCTATGCGATGATGTGGCGTCCATCGTCGGTGACGGCCGTATTGTTAGCGCGGCACGTTTCGTAAAGTCTGAACTTAAAATTGGTACACATATGTTCCATTGGGCCCTGGGGCAATTCACACCGATCTGGTCAATCCATGATCCTCAAACTTACGAGCCTAATATTACAATGTGAATACTTTGCACTATCTATATTATTAAACGAGAGGCAGAATTTTCTTGTCAGTGATTGTCAATGACGTCATCGTATCAACTGATCACAATTAGCTAAGATGTAAATGACGTGCTGCCTCCAGGACGGGAATTGAGCCCTGACGACGCCAGTCGGCATTGACGAGCACTCCAACCCAGGTCATGTGGCAACTTAAACCATCTGCAATGGGGAAGTGTCCGCCTGGCAGAGGTGTCTGCAAGGAGCCTCTGAGTGAAGCAATAATCTTACGTTTTATATGATGGGCCTCTTATGCTCGTGTAAGTCCATTCAACACACACCAAGAATGATATTTACATTATAACAGTGTGACAAGACTGTGTCAGAAAACTAAGGGATTAGGTCAGTGGCATATGCTCAAAACTTAATAATGCCACAGCAATCATGTTTGCAAGTGACATAAATCACTTGTTTGCATAGATAATTTCAGGTGCCCGCAACAAGAACTGGTCATCCTAGCAACCTCTATTGGAAGCAAAATCAACCTGCAACCTTTAATCATATTTCTGTGTGACAGAAATTGCTTGTTTGCAGTTATAATTGCAGATGCCATCAAAATTGAATTAGAATTGGAAATCGCACGGCCAGGGATCAAGCAAAATCAACATGCAATCATGTTTGCATGTGAAAAATTGCCTGTCTGTGGTGATAATCGCAGGTGCGTGTGAGAAGATTGCAATCAGCAAAGTCAAAACCAAGCGATTATCGGTTTTACTCCACGACAAGAGATCTTCTTGTTGCATATCACAACGATTCTAATCATAGTCACTGTTGAGTGACGAAAAATGCCTGTTAATTAGTGTGCAGCGCTCTGATTGATTCAAACGTCGAGCAGGTCACTCAGTATTAAATTTCCAGCTAATGTCAACTAATGCCAGCTATTTCCAATAAATGACAGCCCTGACATTCCTCGTTGCATGCTGAATTTGTAATTTCCAGCTAATGTCAACTAATGCCAGCTATTTCCAATAAATGACAGCCCTGACATTCCTCGTTGCATGCTGAATTTGTAATTTCCAGCTAATGTCAACTAATGCCAGCTATATCCAATAAATGACAGCCCTGACATTCCTCGTTGCATGCTGAATTTGTAATTTCCAGCTAATGTCAACTAATGCCAGCTATTTCCAATAAATGACAGCCCTGACATATGTAAATCAGCTGGAAGGTCTGGGTCCAGATTTTTCCACCTAATTCCAGCTCTGGAAATTAGGTTCCAGCTAATGCCAGGTTATGCCAGCTTTTTCCAGAGCTGGCATTTTCTGGCACTGCCATTTACCAAAATACCGCCAAACTCCAGCCCTGACATTTTCTGGAATTTCCAGCTAATTCCAGCCTCCTGGCAAGGAAAAATAGTTTGGAATTAGGTGGAAATTGCCAGCTTTTGCTGACAATTTCCAGTCGAATTTCGCAGGGGTGTTACTTTATTTGGACGTCAATTTGATCTAGCTTCAATCCCTGACATCACTGACAGTAGCTATGTGCCATGTGTCGTTTCAATTGTCTAGTAACCCCATCTGATCACTGTCATTATGACAAAGTTTGCAATGACGTAGGTCAAGGACGTGAATTTGTCATCTTTTTACTGTGTCACGTCATCATGCAATGGCGATGTCCTCTATTTGTGCAGATGACGTCATCACTGACATATTGGACGCAAACACACCGTCTAAAATAGGAGAGCAAAAGTAACAGTTCGCTGGAAGTTTTTGCTTTTTCGAACAATTTCTTTGGTTGTCATCAGCACAAGGGGGTCACGTCCCCCAAACCTCTCTCGGCATCCGTGCCTGCATGCCATTAAATAAATTATTCATATTAACACTGAAAATGACTGCTCCCTCCAAGAGGTTTTGGAAATGGCAGTCAAAATCAGTGGTGTTTCAGTGTGGATTCAGTGTGCTGCGAAATATTTAAATTAACACTGAACCCCACTGCCAGCCCTGTGCATGATGCATAGTGGGGAGTCATTTTCAGTGTCAAAAGCAGTGGAAATCAGTCAGCCTAAATATTTAAATGAGCACTGCTTTTGACTGCCTTACCACTGATTTTGACTGTCTTACCACTGCTTATGACTCCCTAACCTCTATTTCTGATTGCTGTATAACTGTATGCTTTGGTATTGCGTGACTGAAAAACACTCCCTATGACTGCTTTCCACTGATTTCAACACTGCCATAAAAATGTGAGGTAACACTGCAACCTGACTGAATCCTGACTGATATCACACTGCTTTTCGGTGAGGGGTAACCCGTGCAAGAGGTCGGGGTCGGGCTGCAAGACGCCAAGATAGGCCAACCCAGCTGTAAGTCTTGCTCTTCTTAAATCACCTCTCGGAAGATGAGCTAACGTGTCTGTAGCTGTGTTAGCTTTAACAAGAATAGCTTGGATGGACTCTACCGCTGAAGACGGAATCCCTAGGTCAATAAACCCAATTGGCTCCTACCGTAGTAGCACCTAAAAGAAACGCTCATCTCGCCTTGGAGGATGAATAAATGTACTCCCTATAGAATTTCAACTCCAAGTGCCAACCCTTTTAAGAACTAGTCGTGTCGAGGTCAAGGGTGGACCACAAACTGTTCAACATATTGTATTTCGAGCAATAAATAACACTAAAAAAACAAATTTTCAGGGCTACTACATCGCATGCTAGGGGTCGTGCTCGTGGTAGGAGAGAACAAAGACAAAATGTCCCAAATCATCTGTAAGTGTACCACTTATTCTAATATTGTTCTATGTATGATACCTTTTAGAATATGTAATTAAATTGAATTTTTATCAATAATTGAGGATAGGCCTGGTCTTGTTAGCTAAGGTCTTGACCTTATGAACAAAGGTTTGTGAGTTCGGTACCCTGTACTGCCTAATCCTTTGCAACTATGAGGAAGTTACTTTATTTCATCCTTATACTTCCACGTAGAAAAATGCATGTAAATGGCACGCAAACCATACCAGTTCAACAGTTCTCTGTGGAGAACAAAAATAGGGTAGTATGCGTGTGTGTAATAATTTGATTGATATTTCATGGTACATTTGCGAGGATCATATTCTTCTTTCCAGCTTGTTAAAGGATTTACTCACGGAATACCAAATGGCCACCCGGGAAGGCAATTTTGACCTGAAACAGAGGTTTGAGGTCGACAGGCAAAATGTCTTGGGTGCCACTATGGCAATTGCTAATGACATCAAATATACCTGGGATATAGATGTCACATTCATCAATGAGGAAGCCGAAGACATGGGAGGACCAAGAAGAGAATTCCTCAGGTATACTTCAGTACTGTTTTCTTTACCCTTTTGCCTTGACTGATGACAAGGACTTAAGTGACAATTTCAGCACTTGGGAGACATTGATACATATTTACTATGAATGGGCCAAATTCTATGATCCGTCAGGGCCTTCTTCACAATGGAGAAAACCATGTGCTGATATCTTTAGAGCATGTTACAATGTGTGACTGTCTTAGAAAGCTTGTCAAAGGCAAGCTATCCAAGATGACTTGCCAGAAATAATCTGATCCAAAACGAGTAAATTCAGGACCTGTGTAAAAGGAAGTGAGATGCCTCTCACCCTTAGTTAATTCAGCCGAATATGTTTTCAGGAAGTTATTAACAAGTTGTTTTTTATCTGTCTTTTTCAGCATCATAATGAAGGAACTCATTGAGAGCAATGAGCTGTTTGGAGGCCCTTCAGACAGTCGTTGTTTTGTTTTAAATTTACGCCAATTACTGCAAAAAAAATATTATAATGCAGGACATCTGCTCTCATGGAGCCTCCTGCATTATGGGCCAGGGTAAGGGTTCCTTGATGCCAGACTGTGGCATCTCATGTCAAACAGCAGTTATGAAGTTGAGGATGAAGTTGATCTAGGGCCCGAAAGATTCAACCTACCTGATGCAGATGCTTGCATCAATTTGATAGAGGTATGTAAATAACAAGGCCACCACCTACCATTCAATATGATATCATGTCAACATGCTGGGTTTTTATTCTATTCGAAATAGTGGGGTAAAGCTGCAGGTGTAAGACGCCTCCACTGATCGGCAATCATTCGAAATACTGGTAGTTCCTGTATGATCAAGTTGATCACAACAGACTGAATTTATGCCAAAATATTGCCACCTGAAATGCATTGGGCATTAAAATTGGCAATTCAAGGGGCCAATATCTTGGTGCCAAAAAATATGTCATCCGTGGGTGCTGCGATTGAATCATTGACCCTATTCTCCCCGGACAAACCAATTCTCTGCGGATGTACAAAAGTCTGATTTGCGTGTGAAACCAGCAAGGCATTGAAAAAGTTGAAAAAGACCTTTATCACTGTGCTTCACTGTGCAATTTGAGAATGTGCATCTAGTTGCCAGTTCACTTCTTTACGATGTCTTCTTAACTATTTCGACTAAATATTTTTAGATTTCGCAGTACAGTATTTTTTCATTTACAGCTTGATGCATGTGAAAGTGATGAGGATTTCGCCTCAAAATGTCAACACCTCACAACTTGGGGAGAGGCATGCGGTTATCAAGAAATATCCGAACTGACTCAGCTGAGCCAGAGAAAAGAACTGGTTCACAATATTGTCAGATACTTCCTTGTGGACAGGTAAGACACTTCTGCTTTTTGGCTTTGATCATCTGTCATCCGGCTGATTTTCTCTAAATGGTGACGTTGACGAGACCGACTGTAATACATATCATGTATAGTCAACACATGGTGTAATGTATTTCAGTGATTTCGGAAAGAGTGTGCTGAAGGTAGAGTGAAAAATCAGCCACCAATACTATCATGAGGACTTTGGATCAGTGACACCTGTTGCTGGAGGAAGTGAAAACAAAATGAGCTCATTTCATAATTAGTGTGCACTAAAATCTTAAAGACTTCAAAGTATTTTTTATTGTGCATTTTACTACATGTCAATCACTCTCTTAGGGCACATGCAGCTATTACGCAATTTCAAGAAGGCATGAATAGTCTTAGGTGGTCTTTTCAATATTATAAAAAGAAACCCACAATTATTCGTCCCTGTCATGTGCGGTGCAGGGAAAAAGATGACAGTCCAGGAGCTGTCCGACATCTTCCGAATCAATTATCGGAACCCAAGGGATGAGGCTGATGATGAGCATGCTGTAATGAAATGCATGACGATGTTCCTCCAAGATTGCGAAAGTAAGTTTTTTAGCTCACCTGTGGGGACCATATAGGATACCGTGGCGACCAGCGTCGTCATCGTCTGTTGTAGAGCACGTTTTGAACTGCTAGGGCTAGATGGCTGAAACTTGGCATGGTAGCTTTGGGCAATATCAGGGTCAGAATTGCATGGATAAAATTGCCCAAGTTTCTGGTTTCTAGTTCTGGTCAAAAATATTTCGTATCCAAGTGTGATCACCGTGGAAAGCATCTGGAAAGCACCCTGGGCATATCACGTCATATTCATTCTGTTCCTGTAGTTTATGCCGTATTTTTATTGCTTTTGCAGGTGGAAAATTTGACATAACTGTCAACGACATTTTGATATTTGTCACGGGAGCCAATCGAATTCCACCACAAGGCTTGGGGATGATTGATGTTGAATTCTTTGACCAGCTTCCTAGGGAGGAACGCTTAATCACCCCGTCGACCTGTGCTCTGCTGATCCGCCTGGACAGATGACTCCAGGTGCAGGAGTATTTTAATAGAAAGGTGGAGTTTGCTGTAAGGGAAGGCCTTGCAGCAGGATTTGGAAAAATATAGTGCTAAAATGTTCACTACAGAATGTACATGTGAAGAGTTCAAAATCCACTTCAGGTCTTTTCAAGTAAAAGCAACTTTTCTGCTGCGGCATTAATGGCATTTGCATTAAAAATGACATCTTGATACTTGATTTTCGATGGGTTGTATATTTTGCATTGATTTGGCTTGGTATTCACATCAGGGGTACTGTCAGCTTTCCTTCACCATAGTTATCTCATTTTTTTCCTGAATGCCCTCTGGCGATTTTTGCATCTGAACTCGTCATGTTCAGTTGTGTTTTGACCCAGTTGGTTCACGACCGTTCAAATTTTTATAACCTTTTCTCTTTTACTGTTGGCTTTGTAAATCGAGTATTATTTCTTACATGTTGGAAATATTTAGTGTTTCTATATGTCTTCGGGCTCAGCAGTTTCTTATGTGTAAATTTTTTGTTTTGAGGATCAAGAATGTGGGCCAGTGACTGTTAGTGTTGAATGTGTAATGGTTTACCGAGTGTGCCCGACCTACGTCACAGGGGACAGAAAGGCCAATCGAGTACACACGGATAAGCGGCAACAAAGTATTAAGTTGAACATTATTTTGCACGCCTTACGTTCATGATTGTACCCCCTCTCACGAAAATATTGTATGCTCACAAAAATAAAGAGGTTTACAGTAGTCTAAAAAGAGTCACTAAATTTTGGAATAATTCAGTACATTATACAGGGTGTTAATCAATTGTTAGAAAAATGGCCAGGGCCATTGTGCTCACCTCATGTGGAGGAAAGATGGATAAAGAGCATGGTATTGTGTCATGTAGTGTTAGGTTTGATGTAGGTCCAAGCAATTACAATTTCCCCAAAATGGCCAATTTACAGTACATTCGACCTCTGTGACCTTGAAAAGTAGGTCAAATCAAAGAAGACCGGGTGACACATTGAATGGTTGTTAGAATTAGATGTACCTATGATATAAAATTGGTGCCAATCGGGCAAGTCATTACTAGGAATAATGGCATTTTGAAGAATATAGGATTTGGCCCCCTCCCTGGAGGCCAAACGGCAAATCAGATCGCACCAAACTTCGGTACCTGAGATCACCTGACCAAGGGGTACATGTGTACTTAATTTGTGATCAATAGTCATTGCAGTTAAGAAACGTGCCATAGTTACGGCCTGACGACGAATTTACGCCATTTGACCTCTGTGACCTTGACAAGAAGGTCAAATTAAAAACATGTGTGACATATACTGTATGGTGGTTAGATGTACCCATGATATCAAATTGGTGGCAATCGGGCAAGAAGTTAAGGAATAATCACATTTTTAAGGTTTTTTGATTTTGCCCCCTGGTGGTCAAGTGGTGAATCATATTGGACCAAACTTTGGTCCCTGAGATCACCTGACTAAGGGGTAAATGTGTACCAAATTTGGTATCAATAGTCATTGCAGTTTAGAAACGTGCCATCGTTACATCCTAACGGCCAATTTACACCATTTGACCTCTGTGACCTTGAAAAGGAGGTCAAATCAAAAACCCGGAGGATATATGATGCACCTTTGCTAGAAGTACCTACCATATTTTTTTCAAAATTTCCCGACTACTATTAAGGGAGATATTGCATATTTTCACTTTTAACGTTTGGCCAAACCATGAAACGAATCGGACCGAAACTTGGTCTCCAAGGTGTCATTACATAAGGGTACATGTGTACCAAGTTTCAACTCAATAGCTCTAACAGTTACGAAACGTGCCCTGCTAACGGACGACGGACGACGACGACGACGACGACGACGGATGACGGACGCCACGGTATGGGATAAGCTCACCTCTGCTAAGAGGTGAGCTAAAAAGGACCAGAAAAATTTGCAAATTCAGCTGCAAAAAAAGTAAACAGTTTGTCTGTCTATTCTTCCAAACCAAACAATTTTTCAAAATTTTGCTCAAAACTGGCCTTTTTCAGAAATGACTCCTCTTTTTCTCTGGTGTATTGTGTAATGACTTTTATGATATCGACTTGCACAATTGGTACAGTACCTATAAAATAGCACAAGTTTTTGCTGTCCATATCTGCAGTCACTTGCACAATTGGTACAGTACCTATAAAATAGCACAAGTTTTTGCTGTCCATATCTGCAGTCAATTAAACCATAATGTATATGGCAAGCGAGCGTTCGAAAAATTCATGTGATCAGGGGTAGGATTTTGTTGACGTTGCTTATAAAAAAAACCCTCTGGTTTTTATGAGATACTCTTGTTCTAAAACTTATGTTTGTATCAGATTCATTAATGATCATAGATTAATAGTTGGTATTTGAGTCTTGATCTCGAGTTATGCTTTAGAGTTATGTGATTTTAAGCACACTGGTTTTGGCGTTTTTTGGAGAGATGTTGCTCAGAGAAATGTAGAACTCCGAGTTCTCCAGACATCATGAATATGCGGTGCATGGTTATCCATCTGTAGTTGGCAATACTTAAGTCCATATATAGCACACCTATGAATATTTTAATGGAGTGTCTACTCAAAATATATTATGTTTCAAAAAACCATCTCTTTCATTCTTCATAATGTGATCTCGGGACATCAATCTCAGTACAAGGATTGTCACAATCTGGAGAAACCATATTGTCTGGATCTGTGGCACCTCGATCTTGGAGCATACAAGATGGCACTTGAGCAAACTCCGGATCCTACGACCGCATCGGAGGATAGTTCTGTTGGAGGAGCCCCTCCCTACATTGTTGTCTTGGGTGGAAATGTGCTCTGAGACAATCTTTTCCCTGATTTTCTGTTATCGGTGATACATGTATATGAATATTTTTATCAGAAGAAATAATTTCTGAGAAGGATCTAAGGCCTTATAGACCAAGGCATTGAGACATCATCACAACTTGACTCGCTTGCACCAGTTAGCTATACTATCAGTCCCCGAGTAAAGGCAGGAATGGGGTACAGCCCTGTCCCTTCAGTATTGGACGAGACATGTCTAAGACTGTCTACAGGTGATGCAAGGTCTTAGTAGGTTGTGACATCATATTGAGCGATTGGATGTTGTTGAGACACTTGACATATGGCTATATTATGCTACCAAATGTTCTTGGCCAATAGCGTAACTCGATTCACATCATGTGATTTCAAGTCATCACATCGTATCGGATCCAAAAAAGCAATAACGGATCCAAAAAAATGTCGTAACGGATCCTAAAAGGATTTAATCCAATCAAAATGAAGTTTACAAATGATCTTGGATGGTCGTCGGTAGTTACGTTTAAGAAACAAATTTGCCATCAATTCAAAAGCAAGATGGCTGTCATAAATTTCAATGCTGTTTACATTTTGTATATTTCATTAAAAACAAATTGTTTCATTATTTTCCTTTGGATTGATTTCTTTGCCAAGACATTTGGTTGCATAATATAGCAAATAGTGGATGTTTAAGGTCGTCCAATATGGAATTTTGCAAAGCCTCGTCCGCCATGACATTTCTTCGTCCCATCAAAATTCCATATCGGACTCCCAAACATCCACTATTTGTATAATATTGTCCACAGGGACATGGTCTTATACCAAGGTTGTGACATCATATCAAGCAAGGTTCTTGATCAAGACACTTTGGTCGTGTTGTCAGTTGTCTACAGGTGATGCGTGGTCTTAGTAGGTTGTGACATCATATCGAGCGATCAGAGGTTGTTGAGACACTTGACATATGGCAATATTGTCCACAGGGACATGGTCATATACCAAGGTTGTGACATCATATCAAGCAAGGTTCTTGATCGAGACACTTTGGTTGTGTTGGCAGTTTACAGGTGATGCAAGGTCTTAGTAGGTTGTGACATCATATCGAACGATCAGATGTTGTTAAGACACTTGACATATGGCAATATTGTCGACAGGGACATGGTCTTATACCAAGGTTGTGACATCATATCAAGCAAGGTTCTTGATAGAGACGCTTTGGTTGTGTTGGCAGTTTACAGGTGATGCAATGTCTTAGTAGGTTGTGACATCATATCGAGCGATTTGATGTTGTTGAGACACTTGACATATGGCTATATTGTCCACAGGGACATGGTTTTATACCGAGGTTGTGACATCATCATATCAAGCAAGGTTCTTGATCGAGACACTTTGGTCGTGTTGGTAGTTGTTTACAGGTGATGCAAGGTCTTAGTAGGGTGTGACATCATATCGAGCGATCGGATGTCGTTGAGACACTTGACATATGGCAATATTGTTCACAGGGACATGGTCTTATACCAAGGTTGTGACATCATATCAAGCAAGGTTCTTGATCGAGACACTTTGGTCGTGTTGGCAGTTGTCTACTGGTGATGCATGGTCTTAGTAGGTTGTGACATCATATAGAGCGATCAGAGGTTGTTGACACACTTGACATATGGAAATATTGTCCACAGGGACTTGGTCTTATACCAAGGTTGTGACATCATATCAAGCAAGGTTCTTGATCGAGACACTTTGGTCGTGTTGGTAGTTGTTTACAGGTGATGCAAGGTCTTAGTAGGTTGTGACATCATATCGAGCGATTGGATGTTGTTGAGACACTTGACATATGGCTATATTGTCCACAGGGACATGGTTTTATACCGAGGTTGTGACATCATCATATCAAGCAAGGTTCTTGATCGAGACACTTTGGTCGTGTTGGTAGTTGTTTACAGGTGATGCAAGGTCTTAGTAGGTTGTGACATCATATTGAGCGATCGGATGTCGTTGAGACACTTGACACTCTTCTGAACCAATATGTTCTTCGAACTTTCAAGCGTAATGATCTCTTGTGAAAAAGACAGTGAAAAACTGCGAGCCATTTCTAACTCTGGTTCATAGTTCCGGTGGACTTTTCTGAACCAATATGTCATGATACTTGTACTCAGCTACTCGCTCTCTTAGATTGGACTCTAAAAAATATGAACCTAGATAATTCGGACTTTACACTTTTGATCGTAATACGTGACAGGTACAGAACTTTTATTTTATTGCCATATTGCTTACTAGCCTCATCTCACCAAATCGCAATGAGTTTGATATACCTTTTCTGGCTCATCTTCTTCGAGCAACTGATGTTTATCTATCACTTAAATCTTAACTGTAAATATTTATCACGTCATTATTTTCCACAATTGTTAACCAACCTTTCAGCACTTTTAATTCTGTTTCCTTTGCCCATATACATGTACAGGATAAATTTACATATTGTTATTTCATCTCCACTATGTCATTTTATGACTGACACAATCGTATACATTGTTTCTTTTCTAGGCAGTTCACTCCACACCTACTTGTTCTCTCTTAATGACATCTCTCCTTGACTTTCTTATAGACCCAGAAGACAACACACAGGAACCTTTAATAAATCTAAAAGACTCCCCTTATATCTCAGATGATGACCTTCTAAAAATTAATACCCAAAAAAGTCTTGTATTCTTGAGCATGAACTGTCAAAGTCTTAACGCAAAATTTAATGAAATTCTACTATATTTGGAACGCTTAAAAAAGGAAAATTTTGAATACACCGCTATCTGCCTCCAAGAAACCTGGATCAAAGACAAATCCCTTGCTGATTCCCTTTATAAAATCCCTGGTTATACTGCTGTCCACCAACAAAGAACCTGCTCCGCTCATGGAGGCCTTACAATTTATATCAAAGAGGGCTATGATTTTAATATACTTTCAAACTTACCAACTCATACCTCATGGGAAAATCTATTTATTGAAATCAAAGGGAAGTCAACTAACCAAAGTAGAATAATCCTAGGAAACATCTACAGGTTGCCACAGCACAAAAACGAAAACTATTATCAATTTATAAATGAATTCAGCGAGCTGATGGTATATTTCAAAAACATGAATAGCGAATGCTATTTAGCAGGAGATTATAACATTGATCTATTGAAAATCAAAGAAAAAAAGGCGATCAATGATTACATCGACAACTTATTCACACTATCAATCTATCCAACAATAACCCGACCGACGCGAATAACCCCACATAGTGCAACTCTCATTGACAACTTCCTATGTCGATTCTCAAAGACATTCACAACACTATCAACTGGTATATTAAACCATCGTTTTTCAGACCATCAACCTTACTTCCTGGAAATAAAAGATGACCGGAAGATTTGCAATGAAACTAACAATCCTAAACACATTCAATTCAGGACATTCAACACTGAAAATATTATGAATTTTAAAAGAACTCTAAGTGTAACCCTAGCAAATCTCCATCGTGATCCAACTTGGTCAACGCTGAGCATAAATGATAGCTTCAATAAATTTCATACCATAATTACCAAGTGCAAAGAGAAACACTTTCCACTGATATCTGTTAAGTTTAATAAACATAGACATAAAAAGGAACCCTGGATTACAAGCGCTCTTGTCAAATCAATTACGAAAAGGGACAAACTCTACAAAAAACTTAAAGGAACTCCAAGAAACTGTCAACTCTATGAAACAAGACATAATCAACTCAGAAATTATAATAAGATTCTAAGACGACTCATTCATGGAGCAAAAAGGTCATACTACACTGAGCAATTCAACAAATGTGCGAATGACAGCAGAAAAACCTGGTCAAATATAAACTCGATCATAAAGAAAAAATCAAACAATAAGGGTGAACAAATACCAAGTTCGTTCAGTGTAAATAATGTACAAACAACCGATAAAACAGTTATAGCCAATGGTTTTAATGACTTCTTTGTAAATATCGGTCCTAAACTTTCAAAAAACATAAAGCCTATCACCACTGATTTCAAACATTACCTTGATAATCAAAGAGATAAGACCTTTCAATTTACGAAAATAAACCGAATGGATATTGCTAAAGTAATTGACAATCTAAATCCGAAACCTAGCAGTGGCTGGGATGGTATATCCACTAAACTCTTAAAAATGTGCAAATTTGAAATTCTTGACATTGTCACAGCTTCAGTAAACCGCTCTCTTGAATCAGGCATTTTCCCAGACAATCTTAAAATAGCAAAAGTTATTCCGTTATTTAAAAAAGGGGAAAAAGATTCATTTAACAACTACCGGCCAATATCCCTTCTTCCATCAATCTCAAAAATCTATGAAAGAATCATACATGATCAACTCACTAAATATCTCGTCGACAACAAAATAATCTTTGAAAGTCAATATGGTTTCCGAAAAAAACACTCAACAGACCTCGCCGCAGCAGAGTTAATTGATAGAATAACTAAAACCTTGGATAACAACAAGAAATCAATTGCCATATTTATGGATCTGTCCAAGGCTTTCGATACATTGGATCATAATATCTTATTACATAAACTTAGCCTTTACGGTCTTACTGACTCTGCTCTAAATCTCATGAAAACTTATATATCCAACAGACGTCAATATGTTGATTTCTCTAGTTACACCTCCGACCATGCTGTCATTAAAACGGGTGTACCCCAAGGGTCGATCTTAGGGCCTCTCCTTTTTACCATTTACATCAATGATCTAAACAAAGCAAGTAAATTCTTCAATTTTATAATGTTTGCGGACGATACAACTTCACTTAGCGAATTACATTCTTTCTCTACCAAGGTAAACCACATATTAAACACCGAGCTATTAAACATAGCAAACTGGTTAAAAGCAAATAAATTATCTTTAAATATCTCAAAAACTAAATTTATGATCTTTGAACGAACACACAAAATTTTTAATGGCATCCTAGATTTACAAGTAAACGAAACTCGAATGTGTTGAATCGTTTAACTTCCTTGGATTACTTATAAATAAGGATCTTACTTGGACTTCACATATAAATCATATTTCAAAAAAAATATCAAGGGCAACCGGCATTATCAATTACTTAAAACATTTTATTCCACAGAAAATTCTAATAACGATTTACCACTCTC
Organism: Lineus longissimus; assembly: GCF_910592395.1. Taxonomy (NCBI): domain Eukaryota; kingdom Metazoa; phylum Nemertea; class Pilidiophora; order Heteronemertea; family Lineidae; genus Lineus; species Lineus longissimus. The sequence goes on along the minus strand of NC_088308.1, from coordinate 13,986,720 downwards.
TTATCTCTGCTCATCTCAACTATCAAATATTATCTTGGGGCTATGATCACAACGAAATTTTAAAATTACAAAAGAAAGCTATTCGTGCCATTACTCTCAGTCATCCTATTAGTCACACTGACCCTTTATTCATAAAGCTGAAACTACTCAAACTACCGGACTTACACAAATTAATTGAAATAAAATTTCTCTATAGATTTTTAAAAAAGGATTTACCAGTGTACTTCATGCACAATTTTTTCTCATTTAACAGTGATGTTCATAACTATCCCACAAGAATTAATGATAAATTTAAAATACCAAATGTAAGACACGAATATGCCAAAATGACACCACGATACAGTTTAACTAAATTATATAATTCTCTCTCAAAACAAACTCTAAACAAACTCCACTCAAATTTTAGCTTAAAATCCTTTTCAACATACTACAAAAATGAAATTTTGGGTTCCTATCATAAAAAGTGCCAAATTCGCAACTGCTATGTTTGCGACATTCGTTAAACTTTTTTCGTCTTATAACTGTTATTACTCACTCCTTCACTGTAAAATAGAACTGTCTTGTAAATTAAATTGTAAATCCTGTATATAATAATTAACATTGTACTACATGTAATTCATAAGGGAGCAGGCATTAAGCGGCCAATCTGGTCTTGTTCTGCTCCCGACCACAATCAATATTATGTATTTCATTAATGCACCTTGTAAATTTTGTTGGTCGAATAAATATTCATATTCATATTCATATGGCAATATTGTTCACAGGGACATGGTCTTATACCAAGGTTGTGACATCATATCAAGCAAGGTTCTTGATCGAGACACTTTGGTCATGTTGGCAGTTGTCTACAGGTGATGCATGGACTTAGTAGGTTGTGACATCATATCGAGCGATTTGATGTTGTTGAGACACTTGACATATGGCTATATTGTCCACAGGGGCATGGTTTTATACCGAAGTTGTGACATCATATCAAGCAAGGTTCTTGATCGAGACACTTTGGTTGTGTTGGCAGTTTGCAGGTGATGCAATGTCTTAGTAGGTTGTGACATCATATCGAGCGATCAGATGTTGTTGAGACACTTGACATATGGCAATATTGTCCACAGGGACATGGTCTTATACCAAGGTTGTGACATCATATCAAGCAAGGTTCTTGATCGAGACACTTTGGTTGTGTTGGCAGTTTACAGGAGATGCAATGTCTTAGTAGGTTGTGACATCATATCGAGCGATTTGATGTTGTTGAGACACTTGACATATGGCTTTATTGTCCACAGGGACATGGTTTTATACCGAGGTTGTGACATCATATCAAGCAAGGTTCTTGATCGAGACACTTTGGTCGTGTTGGTAGTTGTTTACAGGTGATGCAAGGTTTTAGTAGGTTGTGACATCATATCGAGCGATTGGATGTTGTTGAGACACTTGACATATGGCTATATTGTTCACAGGGACATGGTCTTATACCAAGGTTGTGACATCATATCAAGCAAGGTTCTTGATCGAGACACTTTGGTCGTGTTGGCAGTTGTCTACTGGTGATGCATGGTCTTAGTAGGTTCTGACATCACATAGAGCGATCAGAGGTTGTTGACACACTTGACATATGGCAATATTGTCCACAGGGACTTGGTCTTATACCAAGGTTGTGACATCATATCAAGCAAGGTTCTTGATCGAGACACTTTGGTTATGTTGGCAGTTTACAGGTGATGCAAGGCCTTAGTAGGTTGTGACATCATATTGAGCAATTGGATGTTGCTGAGACACTTTAAAGATGGCAATATTGTCCACAGGGACATGGTCTTATACCAAGGTTGTGACATCATAACAAGCAAGGTTCTTGATCGAGACACTTTGGTCGTGTTGGCAGTTGTCTACAGGTGATGCATGGTCTTAGTAACTTGTGACATCATATCGAGCGATCATATGTTGTTGAGACACTTGACCTATGGCTATATTGTTCACAGGGACATGGTCTTATACCGAGGTTGTGACATCATATCAAGCAAGGTTCTTGATCGAGACACTTTGGTTATGTTGGCAGTTTACAGGTGATGCAAGGTCTTAGTAGGTTGTGACATCATATTGAGCAATTGGATGTTGCTGAGACACTTTAAAGATGGCAATATTGTCCACAGGGACATGGTCTTATACCAAGGTTGTGACATCATAATAAGCAAGGTTCTTGATCGAGACACATTGGTCATGTTGGCAGTTGTCTACAGGTGATGCATGGTCTTAGTAGGTTGTGACAGCATATCGAGCGATTGGATATTGTTGAGATACTTGACATATGGCAATATTGTCCACAGGGACATGGTCTTATACCAAGGTTGTGACATCATATCAAGCAAGGTTCTTGATCGAGACACTTGGGTTGTGTTGTCAGTTTACAGGTGATGCAAGGTCTTAGTAGGTTGTGACATCATATCGAACGATTGGATGTTGTTGAGACACTTGACATATGGCAGTATTGGCCACAGGGACATGGTCTTATACCAAGGTTGTGATATCATATCAAGCAAGGTTCTTGATCGAGACACTTAGACTTCGACTTTGCAGCAGGAGAGTCAAATATACAGCGAACACTTGGTCTCAAATGGGAAGTCACTGAAGACAAGTTCATCTTCAAATGGAAGCCCAAGAACAAACCCATCACAAAAAGAGGAGTAGTCAGCATCGTCAGCTCCATATTTGACCCATGCGGTTATCTGGCTCCATTTGTCTTTTGCGCCAAGCTCTTAGTACAGGAGTTGTCAAGATTTGGATTGGCCTGGGATGAGCCGAAATGGAAATGTTGGTTGGAAGAGCTGGAACATCTGTCATCCTTTGAGCTACCACGCCATCACCCGAACTTCTCCCCAAGAGTCGAGTGTATCCAACTACATACCTTCTCCGATGCCTCTGAATCTGGATTTGGTGCTGTCGCCTACTTGCGCTATGTTTCTATGACCCAACAGATTTCACAGCGCTGACGCCCAATCATTTCCTCATTGGTAGGGCTGTCAATGCTGTTGCACCAGATGTCGTTGTTGATCGTGAGATCAACAGCCGAAGAAGATGGCGTTAAGTCCAAGTGGTAGCCGATCACATATGTCGCCGCTGGCTCCATGAGTACCTACCCACCTTAACTGTCCGTAACAAGTGGCAGAGAGAAGAGCGTAACATCGAAGAAGGCGATTTGGTCCTGATCGCTGATGACAACCAACCACGTGGCCAGTGGGAACTTGGTAGAATCATCGAAACCAACCCGGGAGGTGATGGCAGAATCCGTTCCGCAATGGTGAAGACGTCCAAATCTACCTACGTACGACCCATCTCAAAACTGTGCATCCTTGAGGAGAATATAACGAAATAATTGTGACTGTGGTGTTTGGTAATATGTAGATTTGGTGATTAATCCTTGGGTCAGGTCAAATTCTTTAGTTGGTTTAATTTATGTGTTCTCCATCATTAGCTATGGATCTGAGTTAATCAACAGATAATTCTTGTCAATTTGACTATCCTGACTACCTCTCTGACCGAATGGTTTGTTGCTGAATCTACATGTTTTCTAAAATTAGTCACACAGTATAAGAGACTTATCCAAGGGACAATATCCATACGAAGAACTGGACCTCATACTAAGATTGGAGTAAGTGTAAGTGTAAGTAATTTTCTTTACTTGAGCGTTATTCCAGGCCCTATGATCGACATAGTTCAAGTACTGGTACCGTACTTAACTTTTTATCAAAATTACAAAATTGTCGACAAATACTTTCATTTTACACAAAAATTCTATGATCAGTCTTGGGCTCAGTGTAACGCTTGAATAGTGAATTTTTGCTTCATTCTCGCAAACTATTCTGGATGATTCAATCTCGGAAGTATTCATGCTTATGCAAATATCAGAACTTTTCACGAAGACGGAATTTACCTGTAGTGACAGGTTGTTGAGAACATCCAAGGACATTGATACTAAATAGTTAATTCATTCATGATTCTTGTTACACCCTTATCAATCTATAGCGTGGTTGATTTCAGACATTTTCCCGGCTTTGTACTGCCAGTCTTTAAAACTACTTATCAAACTCTTGCCAATCTAAGGCCTTTATTTATATGGGTTTAACAGAAATCATGCATGAACTGCGAGCTTTGACCAAGTCCAGCTTTAACTGAAGACAAATCATTTTCTCTCATGAGCTTCATTGAAGTAATTTATCTTTAACTGCCTCATGGCAAACTTTACAAAGAATGTTTCTTTGAGAAATATTCTATCTATATCCAATCCATATATTATGGTGTTGACACTTTTTTGTACTTTCAGTACTTCAGTCCGTTTAGAATGGCCTGCTTAATTTTTCTAATTAATGAGTTAATTCTTACATAAAGTTAAAAGATCTTGTGCCAAGCTATTTGATCTAACACTCAACTTTTTGCTGCACCTAGTTATATTGAACTTTTTTGACTCTGTCAGGGGGGTGGCAATGTTGGTGACTGGTCAATCTGTATAAACCTCTCTATTATTTATGCTTCACTACATGTGCTTTCTAGTGCTGCCATCTGTTGACTTCAGTTGCAGACTGGAGCCATCTTGAATTACACATTTCCAAAATTGTCAATTACAAAAACCTAAAATATCCCCATTTCCACATCAAATTTACAACCAGAACTCCCTGTGGTACTTACTACAAGTATGCCACAGGGATTCTAAGAGTCAATTAAATTATAGGGTAATTACAACTACTTTTTCTAAACTTTTTAATCAGTCAACTTATCTCACCTTCCCCAGTAAATGCACTACATGTTGTACCGTCACAGCATGTAGTGTATCTCTTTTTTGTACATGTATGCTGTGCATTTTTACTATGCACACATGCATGTACTAGTATGTTCATAGTATATTAAAATATAAATATCTAAATTATCCTTTTTCTCCTTTTTTAAATTCTATTGTACTCATCACGTACATGTATTATGTATTTATCTTCAGTATTTGCTCTGCACTTGAACTTGGAGGGCCAAATTGGGTTCTTTGGCCTAAGACTCCGTCGCCAAGAAAGGGATAGGAGGATCCACCCCAATCTACTGTGCACTTGGACATTTTGGATGGGGTCCTAAGCTGGCTCTGGCACATGCACCAGTATCAAGGAACCAGGTTATTACATCTAAATCAAAGACAAATAAAATTATGATTAAAATTGTCTTGCCAATGGACAAAAATATGAAACAAGTTTGTCCGTATTATTTATACTTTCACTAGTTCATTGTAATTTGCTTGAATTTGCTAGAATTGTCTTATGGTATTGTGTTAATTCTGGTCCTTTGATACTGTCATCCCCCTGCCCTGGTGTTGGCCAGAGCTTACATTTTGTTCACTACTCCCCGGGGCCGGAGCACCACTCTCAAGTTATTCATAAATGAAAATAAAGAAGCACTTTGCCTAATTGCGCATGTGCGACCAAGCCCATTAGCATGGTTATGCTTTACGGTCACGTAAAAATAGCCATAGCAAACATTATACAACCATTACCTGATCAGTTTATGATTTCCATCAATATGCCAAAGTGAATTTGGCCCACATGGTAGGACCTTCTTATTGTCTGGCACCAACGCAAAGCAGCAGACACTGGATCTACACGAAGCATACTTTGACGGACTCGTTCCCTGGTAATGCGTACTCCATCGCTATCTGATCAGGCCTGGACAAGTCGATAACCAATGCGACGATAACCAGCACAAATCTGTCTTGCATTCTCATCCAGGTCCTCATCAGATATTGTTGACCGGCACTGTCGATATGACAGGTGATAGGATCTGAAAATAAAAATGGAACTAGAGCAAATATATATACCCGCTTGTAAAATGCAGGAACACCAAGATCGAAATTCGTGTTTTCAGTTATGGCCCCGTAGCGACCAATCAGAGACCACATCGTCCGAAATTTGTTGTTAGAAGTCTACTATATCGGGCGACCCACAAAAAATACTATTTAAAGGGCTGTGCCTATTATATTTCAGATTCATTGCATGGATCCTTGCAAGATCCACTGACAATCTGAGGTCCATGGGCCAAAAAGTATGGAAATATCAGTAGTTATAAAATTGCGTGCAAATAAATGCGTTGCCAGACAGGCGCTCAACTCATAAAACGGTGGTTATAATTATAACTCACACAACGTAGTGAGTGTAATGGTTACGTGTGTGTATAAAGTGTAAACAAAATTCATATATCCATCATGTCCATCGAATCTGAAAAAATTTGTGCAGACCCATGACAGTTCCGGTTCCGGTACAGTTTGTTGCATTCCATACGGGCCGCGCTTGCCGATCCTGCTTTCACGACGCACCGCAACCACAGTTACCATGATTCCCATTGTTGACGCAATTATTTCATGACGTCATGAGCCATTGACCAATCACGCAAGTAGATTTATTCACACCGGCGCCACTGTCTTGAAGTGTATCTAAAAATCGTCTGCTAGAACATACAGGACAACAACGTCGGCGGAGACAGTTGTGAAATTCATATATCCATCATGTCCATCGAATCTGAAAAAATTTGTGCAGACCCATGACAGTTCCGGTTCCGGTACAGTTTGTTGCATTCCATACGGGCCGCGCTTGCCGATCCTGCTTTCACGACGCACATTAACCACAGTTACCATGATTCCCATTGTTGACGCAATTATTTCATGACGTCATGAGCCATTGACCAATCACGCAAGTAGATTTATTCACACCGGCGCCACTGTCTTGAAGTGTAGCTAAAAATCGTCTGCTAGAACATACAGGACAACAACGTCGGCGGAGACAGTTGTGACATTTCATTGCAGACAAAGTAAACGTCCTCTTCTTCTCGATTTACGTACTTTACTTCAAAAAGTCAGTTTTAACACTACTGCACAAATATAGAGTGGTCTTAAAGTTCCATTTGGATAGAGATTTGACGGACTGATTTGGAAATTCATTCCAACCATGCAACTGTTTCAGAAATGAGAAAAAGCTCCTGGGTGTCATGACATGCATGATGTGTCTTGCCTCTGCATTTTTGTACTCAGACATGTCAGAGGGCTTTCAACTTTCATATCATTGAAGAAATAATTCATTCCAATCTACAAGTATATCAATCACATCATTTATTTAAAAATCGTCTGCTAGGACATACAGGACAACGTCGGTGGAGACAGTTGTGACATTTCAGTTTTCATTGCATAGAGATTTGACGGACTGATTTGGAAATTCATTCCAGCCATGCAACTGTTTCAGAAATGAGAAAAAGCTCCTGGGTGTCATGACATGCATGATGTGTCTTGCCTCTGCATTTTTGTACTCGGACATGTCAGAGGGCTTTCAACTTTCATATCATTGAAGAAATAATTCATTCCAATCTACAAGTATATCAATCACATCATTTATTTAAGAATCGTCTGCTAGGACATACAGGACAACGTCGGTGGAGACAGTTGTGTCATTTCAATTTTCATTGCATTGAGATTTGACGGACTGATTTGGAAATTCATTCCAACCATGCAACTGTTTCAGAAATGAGAAAAAGCTCCTCACTCCTGGGTGTCATGACATGCATTCAATTATTATTTCACCACAAAGAGCTGCTTCTGTCAGCAGATATGAGACAGCTACCGGGGCGGGGACTATTTCTTTATGGGGCCTTATTGTTCAGCGTCTCCAAGGAATTCTATTATTTTAGAGTCCAATGGGGGTGGGGGTGGGGGGGGGGGGGGGCTTCCCCCCGATGTACTGACTAAAACCTGTCACTTTCAGAGAACGGGGGAGGGGGTTTGGGGGACTCATCCCCCAATGTACTGGCTAAATATGTCAGAAGGACGGGGGTTTGGGGGGCTCCCCCATGTCAAACAGTTGTGTGAGTTCACTAGAGATTGCTCTTTACATATTAACTCACACAACGTAGTGAGTGTAATGGTTACGTGTGTATATAAAGTGTAAACAAAATTCATATATCCATCATGTCCATCGAATCTGAAAAAATTTGTGCAGACCCATGACAGTTCCGGTTCCGGTACAGTTTGTTGCATTCCATACGGGCCGCGCTTGCCGATCCTGCTTTCACGACGCACCGCAACCACAGTTACCATGATTCCCGTTGTTGACGCAATTATTTCATGACGTCATGAGCCATTGACCAATCACGCAAGTAGATTTATTCACACCGGCGCCACTGTCTTGAAGTGTATCTAAAAATCGTCTGCTAGAACATACAGGACAACAACGTCGGCGGAGACAGTTGTGACATTTCATTGCAGACGAAGTAAACGTCCTCTTCTTCTCGATTTACGTACTTTACTTCAAAAAGTCAGTTTTAACACTACTGCACAAATATAGAGTGGTCTTAAAGTTCCATTTGGATAGAGATTTGACGGACTGATTTGGAAATTCATTCCAACCATGCAACTGTTTCAGAAACTGGAATGCACTAGATAGTACACAAACTAGGTCAATCCAGAACGAGGCTGACTTTGGCCTATTTTGTATAAGTTTTGACCCAGGTTGTACACTGTCAGGTTTAAATCAATCACAACCGTGACAAATGCACATGCCAAGGCAGACATACATACTATTATAAAGCTATTGAGGTGGTTCTTACTGGAGGCAGGGTGTGAAAGACTGGACTAGAGAGAATGACAAGACACCAACCACAAGCTGCAACACTGATAGAAAGTTAGTGTACTGCTTGTCAGGCGTGAAAGACAGCACCATCTACTACATTACTGGTCGTACATATACTGGTATCAAGACAATCCCCCTGCACAATTGCCCCCCCCCCCCCCCAATCGGGGGGTCCTACAATCTGTCGTACCATATCCTACTTGTAATGTTCTGTCGTTTCACCTATTGATATTCCGTGTTTTAAAATAAACCTTGTTGTTGTAATGGCGAACCGATTAGCTTGTCTGTTCTGTGACCTGCTCTACAGGAATGGCTCTGCATTAGTCCCTCACGACATTATATCTGGCGACGAGGATATTCGATGCTAAAGTAAGATACCAAGAACCCGTAGAAGTGGACATTTTGAAAAATGCGTGCAGTTATTACTGTGAATTTAACGGTTTAAAAAGTCTGTGACCACGCCGCGAGAAATATATGTGCGTAATGTACGCGCTATCGCTATGTATGTGTACGTGCAATCGTTCATGTAGAATAGAAATCTCGCCGCGCTGTATGTAGCCCGTGTGAATGCGTTTCCGCGTGTTACCGTTAGATGTCGACACTATCGTTTACTGTGCAGTATTATAATATCCCTAGTTTCTAGCAGTCTTGCTCATAATATTTAGAATATTAGTACCGTGTTGCCAAGATGCCATCACCAGTACGAGCTCCTGCTGACCCAGCTGCCGCTGTTGCGCCTCAACCGATGATATCTCTACCTAACTTTGCTTCATTTGATCCTCATACTGACCCTACCGCTATTGGCCCCAGATGGGAAAGGTGGTTGGCTAGATTTGAGAGACTCTTTGTTGGAATAGGTTTAACTGATCCCACAAGGAAGAGAGCATTGCTACTACATTACGCAGGACCTGATGTAGATGAGATATTCGACACGTTGACAGAGACAGGCGATGATGATGACTATAATACTGCTAAGGCTAAGTTAACTGCGCATTTTCTACCCAAGAAGAACGTAGCATTCGAGGTATACAACTTCAGACAGTGTACTCAAGCAAAGGATGAAACGCTTGATGCCTACCATACTCGCTTGAGAAAACTTGCCAAGACGTGATTTCGCGAATGTAGACCGCGAGATTTGCGCTCAAATCATAACCGGCACTAATTCACATCAACTTCGCAGAAAAGCGTTGCGTGAAGACATGAATTTAACTAAAATTCTAGATACTGGCCGCGCATTTGAATTGAGTGAGCACCAAGCAACCAAGCTTGAAGAATCGCAACATCAAACCGTTAACAAGATTAGAGCCAATGACAAGAGCCAAGGCAAAGGGAGCCAAAGACAGAGCAGACCTAAGCAGAAGACACGTCGTTTCCAGTCACAATCGAAGCCGGACCAGGACAGACGTCGCGATGGTCGAGATACCAGACCCCAGCAGCGACACAACGACCAGAACTGTGGTAAGTGTGGAGGGAGACCCCACAAAGTCAGTAGTAATTGTCCCGCCAATGGTCAGGAGTGCCATCGTTGCAAGAAGATAGGACACTTCGGGAGGATGTGCCGTTCAAAGACCAACAGCGCTAACACCCTGATGACAGAGGCTGACGAAGATTCTGACTACTGTTACTTTACCCAAGCTGCCAAGTCCAACAACCCAACGCTGTGTACGATAACAATCGGAAAGAAACCAAAAATGGCCAGAGTCCCCATGATGATAGATTCGGGAGCATCCGTCAACCTAGTCGACTCCAAGACGTTCAACGTTATTCGCCGAGCCCAACCTGGTATAGACCCGTTGCTTCCAGCTGACACACAGGTATTCCCCTATGGTAGCAAGACGCCCATACTGCTGAAAGGAATGTTCCGAGCCACAGCACGTCACAAGTCCGAAACCAAATGGTCGAAGTTCTACGTGACTGAAGGAGGAGGGAATTTACTTGGTTTCAAGACCGCGTCGGATTTAGGAATCTTGAAGATCGTACATGAGGTTAAATCGAAAACGAGGCCCAATCCGTCCAGCTCCAAGACCCTTCCTGACTCGCTGAAGAAGTATGAAGAACTCTTCTCCGGTGTAGGCAAGATCAAACGTGAACCTGTGACACTTCACATTGATAAAGACGTCAAGCCGAAGCAGCAACCTCACCGTCGCATACCTTTCCATATCCGCAAAGATGTAGAGAAAGAGCTACAGCGTCTAGAGGAACTTGACATTATAGAGAAAGTCGATGGTCCGACACCGTGGATAAGTCCCATAGTTACAGTCCCCAAGAAATCAGGAGCAATTCGCATTTGTGTTGACATGCGCGAGGCAAATAAAGCGATAAAACGTGAAAGACATCTTATGCCGACTCTTGATGATCTAGTAACGGATTTGAACGGATCCACTGTGTTCAGTACCCTAGATTTGAGTAGCGCGTATCATCAACTAGAACTTGCAAAGGAATCACGTTTTATCACCACGTTCACCACCCATCTTGGTCTTAGACGCTACAAACGTCTTTTCTTTGGGATAAACGCCGCGTCGGAAATCTTTCAGAACGCAATCGCCGAAATTCTGAGTGACATACCGAACTGTCGAAATATCTCTGACGATATCATTATCCATGGTAAAGATAAAGCTGAACACGACAAGAGTTTGATAGCCGTGATGGAGAGATTGAAAGAATACGGAATTCGTCTCAACATGCCCAAGTGTCACTTCTATCAGTCAGAAGTGAAGTTCTACGGTCATATCTTCAATAGCGCTGGTGTTACCGCAGATGTGAAGAAGATCGAAGCCATAAGAGATGCGCCTGCCCCGACGGACAAGAGTGGAATACGTTCGTTACTCGGAATGGCCCAATACCTCTCGCGCTTCATTCCATGGTATGCTAGCATAACAGCGCCCCTTAGAGAGTTAACGCATGATAAGACAGAATGGCAGTGGAACGCGGAACATGAAAAAGCGCTAACAGACTTGAAGACTGCGCTCACCGGAGCAAAGGTCATGTCGTACTATGACCCGCGTAAGAAAACTGAACTCATCGTTGACGCAGGGCCCCGCGGATTAGGCTCGATTCTGATGCAAGAAGGTCGCGTTGTTTCGTACGCTAGTCGCGCGCTCACCGACGTTGAGACGAGATACTCGCAGACAGAAAGAGAAATGCTCGCAGTGGTCTGGGCAACAGAACACTTCCGCCTATACTTATACGGTTCGACTTCCCCTTTCACCGTGGTCACAGATCATAAACCGTTGATCGGAATATTCCAAAGCCAGAAGCCGATGTCGTTACGGATTGAACGATGGAGATTACGTCTAACGCCGTATAACTACAAGTTGGAATATCGACCTGGAAGGAACGAAGCCAACCCAGCCGACTTTTGCAGTCGCCATCCTGTAGTAGGCAATGAGCAGAACAGAGCAAACTTTGTCGATGATTACGTCAACTATGTCATTGACAATGCGGTTCCAGAAGCCATGCAACTCGAAGAAGTAAAATCAGAAACCTTACGAGACCATACCCTGCAGAAGCTTAAAGTAGCTATCGAAACTGGCTACTGGAGACGAGATGAAGAGTGCCTGAAGCCATTCAAACGTTTCCAAGATGAGCTGATCGTTCATAATGGTATCGTCCTCCGAGGGAGAAGACTGGTAATGCCTGACGCACTGCAGAGAAGAGCCATTGACCTTGCTCACGTTGGTCATCAGGGCATCGTCAAAACGAAGATGTTGCTGAGAGAAAAAGTATGGTTTCCGTCCATCGACGCCATGGTTGAAGAATGTGTCAAGGACTGTCTGCCTTGCCAAGCTACGTCCGGAAGAGCCAGCAAACCAGAGCCGCTACGCATGACAAAGCTGCCGAATGGTCCCTGGGAAGAAGTCTCTGTGGATTTTTACGGTCCTTTGCCAGTCCCAAGCGCTGACTACCTACTCGTGATGATGGATGACTACAGTCGTTACCCCGAGGTTGAAGTTATAGCTTCTACCGCCGCAAAGACAGTCATACCAAAGATAGACGCCATTATGTCACGCCACGGAATTGTGTCGATTTTGAAATCCGACAACGGACCTCCGTTCACGAGCCATGATTTCAAACGTTTCGCTGAATACCTCGGTTTTCAACACCGCAGAGTGACTCCGTTATATCCCCAAGCTAACGGTGAGGCAGAACGTTTCATGAGAAACATCACGAAGACTGTGCAAGCCGCACACATCGAAGGCCGCAATTGGAAGCAGGAACTACAGAAGTTTCTACGCCAGTATCGTGCGACACCACATTCAACAACAGGTGTTTCGCCATTCGAAGCCCTCTATGGTCGTAGGATGAAAACCCAGCTTCCATGTGCCGATTTCAACCCAGAGTTGAAAACTCGTTCCCAATCGTCAATGAGAGACACTGACAATGAACGCAAGCAGAAGATCAAAATGTATGCAGATCGCAGACGCAACGCTACTGAAAGCAACATTGCCGAAGGAGACACCGTTGTAGTTCGTCAGCAGAAACGTAACAAGCTAACGCCGCCATTCGATCCAGATCCATTAAAGATAACGCGTCGAGATGGTAATATGCTGACAGCCGAGCGAGATGATCGAAAAATAACTCGCAACCTAACGTTTTTCAAACGGGTGCCTGAAAGCCTGTTTGAAAACATTCAGGAAGAGGAAGTTGAGATTCCTGACTCAGATGCTCCGCCCACTATAGCACCTGAGACACCTTCTGGTATTTCTGAGCCTGAGACCTCCAACCAGAAACTGCCTGTGATGACTGAGACTACCTCACAACCACTCCGGAGATCAAATCGAACGAAGAGGCCTAACCCAAGATTCAAAGACTTTGTTCTTCGTTAAGAACACCCTGTTCTGAGTTTTATGTGTTTGAACTGTTCTATATTCATATAGTGGACTTTTATTTTGTTCTAAATAGGACACTTCAAGTTCGATATGGATGTGCTTTTATTCTGGTAATGAAGACATTATCCGTGTAAGGACTAAGTGAAGAGTGATTCGCTATTTGCGCCATGTTCTAATTCATAACTTCGAGAACATTCAAATTCAAGAAAAGGACAATTCTTGAGTCAGAGACAATCTTGTGTTTATTCTGCGCTTCCAGGAAAAGTGTTTAATTTGAGATTATGTTTTTATTTTGATACCAACATCCGCGTCTGGACTTATTAAGCGTAAACCTTTTCATCCAAAAGGGGGTGGATGTAATGTTCTGTCGTTTCACCTATTGATATTCCGTGTTTTAAAATAAACCTTGTTGTTGTAATGGCGAACCGATTAGCTTGTCTGTTCTGTGACCTGCTCTACAGGAATGGCTCTGCATTAGTCCCTCACGACATTATACTACTTACCGTGACTTTCTTTTAAAGTCAGTCCTCTTCACCGTCATTACCATTGTTGCAGGACAATCGGTATTCTTTGACACTGATCTGTCATCTGCTGTGCTCGACCGTGGCAAAGTGTTGTGTTGACACCTGAAGTATCTCTTGTAGACGTTCACTTTCCCCTTTGGGACCTTTCCACACATCAACCTCCAAGTCACTTTACTCTTTTCCTGGAAATTTTGCCTTCACTTTGTAGCTGTTTCTTCATCTGCTATTGTTGTCCAAATTGTAGCATTAAAGGCGGAGGGACTTGAATATTCAGCAGCACCAGATAATCTATATTGAAATCCATCAGGAAGAACTTTCTGAAAAATAATTAAATTCCAGTGAGCTTACAACAACATATTACTGATATTTGCATCATCTTAAACCTAAGGCCTAGCTTAACCTCGTCTTAGGCCTATCGACAGACCATTAAAGGGGAACACCTCTCATGCCGTCATGGTTTTGTTGACATTCTGTGTTTGTAAACATTGCAGCTGAAATGTTAGTTCTGCTGTTTACAATACATTGGTGCATAAAGACACCCACGAACCAGTCAAGTTATGGTTTGAAAACTAGAATTGAGAAATTTGCTTTACAGCAAATTTGATGGTCCCCACACTGTGCAATGGATGGTGATTTTGCTTCATATGAAGCCACAGTTTGGTTTTGGGAATAAGAGCTGGATATGTGTCGTGATGGGCTAGGGCCAGGAGGCCTAGGTGCAGTTATTGATGGAGTACTAGTGAAAGTTGAAGTAGTTGGCGTAGAGTTTCCAAACAACGGGGAAAAGAATAGCGAGGAAATTACTGGTAGGGTGAACCAGGTCCGAAAATGTAACGTCTGAACATTGTAGCGAGTGACGTGTGTCAACGAAAGAAGAGAAGTCTTCAGCTGAACAAATTGGTATTTTATATCTTTAAAAATATGACGTACATAGTATAAAAATATATGGCTTGACTCTTAATGAAGACAATTGCAATTTATAATGAGTAAAAGCATGATTACGAAGGGTTACTATATACTCTTAGTATGTTGACCATTCAACAGGCAGGTGAAGGCATGACATTATGTACATGATTGTATGAAATTATTTGAAAACACCACTCAATTACGTGAACTGAAATAAATGCCTTATCTTGTGCTACGTGCATAAAAGTTACAAAACTTGTCTACCACAGATCGCAGCAACGAATATTCGTCACTCATCCACTGTTCGACTCTTTTACCCTGTACCATGAATTTTCCGAATTTAGATTTTCCTCCGGTGAGGTATACGGTTATCACGAAAAGTTTTCCTTCCTTACTGTCGGCCTGTCCCAAAGTGTAGGCCTATACTTTAATTTTGTCCTCGACATGTGATTCACTTTTGTCTGAAACTTCCTTCCACACAATGTCCACCTCATTTTTTAACATTTCGTAGTAGCGATGGAGAAGGAGTTTCTTCCAAATGTTGAATCTCTCTTTAGAATCGGGGTGAATGATTGCACAAATACCACCATTTCCCCTTCTCGATTTAGTTTCGACAGTATCACAGCCACCAATAATGCCTGTATCGTCATCATTATGTATACTGTCCTGTACCGTGCGTATATCGGCCTGTACATCGACCTGTACACTGTCCTGTACATTGGTACTGTGTATTTTTGCACTTGCACTGACGGAAATTTCGGGCGACACTTCTTGTGCCAGATTCGCCAATTTCTTGGCTTTTTTACTACCAAGTTCGTATTTTCGACTTTCCTTGTTGTCTATCCAAAAAGCCATCTTGATTTCGTTATTTTCAACTGTCAAATGACTGATCTAACGCCAAGAAAATAACATTCACATTTTAAAAACACGAGGGCCTTGCCGCCATCTTGAATGAGCATGCGCAAATGGATACATGCGCTCGACCCAATCGACCAAACTCGCACAGTGCCGAAATTAAAAATTCAATTTCAGACACTGGAATTGGTAAAATTCCGCCATCTTGGATATCGGCATCCTGAGATTCAGGTGTTTTCAACACTGCGTCACCACCACTTCAAACTCCAAAGTCTTATCCAGGCCTAGTAAGTGCCACCTTCTTTCATAAAATGGCTTGTTTTATAAATAAATAACAAAATATGATCTTTGTAAATAAAACCCGAGATGTTCTGGTGTGTTTTTACGTGAATTTATTGCAAACTATCAATGCAGCGTAGTGCAGTCATCGTGTTCTCGGGCGTAGTGGTGATGCGATAGCCTCTTTGCAATTGTAAAGATTCACATGCGCGGTACTGCTTTTCAAGATGGTGGCAATTTAGCAGTGCTAGAGCCGTTGTTTAGGAACGACATCAGCGCCTCTAGTGTCAAGATTGCCAATCGACGTCATCGAGCATTGATTCGGGAAAGTCCGGAAGCGGGTTCGGCAAAGTCCGGAAAATATTCTCGGCCAAAAATTGACCAAAAAACGCTTCAAAGTCATGGAAATAATGAGAATATTGAAAATCTTTTTGTGATATTCCATGCATCGAATATCCTTCAATGGGATTGGAGTGATTGATCCTTGATCTATTCAGCAGTTTGGCTGGACAAGCTCCATAAATGTTTTGTGGAAGAAGAACAAGAAACATTTTGTGGAAGAATAACAAGAAACAGAACCTACCTACCTAGTGATCTCAAGATGGTCTCCACTGAGAGTGTGGAGACCATAATAATCAAGCTGTTGGTGGTGGTGCCACCTGGTTACCATGGCGAAACTCGCATTTTAGCTGGTATGTTTACAAACACAGAATGTAAACAAAACCATGAGAGGTGTTCCCATTTAATGAAAGCCTGAAAAATTAGCATTGTGGTGCCCCCTCGAGGTTGTGAGAGACGGCGGAGACCGTCCTAAGGTTGTGACAGTCCCAACGGAGAATAACTGTAATTGGAGTCCTGATTGTGACCAGACCGTCCCCAGGTTGTGACATTCCTAACAGAGAATAACTGTAGTTGCGGTCTATACAAACTGACAAGAAAGCTGATATGATATAGACATGATAAGGACACTGAGTGACATTTATTGAAATTAAGATAATTGTAGGCCCGAAGAAAACTTGAATATTTACATAATGAGCAGCATGAAGTATTTTGGGTTATTTACAAGAAAAGCTGCATGATGAGGACCATTAAAAAGGCAAAGGAGTGGGGCAAAACCGCCACAAGCCAACGGAACGAAGGCTGCCCCCCACCAAAGCCAAATGATTGTTTAGTGTCGTGTTAAGAACATATTGATTGAATAAACCTGTTAATAATACCCAGTGAGATGACGTACAGTTCACCCGCATGGAAAACTGCGTGCCATCCCCTGTATATTGACCAAAATTAAGGATCGGGCTAAAAAGATGAGGAAATGTAGGGGGATGTTTGAGTGATCCGTCCGCATGAAAGAACACTAAGTATCTCCCCCGCCAAAAGAAAAGCAATTAAACATAACAACAGTGAAAATAAGTATAATTCAAACATGAATGGAGACGTTACGGATATACTTATGGAAGGCATCATAATTCCATCTACCCAGGTGACGACTATGTTGATCGGATAAGCCAGACTGAGCCGCCCAAGAGGCGGCGCCTATACGAAAAGAGTGTCCCTGGTAAAGTGTGGGATCAAGGGAACATGCCCGCAGTAAACTGTGCAGGTAATGTGAGAAGTAAGCCCGGGTTACCGATGAGCCATCAGCACGCATAAAGAGCGAACCAGATGTGTCAGGCCGTACAGACAAATAATTGCACATGCTGACCACTGGGCAGAGCAACTTTTGGTCTTGGGGCGAGATCTGAATGACAACCAGCCGGCTGCCTTTGCTGTGCTTGTATTTTCTAAATACAACGGACATACCGGCTGATGGACTAGCCAAATCTACTTGAAGGTTCGAACGTTCTAAAAGTGAAGTCAACCTAGCGGAACGCGTGGTAATCTCGCCAATCCTTAGAAAGGCGAAAAACGCAAGTGAGAACATAGCCCTGACCAATTTCCTGTCGAAATGATCCATGACGACCAGGCCAGTGACGTGAAGGAGTTTAGAGAGAATGGGGACAGTAATGGGCAACCTTACATCCAATGTTTTATTGGACTTAGCAAGCCCGGACGCGAAATTTTTTTTTGCACGCTATTTTCCACACGTGCTTTTTCCTTCGACCAATCAGCGCTTTGTTTATGTTCTAATTTTATCCTCTGACCGAATCGATGATGTCATTTCTTCGGGAATTGCCCTCGGCAGTTTTCGGCGTTTCGCGGTGACATAAATAGCCTCAGACACGTGCATTTGTTTTGATCGACTAAGGGCAATTCTACTAAGGGATGGGATGGGCAGATTTCAATGGACTGTGACTTAAACAAAGTCTGAGGCCAACCTCGTGAACAAGACCAAGCTTTGCTAACAAGACCACAGCTGTTGTGGGTTGTTGCCTAAATCATCAGCAACTCTCTTGAAGTGAAACCTCAACAATAAGAGGAGCAACAGTGACCTTTTTACTAAGCATTCACTGAAATCAAATGTGTGAATCAAACATAACACTGACTAATTGGTAATCAATTGTAATTTTTATTACTTAACAGACTGCCATTGTATTTGCTGTTATCCTGAGCAGCCCCGAGATAGGTTACATGTAAAATAAAACCAGAATTGTTACAAAAATACAAAGTAAACCCATTTGTGAACAAGGTACTCATACTGCCATTAACAGATGAAGACGCAGAAAACCTGTAGCAGAATTACTAGCAGAATTACAGCTTAGCTGAATGGGTCTTCCCCAGTGCTTCATTATTTTGAACACACCTGACTAAATTATGCGGAGCTTTGCGCCTAGGAAGCACTTGGGAAGACAGCGGCGCGACAACCTGTTTCCTTTTTTTAGGCTTCACATTTTCTTTACCATCAAGTTTACAGGGCCTACCACTCCCTAGGCGGTGTTTAGTGCCACCCATAACTTTCCTTCTCGCAAGGCGGTGGGTTGGACACCAATAGTTTTGCAACTTACCATGCCCTTCACCTTACGTTTGCCCATGGCAGTGCCAGCACCTGAATACTTGCCAAAGCAAACAAGAGCTGACACAAGAGCCGAGTTGGTGGTTAACGATTCAGCTTGTCTTACAAAGGTTCTCAATGGTTTTTCAAAGTACTCTGGGTTTGCTCTGAAGCGTTCTTCAAAGTCAGAGAACACACCCTTCAGGTCATTCAACAATGTGCTTCCTGCTGGCAGGCCTTGATCCGAGTTTGTAGTAGACGGATGTGGTCTATTGAGGCCTCTCATGTCAAACCTGTTCTGAAGTGTACGCTGCAGAGTAAGAGATGCCATTGAGGATGAGTCAAAACCTTTGTGTTCCATATCTGCAGGTGGTTGACCCTCAGATTCCATGGCATCATCACCATGGTCCAGTCTGACTGGAACCATTTCCTCCACGATGTCCACTTGAGCACTCTGGTCGACTTCAACAGCTTCTTCAATGGTGTTGTTGACCTGAGGCAGGACTTCAACCAATGGTCTGCGCAGTGATTGAAACCATTCTTCAGTTGGGGGTATACTGCTGCGAGTTGCCACCTGATATATCAATCTTCTCATTGATGAGTCATGAACTGGGATGAAATTCCAGGAGGAGAGACCATAATTTTTCACGACAAGGAACTGGTGCTTGCATGGACGTCCTGAAACGGCAAAAATACATAATGTACATGGATCAAGAACAAACTGTGTTCGGATGTTCTATTGCTTTTGGACGTTGCATTGCTGTCAGTCTCACTTGGGACAGTGAATGTCATCTCACTGGTTTGGACAATGCGATCTTCATCAATCTTCTTCCCTGTTGCTGTGTGTGGAAGGAATCGCGAATAACTGGCACGGTCTAGTCGATTGTTGCATATGTCCAGAAGGCGCCTTTCAAAGTAGGACTCCAGTCTATGGCACGTTTCTCAACCGCCAAAGCTATGAACTTGAAACTTGGTATGTATAACCCCCTACATCAGATAACCTTCGACACCGAGTTTTGGCTTGATCTAAGTATTGACTTGGCCACCAGGGGGCCAAAACTGAAAAAATAGGAAGTGCAATGTTTCTCTTTTAAGTGACATATTGTCGATAAGATTTTTATATGGCAGGGACCCCTTGCAAGGATGCATTGCTTGTCTTATGATTTCTGGATTTGACCTTCTTCTCAAGGTCACATAGGTCACACAGCAAAAATTGGCTGTTAGAGTGTTACTTTGGCTCGTTTCTTAACGACTGTAGCTATGAACCTGAAACTGGGTGTACATGGCCGTATAGTTCAAGTAACCTCAGACAACACATTCTAGTCCAATCTGATTCTCAACTTGGCCAGCTTGGGGGCCAAATCTGAAAGCTTTAAAAATTGAGATATTTGCTTTTTAACTACTTGCCCAATTGCCACCAGTCTGATGAACATGGGAGCAGCTAACCACCATACATACAGTATTAGTTGCACATGGTTTTGATTTTACCTCATAAAACTTCCATTTGGTTACATACTGTAGCACTTTCTGTAACTAGCATGAATTAATTGTCTACTAAATATACTTACGGTGAGCACAATTGCCCCTGGCTGTTTCATTTTCTTACTTTTATAAAAGATATTAACGTTTGGGAAATTCAGACTATCCTGAGTTCTGACTCCTGTCTGTACGTACACATGAACATCAGAAGGTTTGAAGAAACAATTCACTTCAAATTCTCAGGTCTCATTTTGCATGTGAACTAATGCAAGTATCAATGCATATCGTGTACCCCACCCCCCTCCTTCTCAAGAGTAGACAATATTCAACGGGGTTTATCAGCTGAATCTTGAGGTATTTTCTTCCTAGCATTGACGTGTTTTTTGCGATGAAGTGTGACATCGTTGTGATATTGCAGCGAAAGCTTAACAACAAGATTGAAATAGTTGTGCAGTGACTGCTGTTATCTTGGCGAAAACCCAGCGATGGCCAAAGCGATATGCCGTCGTAATCTTGCCGGTTATACAAGTTAAGTAATACTGCATGGGGAAACACAAGTATGCATAAGGCTAATTTAGCCACCATGGTGGTCGAACTTTTTTGGCTATTTCTGACCTAAAAGGTGATAGCATGTCAACAGAAAAGGAAGCAAAGGCATGGTTGAAGTCATTTGAAGAGACAAGCCTAAGCACTTATCGGATTCAAAGAACCTATCTAAACATACGAAACACACACAGGAAAATTGAATACAAGGTAGGCCTAGCTGACTACTAGTATACGTCGCAGGTGTTCTGTGATGTAATGAATGGTGGGCATCATACATAAGTGGCATGATCAGCATTAGATAGAAACAACTGTTTTGAAGGATGATCTTATTTCCATTCTTCTTTCGTTGTTACCGTTTTATTGGCGATTTTACTTAACAAAACTCGAATTCAAACTAAACTCTTTCGTCTTTATTTGTCCACCAACACCACCAACATTTGTCACATTCCACCTCGGCCGTGCACTGCCGAAGACACTTTTATACCTCGTAAACATTCTCCCTTCCCCGTTAATACCTAGGATTTTAACGGAACCCTTTTAATCTACTATCCCATTCCAAAACCAATTCCAACAAATACTCAAGTTTATATACTCACATACACTGTAACAATTTAAACTGGAATCAAAAACTCAGAACCTGAGTATTCAAAATACTGTCATGCATTAGGCATTAAGAACAAACCCTATAAAAAACTAATCCAATCAAACAATAAGTTCACTATCTTTGAGAGTGCGCAGTACTAGTATGTCTTCAAAAAGTTAGTCCCCATTAGAGCAAAACACAAGTCTCAACCATTTCAGGACAACGACACCTTTGGAAGTCACAAACAAGTCAACCAAGCCTCATATTCTAAAGCAACCACACTAACCAGAATTTTGCTTTAAAATTCCCCCAAGAAACTTAGCTTGTACCAAAAAGACGCTTGAAAAGGACCAAACTATTTCCAAAGGTTGTTGTCCTACAAAATAGTCGAAACACAAAATTAACTTCTCTCTATCCAATGAAGCACTAAAGTCTCTGTATACATGCATATTATCAGTTCATGGCAACAAATGCCTAGATTTGTCCAGTGTCCGTCTAGCAGAGTCAATTTTGCGGAATTGAGAATTAATAGATTGTCACATTCAGCGTCCAATGAATTTGAATCATGCGCAAAGAATCACAATCACACATCAATAGTTCTCACAACACATGTCTATTGGAGGACAAATGCCAAATAAAAAAACATCACTTTAACCCTTCAATTTTTAACTCCCTTGCCCACAAAGAAATGGACAACTTGAAATATGGCACAATTTAACCCTCTGTTGGCTGGTCCTACAAAAACGTGCACAATGAGCCTATTGATACTCAACTTTAACACAGTTGGTCCTCGGACCGCGCAGTAACACAATTCCACGGCGATGTAGAAGGAATTATAGTCCCTCACACAAAAAATCTTAAGTACCCGGTAGTACTTTAGTTCGTCATGTCACCCTCTGACGTCACAATTCGAGCCGGGACAAAAAACATCATGTCACCCTCCCATGTGTTGTCATTGCGACGCCAAGATGAGACATAATGTCCTTTCTATGTCAAGACTGGTCATATCATGGCTTTTAGCAGGACTACATTATATAACGTTAAAATACTGAGTTATTTACCTCATCGAGATAAAATGTAGAGATGTGCTACAATTGCTGCCTGGTCAGTTGGCCATAACGTTTTGGGCGACCCTCAGCGTTAAAGGTTTGACCTATTTGAAGCATACGAGTTTGTACAAAGTGCAGCGACGTGAAATTATATGATATGGGGCTCCATGAGGTATGCAAATAACCATGATACATGAATTGCGTTTTAGATTGTGGAATTGACTGCCATGTTGGGTTAAAATGTACAGGTCACCTTCAGATCTGTACAACAGCCCCATTTTAGTGATTGTGTTCAGATGATATACACTCAAGATACTTGAATGCAAAATGTGGTTTGTATTGAGTGCCGATATACTTGACTGACTGCCTGACTATGCATCTGGGGTGACATCTTAAAAATTGCCTTTCACTTTCAGGATAATCATGCTATTCAAGTACTGGACTTTCAAGCCGAGCAGATGAACGATGGAGAAGATGATAGTTGGAGTAATGACATTTTCAATGATACCCCTATTGTAACTAATGAAACTGTCAAGGCAACTGGCGAATCCAAATTTCACGCGAAAGGTACGACTATTTTACTTCCATGCGGATTACATTTGATAAGTGACCATCGGTAATACAAATTTGTCATCCTATAAATACTATGGGCTGAATTTGCAAACGGTCGAATCAGTATCACTATCAGGACTTATGTTCATTAAAAAAACTTACTTTTCAGCGAGAATACGGAGTGCGATCACAATATAATACAAGCCTATCGGCGTCTGATTCACAATGTGGTTTGTGAGGAGTGTCATAGTCGTCAACAGTGTAGCTTACGTATTTCGAAGACCAGTGGAATTGGCGGCGTCAAATTATTAGTGAAATTTATAATTTACAAATTACAAATCGTTTATTGAAACCGTGTAAAAAGTTACATTTTACATAAGATGAAAGTACAATGACCATAAGCATGATGAACTAAATAACTGGTGTGACATTGTTGTGGATTTGGTGGTGTGCAGCTGGAGGAGTGGACAATGTCACAACCAGGGTTCCTACATTATATACAGTGGAACCTCCGTTAGTAGACACCTCTCTATTAAAGACAACCTTTCCAATAAGGACACTAGTTTTGGTCCCAAATTGGTTGTTTCCATTCAATTTTGACTTCTCTAATCAGTCTTTGGGTGTTCCGAATGCTTGACACATTTCG
This sequence comes from Lineus longissimus, assembly GCF_910592395.1. Classification (NCBI taxonomy): domain Eukaryota; kingdom Metazoa; phylum Nemertea; class Pilidiophora; order Heteronemertea; family Lineidae; genus Lineus; species Lineus longissimus. The sequence continues at coordinate 13,962,910 of NC_088308.1, read as the reverse complement.
AACATGTTTTGGTTGGAAACAACCCTACAGTCTTACACTTATGGCTGAATGAATGACAGTGCATTTTCGTGTAAGCTCGGTGACGAAATGCTGCGACACTATTCGTCACCAACATGCTTGATGGGTGGTGCCATCTGCACAAAGGACGATGAATTAAATAACTGATGTGACATTGTCGCTGCATTTGCAGGTGTCCACATCGAGGAGTAGATGATGTCACTACATGTACCAGGGTTTGTACTTTCATATACAGTGGACCTACTTTTTGTGGACACCTTCCTATTGAGGACAACCTCTTTAATAAGGACAGTAGTTTTTGGTTCCAAATTGGTTGTTTCCATTCAACTCGACTTCTCAGTTTAGGACACCTCTCTGTTAAAACAGCACTTTTCAGTCCCTGGGGCATTTCTGGAAATTTCATGCTATAGAGCAATAGGTTCAGCTAAGTGACAAGAACAGTACTATAAGACGGTTTTAAAAAGTTGAAAATTATTTATTTAAATGACATATAAATGGTTCAGCAGTACTTGGCAGTGTGCATTATGTAATGAAATATGATTTACATAATATAACATTTTTGTGACAAATAGTACAGATGATGGATAAATCGATACAGTGGATAGCTGTTAGAATATGCAATACATGCAATAGCATTTGTTTTTATTGAGATTTTGCGAGAACCAAGTGGTATTTTGACAAGATAATAGAAAGCCAATAACACTACAAGAACATGACTTTAATACATTGACATTGTAGTACTTGGTATACTAAAAATATTCAAAGATGGGTATCTCGAGTTAAAGTACAAGATGTATGAATGAAGGAGGCACTCGGGTAAGAAATGGTGTCGCTAATGAAAGATTAGAATTAAGACATATCTCTGTATTTCATGTGGTGTACTGACAAATGGTGCAGTTTGTTACCAATTTTGTACATAGTTGGTGTGTCATGTTTATTCATACATCTTGCTCTATAAAAGCGAGTGAGAGAGGCATTGTGACATTAGAGTGTTGTATATCTATAGAATATGTGACCCGTCACAGCAAAACCAGGTACATGTCGCACAGAAGATGAGCCTAAATGACACCAGGAGATAATGGAAGAAATTGATGTGCTCATATTTTACAAAAGGCAGACAATAGATAAATGAACAAACAGTCCGTCTCAACCTGCCAAGCTCAGAGCGACATGCGCCTGGTTTTGCTGTGACGGGTCACATGTACAAAGTTTACATAAAACAAGATTTGTATGTTTATTTAGGAGTACAAAAGTTGTATATAAAATGCCGACTTCATAATGATTTATAGGACACAAAATTTGACATGACAGCATTTTATAAAATATGAATAATCTATAATGAGAATAGTTTTGTAGCACCAATGATTTGAAAATACTGAATTTATTTATTGCATGAATAGAACACAAAAAACAGGATGATACCATGATTGTCACATGCGTGAAATATATTGTCATGGATGGGCATTGGGAACAAAAAGAATTGCTGTTATCAGCTGCATTGGTAGCGATTGCTTTAGCTGATTTTCAGAAACTGACAGGAATGAGAATGTTGATATAGTGTTGAAAAAATATTTTTATAACATACATTGCATAAAATGCCGACTTCATAATGATTTATAGGACACAAAATTTGACATGACAGCATTTTATAAAATATGAATAATCTATAATGAGAATAGTTTTGTAGCACCAATGATTTGAAAATACTGAATTTATTTATTGCATGAATAGAACACAAAAAACAGGATGATACCATGATTGTCACATGCGTGAAATATATTGTCATGGATGGGCATTGGGAACAAAAAGAATTGCTGTTATCAGCTGCATTGGTAGCGATTGCTTTAGCTGATTTTCAGAAACTGACAGGAATGAGAATGTTGATATAGTGTTGAAAAAATATTTTTATAACATACATTGCATTCAAATAACACTAAGAAGTAGACGAGTACTAATTTCGCACACTTGAAAATATATGGACATTGACTGTCACTGGTAGTGGTAGTAGAGTAATTACATGCCATCAGCAGCACTAATTCAGACAGTTTTCGCTGTGCTTCAGTAACTGACTGGAATGACTAAGTTTGATTGTGCTGAAATGATACATAATAACGTACATTGCATAAACAAAATGATTACAAGATTTGTACTGTCTTGAAATATATGGACAGGGACAGTCACTGGAAGTTTGACATGCCATCAGTTGCACTGCTCCCGACAGTTTTCACTGTGCTTCAGTAACTGACTGGAATGACTAAGTTTGATTGTTCTGTATTTGCCTCCATTTGGATTTTGTGAACAAAAGTTACTAACCTTGTGTAATTGAAGTGTCGAATTCGCCTTGGTCGAAATGATAATACAGTAAATAAATCTATTGAATGTTGCTGAAAAGAAAACACTTACTACGTTAGAAGCCATGTACATGATAACACCACCACCACCATTATCAATATCATCACAAGTCAACTGGGGAATATGTGTGATATTTGTTCAAAACTTGCGTATATGGTATTTGCAGGTCTATTGTATTGTAACATATTTTTCACTTTCAAAATTAACTTTTTTACTAGAAATTATGAATCAATACTAACCGTAAGAAGCGTATGAAATTACAGAAGGCCTTCGTCGAAAAATGTAATGTACTTGTACTCATTCGTGTCATTAAACCTGAAAGCAGCACAGCATAACAGTGAAATTACCGTGACATCAATGGATGTCAAACTAACGTAGTGACGTAAATTTGAATTCGAAGTGCACAAATTCACAATTAAGGTTTCGAACACATTGAGAACTGAAAAACTTCATACAAATGCTTTCACACCAATGATATGATTGTGGCGCTCCTGATGAGGTATCGCCCTCTGCTAAGCAGCTTTGGTCGTAACTAGGGTAAATGTTTTTTTCAAGTGATATGAGCGATGCAATACCTTAGTTTCCACCAGCGCCACGTAGCAGTCAATGAAGTTGTGCTGGTACTCCATTAACGTCATGCTTCAAATTTGAAGAAATTAATATTACCTTCATCAAGTACGTAATAATGTTACACCAGGCCTTTGTCGAAAATGTAGATCTCGAAGTCTAACTGTAATGAAAGAAAACATCAATGTGACAATATGGTCTACTATGTATGAGGGGGAGAACGGGTATTTTCGGGACACTGGGATGGGCCGAAAATAACTGTCGGGATTCGGGATAGACACCCTTATTTTAGCGGGATTCGAGACAAGCCGTGTTTTGCGTCACGATTCGGCTAAAATTGCGTATTGGGAAACGGGATAAGCCTTTTTTCCTAACGGGACGTCGAGACAGTTACCCCCCCCCTTCCCCGTTCCCACCCTCATGACATGTAGCATTGATTGTAGGCCTATTGTTACTCACAATCTATTTTTTTGTAATTGATACTGGTAGTATCAATAAGAAATATGCCACACGTTGGGAGCATGCAAGGCCTAGTACAATACACCATCATCACAATCAAATATTTCAATAATACACTGTCAGTGTCAACGAGAGGAGAGTGAATGTTCAACCATCAATCACGTGCATTGTAGTGTACATCCCCCATGACGGCTTGCGCCCCGCTGACACGACGAGCACATGGCTGAGCCAATCCATCGCCTATACACTACTTTACAAAAATCGACACCTACTGAAACTTTCACTAATTATTCTCCGAAATGTACTTTATCGTTACATCAATAAATGCACATTCGAAATTCAAAACTACCACTTATTTTTGCCGTGAAACTGACCTGAGTTATCGAAACACTACGAAAAGAGGAAGAAGCAGGTCCGCATTTATCGAAATATTGCTAAATATAATTGTCAAAATGTCGACCAAATTACCAATTAAATCACAATAAACTTATCAAATGTTCCCTCATGCCTTTGGGTGAAAAAATACTGATTTTTCAATCATTCTCAATTTTACAAATCACCAATCACAAAAAGAAATAATGATGCAATTACCCAAAATAGATGAGATTTGACCACTGGTATAATTCCGCCATCTTGGATATCGGCATCGTCACCACCACTTCAAATTCTAAAGTCTTATTCAGGCCTAATATGTGTAACCTGCTGTGGTGAAATGGCTAGTTTTATCAATAAATAACAAAATATGATCTTTGTAAATAAAATCGGAGATCTTCTGGTGTGTTTTTATGTGAATTTATTACGAACTATCAATGCAGCGCAGGGCAGCCATCGTGTTCTCATGCGTAGTGGCGATGCGATAGCCATCCGCGGCACTGCTTTTCAAGATGGTGGCAATTGCCCAGTGCTAGAGGCGTTGTAAGGAAAATTGAGAGCAGGCCCCTAATGAATGAACTCTCAACGATATCGATATATTTTCGTAATTCCAGCACAACTGTTCAACAATGAACGTCCACCGACAATCCCACTTAACGAATATTAATATCAATTCATATCATGTATCTTAAAACGCTTTTATTTCATTTTAAAAAGAGTTATCGAGTGAACGATGACCTCCTACCGCACCCTCGAAATAAACAGCCAAAATGACCACAAAAACACCTTTTTAGAAAAAAACAGCGATTTTTACGAAATAAATGTCATCAGAGACGAAACTAGACACTAATTTAGCTAGGTATGCACAGTAATAGTACCTGAAGTGATCGATTTCAAGGAGAAAATACACTGAAAACAACTTTTCAGGAACAGAAATAAGATCACATTGTGAATAATAACATCAAAACTTTAATGGGATCATTCATCTTTTGCACGTCCCCACTTCCCTTTCGCATATGTCCAATACACTGGGTGACCTGGAAAGTTTCTCCTTGCTCTCGGCAATAAACCGAGATAATTTTGTGTGATTTTCTGCAATATATGATATATTTATTTGGGCATATATCTGATATATATTTGGGTCTATCTGTGTCTATCGGGTCATTATGTAATATGCAAATTTGAAAAAAGGCCTAAAGTCGGCTTTTTTATTGCAGAAATTTTAAAAATAAAAACCTTTGATACTTATATGATAATTTGGTCAAATATCACGAGTTAATGCGGTCAATTCTTAGACATTCTAAGAATTTTTATTTTGAAAATCTCTGCTTTTTTCTGGAAAAAAATAAAATAATTATTTGAGATTTTTTACACTTTTCATATTTTTTTTCCTTTTGGTATCTTCTATGATGGAAGGGCACACACTTTCAAATTCTCGGTCTTTTTACCTCTCTGAAATTGTTTCAAAATTATAAGTGAACTCTTCTCTGAAATTGTTTCAAAATAAGTGAAATCGGAGTCGTTTTTTAACAAAGCAAAATATCAGATGCTTTTATGAAGAAGTTACGACTCAGATTACTGAAGGTGCATGAGAGACTAAAGAAAACCAGTTTGAATAGAAAAATCGTCAAAATTGATATCAAATATTGAACATTTTTCGTTATTGAACATTGTCAAGCATGGCTGCATGCCGGCCTATGTATTCTTGGGAAATTTCAAGGAGAGGCAAGAACAATCTTTCTGGGACACGCTGTTGTAGGAAGCGGCCGATAGACACTTTTTTACTCTATGAACAAAGAAATGAATACTCGTGTAACAACATTTTGAATATAATTTCAGAGATGCAAGAAAAGGATGTGTTACGTTGTGGAAAGTGCAACACCGTGTTCTATGAACTGGGTGACTTCATACAACATAAGGAAGAAAGTTGTACTGCATTGTACTCCAATGAAGAACTGAACAACATGGAACACGATACTGAGAAGTCGACCAATGTGGTAAGCTATACTGTAAACCAGGAAAATTTCGCTGACACTTTAATTTTGCTATTTTTGCGGTATGCTTCCATCCGCGAAAATAATATGCACCAAATATATTCTATTCCTATTATGAGGCATTTGCCTGGTTAGAAATCCGCAAAATTAAAATGTGCAAAATAAACATTTTAGACTGAAAATTAGCAAATCCGTGAAAAAAAACCTGCCGCGAAATTAAACTGGGTTACAGTAATTTTGTCTGTTAGTATACGGTCAAGACCTTTATTTTCACTCGCCCTTTAAGAATTCGAAATGTGAAAATAACAGGCGTTAATATTTTGGCTTTATTGTGGTGCCCTTCTACCCACGACCCTAAGGTTGATACGACAAGCACTCTACCGACTGAGCTAAAGGGAATTTTCCTACAAGCTTGGGCTTGTAGTATTGTGTCGGCATTACATGCTCCCCCTGGCCCTGTTCAAGAAAGTTGTGTCCTCACAACTCAATGTTCAGTGGGGATGAATGCCCCAGAAGGTACAACTTCAGCATCACATGAAAGATGCCCACTTAGTATCTATAACTATCCCTTAAGCCACTGATCCTGGCTGAGCCCCACCTAGGTCTGAACGGGATTCGAACCCACAACCCTAAGGTTGACACTACAAGCACTCTACCGACTGAGCTAAAGGGAATTTTCTTGCAAGCTTGGGCTTGTAGTAGTGCATCGGTATTACATGCTCCCCCTGTTCAAGAAAGTTGTGTCCTCACAACTCAATGTTCAGACAGAAGGGATGGATGCCTCAGAAGATACAACTTTAGCATCACACGAAAGATGCCCATTTAGTATCATATAGATGCAGGTTCAGTATCACACGAAAGATCCCCACTCTGCACCTATAACTATCCCATAAAGCACTGTTCCCGGCTGAGCGAACGGGATTCGAACCTACAACCCTAAGGTTTACACGACAAGCACTCTACCGACTGAGCTAAAGGGAATTTCCCTGCAAGCTTGGGCTTGTAGAAGTGTATTGGTATTACATGTATATGTAGTTTTGCATTACCAACACCTTTACCAGGCGTACAGGCTTCAGCTTTCTGACTAAACAGCAGACTTTGGTGTTTTTTCTAAGTCATTTATTGTGCAATTATTTCAGGATGGAGATACAGTGCCTTCGAAAACATCTTCTGACAAAGGACAACATAAAAAGAAGGGCCAGAGTTCTAAGCCCTCAAAATATCCGTTAGGTTTGTATAATAATATCCCACCTCAGTTATTTTACCGGTCAACCTTTAACTCTTCGAACATAACACAGTCTTCTTTTAGAATATTACCCCTGAACAATAGGCCTTATGATAATCTAATTTTTCTGTCCTTATTAGCGATAAGCGTCTGAATACTGCGGGATCCTCTACATGAAAAAACTCATGAATTGCAAATAATCAGTCGAACCAATAGTCATAAAAAACATTTGATATTTTTTTCTTCTTTCCTTTTTACCAGTGAGAGTACCGATCTACAAAAGCAAAGAGGATGGTTCACGGACATATGACAAACGACAGATATGCGTTTACTGTGGCAAGAATTACAGCAAAATAAACCGACACCTCGAAAGCGCTCATACAAACGAAGTGAAGGTTGCTCGTATACTATCCATAAAAGATAAGAATGAGAAGTTAAGAGAGTTTGAAAGACGTTGACACATGGGGAATTTTAATCACAACATCAAAGTTCTCCAGCTAGGGACAGGGGAACTAATCGTTGCCAGGCGCCCTACTGTTGAAAGATATGCTGAAGAATATCTCCCTTGCCTTCACTGCCTCGTTTTTATTCATGAAGATGAGGTCTGGAGGCACACAAACAAATGTCCCTTCAACTCTCGCGTAGGGAAGGAAGATGGCGACGAAGAAGAAAACAGCGACGATGAAGGTGATGATGTTCGTTCTGGTGCTAATCATAAGGGACCATCAATTAAGGTGCAGTGTCGGGTATTCCTTGAAGGAGCTGCAAATGCCGATAAGTCTTTCACTGAGGATTATGAGGATCTCATTGATACAGTCATAAACAAAATGCGGCATGATCATGTGAAGACAGTTGTAGAAAAGGACAGCCTGATTTTAAAGTTTGGATCGCTTCTTCTGGCAAAGGTCGGTCATAAAAAGCATGACAATGTAGCAGAGAAAATGCGCAGACTTGGAAGGTTTCTGATTGAGTTCCAGAAAATAGAAAAGAACGTTTCCCTCACAGATGTAATCTGTGGCACTCGATTTGATGCTGTCATCAAAACAACGAGGGAACTCAGCTGCGTAGGCGAAACCACAACAATGGCTGGTGTTGTTATGTTGAGTAATCCCTCAGCAGGCCTTCATTTGGGTTATTCGTTGAAAAAGTGTGCCCTGATAAAACGTGGGAAAGCTTTGAGAGTAATGGATGATACAATGTTAGCTGATGCCCAGACCTTCCTTGATCTCTTCAACTCTGAATGGGTAGATCTTATATCGTCCAACGCTCTTGCCAGTTTAAAAGAGAAGAAATACAACTGCCTTGACCTCATACCAATGACGGATGACCTTCAGAAACTACAGGAGTGTTTAGATACTTCTCTGCCCATTCACACAACGCATCTTACAAAGGCAGCCTCAGAATCATCATGGAGAAGATTGTCAGAGATAATATTTGCGACAGTGACATTGTTCAACAAAAGAAGAGGGGGAGAAGTTGCCAGAATGCCCTTATGTTGTTTCACGGAGAGACCGCAATGGAACGAGCATAGAAACCAGGATGTGTTGACATCATTATCACCACTCGAGCAGCGATTGATGAAAAAGTAAGTCAGTTAGTTATATTGCCGGAGAAAAATGCTTTATGCGTGAGATATTGGCTTGTAAACAATATGCACATCCTTAACTGAAAGATGATAGTAAGTCTGGTGAACTTTACTGATATGAACTAGAATGAGAATATCTACAATAATAAGTCTGGTAAACTTTACCAATATGAGGTACATGTATAAACTATGCATTACAGTTTGAAGTTAAAGCTTGTTTTGATTAGCCAGTGATGAGACAATTTCTGTGATGATTGATGCCTAATCCCATTCATCACCGTCCTTTCTTTCAGCCTTGACATGGTTCACCTTCCAGGAAAACGCAACCGAAGAGTGCCACTACTTCTAAAGAAGGAGTGGGTGACATCCATGCAAGTCTTGGTCGAGAAGAGGAAAGAATGCAACGTCAATAGCGAATACTTTTTTGGAGTCCCTGGAAGCCCATCTCATCTAGCACCATGGAAAGTAAGTCCTATCATTCAATTATCAACCAGTTTTCCCCAGAAAGTACCGGCCGACGTGAATAGCTTTTAAGTATTCAAAAATGCAAAAGAGCTATATCCATTTTTGTCGTATTGAGAAACATGAGAATGGATTTATATCAGTCATGATATTTTCTAATGGAAAAGCTTTAAAATCAACATAGCTTAGGCCTTGCAGAAAAAAATTGTGCTAAATATACATGTAATTCTACCATTTCTACTAGTGATAGCTTTCACTTCGATTTTGGTCTTTATCTTGTTTTGCCCTGGTTTACAATGGACACATCAATTGGTAACTTTCTTTTGATGCAGGGAATTCATATTAGAAATATATCAAAACCAAAATAACGCTTCTGAGCGTTGCCCAAACATTGATATCCTTTAGTTGTTTTGTAGTTGGGTCTGGTAAAATGTAGAGGTCACACAATCAATTTACCGCCATCAAAAATGTGCATTTCCTGTAGTTTAGTTTAGCTCATTCATTATTATAGCGACAAGTGTGTATAAATCGAGATATACAGTAGTAGTAGCTTCTGGAAGTTAAATCATCTTTTTAATCATCTGTCACCTTCGTCTCATTGCCTGAAAGGTCAATTTCTGTGAAAGACAACATGGATTCATTCATGCAAGAATATTTAGTTAGTTGCAGCCAGTAATGTTGCTTCATTCTTGTCCAGATACAAAGCAATTTAGTGTAGAAGCAGCTGGAGATCTGGGACTCCGTGGAGTCAGCATATTTTATTAAAATTGCTGATTCCATTTTGATAATACTATGTGTACTTTCTGTTTATACTTTAGGTTATGAATCAAGCAGCGAAGGATGCCGACTGTTCTAGGCCTGATTTAATATCAACAACAAGATTGCGCAAATATACCGCTACTGTCACACAGGTATGACAATCTTTTTAACCTTGATATGGAGATCTACTGATTGTCCTTTGTCCTCACTGGATGGCAGTGGAATACACCAACAAGACAATGATACATGATTTCGCAGATGATAAATCTGAAGAAAAGTGATTTTTCTCAAATATAAAATGAGGAAAACAACAATAATAATTTCTGTCTTGGCGGTGAAGACTGTCACAACCCATCCATTTCTGTTTCTACAAACCAAATAGAAATGAACATGGTGATTTTCACCTGTTCTACATTGATCTGGACATTACTGTTGCCTGCATTCCATTCCACAAGGTCGAAGCCTGATCCACTAAATTGTGATTTTCTGCCCCATTATTGTACTTAAAGGGGTAGGCCGTTTGATTTAATTGTGGTCCGATTATATGTAAATTCACTTGTACACAATGCCGTAGTGCAGTTATTATGGGGACGAATTTGCTGAAACTTGTTATTCACATGGTGTTTGCAGATAAGTCTACACAATGGTAATGCTGAAGTTTTAAAACAGTACATATTTCTGCAATTGGAATTTTACAGATATCGAACTTTTAAATGAACAGCTTATGCCTTTTTATAGAATTTTTGGAAAATAACATTGTGTACCATATCTGTATATCTGATTAGATGTTCTATTTCCTCATTACAGTCATAGTATTTAGTATTCTTAAAGTTGTCGGAAATAAAGAAATCCATATAATTACTTTTCAGATAATGGGATTAAAACCTGGAGAAATTGAGTGGCTTAGCAATCACCTGGGACATACCGTTAATGTCCATAAAGACTGGTATCGTCTGCACGAGTCGACAATAGAGATGGCCAAGGTTTCCAAAGTGCTCATCGCTATTGAAAACGGACAGGCAGGAAAGTTCAAGGGGAAATCAATTGACGAAATACAATTCGATGGTAAAATTCAACTTCTTCAGTGAATTTTAACCGTATTTTTTGGTGACTATAATGCAATGCAATACAACGAAAATTGGTCAAATTATATCGTGTGCCTCCATTGATTGAGGAGCTGTAATTGCAATTATTTACTAAGCTCTGCATGTATATGCTTTTGAGAAAATAGCCCAAAACAACCAAACATGGTTTTCAAGGAGAGGTGTTTGCAACATGGATATAAATAAAAATTGTCAAATTCTAACTGTAAAACATTCAATAGTCCGTAGACAATGATATAGGATTATTATTGCAGATATGTTCTTTGAATATTGATGATAAAACCCTCCGCATCCCACAAAATTAGTAAATGCATAAATGATAAAAGACAAATCCCTTTATTTACAGAAATTGACCTTCCAGTGGACGAGGTGAATGTTACAGATGATGAGGAAGATGTTGACACTAGTGCAAAAAGTGAAAAAAAGGCAGATGCCGGATCCAATGTGAAGAGAAAGGAAGTGGAAGACTACCAAGGTAAGAAATAACTGTATAAGTAGACTAGGAAGGAGGGAACTAAATGTCACAGTCACTTTTTGTGCTGTAAAACCATTCCCACTATACTGCATACAGACCATGTCGTTTAAAAACAGCATGGGAGCAAAAATAAAAGAAAGTTGGTAGATACAAATGTTATTGAGAGTAATGGCAATTTGTCATTTCTGAGAGGGTACACAACCAGTTAATTCAAATGGGTTCTCTATTTTTAGGCCCTCCATCAAACCGGCAAAACTTTATTCAGTGTTGTGTGACAATAGGAGACTCACTGATAAACTGGCCACATTGAAAAAAACCCACAGAGACTTAGTATAATGACCGCATTGGAAAACATCTACACATGTTCCATTGGTACAAAATACTGGTAATTATAGAGTTAAAATATTGCTTTATTTTAATTTGATCTTCCAGGAGATGAAAACATCAACGTTGAGACTGAGGCTTGCCTTCCAAATGCTGGTACTGAACCACAGTCCAGGAAGAAAAGGAAAAAGAATGTGTTAAAAGGTAAAAATGGGTGTAGCCCTACCACACTGACATTTGACCCACCCAGAAATGGGTTAATCCCTAAAAGTAACACTTTTTAATCAGGGTGGTATAGAGAATGTTTTGACAAAGTTTATTTGATGGATTCGAGGTGTTTCCAGAGTGCCAATAACAACACTTTTGGTCATAATGGTTTTGTTGTTTTGTTGGGTAAACCTGTTTCTGGGCAGACCACTGAAGTTAATGATATCGCCTATCTACAGCTTCTAAGCAATTATTCTGGGGAAATTGATCCGTTTTCAATAAAGATCTAATTGTAGATACTCCTAGCAAGGATACACCGCAGTCATATCATACAGGTTTTGATTATGACCTACTTTTCAAGGTCACAAAGGTCGAATTGCGTAAGTGCTGTGAGATTGACAACATGATGGAGTCTTACATTGGTGTGAAATAATTAGGGCGGTTGATCTTTCAGGAATAGATAACGTCAACAGTGAGATGGAGGCCCAATCAAAGAACAAGTCAAAAGGTAAGAATGAAAAATATGACGTGAAACAGAGGGTATCCTACATGCAGGCACATGTTGTGCGAACATTTCTGCTTACTGTGGTTCCTGAATAAAACGAACCCACTGTTAGTAAAATGGGAAGTGGATGGAATGAGAGTAGGCAAGGTTGCTTGCTAATGGATAATTTTCGAATATCATCAAATTAGGAATATGCCATAAAGGATTTGCATTAATTGGCAAGGTGGAAATAAGAATAGGAAAGATCAATAGGTAAAATGTAAAGATATTTGAACGACTCCATTGCCTCCACTAAATGTGACACAGTATCAGTTGTTTTCCGTTTGGTTTCACTACTTCAGTTTAGGCAGATATGATCATTTCAGACAAGACAGCGTATTCATATGTTTATAATCACATTACAGTAAGTGACCTAGACGTAGAGGATAAGAAAAGCAGAACGTCAGGTGCGAACGCTCGGCCGAAGCAGAAAGTAAAGGATGTTAATCACAATTATGGCAGTGACAGTGAGTTGGACGACTCTGATCTAGACGAGAACTACAGTGCCAGTGCGTACAGCTCATCTCTCTCTGACTCTGGTAATGAAACAATGCCGATTGATAAACCATCTAAGAAAAGATGTATCACCAGTAAGCAAAGAACATCAACTAAAGCCCCTGTTGTAAGGTGGACAGGAGATGAACTAGCTGCTGTTGAGAAGGGCTTCAAGGAAAATATTCTCAATAAGAAAGTACCCAGAAAGCATGAAGTAGAAATAGTGATGGCTAAATACCCAGTGCTGAATAGGCGTCCCTATCTACAGATTAAAAGTAAAGTGCACTATATAATAAGACAAAGAGTCACCATGGGCCAGAAATTGATGAAAATGTCAAGCGAAAAGGGCCAATTCCGATAATACTAAAGTAACATGGGGACTTAATTTGGCTATTATTATAAGTAACACAGCAACTTAGGGCTATTATTATTAGTATAGTGTGTTGCATATTTCATTATAAATGTGTGTAGCATTATTATCGACCACAAGAGCGATATTAGTTTCAATTTTCTCATGTATGCCATGTGTAGTATGTCTCGACATTACATGAAATGCATTTTTTTGGATAGCCAAGACAGTTTCCTACTGCAGACTGATGGAATGTTGTCATGGAGTCTGCAGCAATTTAGAGTGGATGTGTGGACTGGTGCCAGTCAAAACGGATCATCTGTTAAGGTGCAAAATAAGTATTGAATATTCCTTGTGTGTTTTCTGTCGCAGGGATTATACCAAAAAATATGTAAATATATGCCTCATATAGTCAGTTATATACCTTTACATATTATTAGTATGTCTTGCATATCTACATATAGCATAGAACAAAAACAATTAGTTAAGATGTGTAAAAATAGCATATTCTATTATCTGTATGATGTCTTTCAATGCACTCTTATATTCAATGCATGACAGCACTATCTTGGCTAAAAGTGCACAGAGTTCATATTTCATTCGGTCATTTTTTTTCTGAATACCATGATGTTCACAGTACCCTGGTCGAAAATCCCTATAAGATTTGATTCTTAGTTAAGATCTTATTAATTTTTTATACATAAATGTGTACGTTAGTTAGAAGATACTTGTAAGAAGATCTTAACTAAGAATATTACAAGAATCCTATGAATAATGTACATTATCTGTACAAACTTATGATCTTAAAGGGAGATTACAGGCAGTCAAGGGAGTGTAAAGAGCCACATGGCTATTTACGTACCCAGATAGAAGTTGATGACTTTTACCACCGCTAGATGTCCCCATTGTGTACCTGTTATATACATGCATATGCTGCAGCGCTGGGTTGACTTCCCATGTCTTCAAACTCGACCCAGCGCTGAAATTACATATGTTCAGGCTTTAACTAATAATCTTATCGGGATTTTTCGACCTGGGTATGCCCACATAAACGCAACTAATCACATAGCTTTATATAAGGACAATATTACTACCTTTCATTTCTGTCAGTGTATGTCAACATAAATTCAACCTCTATGTCTTTTGTTGAAACAGTATTTTTCTTGTACCAGCACCATTCCAAAATCACCTTCTGTAGCCTCCTTTAGGGTTTTAACGGACATTTTCAAATTCAGGGTCCACAAAAGCGATTTTGTGCCTCAAAAATCCACTGAATTAAATTCACATCTAAAGTTATGATAGATGTAAATCTTGGTTTTAATTGGGGGTAATTTTTTTATTTTCCTCACTACATGTACATGTAATATGTGGACAGCATCTGTCATGGTTGTGGGGAAGAGTGTGGGTCCAGATGGAGCAAGCATGAGTAGCACTACCGTTTTGAAATGCATTATAGATTCCATGATTAATGGATGAAGTGAGGTATTTAAATGTAATACTGATTAACTTATAGTCAGTACAACGGAAAACATTTGTTGGTCGGTATGACAAATGACACTAACCCAAGGTTATTTGAATCATCAGAGGTCACTTTGAGTGGCTTAGCTATCACCTGGGACATACCGTTAATGTCCATAAAGACTGGTATCATCTGCACCATTCGACAATAGAGATGGCCAAGGTTTCCGAAGTGCTCATCGCTATTGAAAACGGACAGGCAGGAAATCTGAGCAAACTACCAAACAGGTTTGTGTTGATGAATAAGGCAGTACCTGTGGGGACATTAGCCGGATGTGGTAAAAAGCATATTTATTTCATGCAGACTGCCGACTGAACGTTTTATTCAATATATATACATGTATTATATTCATTGAACGAGTGTTACCACTGTTCACAGTAAAGAGTGGTTTTGTTTTGGACCAGATACATGTATGCATGATTTGTGATGGTACATGTATGCATGATTTGTGATGGTAAACCATCCAACATAAGCTTTATTGGCTACTTGTTTTGGACCAGATACATGTATGCATGATTTGTGATGGTAAACCGTCCAACATAAGCTTTATTGACTACTTGTTTTGGACCAGATACATGTATGCATGATTTGTGACGGTAAACCGTCCAACATGAGCTTTATTGGCTACTTGAAATGATGACTAAATTTGGTTTGTGTTAATGGGTGGTATGCATAAAAACTAGTAAATACTTGCTTGAAATTTGTAGTATTTACTGCCATCTGTATGCATAAAGTTACAGTAAAACCTTTTACTTAAAAGTATTTACTACTAGAAGTATCAAGTATTTACTTGTCTAGTGTTTACTTAAAAAGTAGTAAATACTTCATTCGGTATGCATAAAGTGAAGTAAATACTACACATTTTGTAGTAAATACTTCAAAATCCCAAGGTAGCTCCAGACCAACCTTGGAAGTCAAGTACATCAAAATTATTTCTATTAAATGGCAGCTTTTATTTAGTTTCTATAGATAGGAAGATGTATCATGTTCATATA
Organism: Lineus longissimus; assembly: GCF_910592395.1. Taxonomy (NCBI): domain Eukaryota; kingdom Metazoa; phylum Nemertea; class Pilidiophora; order Heteronemertea; family Lineidae; genus Lineus; species Lineus longissimus. The sequence continues at coordinate 13,947,106 of NC_088308.1, read as the reverse complement.
CTAACACCCCATCAACGCAATCAATTATTTTGAAGATATCATAAAGAAAACTTCATTTGGAGGGAATTGTTTTTTTGGGCAATGCAAAGAGGCTACCGATTTCAAGTAAAAGGTATCCACCAGTTTTATGCATATCTTTTAAGAGACTTTCTTACTTCGAATGTAATGACAAAAGGGTCAAGTTGCCATACAATAGTTAAGAATGTCATAAGTAAGCTTACATAACCACTGTCCATGCCTCTGAATAGGCTGACATCATGGTTGTAAACAAGTAATTACTAGTCTAGTTGAAGCATATGCTTTGCAGTAAAAGGTAAAGATTATGAATATGAAACTGACCTTTTACTTTTACATTTACTAGTTACTTCTAGTAATTGCTTTTACTTTTTGCTTCTACTCGAAGTATTTACTTCGTTTTTATGCATACCACCCATTATTGTGTTTGCTGGGTATCTCTGTTGTTTATAGTGATGTGCTAGGTTCATTGCATGACACATTCTGCTATCGTTATCATTATTTTGTTGACCATGAGTGAAGAAAGGTAAATTGACACAATGTATTGCTGGTAAAAAGTGGCAGAGCAAGACATGATGGAGTGAATATCAGTTTGTTTTCTTTGCTCTTGGGCTTGAAAAGCGGTTGGATCTAGAGTAAAAAAACACTTCCAAACCGTTTTTCTTTTTTCATTAGGAAGAGGATCAAGATGATAGAATTCAAATAGATATCTAACTTGGCCACTGTTTTGTCCCACACCAAACATGCCAAAGTCCATTCGATTTTTGCTGAGTGTTCTGAAGTTTATGCAATGTTGAGATGACGGGGTACTTGAGTTTTTTTTTCCTTAAATGTAGATTTCAAAAACTGTTTTTGAAACTGCTTCGTGTTAATTAGATGTTTTTGTTTGGGTTTTTTTTGCTATTCAGTAGAAATCTGCTTTGTCTCCTTTATCAACTATTCATTCTATATCAAGCTGTAAAGTCTCTTTAAGAAATCGCCTTGTAGTGGCATTTAATGGATTTTGCCAAAGAAAGTCGTAGTGCTCCTGAGGAAATGAAGACACGGCATCATGAATAAACCAAATAGATGCATGGTTTGAGACGGTAAACTGTTCAAATAAAATGCTAAATCTGACATGCTTTAGATGAACATTCTCTAGGCATGGATGAGCGTCATGGTGATGAGGCTGCTAGCTTCTGGCGTTTGTATTATTGACATTACATTGTTAGGTTGTGGAGTTTGTCATTTATTCCTTGTTTTATTCATGTAATGAATTGCAGATTGTAGATGTGTAGATTGAATAAATAAAAATTGTCATTAAAATAACTTTTGAATATATTGTTTCTTTTTTCGTTAGTTTCTCAAGATATTCGATAGCAAGGCCAATCACCTATACGCAAATATGCCTACTAGGAAACCTGCAGATGTTTTTGATGTTTTAAGTCTGTAATATCCTACTGGGATTACCGCTGTGTTACCCTACCAGGTTTCTTTAGGATGCTTAGAAGTGCGCGCAGTAGAGCTCCGCCTTCAAGACAAGGACAAGTGGATGATTATTCCCACGCGGAAATCTTTTGTACGATGCAAAGCCATTACAAGTTTGGAGTTAGGGCCATGTTAAGGGCGAACCACTGATGGAGATCAAAGGTGAAGCATCTAAGACGTGTCCTCCTCATGCCTACAATGACTGTTAGGTCTACTATGAGCTTCCTCGTGTACAGGATATTGAAAAGATTACATGATTATTAAATTATAGTAGAGGTGGAGGTTAAGGCTCTATAGCCGCAAAACCGCCACGTCGCTGCACGGACTCTGTCCCTGATAGAGCTGTTAGGCTGACGACCTTCTTATGACTGCTATCGTGGCCGGACAGCGCCTTACATGATTGTGCTATTGTGTGCGGATGGAGCTCAGTCCAGGCAGTTCGCTGTTCTATGGTTGACCTTTGAAATCAACCATTCGTAAGGCGGCAAGTTATACTTAGTATGATTTGTTGGCCAAACAAAAAATGGGCGAACCCGGTGTAAATGTTCTGGGACACTACAAGACCTGGCCCGTTACCACAGACTGAAGCTATCTAGCTTTTTAGTGTTGCCGAAGACGTCTTTTCTACCACTGTAGGATATCGAGTGAAGTTCAACTTAAAGTTAAGCATTATTCCCTCCTGAAACTGCTATAGAGGGCGCAGTGAGATGTCTATCTAATCGGTTAATATGCGGTCTTTTATATGGCAAGCCGTTTTTGTTTGAACGAAACCAAGTTTATTTCAAAAAATATAAACAAGTTTTTATTCCGATATGCTCAATCAATTTACGCAGTTCCTTAGCTTGATGAAAAAGACGTGGCTTTTATAAGGACTATAGACCTCATATAACCAGTGAGGTATAGACCCCATAACAAGGTATAGACCTCATAACCAGTGAGGTATTCTTTTGTGTAGATGAATCGTGGAATAAATGTACATCATACTTCCATGTATGGATGTAGAAATAAATGAGTCTGGGATTAGCTTTACTCATCGTGTACTGGAGAAGGATGTTTCTTTAATTCAGTAGGCCTATATTTTTCACCTGCCCTGCTAAATACGGTTCGGGGCTTTTTATGAAACTAGGTTTAAGTGATGGATTACTTATCTTCATGTAACGTTAGAAGAGTTTAAATATTAAATATATTTCTTTGATTTTTGTTGCTGGTTGACTTTCTCCATGATTAAACTGGCAGGTAGTGGAGAGCTATGTCTACCTTAAATTACATGTATGGTGAATAAAAACGAAAAGAAACCTGTCCCATTGTTAGTTTTCAAAACCTAGCCCTGTTCCATCATCGGTAAAATTGCTCGGCGAATGTATGATGCCAGACCCTTATAGCAGGCCATAATCATTTTTAAACATCTGAATATAGTGATGTATTACGGGGACACACATCTTGACATACTTATTAATGTGGACTAATAAGGTCAAGGTCATTTTGTTTCCCATAACTCGGTAATAGTGATGTCCCCCTAACAATTACAGACGCCAACCTTTATTCATGAGCCTATGCTTTAGTTCTCAGTGTATGTTGGTACATAAGATAAGCATGAACCAAGAAACACGGCAATATACATCATTCAATGGTCAGAAGTGGAAGGTCACCTAACTCGGGAAAAAACGGGTGTCCTCCTATTTGGGCGCGAATGCGTATGTGTGCGTGCGTGCGTGTGTGTGTGTGTGTCCGTCCGTCACACCTTCATATCTTATCTCCCTCAACAGCTACAGCTCTGGAAACATGTCGTACCCCCAGGTTTGTCAACCCTGCCAATCCAATGAGCTAATCATTTTCATCCTGGGATGCCTGGATCATGATGTAATTGACATATCAGACTTGATATTTTGTCCGTCACGCTTTTTTCCAGATGGCATAACTCGGCCATTTTGAGGTGTACAGCAATGGAAATGAGTTCTACCCCTAGGTTTTCCAACCTTGGGAATCGAATGGGCAACTCACATTTGATATAGGATGGTGGGGTCATGGTGATATTGATATCTCAAATTTGATATTTTGCAATATTTTGATGCTTGGATAGTTTGGCAACATGCAACAAAACCTAGGTCATCTGTGTTCATTGTAGGGTTTCAATGAAGTCAAAATGTTCAATTACAGGTGTCAGGTTGTCGAGATATCATGAGATTTTGATATATGAACTTTGATATTTTGAAATATCTTGGTCCATGGTATAGTGAGAGTCACGGAAACTTCACCTACATCTGTTATTAAGGTTGCTCATTTCAATTATGCAATGACCTTGAAGGTTAAAGGTCAAGGTCAAGGTCAAACTCAAAATTTTTGTTACTGAATATAACTACGTGGGAACCATATGACATTCACAATGTCTTCTTGTCTTGCATTTGTCTTACTTAAGGAATTAATACCGAGCTGGCGGTCATTGGTTGTATAATCAAGACCGCTCGGGTAGACCGAAAATGCAGTCCAAAACCCGAGGCGCTTCGCCGAGGGTTTTAGACGTAATTTGAGGTCTACCCGAGCGGTCTTGATTATACAACCAATGACCGACAGCGAGGTATTAATTTCTATTCTAAAAGGTTTCAAAATTAAACAAATTAAATACGATTTGAAAGGTATATATGTTCCGTTTTCGTCAAAGAATGATCCAGCCTGGTGTCCGGAACTCCGCCATATTGTTGCTTGTGAAGATGACGTCACGCAGGAAGGGAATTCCCAGTAATCCTGACTGACGACCTCGAAAGAGTCCTCGGGTATCCTCCCTACTTCACAAATCCCAATATCGGGGAATACTTCAAAATCTCGTGTTCTTGACATTGTTTTGTGGGGCTGAGTCGTTGCTTCTTGGTGAAAATAATTCGTCTGCTAAAATTCAGAATTTTATACCTACCCAGGCGGTCAGCGAAATTTTTTTCTGCAGGATACTTCTGCCACAGTGTACATCTGACAGCCAATCACAATTGGCGCGATCTTTGACGTCACACTGTTTATTTATGCATGATAATGCAAATACAATGGACGATACCGAGTCGCATGCCGAGTGCCACTTCAACTGTGAATGTGACAATAATTGTCTGACCCCAAGTATGCTCAACTCAAGGTTTGTGTCGTAGTGTTTAGGAATGAATTGCACAGATTCATTGTAAAATTGATGACATTATGCGTACAAAAGAGGCATCAGCTGATCTGATCCTACATTGCAGTGCATGCATTGATTTGTGAAATTTTAAGGGGCAGTGACACTGACAGTGTTGCCAATGTTGATAATTATTAAAGGGACAGTGTATCCGATGTCTGCTGTTGAAGGTATCAGGCCTATTTTGGTAGTTTGAACATTGTTGAAGGGCCATTGTATAAAACACATTTTGACAAGCAAACAAAATAAAATTGAATGGTGGCGCCACCTATGCATATACAGCAGAACTAGTTACACGGTTGACAGATAAACATTCAACCTCGGCTATTTTGCCGAGCACAGTGCGCCTTAACAGACAAGTCCAATAAATACAGTCCACTCGACAATGAAAATACATGTTAAGATACTGCAAATAAATATATTTTAGCTAATATACTCCTCTAACCATTTGCTTACTTGTTCTTTCCAAGATTATCAGAACACGTGGCATTGTTGACATTATTGCGCCATGTGGAAAGATGATGTCAACAAAGACACGTGCTTGCCTTGAATTCTGATTGGCTGTCAGATGTACACTATGGCAGAAGTATCCTGCAGAAAAAAATTTCGCAGGCGGTCATTGGTTACGATACCAAGACCGCTCCGATCAAAACGAGGCGTAATGTATTTTGTATTGGAAACAATGATATACTGTGACTAAGGCCTTTTAGAATCAAGTACAGTATACTGGTACTTTGTATTTTCATATACATTTTGTGTATTTGCAATTTTGATATTACGAATATGTATAGGCCTAATGACCTGTAGAGAAGATCTAGTTATATTATTACATTCGATTTTTCTAAAACAAGGGAGATATGTAACGTTCATAGTGCATTTTATACCGACCCGGCCCAGGTGCCGTTCCTGTATTGTTCGAGTTCGTATTTTAGGAATTCAATAAAGCATGTAACATAGAATCATATTTCATCTATTTCTATGACCGAAAGACCTTATGCACACCCACAACCAAAGCCACACCCTATGAGATCACAGTCAACGCCAGGCTTGTTTTTAGCCATTATCGGTTTCCCCAGGCATGTGATTAGACTGGTTCCCGTCATTTCCGCTGCACAGCGCTGACCGTTTCGACTACAGATGTGATGAGTGCGTAGTGTTACAACTTACGAATGTAGGCCTAGTTAATATTTTCTTTGACTTGTCTTTGGCATAGCTGCTATCCTTATTCATTGCCACCAGTTCACATGTACCAAGAAAAAATTATAAATTGTACTTTTCATAACTCCCTTTTTTCTCTTCATATTATTTGTACCATCACCTATTGCTGTGGCAAGTCTACAGATATAAAGAAATTATTTGATGAAAAAATTAATTTCGAATTTTGCTAATTGGGTAATAGGGGGCGCGTTTTGAGTTTTTCTGCCAGTTGGCTGAAAAGAGTGGAAATATCAAAGTCTGTCTAATTTGTCGATTATCAAAAAATTTCCGTGGTCAACTACCAGTTTATTTTTCACCATTTACTTGCCCGACTCTCCGGAATAACATAATCTAAATTTCAGATTCACAACCCCACGCAGTATTTGATGCGTCGCGGTCAAACATTGACAATTTTAACTGCTAAAAGGCTTAAAAAATCAATTGTGGTCTTGTCTCCTCGAACGGGGCAGCTGGGGAGCAGCCATTCTCCTCCCCTCTCGGGGCTAAAGGCTGAATGAGGCCGAACAAAAGGATTTCGCACACTCGTCGATGAAGTCACGTGGGGTGTGGTAGAAATACGAGTTCGATCAACAATTTGCCTTACAAATGTAGCCTGTACCCACTGACACGATTTGTCGCTTTGCAAAAATCGCTCATAGTGCGATATTCCGCTACGACAAGTCGTCGCGTGCCGAATTTCGCAACCTGTGGGGGCGTTATCTCTGGCGATTGACTTCAAGGTTCATTAACGTTTCACAGACCATTTGAGACTTGTTTTCACACGACTCAGATTCCGCTTTTGACGATATTCTCGTCTGAGTTACTAATGCAGCGGTCAATTACAACTCTGACCCCCCCCCATCAGAAATTCGACATTTATTTAGTCCAGGAATCGACAGTTTCTCACCCAGAGCACAAGATCCTTGCTCCAGGAATTCACTGCTTCTTCTTTTTTGGAGCTTCAGAGTATCACCTGTTTTTCACTTGTCAGAACAGTGAACGTCAGGAATGCCACACAAATTCACATTTTTGGGTACGAAATCTATAATGAATAGACTTGTTCCCATATCTGGGTAAGGGTTGGCTGGTTTGTGCAAATCAACTGAACAGTGACTCCTTTAATTCTCAACCCAGTTCCTCCACAATGATGGCTGCAGATGTCAGAAAATTGACGGAAGGAAGAAACTGGATAGTAGTACCAAGCTGTTCTCCCCTAAATTTGCGGTGGCCAGACATGCGACGGTCTTTCGGTATGTTCGGCGGTCCCGTACGCAGGAATTGACCAAAGATCATTCTTAGCTCAGCTGACCAAAGGTCAGCAGAGCTGGTCAAATATAGCTATTCAGTGTGAGTGTGTGAGTGAGTGAGTGAGTGAGTGAGTGAGTGTTGTGTCTTTTCCTGCCCGAAAACAGGATGGTTCGGAGCGTCCTCCGGCGGAGGTGAAAATGGGCCCATTTACATCAATGCTTTTCGCCATTTTTGTCTTCCCGAAACCAGTGTGGTTTCGTTTGTCCGGAACCCTTTTGTGAGTTTTAGAGCGCCAGGCTCTATATATTGTTTTGTAGCAGTATGGACAATAATGTGATGTAAGTATAGATGCCATAGTAAGCATCTTTTAGGTGTCTTGATCAAAATGGATCATATATTCTGGTTGCTAACAGCCATGCCACCTCCACTCGTGACAGATCTTCCCGGTCTTTTGGTCACGTGACCTTTTTGCTCCCTTAAAGTGATTATAAAACCTTTTCTACTTGTCTAAGGACACACTAAAATGTAGTAAGAGATTAAGGAGACTGTCTTACTTTTTCTAGGACCAATCTGCTGTTCGCAGTGGTTAATTTGAGCACGGAGAGCATGCTGTCAGCTGTGGCCGTATGGTGCTGCCACCTGCCGTAAGTCTATATAGCTAAACGCCTTGTCTTCTACTGTAAAGTCGGCTTGGAGTCATTCCTTGCCCTCAGTTTGGATTATCTAAGGGAGGTTTCCCTGAGTTGTTTCGTAACTATGAGTATTATTACTATATTACTGGCCTAGTCAAAATCATTATTTGTCTGGTGTTAAGGCGTTTGTTATGTTTATCTTTACAGTTGAACCATCATCGTCATCGTTGTCATCCTTAGTTAGTCGTTACATGCATTGTCATGTCAAGGTTGAATAAAGAAAGAAAGAACAAGAAGATGCGTTTCGAACACTTATTAATTTATCCATTCTGCTGCGGTCCACCACAGTGAGTGAGTGAGTGAGCGAGTGAGCGAGTCCATCTGTTCAACTATACCCCGACGTTTTGTAACGACTGAAGACAGACACTTCAGATTTATAGTACATGTATTTTTAGATCTTGGTGAACTCTGATCAGAAACCAAAAATGAGCGCGATTCGACCTACTTCCTGCGAGCGAGACGCCATAAAAGAAATTGGCTTATCTCGGCCTAGCTAGGCACATCAGAATCAGTCACAATATGCTTTAATATTATGTTAGAAATTCTATATACATGTAACTATAAATTTTTTAAAAAGGTTGAAATTTTGATCAGAAGGGGGCGCAACGCGCCTTAGAATATTTTTCGTCAATTCAAATTCCCGCCCAATGACGTCATCTATCGACGAGGTTTACTATTCGCCAGTTATCAAAATGGCTGCTGCAGATCAACGCTTTCGGTGTTGATGTGGTAAGTAAAATATCTAATTTTTATCCAGCTGTATCTTCGATGTTCATGACCATCGGGTGCATATGTTTTTATCAAAACGTCGAGTAGTGAGGAATCCTTTCAAATTTGCCTATAATTTTTAATCAATTGAAGCCAGAGGTTTTCTTTTGGTACCCGTAGTTTTATAATTTTCAGAAAATTATTGAAGTGGTGGTTGGTATTTTAGGCCAAATACTTTCGACATTTTGGCAGTAACTTTGCGTTGGATCCCCATCAATTATTATATCTGAACTTAGTTTCAAATAGCCTACGCAATTATCATTTCGGTGATATATAACTCATGCATGTAATAATTGATTAATCTGCCTAAAACGCTCAATTAAAACGGCGAAAGATCTTGATAAACACTCTGGTGGCGGTCGCACTAAATAAGGACCGGTAGGGCCCGGAGAAAAAAAGGTAGCGCCCGGAGGTTGAATCGGGATTTTTATGCACTTTAAACTGTATATTTATGTTGTTTAGATGTATTTCTAACTGTTCTGCAACTTTGATGACCAAGCTTGCAACCAGAGTTGGTAAAATTGATGCTTGTTTATGGACTGCGCTAGCGACCGGAGAATTCGCCGTCGGCCATTTTGGCTACGGTCCCCGAGTTGTTGTGGTTGGCAATTTTGCAACAAATCTCGCCATTTACGTTTGTTTTCTCCCTGTCTGGTCATTGGCCGTGACAACAATTATTTTGAAAGTCACATTATGACATCGTAGTATGAATTCCACTGCAGTTTCGTTACGCAGCTCAATGCTCATGTTTTTGGTTTGCAATCCTGTACTGTCTGTACACTGCGCTGTGCATGGCTGTGCTGTAGGCTGTAAAAAAGACAAAAACGATAGCCTAGCCCTATAGGCTTAGAGTATAACTCAACAGGCCCTCATGATTCATTTGATGGACACCTTATTTGATAGTACCTCATCATTAAGTCCAATAGATCCTGTTCTGTCACATATCGTTGACTATAGACAATTTTCAAAATGTAGTACACCACTCGCTCATCTTTGAGCCCAGCTCTCGGCTCACATCATGTCGGCACGGTTGGCTGTTGAGTGTTATGGTTCAGTCTGTGTGACTAATTTAAAGAGGTTACACTTTTATGTTAATTGGAAAACAGCCCACAGGACTGACTTTTCACTGAGTAAAAAAAGTGTGCCCTTCGAAGGTTAAGTCTCTTTCTGGATTTGTTTCCATAGATGCCTTGTTCAGGATATCATAGACAAATGCCTGATCAAGCACAGACTGTATCCGGTGGTGTACATTTCCCCGTCTATGTCACCCTTTTTTACTCAGTCAGTGTTTATTTCTCTTCTCTTTTTTTACGGATTAACTGTTGTTGGTTATTGCAAGAGGAGTCGTTGGCACATTATATTTCAAGTCCAGTAAAGCACTTGCTGTTCCCACATCAGAGTAAGGTGTGCTTACTCGTTTTACTGATTTCCATTCCCGGAGAGCGTTATCAAATATCTTCCGCAAGGGAACAAATATCTGCCGCAAGGCATCAAATATCTGCCGAAAGGCTTCAAATATCTGCCGAACGGCATCAAATATCTGCCGCACCAATAAAGTTCATTTTGTTAACCAACTCTTTATCTTCTTTTCTTCACATACAAAAAAGACCATCCCAAACATTTGGCTGCATCCACTTCATCAATGTCCAGACAACAGTCGGTTCATTTGACCATTGTAAAGCACCAGGCCCCACCTCACAAAATACACTGTAATAATTATGTACCTTGTGTCCATGTGCATGTTATTAGTTCCATCTGCGCTGCATGAAGACAAGGACTCCACTCTTTGACGTCACCACACAACTCATTGACGTCATCACACACCACACTACTGCAACAGCAATAGAAATGACTTTACGTCATAATAGCAGGTTGACGTCAACTCAGTACTTCAGCATGCACTGATAAGCACGAAGGTCTTTCGCACCAGCACTTCTGCGTGCTAGACGTTATAGCTTCACGTTGCCTCATGATAACAGGGTACCAACACACACTTGGCCCTTGCCTTCACCTATCCATTTCAGCTGAGGGCCAGGCCCTTGAGCCTCTTGTTGTTATTTTCAGACATTCGACGAAATTCGACGCTGTTTGTTACTCAGTTCGTCAGGAATTCAACGCTAGGGATTTTTGGAAACCTCAGGATGCGACGCAGATGCGGCGCCACACAAGTGTCGACTCCTGACGGGGGGGGGGGGGGGGGGGGGGGGGGGGGGGTTCAGAGTTGTAATTGACCGCTGCATAAGTCAGGCGCCCGAGATAAAAAATATATGTCGTCATTGAAGAAAAAAAATCACCATGATGTCCTTTTCCAGCCACCGTAGATTATGATATATTATTAAATGTAATGATTATTCTCGAATGGATTGTTCACATTAAACATTATCCAAATAGTGCATGGTTTTACCACTTGAAAATTCCAAGTTAAAATGACTTTGAATAACAGTTAAATGTTAGAAATCAAAAGTATACCGGTAGGCATATTATGATTATCCCATCTGGTGTGTTTTGTTTTAGACCTGTCTGTTCGTCACACACTGATGATTCACGTTCACGCTGATTCTGAACATCAAATGGCCACGTCCACGGGGCCATGGCGATTTAGCGGATTCTGCGGATTCTGCGGAATCTGGCCTGTAGTGGATTGGTATCCGGTCGTTTCGCTCCCTGACGTTTTCGCCCCCAGCATTTTCGCCCCCAAACTTAGCCTAATACCATTAGGCCCCACGTGGTGGCACTGAAGGTGGCCGCTGCCGTGATGTAATGTAATCAAGCTAAATCAAGAGAGTGTCTGAGAGTCACTCTCCCCAGAAATTAGTCGTTTCGCCTCCTGGGACTTGGGGTGGTTTAAGGATCGTTGCCAGGATCTCGGGCTTGTCACCTGTCATCGCATGATCTTGCTGGCTGTTTGGTCATCAAGAGTGGGATGATTGACTCGGGTGGACGTTTTAGAAAAATCTTTTATTTATTATCATGAGAGTGGGAAATTCTCTGTTTAAACTGATTTGTCATCTGGGAGTCCTGGACATCATCAGTCATCATGTGACTTGAATATCTTAATGATGGATCATCAAGGCAATCGTATGTTGCTCGTGCACAATTTTGCGATGTTGTAAAATAAAGAGAGACGTGTCAACCAGGCCAGTGTAGAAGTTTAAAATGTCCCCTGGAAAAAGTGTCCGTCCCTATTGTATTCTGCACGATATTAATTAACGAATGAGCGAAAATGACGTGTGTTTTTCGGGTGCGTAACGACTTACACGATTACGGGCCAACTCGGCCAATTACCAACTCGGCCTGGGTTATAGATCACGGTCAATGGTCTCATTAAGGAGGGTTTTTTTATTCATGCGCCCCCCCCCCCCGCCTCACCGTAGTTCCTAAAATCATTGATTTCTCGGTCCTTACGGTATGTCAGTGTTGATTCAGATTCAGCAGTTGTTTTGGCAAAGACATGTTTTTTTGGAGTTTCTGAAACCTACAGCGCTACGCATTTATACTGTTGTTGCCGACGTATGTGTACACTGAACTTGGGATGTGCGTCGGCCCCGTCTTGAAATGCCGTCCAGTGCCAGTTGGTGCGTTTTTCGCTGATTTGTGCAAAATTCAACATATCTCAAAAGTTCAATGGTTGACCCTCGATTTTTTTTTGATTTTTGTGTAGCGTAAGCAACTGTCTTTCATGGGAGAATGGTCACTGTAAGAATTATTCAGGAAGAACTGTATAATATTTGGGGTTTTTCGTGATTGTCCGGCCCAATTGGCAATATTGCAATTTGGGATGGTGAACAGAGCTGGGAGCAAATGTGACGCTTATGATTTATTTAAAGAAACAAAATGCCCGATTTAACATCCTGCAGAATCAGGGGAATCGGGCGTTTCCAGTGATATACGACACAAATGGGTTGTCCTCATGCATTCACTTTGGAAACGCATTTTAAAATAGATGTTACGTCCTGTTAATGGGGCACGTCATCATTAGCGTACATTTAGGAAAAACTCCCTAACGAGACCAATGTGGAAATCGTCCGATAATAGAATGCAGACATTTTTTTCATGCATGTTGGGGGTTTTCCGAAATGCTTGATAATCTTAGCGGTTTAGACAATTTAACAGTTATGGAATATTACAAATATTTATTATAAGGATAATTTATCATAATGTCGATATTCTCGAGCTGTTTTTATGCTGATTCCGCCCAGATTCCGCAGGTTCCGCAGAATCCGCAGGATCCGCTAAATCGCCATGGCCCGTCCACGGTGGTCAACGTACACGCGTGTGTGTGTGGGTGGGGGCGTGGGAATTATCGTTGGCTCCTTATTCATATAGCCGTCAGAGATACAAGTGATGTGGGAAAAGAGACAAAGTAAAAAAGGCGACCTAAAACTAGTTAAATTGCGAAAAAGGGAGAAGAAAACGAGGTGGAATCGGAAAAGGCAAGGAGGGGAAAAGGCAAATAGCGAAAAGGCGAGATAAGTAAAGTACTAAAGGCGAACTAGGAAAAAGGCGAATTGGGAAAAAGGCAAATGATCAATGGCGAAATGGTATAAAGCGAATAAAGAGCAGGGCGAATGAGGAGAAACCCCAGTATAGAGGGGCTACTGGGGACGCGAGGTGAGGGGACGGACGTAGTCCCTCTAATGACATTGGACGTCGCAATAATGAAAAATCGTCACCACCATTGATGATTGTGACGAGGTCACGCAAGTGGTAGAGTGAATCGGCAAAAGTAGTTCTCAAAATAATCTTACATTTCGATATTTGCGCGATCTTTTCTCCATGTGTCGTTTGTATATTTCAATAACTTGATAAAGAATGTTTGTAGCTGATGTCATCGTAACGTTCGATTATCATTTTTTGAAAAAGATTTTTGAATCGATGTCAAGAGAAATACTTTTTGGCGCCAATGACGTCACCAATGGCGGATTTTGCACTGGAGTTCGAGTCGATTCTCGAGTCGTTGCGAGGCGCTGGAGTATGAGTCATGATGCTTGTCTTTACGCATGCTCTCTGAGTGGAGTGGATAGTACGAGTAACCGTGGAGATATGTAGTTCATAGCAAGCGACTAATCGATATGTGGATATGTCTTTCTCCGTGACTTCGATTTGAACGGATAATTTCGATGACGAAGACTGATTTTGTGTGATTTTTCTCACCAAATTTGATTTATATAGAAGTGTGTGGTACGCCTGACTCGGTCTACGTCTCGTCTGATGCTGAGTATCAGTTTGACATGTATTTCGAGAGATGATAACTCTAACTGGCCGCATTAAATTTGCATGGCTGATGCGAAGGATGCACGTAGCACTGCAAGCTGACTATGGGCTTATACAGTGTTCAAAGAATATATATTGAAACTAACTGACTACTGTACCACCCAACCGTCCATGACTACAGACACGACACCAAAAAATGGTCAGTATAAAGAGTAGGGGCCTATTGCTTTGTTAAAGTGTTTTTCATCATATTTTCTGGATCCAAACGAAAGTTATGTTGTGCACTAGTAGCTTATCATTAGGCTAGGCCTGACCATTGCTCTTTCACGGTCAGTGTCAACCATGATACTGGCTGCCCCGAGGGCTGTGTATATTACCATTTGTTATCACCTTATAGACCACATAAAAAAAATAGCTTGATTCTCATCCAAGGAGGATACCGCGGTGACGTCACATCACGTGATCCCGACCATATTACTGATCGCTATGGCCAATCAGATTCAGTCTACTGACAGCAGCAGCACTGAACACATCTCCACGTCTCACTGTCTGGTGCGCTCCTGTACACAAAAACACCAATAGACATGAAATGTTGCAATACCTAGTACGGATTTTTCCAGTGTAAAATAATATTTACAGAGCAGATTAACTTCCACGAATAAAAAAGGCGTTTGGCGTGGTCAAAGTGCGGAAATAATGTCTCCGCTAAAATACACTACGAAATACACTAGGCAATGCACTACGCAATATACAGTAGAGATGCAGTTGAGTTTGTTATTGTTTTGACTTAGAAGCCCGCCCATATCATAATATATTCATGTATTCATGAAGTATGAACTCATTTCTGTCCCATACAACTCTAAGAACAGTCCATTTCTCCTTAAATCATCACCGAAACCGCGATATCCGCAGGAAGATTTCGTTCTAGTGTCCGAAAATGCATGATCTAACAGGGGCGCTAACTCGACAAATAGAGGGGATCTATGGGGATCTATGCGAGTATTAAGTTCCTACAGGTCTCGAACTTGTAAAATCTGTAAACATGCCTCCAAATCCCATTATGATAATGAAGAGATTGCCCCATATCTGGGAGACTGTTTTAAACCATCGCTAATTTTGGAAGATCGGTGCCCGGCTATTTGGTTTAAAAAACCCTATTTTTCCCCATCAAAACAGCACTTTTCATTTAAGGAATTAATACCGAGCTGGCGGTCATTGGTTGTATAATCAAGACCGCTCGGGTAGACCGAAAATGCAGTCCAAAACCCGAGGCGCTTCGCCGAGGGTTTTGGACGTAATTTGAGGTCTACCCGAGCGGTCTTGATTATACAACCAATGACCGACAGCAAGGTATTAATTTCTATTCTAAAAGGATTCAAAATTAAACAAATTAAATACGATTTGAAAGGTATATATGTTCCGTTTTCGTCAAAGAATGATCCAGCCTGGTGTCCGGAACTCCGCCATATTGTTGCTTGTGAAGATGACGTCACGCAGCAAGGGAATTCCCAGTCTGCTAGCTCGATTTCTACCATTTCCTCGTCTTTGACCTCTTCTGAATCCTGACTGACGACCTCGAAAGAGTCCTCGGGTATCCTCCCTACTTCACAAATCCCAATATCGGGGAATACTTCAAAATCTCATGTTCTTGACATTGTTTTGTGGGGCTGAGTCGTTGCTTCTTGGTGAAAATAATTCGTCTGCTAAAATTCAGAATTTTATACCTACCCAGGCGGTCATTGGTTACGATACCAAGACCGCTCCGATCAAAACGAGGCGTAATGTATTTTGTATTAGAAACAATGATATACTGTGACTAAGGCCTTTTAGAATATTCAAATGATAGCTTATTGTCTGAAGACTTATTTCATGGCAGAAAAGTACTAATAACTCTGATTTGATGCGAAAAATCTAACTTTTTTGATGACTTGATTTTCCCTTGGCCGTGGATCGAGTTTGTTTACAATATGCAGCGCCATCTTGGAAAAGCCGTGACGTCACCGCGGTATCCTCCTTGATTCTCATCAGTGGCTGGGTCTATTTTTCGGCGCCGGGTCTATAAATATTTTATGAAAATAATAATTCGCCCGACTGGCGTGTCTTGACTGAAGATTTTCTGCGCTATTGACCCGACTACAATTTAATGTATTTGCTGGTCGACAGTCGTGTCTTGAGTCAAGATTCCCCACGCTATTGACCAGACGACTCAGTTGATGATGTCATCGGGTGGCCAACGTTCCCGTGGGGTTAGTGAGCGGGAAATTAGGGGAAACAATGGCGGCGGATGTAGGTCAAGCGGGCCTGTCGGTTGGACAAAAATTCACCAATTTTGCCCATTTTCGATCAAAATTATCAGAATTCGAACAGCAATCTAATGCAAATTTGTATAGCAGACTCTAGAATGGGCGGGTGAATAGTACCAAATTCCTTCACTTGAGACACGACGGTGTTGGAGTGAAGAATTTCAGTATTGGTCATCCGACCGTCATGTACACAGGACCGATTTCCTTCCCTTCGAGATCCGACAGTCGGGTCAACAAGACCGATTTCCTTCAATGTAGATCCGACGGTCGGATAAATAATACCGGTCATATTTTAATACATGTATAAAACCGGACTACATTCTCTGAATGATGATACCGATGTTGATTGATTCTTTTCCAAACATTGACGTTGAGTCTGCTCTTCCCCAATGGCCATTCAATGAATATACACCACGGTGAATCGCATTGACTGGAGTTTTCATATTTGTAACAGAGTAGAACTTTATTTCCTAAGCCTAAATTCAAACCAATAAATATTTTAAAATGTTCTGAAGGATATTATGCCTTTGCACTATTTTGTGGAACTGGATCATTTTGACCGTACAATTTAGGTCTTAATGTAGGTGGTCGAAAAAGCGTGTTCGTGTGATTTTTGCCTCATGGCATATCAGCAGTGTAGCATTGGCAATATCGCTGTCAGATGCATGGTATGCATGGGAGTGTATTTTTATCCATGTGTCTCTAAAAATATAAAATATTTGTATAAAACCTGGTTGATCTTCTGATTCTGTATCTCTTTGAAAAAGTGTCAAATACACGAAACGTCGAGAATACGTAGATCGTTGCATGTGTTTTATTCACTATAATACAATCATACGGTTAAGACATTTGTCTATAAGCATATGACCACGGATAGCTCGTTGGACTGCCTTCCCTGTCATCATATGGACTACTGGATTTTCACCATATATTACTTGCAGAATGTCTTTGAGTCCTGTACCGTTCATGAGAGATCCTATTGCACCCAACAGATTCATGAGCGTGTGAAAGCAACCCAACGAAAGTACGATCTCCTTCAAGTGGCTATTCTGTGGTGCGTCTAAGATAATCTCGCTGGCTTTCCAGTACAGCAATTTATGGGACATGAGCGGCCATTTTGGGCGCCATCTTGGGCACCATCTTGGATTTCCTCATGTTCTAATTATTCAATGGTGGTTTCAATGTTTTCAGTGACTTCCTTGACCCCTAAAACCTAGGTGTAGCCACCCTAATTATGATTCTAGGATGAATAATAAGGAAGATACAGGTATTTTAAGGTATTGGCGGCCATCTTGGACGCCATCTTGGATTTAATAATTTTCCAGTAGTCTGATTTTGGTAGATTTTTAGTATGATATTCTCCACATCCAATACTATTAGAAACAGTTGAAAAACCTTTTCTAGCAATTTTTTTGGGGTTGGGTGGTAATTTTTCATATATTTACCCGACTATAGATACTTTTTCCATTCAGTCTTTGTCCTGTTACATGCATTGACTGACTGTTCAGGTTTGAAATAAGATTTACCGGTGTGTTCTGAGTTTATACTATGACTGTAAAATGACGCCCATCACCATGGATTGATTCTTTGAAGATGGGCTGGCATTAGGTCCTTATCAGAAGGATAAAATCCAAGGCTGAAACATAATAGTAAACAGGCTTAAGTTATCATTTTCACAATAGGTGTGGAGAGAAATTAGTGATGGGAGATGAACGACTTGAGACTCATTCCATGGTGATGGGTCACAAACATGTATGATAAATCTTGGGTGAGGGAAGACACCCTCATGCTGTTTTATACACTTGCAAGTGTATGTGTGGTCTTGATGAGGTGAGATAGTGTGGTTATTGCAATCACGCTCTTCTGGCATTGATTGAAAAAAGCTGCAAGCAGTTGAAGGTTGATGGTGGTCTTCTGCGTATACGGTCTTCTGGCACGACTTCAGCTAAAAATTGATCAGAAGGTCTCAATTTGTAATTTCTCGGCAGCCTTTTGCAAGTAGATAATAGTATCGTTCTGGGTTAAAGGTTGTTGATCAAACTGGTGTTACAAGAGATTATTTGTTTTTCGTATATACACCTCCACCTTTTCAAAACTTATTTTGGTAGATGATAACGAAACATATTGGTGTTGGATCAATCTTTGCCACAACCTTCTAAATATTTTATTGTACATGTGAATCAGGAGATATTGCAAGATGTAGGCCCTACTGTCATTCATGCATCCGGACGAACCCTCCGAATTCAGTTCACCACATTCTAAAAACTAAAATGTTGATTTCAACCAGATAGATGTTAATCCTCAACATTCCAAA
The DNA here is from genome assembly GCF_910592395.1 of Lineus longissimus. Classification (NCBI taxonomy): domain Eukaryota; kingdom Metazoa; phylum Nemertea; class Pilidiophora; order Heteronemertea; family Lineidae; genus Lineus; species Lineus longissimus. The sequence goes on along the minus strand of NC_088308.1, from coordinate 13,928,734 downwards.
GGGGCCGTACAGTGACTCCTCTTTCATGGTTAAACTACCACTTTGGAAAGGGGTACCACATTCAACACTTTGAAAAGGGTGAGAAAGTGTTAAAATCTTAACACTATAAAATGGCAATACTGCCCTTTAAAAGGGATCTTTTGCAATTTCAACCATCTAAAATGGTTACTCGCATCAATCCACCACTCCATAATGTTACCCTTTAACCCTGAATCCTCCAGCACCAAACAATAACCAAAAGACAAAAATTGTTAAAAATTGATTTATTCACCACACCAACATGATGAGGACACCCTGTATGCATACATACTGTAAAATATGCGATAAGCGAACGGCCCACAAAACTTGTCGAGAGGAAATCATTGCGTTTACATGTTCAGGTCCTATGAAATAGGCCTAGATGACGCTGATGACAAGTGTCGTTTTCATGTGGTTATAGCCTGGGGGTTATTGGTGGTAGACTTCTACCGCGTTCGTGCAAAAGTACTTGGGCTCATTGAGTTGAATTGGATAAAAAGAAAGACAAACAGGATGTGATGATTAATACTGAGTTTAAGTCAATTCTTCGTCCAAATCTACAAATTCTAGACCATTGTCTTCGATTTCAATGTTATCAAAATCAATAATGTCTTGATCAATGTGGTCTGGCACTGGCTCATCTCCTTGCAGCAGTCCGCACGCACGCCAGGCCGTATGGATTGCCTCTTCCGTTATAGGGGCCCAGGAGTCGCTGATAATGCGCAAAAGCGTATCCCTAGTAATTGGCTCACAACGACCATGTTCATCATTACTTTGGATCTTCCAGGCCTTCCACATTTTACACATGTTAATTTTGAAGGAACGGATGACAGTTTTATCTAATGGCTGGACCAAAGAAGTACATCTTCCTGGAACCAGCTGGATAAAACCAGGCGCATCTTCAATGTGATGCTGAACCTGGGCATTTCTATGGGCTGGGAACATGTCCCATATCAACAAAAATGGAAAGGCATTACCTACAAATGGGAGAAGACTGTCATTAACCCACGATAGTAGTGTCTGCCAGTTTGCCCAACCCGTTTCAGACCCGGTTACTCGGACATTGTCCGGAGCATTTTCCCTCAAATCCTGGATTACTTCCCCGTCCGCCCTCAGTCCTCTGAGTATCACACTCGCAGGCATCTTTCTCCCATCCCTTGTAATCCCTAAAGTTACGGTACATCCTAGTTTCGGATTCCCTCGGGACGTACGAACATCAATTTGTTTTGCCCCCTTTTCGTTGTAGGTGTATTGTCAAAAAGAGCAAACGTTTCATTCATGTTTATCACAAGTTCAATCCCATTTTCATCAACTGTCTCGGCAACATTTTGCTGAAAATTGGCCACAAGTTCATCCGCGTTTTCGGGAATAGCCGTAAAATTTTTCCATTGTTTCCTAAAACTAAACACGTTCCTAGAGAGAAAACCAGTTAGCCAACCTCTGGACGCCCTGAAGTCTGTTAATTGTGGCCGATGCTGTCGGTATTCCTGTTGCTGCTGTTCGGGAAGCACTGCCCACCATGTTCGGAAAGACTGTTCAGCTTTAATCATAATGTCGTCGCCCGAGACGGGTACCCCCTGTTGTCGCCTTGTTGCCATCCATTCACGAACTGACCTGTCAACTTCTGGCTATAAGGCTGAAAAAAATGTGGACTTTAGAAAACAACAATTTCAAATTTAAAGTTCCAGGTTCTCATAAACATCAAATTTGAAAAGAAAATGACATGGGAGATGGCGTTAATTTTCTGTTTAAAATACAATACAGCACTCACCAATGCCCCTTTGTCTTTGTCTGCGCCTGTTGACCTGCCTGCTCGTAGTTTCGCGATGTCTCTCTCGGAGGTCATCCTCTTCGTGGAGCCATCGGCGCATAGTCCCGGAGGGGATGTTATGCTCCCTGGCAAACTGGGCCGATGAAATCCCATGAGGCTGCCTGATGTTTTCGTTTTCATAGTCATCGAGCAGACGGATTTTCTCCGCCAGTGAATACGATCGGTGACGCCGAGTAGGAGGTTGTAAGGCATCGACATTTTCATCAACATTATTGATGTCGCCATTATCCAATGGATGAACGAAATCAGAAAACATTATCAAAATGCCAAAAAAGACAGTGAACATCATTTTGGGTTCTTGCTGACCCTTGCGATTGACAATCTTAAATGCACGAGTAGGCCAGCATTAAATCGGTTATTCAATGTCATTTAAATTCAAAGTGATATCAGACATGGATTTTGTGGTACAATTACATGCTCAATAAGTCGTGACATCAGCGTCATCTAGGTCTATTTCAAAGGACCTGAACATGTATACGCAATGATTTCCTCTCGACAAGTTTTGTGGGCCGTTCGCTTATCGCATATTTTACAGTACATGTGCATGTACATGCACACATAACACAATCAAAAACATTTTGACAGATTGAGGAAGCTGAATATTGATCCTCTAGAAACACTATTCATCATTGCCTTCAGAGAGGCATGGATCAGTTAAAAGGTGTTCAATACCGTCCACAAACAGTGGCAATTACCTGTAACTGTGGCCATATGGAATCTTCATAACAACATGACTCATTGACTGGCAACCAATTGTAGTTGTAGGTAAACTGTTGCTAGTGTACACCGTCACCGGGGAAAAACAAGTTCCTGAAACGTTGGAAATTTGTTGCTATAAGATAAGTGTTTGGCCGATCTTGTTGATAGATTTTGTTCTGACAGGGAAGTCTAACATTTGTTCAAAATACATACATGTAGATGAAAGAACATTACCCTTGTAATTTTTGGAAACACATAGAAAGAAAGACAATTCCTGCCACCTATCTTCCCCATGCCAATGGTTCAAAATGAGCATGGAAAAGCACCAGGATCTTGGAAATTTGTCAGGCCTACTAATACCTCTTTGAACAATAAATGAACATCAATTGAAGAAAACTTTGTAACTTCAGGAAAACATGAACATTGCGAACCACATCTCCAACCATACCCTCTGTTCAAAATGAGCATGGAAAGGCACCAGGATCTTGGAAATTTGTCAGGCCTACTATTAACATTTCTTTGAACAATAAATGTACATCAATTGAAGAAAACTTTGTAACTTTAGGAAAACATGAACATTGTTTATTATTATTATTATTATTTATTAAATCCAAATAAACAAAATTACATATTGAGACAATTTGTCAGGGCTTAGGCTGAAAGCATTAATAGCCCTGGTTACAATGGTATACAAAGAACAAGTTGAATCAAGATAAGGTACTTTGAATGGAAAGAAAGGGATGCAAGTAAAGGTAAAGTAACACAAATAGTTATAGTTTGTACAAAGGTAGTGATTGATGAGGGGTTCCATTGATCTGGCACTAGTTACCAGAAAAGGCGATAATATTACTGAGAAAAGTGGCTGTTTTTTCTACAACAAGCCTGTTTGAAGTAAGGTCCAATGAAAATTGACCATTAAGAAGAAAATGGAGCCTCTCATCAACACGAAGATTGAAAAACCTAACAGAAGTAAGGTGTGTCAGCAAACCAGGATCATTCAAGAAATCGTTACGTAAATCATTTAATAAAGGGCAATTAAAGAGAAGGTGTTTAGTAGATTGGGAGTGAGCCCCGCAATCACAAGATGGACTTAAAACGTTGGTACAATTGTGGGAATAAAAGTGACACCGAAAAACTAAGTCACACCTTGTCCTATTGAGTGAAAGTTCATTTTTAGGTGGGCTTATCCCATACCGTGGCGTCCGTCGTCCGTCGTCGTCGTCGTCGTCCGTCGTCCGTCGTTAGCAGGGCACGTTTCGTAACTGTTAGAGCTATTGAGTTGAAACTTGGTACACATGTACCCTTATGTAATGACACCTGGGAGACTAAGTTTCGGTCCGATTCGTTTCATGGTTTGGCCACCAGGGGGCCAAACGTTAAAAGTGAAAATATGCAATATCTCCCTTAATAGTAGTCGGGAAATTTTGAAAAAAATATGGTAGGTACTTCTAGCAAAGGTGCATCATATATCCTCCGGGTTTTTGATTTGACCTCCTTTTCAAGGTCACAGAGGTCAAATGGTGTAAATTAGCCGTTAGGATGTAACGATGGCACGTTTCTAAACTGCAATGACTATTGATACCAAATTTGGTACACATTTACCCCTTAGTCAGGTGATCTCAGGGACCAAAGTTTGGTCCAATATGATTCACCACTTGACCACCAGGGGGCAAAATCCAAAAACCTTAAAAATGTGATTATTCCTTAACTTCTTGCCCGATTGCCACCAATTTGATATCATGGGTACATCTAACCACCATACAGTATATGTCACACAGGTTTTTAATTTGACCTTCTTGTCAAGGTCACAGAGGTCAAATGGCGTAAATTCGCCGTCAGGCCGTAACTATGGCACGTTTCTTAACTGCAATGACTATTGATCACAAATTAAGTACACATGTACCCCTTGGTCAGGTGATCTCAGGTACTCAAGTTTGGTGCGATCTGATTTGCCGTTTGGCCTCCAGGGAGGGGGCCAAATCCTAAATTCTTCAAAATGCCATTATTCCTAGTAATGACTTGCCCGATTGGCACCAATTTTATATCATAGGTACATCTAATTCTAACAACCATTCAATGTGTCACCCGGGTCTTCTTTGATTTGACCTACTTTTCAAGGTCACAGAGGTCGAATGTACTGTAAATTGGCCATTTTGGGGAAATTGTAATTGCTTGGACCTACATCAAACCTAACACTACATGACACAAGACCATGCTCTTTATCCATCTTTCCTCCACATGAGGTGAGCACAATGGCCCTGGCCATTTCATTACGAGTAAGAGCCAATTTTGTAGAAGTAAGAAGGTTATGTTTACCTCTCAGAAAAATTCGGATATTGTATTTAAATGAGTTTCTTGAGAAGCAGTTTTTTATATTGACAGGCACAGACTCCCAATCTCTAATTACACATGGCACAGTTGACTTGCTAAATCTTGCAGATGATCTTGGGGGAAGTACATAGTCTCGCTGAGTCCTTAAACGGCCAGGAGGCGCCCGATTACGATAAATGTCAAAGATTTCATTGACATAACATGGTACCAAATTGTGTTGTACCTCATACATAAGCACCAATCTTTTTTCCCTACGCCGAGCAGAAAGTGACATCCAATCCAAACATTTTAAAACCTTTTGGGTGTTAGTCCCATGAATACAACCACTGACTATAATGGCACCCCTATAATGGATTTTATCTAATTGAGAAAGTAGACCCTGATTGGTAAAGTCAAATATAATAGATCCATATTCAAGATGAGGTAATATAAATGATAGATACATGCGTTCAAGATGCCTTGATTGAACCGTAAACTTCAAAGCATTCAGTGGATTTAACATGTTGTTACATTTTACAACAATATTGTTGATATGCATGCTAAAAGTCAAACACTCATCAAGTGTAACACCAAGGTGCTTATGGAATGCGCCCCTTGGAATAACTCCCGTACCCAAAGACAGAGGTGGATGGTTATTGATAGTTTTACGAGGAGAGTGAAATATGACCTCTTTGCTTTTTGAGGCTTTAAAATCAAGTTTCCACACATCCGACCAAACTGACAAATTGTGAAGGTCATTTTGAATAAGAGTATGGGTTTCGTCAATGGAATTCGGCAAGGCCGGGAGAAATAAAGAACTGTCATCAGCATAAAGATACAATATACATTTTTTAACAACATCACTTAGATCATTAATATACAATAAGAAGAGGAGCGGGCCAAGTATAGAACCCTGTGGAACACCACTATTTATATAACCTGTCGGGCTCAGATCCGAAGAAGAACTTTCGATCTTTACCTTAACCTTGCGGTTTGAAAGGTACGACCTGAGCAGTTCAAGAAGTTTTCCCCTTATACCATAGGCCTTAAGCTTTTGAAGGAGAAGAAAATGCGGAACAGCATCAAAGGCCCCCGCAATATCAAGAAAAACCCCTCTAGTTTCCATACCATTTTCAGAATTTGAAAGAATGAACATTGTGAAACAAGACAATTACTTTCACCCATCTCCAACCATACCCTCTGTTCAAAATGAGCATGGAAAAGCACCAGGATCTTGGAAATTTGTCAGGCCTACTATTAACATCTCTTTGAACAATAAATGTACATCAATTGAGGAAAACTTTGTAACTTTAGGAAAACATGAACATTGTGAAACAAGACAATTACTTTCACCCATCTTCAACCATACCCTATGTTCAAAATGAGCATGGAAAAGCACCAGGATCTTGGAAATTTGTCAGGTCTATCATTTTCCTAACAAACATTTTTGAATTAACGGTAAAAAAAACATTGTAACTTTAGGAAACACATTGTGAGACAAGACAATTCCTGTCACCTATCTTCAACCATACCCTCTGTTCAAAATGAGCATGGAAAAGCACCAGGATCTTGGAAATTTGTCAGGCCTACTATTAACATCTCTTTGAACAATAAATGTACATCAATTGAAGAAAACTTTGTAACTTTAGGAAAACATGAACATTGTGAAACAAGACAATTACTTTCACCCTGTTCAAAATGAGCATGGAAAAGCACCAGGATCTTGGAAATTTGTCCGGTCTATTATTTTCCTAACATTTTTCAATTGAAGAAAACATTGTAACTTTAGGAAACACAATCATTGTGAGACAAGACAATTCCTGTCACCTATCTTCAACATGAGCATGGAAAAGCACCAGGATCTTGGAAATTTGTCGGGTGTACTAACATCTCTTTGAACAATACTGTACACCAGGAAATTTTCAGAGGCACCTTTATTTCGTGGATGCCGAAGTTGTTCGAAATCAACATGGAAAAGCACCAGGATCACGTAAATTTGTCAGGTCTCCTAACATCTCTTTGAACCATAACAATAATGATACATCAATGGAAGAAAACTTCTCAAGAAAATGTTCAACAAGACCAACATCGTTTGACAAGACCAATAGGCAATACTGTAACCCGGAAAGATTTTGCAGCCTGATCTTTTCATGGAAGTGCTGTCTTGAGCCCCAAAATTTGTGTTTTGCGGGTTTGATATTTGCGGACAGATCACCGCTGTAATACATTATCTAATGCACATGTCCATATTTCGCATTGATTTTGGGGACAATGTCGCTCCGCAAAGACTGCAAAATTAAAACGCCCACAGAATTTTCCTGGGTTACAGTATTCCTACCAAAGTCATCAATACTAGACTGGACAGGGACTGCCATTGAGAGAATGGTAGGTCACTACAGAGTGGCACCTAAATTCGTCACGTCACCTGCCCAAGACCTGTGGCATCACAACTAAATTAAGCACAGCAATGACATTGTAAATGAAATGGTCCATTCGGACTGCGCTTTTGTCTGTGAGCACATGTAGGGGGTCACCCAGTGGTATTTGTACCAAGTTACATGAGTTGGGATCAGTAGCTAAACCCATTACAAATGTGCCACCATTGTCTAACAGCGGTGCTGTTGGGACACTTTGATCTATCTGACCTTGAAAAGTAAGTCAAATGAAATGGTCAATGGACCATGTGCTCACCTGTATGTTTTAGAACATTATCACTTTTGACCTGAATCAACTGAGACTGCTATTCGGTCACTGAGTAGCGGTCACTGAGTAGCGGTCACCCAGGGGTACATGTGCACCAAGTTTCAGTTCAAGAACTTAAGTGGTAACGAAATGTGTCAACCTTAGTTAACAAATCAACAGCCACCTACCATCCTGCCCAGGCAGACCCCCTCCAGTCTAGTGTTGCTGAGGTACAACATTTTACAACCTTCCTTTAGTCCAACAACCCTACTCATCAGCCCTTCCGGAAGAAAGAGCTTTGAGCATAGAGATTAATTCTGTAACCCTGACATGGGGTTTATTGCCATTGCTGATGCCATACACATGTTCCAGAAAGGAGTAGAATGACGTAAGAGAATATGCGTACTCTAAATTGAAAACATAGTGCATCTTGAACACTTTGTCCATTGCCTTAACAATGTCGTCCCCACAGGGGAAAGACTCCATGTCTAATATGGCGTGATACTCCACAGGCTGTCTTTTTGTCCCCAGACAAAGCAGAAAAGGCTGATGTCGTTCTTTTTTCCTTTGTTGAAGATAATGCTGGATGTTGGTTCCCACCTGAAATTGAGAGAATAGTGTTATGGAAATAACAGCCTTCTCTTCCTCCTCTGGGACGGCCTTGAATTCCAGTTGGCGTCGTATCAGCTTTCTGGTGGTTTCTGGGGCATATGGTTTGGGCGGCGTCACTGGTCTTTTCCTCCTTGGGCGCTGCTGACTGGTTTTCGGGATGGTGCGTCTTATTGTATTCAGTTTTGTGGCCAGATGGCCCTTGGTGGTGTCTTTGGGGTTCAACCATATGTCCTGAAATTATCAATGATCCCTAGAATTGTGTTTTAATAAAGAAATGGTGAGAGGATACTGTAAACCCCACTATTTTTGCAGCCCTGAATGTTCAATTTGATTTGATTTGGTGACTCTTGTTTTTCTAAATGTTAATTTTGCATTTATCTTGAAAATCTAATTCAAAATGAACTGAGAATAATTTTTGTGCATATGATTTTCGTGCGTGAACCCTTGATTGCAAAAATCACAAAAATATATTGAGCTTGCCAGAATTTTTGGGTAATTACAGTATGGCCAGAAGAAGAAAAAGAGTTAATTATGCCCCCGCTAAAGTGGGGGCATTATGTTCTTGGGTGGTTTCCGGCCGCGTCCGCCGCACTGAATTCCAGACTATAACTCAAGAACCCCTTGCTCAGCTGACTTGAAATTTTTAGGGGGTGTAGGCCTAGTGTGTCAAAGGGTCCCTATTGTTTTTTGTCGCGTTCCAAAATCCAATATGGCCGCCAGCCGCCATCTTAGATTTTCGCATTCCGCTCGTTTACTAGAGAACCAGAGGTCCAACAGTCTTCAAACTTTTGTGGTGTGATGGTCTATGGTAGGGGAGGTTCCCTATCGATTTTGGGCCCGACCCGAAATCAAAGATGGCCGCCAGCCACCATCTTAGATTTTGGCATTCCGCTCGTTAACTGGAGAACCGGAGGTCCAACAGTCTTCAAACTTTTGGTGCGTAATGGTCTATGGTAGGGGAGGTTCCCTATCGATTTTGGGCCCGACCCAAAATCAAAGATGGCCGCCAGCCACCATCTTAGATTTTGGCATTCCGCTCGTTAACTGGAGAACCGGAGGTCCAACAGTCTTCAAACTTTTGTGGTGTAATGGACTATGGTAGGGGAGGTTCCCTATCGATTTTGGGCCAGACCCGAAATCAAAGATGGCCACCAGGTCCCCGACTTGGTGATTTGTATTCCGCCCCGTAAATTAAAAACCGAGTGAGTGACAGACCTGAAACTTATGTGGTGTTATTACCTAGTGTAGGGGAGGTTCCCTATCCATTTTGGGCCCGATCTGAAATCCAAGATGGCTGCCAGGCCCGACTTGGTTTTTCGCATTCCGACCTGTAACTCAAGAACCTAGTGAGTGACAGACCTGAAACTTATGTGGTGTGATCAGGTTGCGTAGGGGAGGTTCCCTGTCGATTTTGGGCCTGACCCAAAATCAATATGGCTGCTAGCAGCCAACTTAGATTTTGGTATTCCGATTGTTAACTGAAGAACTAGAGGTTTGACACACTTCAAACTTTTGTGGTGCAATGGTCATTCAGGGGATGCTCTCTATCAATTTTGGGCGTGTTCCAAAATCCAATATGGCTGCCAGCAGCCAACTTAGATTTTGGTATTCCGATTGTTAACTGAAGAACTAGAGGTTTGACACACTTCAAACTTTTGTGGTGTGAGCGGGGGCATACATTCGCAATTTGCCCCAATTGCGTTATATATTTCTAGTTCTAGTTAGATGTTATTGGGAAACCGGCCATCAAAGAAAATTTGCCGCTGGCCATATTCGGTCAGACTCTAGCCAGCAGTGGTTATTTCATAAAAGCTGTATTCTTATTGGGGATAACAGATAGCAATTCCATATGGCAAGGGGGTAAACTAAATGAGAACAACCTTTTTGGTGCAGATGACGTTGTCTTTATTTGTCTGGTTGAGGATGATTTGAAAACGGATTTAACTGAGTTAGGGCCAGTTCATGTACAAATTCAAAACATCAAGACAATCATCTTGATGCTATTGTGAGATTCACCTGGTCATGTTCTGTCAATCTGCTTGTGCCAATATTTACTTTTTTTTTAAACATAAGAATACTTACATAAGGGATGTCTGTTGTAGATTTCAGGTTTGGAAACGCTTTTACAATACTTTGCGCAACCATGATCTTCTGGGCAGTTGTTGGATAGCTGCAAATAAAACAAGACAATTCTCAAACAAAACTGATGATTCATAAAATTTCTTATGCTTAGAAAAGCTTGAGTAAATTTTGAATTTTCAACTTCGTACAATTTATTGAGACTTTCGACAGAAAGACAACAACCTAGCCAGAGGGCATTTGCTTAGTCTCTGGACATTTTAGGAATTTGTCTTCTTCTGACGGCATAGGAGTAACAATGCTGGGGTGTCCACAGGTACTCGTCCCTCAAAAACTTGACACCCATGCTGAGCAGTGGTGGCAAGACACCTGTTGCTACCTTTGCACACTGATCATGCACTAGTCCCTGCCCCTATCTTTTTACACATGTTGCAAGCTTCTGTCACAAGTACCTGTTTGGTGCCAACGGTTTGATATTGCTATGCTATCACTGCAGCACACCATCCATTCATCATAGTATTGAACGATTCTAGCACAAATGCAAAATAAAACTACTTACTATGTAAATCTTTCAACCATTTCCGCTGCCACAATACCAGTCAGCACCAGCCTGGTTTCGTATGTTACAGTTCCATTTTCTTTGTATTCTTTAAGCACCCCCTGCCCTTTCGGATGTTGGGTAACTATGTCAATGACATCAAATTCAAATTGCTGCAAATATAAATTTGTATTGTGTTCGCAGTATCACCATGAAGGTTTTCTGGGACACCACATGCAAAGAAAAGGCAATACCTGCATTCTGCTGTCAGACACTGAGACAGATCTCAACTGAGTGACCAGTTTTACAATCATTGTTAGCCAAAATCGTGTCAGATTTTTTACTTGTAACATTAGGCCATGGGCCGAAAGCCAAAAGCCCTCTAGAAATGACCTTTGTTCAACATCTCTTGGAACGACCAGAACTTGATGTTTTTTGGGTAATTTGGGGGCGCCGATACCAAAAATGCAATGTTCTGGATGATAAAGTTGCACATTTCCACAGAAATTGAGACCCTTTCAGGGCCTAATAGAAATAAGGAAGGAATAAAAAATGCGATGTGATCAGATCATGTCAACATGGGTCTATGAATCAACATGGGTCATCAAATTCTAGGTCTATGAATGCGCTTCAAGGAAATATGTGTCCCAATAACAGCATAGACTTTGGTCAGAACATTTTGAAGGCCAGTTCATGGAACAAAGTACGTATGTTCAGGATGAACTTCATTTTTACATACCTTACAACCTGCGTTATGTGGTATGGCTTCAGTTGGGCTGTGTGGTATGGCATTAGCGGGGCGATGTGGTATGGCATCAGCTGGGCTATGTGGTATGGCATCAGCGGGGTCATGTGGTATGGCAGCAGCGGCACCACTCGAAGAATCAGACGTCGATGCTGACACAGTAGCAGGGTCTACTATTTCCAAACATCTGATTTCTTGAGAGTTTATTAAAAGTTTGAGGTCCTCATCATCATCTTCGTCTATATCGATCCAGTCGTTGAAGTTTCGTACTCTAACTTGAAGGGAAATATCGTTAGCAGGTTTAAACTTGTCCAAAATTCTCTCTCTCAAAGACTTAGCATTAGAGGTGCTTGCAGGCAGTGAAAATACCTTCACTTTGTTTCTGAATGTCACACAGTATTGCCTGACTTCCTCACTCTCCATATTTAGATGTAACCTGAAAGTAGAAATACAGAAAAATATTTCAATGTACCTTCCCAAAATACATGAGGGTGGGTTTCAAATTCGATTTTAACTATTTCTTCCCTTCACCTCTCATTTCATTTGCCTTGCTGAACTGCGAGGGTCCAACGACCTAACCCTAAAATATGGCCCAAGTATTCCGATACCACGAAAAAATTTGCCAAAAAAGACTCTTTGAACAGAGTGACATCACAATAAAGTACTGGCTCATAGTGAACCAACAAAAAGCTTTGCCCAAAACTGTGCCACGTTGTTTGCAATTTTTCAGAACACAAGGGATTCTAAGAGCAATTTGGGGGTTTTCAGGCAAAAGATGATTGGTCAATGCCAGTTATTATAAAGGGTCCAAACTCAAACAATACCCAGTGTGTAAACCTTTTCCTTTCTGGGCAATTTTGTACTTAAAATTCATTACCGGAGCTGCCAAAATTGCTTTTAAAATCACAGCAGGGAGTACCTTTTTCAATTCAGTTGCACAGAGCTTTTCAGTACAACATACATGTAGTTGGAACCATCTTCTCCTTCATCATAAGAATTGCACGTATGCAGTGGGTGGTAGTCCACTACTTCATTCGTCTGAAGTAGGAAGTGATTGAATGGATCTGCTGAGTGGACCTCATATGCGAAGAAGTGGTCATCGAAGCCGTCAGTTTCCAAAACTATCCCAAATAGATAGACATCCTCCCCCACAGTGTAGACGGCCATCAGTTTACCAAATACTGGCATTGTGTCCAATTCGCCGATGACCAAGATCATACCTGAACGATACTCTGTTCCTCCACATTCAACCCTGCTAGCCGAATATATTTGGTCAGTGCCATTGAGATTTTCAATTCTTTGAAGCAGCAGGTTTCCACCTTCAATTTCTTTCACAGTAACAAGTTCAGCACTCTCAACTTTCACATCCTCCTTGAGGGCACTACCTGTATGCCAGAGGTGACACTGCTTGATCTGATTTCTGATGGCAATTGTGAAACCTATGTCCTTGAAATTACAAACTACACTAGCAAGAGCTTTCCCTAAAGCATGTCTTGCCTCAAACCTCATGCACCAACAATTTATCAATGGTCCAACTGCACGGATTGCCCGAGGATAGTGCACCATGAAATGGTGCTTGGGTGTGAGGGAAGCATCTGGATACAGCACCTTGAACAGGTGGTGGTGATCTGCAATGAACTGTTGAAGATGACAAACCATCCTGACTGTTACTTCTCTAGCAAACACAATATCCATGATCCTTCGAAGCAGAAGGAACAATTCCCAATGACGATTTTCTCTTGGAATTTTGTCACCAATCAAGAGAGGGAGATAGCGCAGCAAACACCACATCTGAGATGCACTATTCTTGAGAGTACTATCCCTATTTGCCAAAGGCCCAGCAGCAATAGTTGCTGGCCTGTTCTTCTGGTCTTCAATACCATAATGGAAACTACCTATCCTCCCACTCAACAGCTCAAGAGAGAAGTATTTGTCATTAGAAATGAACTGATGTAGCATCAGTTTGCACTCTAGTTTGCCAACCCCCTCAAGAATGTCATGCATTATATCCGGACAGTAGTTTTCAGTTACATGAAAGAATCTGGACTCATTCAACACACATTCCGTCTTGATACCATGAGCTGCAACAGATGCCGGCTCTTCCAATAGCATCTGCACATTCAGCTCATAGTTTTCTTTTGTGCGCAATTCACATTGGTCATCAGAGAAGCACTCTTGGAAATCCGCTCTTCGTGTAACACATATACGGCAAGGATGGTTGGCTGTGAAGCTCTCTACCAAGCCACTAATACAGTTGGCCCCCAAATTGGCCGCAGGGGTTTGCACAAGTGTTCCCCTTCTATTCACAACTTGCCCATCACAAAGTGTTATCTCTATACCCTGAGGACTTTCTAATTGATGTAATTCCTCCATGAATGGTTCAAGGATTTTATCAAAGCCATATTTCTTCAGATCAGTAGTTTTGAATATCCCTAGCATATGAATGTTCTTCAAAGCCGAATTGAACCGAGGGTGCAGATTTTGTATCGTGTAATACAAAACACCCATTTTGTGGACACCCCTCTTAGACCCCAGGGGATTCACAACTTCATACTCATCAAAGTATAGTGCTAGTTGCAAAGCGTTGGGATCAATCATGAACAGAGGATGGAGTCTGTACTGTTCACCATCGGAGTATCTCCGCATGATTCCATCAGTTGACCTACTGGCGCCATCTGGACCTAGTTCATTATCTACCATTGGATCACTAAGCACCACACCCAGAGTTTCTACAATTGGAATGTACTGAAATGTATCTCTGACAAGTGTTTGCTCCTGTTGCCCCTCATCACCATCAACAGCCGTCCTATAATGAGTCCCAAGGACAACAGTCTGTGGTTTAACAAGGCCCATATTGTCAACAAAATATTTCTCCTGTTTGTAACGAGTTTCCAAACCGGTAAATGGACTTCCAGCACTGCTGAAAACCAACATCAGTTCATTAAAGAGACATCAATTCTGATCTACTCCATGGTCAATCAAGACACCCTTAGCTTTTTTCCCCATATGATCAACAAGATTCACAGTCAGCTCAGTCACACTTTGGATAATTCGTTCCACTGTTGCATGTGTGATATTAGTTTGGGCAAGTAAAGCAGACAGGAATGCAGCAGCAAATGCTTTTGTGGTATCTTCAAACAGACCATCTGGCTCAAATTCTGGTTGCTGATTCTGCACAATATCTCTTGCCTAAAAGAATAACACACATCTAAGTTTTGGTCCGACTATCGCATGTTTTGTGCAGCAACAGCTTCTGACCTTCACGCTTCAAACTACTATTGGTAACAGAAGCTGTCAATAGTGAGGTTTCGCAACCACCCGGTTAGGCCCTACGACGACGTTTATCTATTGTGTGAGTTCACCCGAACAATAGATAAACGTCGTCGGAGGGCCTAACCGGGTGGTTGCGAAACCTCACTAGTATTAAACTGCTTGTGAACTGATTCAACTGTGTCATTCATATATGCAATATACATGTATTGCAGATATTGGATCAACACCAAAAAAAAATTGATACATGCCTTGCCTAGGCCTACCTACCTACCCTAATTTCGTCAACCCATGTTACCCGAACCAAGGATATTATTTTGTTTACCCTAATAAGGATAATTAATATTTAATGGCAATAAATGCACATGTGACATGACAGGATCACATGATGATGTCGATGATGTCGATGATGATGCACCCCCCACCCCCCCACCCCCCCCCCCAGTCTCACAGACAGATTGAGATGGGGTTAGCAAGCATGGTTAGTAGGCCTAGATTTTTGTTACAGTACACATCATGACATTGACATGCACGACATGCCGACCACTGACATCATGGGGACAATCCTGCGACTCATACTACACTGCCTGTACTCGATCATCACCACCGCACTCTGCATCTGCAGTGCATGCAATGCATCGGACCTACTCAAAAATACTCGTACGTACATCCGTACGTGTGATGCAGTGCAGTTGACACAGAGTCGGTGAATCCGGGTGGAGCGCCGGGAAGGCGACCTCTCTCTCATTAAATTAAGGCTCGATGAAAACAGAAGCTCCACTTCTGTAGATGCCTGGCACATCCATCATCATTCATATCACCGAAGAAACACAAATTATTGAGCACAACATCATAAAAACGGCAAAAAACACTTACAATCTTCGGAGATGGACGGCTGACGCAAATGATGGGACTCCAGATCAGACAGAAGCAATGAACCAATCAACTGGCTGGTTTGTGTCACGTGGTGAATGTTGGCGGTAAATTTAACATGCTCAAAAGGGTGATTTTTTTACAATTTCGATACTGTTAATTTTCGAAAGTCCCTCAAACGAAAAGGGTAATATCTTAACAGGATAAAATGGTAATTTACCCTTTAACACCCTTTTAAATGTTGATAGCAAGGTACCCTTTTTAAATGGTTGCATTTTAACCATTTAGTTTTTAGAGTGCAGCTAACTTCAAACATTGAATATGTAAGTAAACATTGAAGGGCCTGATTGGTCATCATGTCTTTCATGTTGATTTACTGGTTAAACCTTGTTAACTGTTCCATGTGGTATCTATTGCTGACTTCGAGTAAAAGACTGTGTGGTAAGAAGGGTTTTGAAATCCTGCAAACTGGTTGATTTTTATTGTGTAATGAAAATGTTTGTATTGCATCTTTAATTTTTTGAGTAATGAATGAAGAATTAATGTTATAAAGGGGCAGTCTGTTGGATGTCAAGTAGGGCTTAAATCTTGACACTGATAGGGTTATTTTTTGGGAGTACCGATTCGAATTAATCCCTTGATCTTGGGTTTTACACCTGATCGCACTCATCTCATTCATCCCTACTTGACATCCAATACACTACCCCTTTAACTAATGTAAAATTATGATAATCATAACAGTGCAAAATGAAAGTTTTTTTACTTATTTATAATGAGAGTCTCCGTCTAAATGGCTACATGCCGACTGTTTTACTTATTTATCCTTTTTTCAATTAAAATGTACTGTATGTTGAACTCAAATTTTTGTGTTGTTCTCAATCTTTAGAGCATGCTCCGCACAAAACAGTGTACTCTTCACTGTCTCCATTTATTTTCCGCTTACACAGTAGACAGTTCACGGTTCTGGCCAGATGCTTTCGCCGTCTATTATCCGCTTCTTGAACTAACAATGAGTGGGCCCATACGTGAGACAAAAAGTTACCAGATTGTGACTCGTGGCTGTGAATGATAGGACCCCGACCCCTGATCACTGCCAAACTTTATATGTGAGACAAAAAGTTACCTGATTGTGACTTACGGCTGGGAATGATGGGACCCCGAACCAAGACCACTGCCCAACTTCATGCGTAAGACAAAAAGTTACCAGATTGTGAATCGTGGCTGGGAATGATAGGACCCCGACCCATGATCACTGCCAAACTTCATACATGAGACAAAAAGTTACCGGATTGTGACTCGTGGCTGTGAATGATGGGACCCCGACCCCTGATCACTGCCAAACTTTATATGTGAGACAAAAAGTTACCAGATTGTGACTCGTGGCTGGGAATGATGGGACCCCGACCCCTGATCACTTCCAAACTTTATATGTGAGACAAAAAGTTACCAGATTGTGACTCGTGGCTGTGAATGATAGGACTCTGACCCATGATCACTGCCAAACTTCATACGTGAGACAAAAAGTTACCAGATTGTGACTCGTGGCTGGGAATGAGAGGACTTAACCGCCCCAACCCCTCATACTCCTGGCACATAGGGGAAAAAGGTCTCTTATTGTGACATGTTGTTGGATATGATACCGCCTGTAGCCGCCCATCCTCGCTGCTAAAATGAAATTAAAGAGTCAAAATTTCAAATTCAAATTGATTTATTGATTGATTATCTATTCGGCTACAGTCAAAAACTGTATATATAGTACAAATTAAAAACACGTGGTCATTCAACAATATTCCAGAATATTCAATGGTATTCTTCGTTGCGCAGAGAATGTGCGCAATAGCAAACACACAGTAGAATGTTCACTGTTTAATGTGATATCGACAACGGTGAAATGCTCTACTGTTGTATAGTAGTGAGTACGTTGCAATCTTGACTGGGTGACACAACTGCAACGCCTAACTAATGTCAAATTATGATAGTCATAAAAGTGTCAAATGAAAGTTTTTTTACTTATTTATAATGAGAATCTCTGTCCAAATGGCTACATGCCCACTGTTTTACTCATTTATCCTTTTTTCAATCAAAATGTACCGTATGTTGAACTTAAATTTTTGTGTTGTTCTAAATCTTGACTTGGTGACACAACTGCAACGCCAAGTTGTCTTCATATGCAGGTGACTTGCATTGCCTCATCCAGGACATAGAAGAAGACCCAAGGCAAATGGTGTTCTCTGGTGGAGCATAATTCGCGCTACTGTTACATACCCTTGAGGACAAGGTCTTTTTGTTAAGGGGTGGCATGTTACATAGCCTGTACGTATTCCCTGCTATTATTTATAGGCCCTTGCCAATATGCATAGTTTATACATGTGACCGTAGAGCTGTAAGCCAAACATTATTTGTAAGATTTAATCATATAATTATAGGCCTAATTGAACTCTTATAGGCCTAAACCACTTAACTTGTTTTGACGTTGCTAGGAGTTGGTTTTGGAATGTTTTAAGACAGTTCAGGAATAGCCACCAACAGAGGAACCCCTGTTTGGATGAGCTCCTACTCAAAATATTAAAAGTATCATCATCACCGTTATCCTATCTTCAAGTTACGTTTGTACCATCACATTCTTCCACGCTGTCTGGCTCAAGTCTTCTCTCGGCTTGAGTTAGGACAAGAACACGCCTTCGCTGACATTACACTACATCCTAGATGCAACAAGGAGATCAAGCAAATTTGTTTGTCGACTCTGGAGGAGGCATGTGCCTAATTACTTACACGTGCCAAGACAAAGTTGTGTTTTTTTTCTCCACGCCTCCATATTCTCAGAGGTTGGCAAATGAAGAATGGTAGAAGCAACTTTAGAATGGAGACAAATCATATCACGTTACATGTGCCATGTGCAGTTCCGAGTTCTATCTTGTTCATTGTATGGAAGCATTTCTCCAAAGAAAAGACTGAGGAAAACAGTTTATTTTACTGGGCAACACCAAATTTATTTACAACCTCAAATTTCACGGAGAGAAAAAACCTGTTACTGTTGTGGCGCATCGTCAGTGTCATCGGATGTCGCTCATCCACAACAACTATCATGCTGTTTTCCTGAAATGAAAAAAAAGATAATTTAGACCCATCAGATCGAATTAGTATACCACTGTCGTGTCTTACAATCCTCTAATTCTTACATAAAAACCAGCAAATTGCGATACTCAAGGGGGGGGGTCTTAGTGCTCCGGTGCCACCCCACTTGTTGCCGCGGACACAATTAGGTTCTGGTGGTAAGCAATACATCTCCTGAGAGAATTCAGGATGCAATAAGGCTTTACCTGTCCATCCACCTTCCTCAGCAGATCCTTTCGTGCCAGTGTGCCATCTTCCTTCGCCCAGAAATTGAATAGGACCAGCACCTTCTCAAGGCAGGTGATGGTGATAGTAGTCGTCGCCCTGGTCATCTTGACGGCTGTCTTGTAAGTGTTGGTTGTGACCAGGGCACGCAGCTCCTCAAAGACTCTTTCAGGCATAGCGCCGGAATAATAATTGCAATGAATAATTAGTATGATTCAAACCAATAGTAGTCAGGGTGGGTGCCGTCTGTTTCCCACTCCACAATCATTAGTGTCCATTCCCTTTATTTTCCATATTTTCACTGGCGACCACATTACATGTTTGGTCAAACATAGGCCTTGCCTCATACTGTTTGAGATCACACATTAATGATCACCATTTCGTTATTTTGTATAATATAGGCCTACGGAGGAAAGGGGTTAACATTATTTACTAAAAGATTTCTCTTGTTATTTCTTAGAAATGTCGGATGTAAAATATCAACTGATTACATCCCTCGTACTAACCTGCGACCAAACCCGCAAAATGTCATCCCCTCACACACACGCACACACACAGAACTTTACATTTATATATATTTTGCGCTGGCCTATTCCCGCCCACGTGTTCCTGCTTGTCTGGTACTCCGACCTTGATATCGGTGATCGATAGTGTGAGTTAGGCTGGGAGCCCAGACAAGTTCCTGCCTCGGATTGGATTGGCACAGATTCGAGTGACGTCTATAGTGTTATCCATGGCAACTTTCAGGCGGTGTAGGAGATTATGTTATGGTCAGTTTGCTTGCATTTCATGCCAGTCCATGGCTAATGAAAGTTGAGATACCGTGTTTACTGATAGAAAACAATGCCTATAAAGTTTTGTGTCCGATGTTCTTCAATTCTTTATTGATTATTTTGCTTCTCTTGATAAACAAATTATGGAAATGACGTAGATATCCTCCGGTTTTTGCAAACGACCATTCGGAAACTTAGGTTATTTTCAGCTTGGCATCAGGTAGCCTGGCACCTGTGGCGTCATTGTGATATCGCACTCTATAAATCAAATGATTCAAATACGGCTCTTAGTGCTCTGTTTGCCGTCACGGCGTACTAATATTGATTGGTAAAATAATTTGAATTTGAATATTACCTTTACTAGCTGGTGCCTCCTGGACTCAGCTCGCCCAACACTAGGGTGGTATTTTGCTGTTAGGCAGCCCAAAACCCCATCCAGTTCGTGGCAGAATGCCACAAATTTTGCCATCTCCTCTGGTTCTGTAATTTTGGAATGGAAACCTTTCCGAAACTTGGAAAAGGCTCCCTTGACTTTCTTGTTCAAGTTGTCCATCTTGTCCATTGACAAACAAAGTCATTCAAATTCCCCGCAAATTTTTTTTATCAGGGTCAGTCAAGGGTGCAGAAGAGGGGGGGAGAGGAGGTAATCCAATAGAGTTTCAGGGCCAGGGTGATGACGGGAGATTGTCACTCTTGTAGTATATGTATCGACATCCCACCCTAAGACTAAGAGGTCAGACATGTAACCCCCACCACCAAAATCATTCATCTTTCCTGGAGAAGTTGTTGCAAGACACCCCCGCCCACCCCTGGCCCCGCCCAGTAGACTGTCTCTTTCAGATATAAAAACTCGAACGAACTCGCCCTTTAAGTCTCATTCCCAAAATTGGACAACTTTTTTACTCAGAGAGCAGCTTAAACTACAGGTTCACACGTTTTATTACATCAATAGCGATATTCGTCAATCTTAGACACACCAAAGTGCTCGACATTATCTCATGCATTGCAATCAAGGCCATTATCCCCGCCCACTGCCATCAGGCTCACACTGTACATTTGTACAGAGACCAGGGGCGATTCGCTACAATGCATCAGTCGTATCGGGACCTGCCATGCATGCTACATGGTCAGCTTTTGATTGTTGCATCACTAACGCGTCGTGGTGACGGATCATGACGTCATGCGCTTGGCGCTCTCCAAAACATTATAGAACGTGCAATAGAACGCGTCGTAGCATCATGGAGAGTGTTCATAATGCCAACGGCGCGTTGCGGTGGGCTGAAAAACTAACGTAACGAACATCGTGTCTACTAACGGTGAACTCGGGAACTACAGCATGTGCACCGTCTACTTGAATGACTATAATTATGAAATGTTACCACTCCAGTTTATTGTGTAACTTGTGTAACTTATTTTCTTATTTGTGTGTTTGCAATAATAAAATCACTTCTGAAGTCAAACTCGCGCTGTCCACTTTGTTCCTAGGATCCTACTGGTTTTAATGACAATTTCCACATTGGTGCCGTGACCAACCAGTTCGATGGCAACGATTGAGTGGCAACGATTGAGGTACTAAAGACATAGTGTGTGACGAAGCGTCAAAAGTTCACTCGCATAGCCAACAAGATCAAGGATACACTTTTGATAGAAGAGTACTCTCCCAGCGAAATTGAGAATGTGCAAACTGCTGTGACAGTTATGGAAGTTATGCTAAAAGAAACCAAAGTTTTGTATTGCAAAATTGAGCGTATTTCTCAGTCTTGACCCATCCAAGGAGGAGGAGGCTGATTGTGCCTGTGACCTATTGTTAGATAATCAAAGAAAAATCGTGCATGCAAAGAACTTTTTGGTGATGGTCTAGTCTGTTTCTAAACCTGTACTGCCGGCGTTTCGAAAAACGACAACCTGAAAACTTCCGAAATTGATTTTGCCCAAGTTTGACGGAAAGCTCACTGATTGGACATCATTTTGGGAATGATTCATTGCTGAGATTGATGGAAATGCTGCTATTTCAGATATTAATCATTTCGATTATCTCTATGAACTTCTAGAGGGCAAGGTTCTGAATGCAGATCATCCCTCAACCGCTGTCAGGTGAGCTGTCAGGTGAGCTAATACGATACCGCGGCGCCTGGCGTCCGTCGTCGTCGTCCGTCGTTAACTTTTGACAAAATCGTGGCACGTTTCTTAACCGCTTGACCCAAAAAGTTCATACTTGGTGTGTGGGTACCCCTAGGCAAGACCTTCCTTCAGAATGAAAATCAGCGCAATTTGACTGCTGGTCTGCCATATAGGGGGTGCTCTTTGAAAACCTATTTTTGTCATTTTGAAGCTTATGGTTAAAGCTAGAGTGATGAAAATTTTATGGTGGGTGTATCTAATAAAGGTACATCACATATCACACAGGTTTTTGATTTGACCTTCATTTCAAGGTCACAGAGGTCGAACTCTAAAATTTCTTTGATCATGGCACGTTTTTTTGCTATTGGTCATAGACTCTCTAAATTTGATATGTAGACACCTATTGGGCATCTCTACATGTTGACACAGATTTTGGTCAGTGTGACCTACTATTCAGGTATAAGTAGGTCAAGGTTAAAAAAGCCCATTTTCTTTATTCCAGCAGATTGAAGTTTGAAATGAAGTTTTAGAGGTTGGCCTGATATAGAGGTTTCGATATTAAATAGATTAATTTCGTTTCATATCACTAGGTGGCGGTATTGTGCAAAAATGTCAGTTGGCACATTGCCAGCAGTTTTGAATTTCGCGGTTCGAGGCAATCCGTCGGGGTATCCCAGATGCGCAGTGTTGTACTGCGCCACTAGATCTGCATACTACAAGTATGGAAGACAGCCATTTTATGAATTTGAAGCGAGACGAAGAAGGAATTAAATCACCTTGAATCAATGCTAAAACTTAATCACCCGCTCTTCGGATGAGGTCGTATGTGTTGATTACATTCTTGTGATTGGTTTGAGATTATTAGTTTGTCCTCATTGCCGGTTGTTTTAGAAAATTTTGACTGTGATTGGAAGGTAAAATGAGAAACTTGTCACACTGTTCTTCGGCTTGGAATAGGGATAGTCAATGCAGAGCCAGTTGGTACAAGCTGCCTTGCGAATCGGGGTGGCGTAATAATACTGTGAAAGAACAATAAAATGATGAATTGTAGCAGTGTGTGTCAGAAAGTATGTGATTTCCATTGCATTTGACGATCCCAAAGTTTCGAGAGTATGGCAAAATGGCGGCTGGCGTCATTGGAGGTTAGCGTCAAGCCGGAACCTTTCATTACAATGTGGGCTTTTAAACACAAGTTAATGGTTTATAATCACCCTGACGCTACTCATTAGGTAAACCTCTACTAAAAACACTTGCTTTAATTTTTGTAAACATGTCACGAGTGCTTAAAGAGAACCATTTTTGTGATCGTTTTTCGTCGCTGTAGAAATGTACACAGTCGGAGTCAGTCAGTGTGTCAACACAACAACGGTGTTAGTATACACATGAATCCATGATACACGGAGACACGAATGTAAACATTTGCCTGTTGGGTCGGAAGGAGTTCACCGTTACCGATCACTGCCCCAAGAAAGGTCATCTGAGCTGGTTGACTAAAGCAGATGATGATAATGATGAAAGTGTAGCGCAGCTGTCATCAGTGCTTTTATAGTTAGCCTAGGCCTAGGCTATGGATTCATAAGTAAATGTCACTGACTGCCCTTTTGGGTCGCTGTGCAAAAACTATTGGGGTGATTTCTTCAAAGTTTGGTTTTTCTTGAATCTAATTTCGGGACCAAACACAATTTCCAGGTTAGAGATTTGCAAATTATAAAGAAAAAAATTGTCAACTTTGGAGCCCTTTGGGCGGGTTGGCCATTTTGGGGGAATCTGGAGGGCCCGATTTTTTTTGATGGATAGTTCTAAATGAAACTTGGCAGCTTTAAAGATACACACGAAAAAAAATTAACCTGAACATTTCAGCAAAATGTATCCAGAAATAAGCAGCTAGTACAGAGGAGAAAATGTCAAAATCAATACACTACGTCAATGTACACCAATACATACAAAAAAAATTATTTCGTAACCATGGTTACTGAAATATGAAAATCCTCTTGGGTCCCGAA
Source organism: Lineus longissimus (assembly GCF_910592395.1). Taxonomy (NCBI): domain Eukaryota; kingdom Metazoa; phylum Nemertea; class Pilidiophora; order Heteronemertea; family Lineidae; genus Lineus; species Lineus longissimus. The sequence continues at coordinate 13,904,841 of NC_088308.1, read as the reverse complement.
ATTAGATTCAAGAAAAACCAAACTTTGAAGAAATCAGCCCAGTAGTTTTTGCGCAGCGGCCCAAAAGGGCAGTGACATTTACTTATGAATCCGACTATAGGGCTGTCTTGTAACTATGTTATTGTCTCAAAAATGAATACAAACTGCTACCTAGTTACTCAGTACATCATATTCTATACTGTGCATTCCTTGCTTCAATTGTTCTTGTATCATATTTTTCAACATTTCTCTCTAATCACAAGCCGAGGATAAATACTCCTTTCAAGATAGCGTATTCACACGCAATTCCACAGGTACATCCCATTCATTTGAAATTTCGGCCAATGACAGCAGGTTTTACAAAATGTAAATGCGCTGTTAATTTTCAATAGTCACTGAATAGCTAAGACACATGTAAACCCGTCTTAATTGGCCAGAAAACATCTCTCAGCTTCTCCGACAAATAACGATTCACTTATTCCAACGTCAGTAACATGTGCACGCGGAAAACAATACGACTAACTCCACTTTTCAAGACAAACCACACCATCCCACAACTATTGCTTGATTAACCCCTAACAATGACAAGTTCTTCCTCATACTCTCCCTTTCATATCGACAGGTGAGCACAATGGCCCTGGCCATTTCATTATACAGTGTTGTAAGAAATGTTGAAAGACAATTTTGGTAAACCAAAAACGATAATTTGAGCGCAAATGTTGTGATTAGCGCATTTGAAAGAGCCAAAAATATCAGGACAGGGACTTTGAGCATATTATAATAGTGTAATGATGGACATTTGATTCCTATAGGATAAGTTGCATGGTGTTGTACCCGCGGATATCACGGATATTGATTGCATGGAGGATTACGATTTTAAAAGGTTTCTTGACGCTTTGAAGCAGAAGGTCAAAAAGTACATAACAGCGACTACAGATCTTGACCTCGGCGGGAAACGTACAGTACAATTCCAAGAAGACAACCCTCTGTCAACACTCGAATCATTTGCCGGGATAAGCCATTCTTGTGCAATTTACGGCTCTACGAGACATAACGTAGATGGCTGCCGTTTATCAACAAAGCAGAAGAAGGACTTGGTCAAAAGAAAACTTACTGTGCATATTGTGCTTGGTTCCAGGTCATTTCGCACGGCAGTTCACAAGTTCTATTCGTTGGGCTGCTCACCCTAGATTTTTTGAAATTATAATATTGCCAATAAATGTTCTTTACAGTTTTTATTGGAATGCAAAGTCAAGCTTGTTTTTCCTCGAAATGACGATCTGCAGATTTGATGCGCTGTACTGGTAGGGCTTTGGAGTTGCTATCTCCAGGACACCATTTGTTAAGTATGTTTGATAAATAAGCCACTCCCACTAAGCCAACTTCACCTTCAGCATCTGTGGGCTGTGGGATCATGCTCACTTTGCAATGCTATTGTTCTTATGTGATTATCTTACATGTATGTTTTTCTGGAGTAATTCCTCTACCGCCGCTACATTACCCAAACCAATTTTTGTTTTACAAAGCCTTGTTTTTCGTGGTGTACAAAGGTGTTGGCGGATTTCGTGGCAATTTTTATTTGCGAATATATTTCTATGTACAGTAGGGACATTTAAACGCAATGAAGCAATATTAAACTGTTTTTTCTTTCAGTTCCAATAGGCTACTGCAAATATGACAGACAGAAGATCAGATAATATGTCAGAATATCCAGGAATGGCTGAATGCAGTGAATCCAATGAGGACAAGAATGCACAACATGGGAGTCTGGTTGAAAATACGAATTCTGAAAGATACAGTTGTAGGGCCACGGAAAAAAAAACAGCCACCAGCGGAGTACTCAGTGGTTCTCAGCCACTTGAGGAGGAGGAGGAGGAGGAAGATATTGGTAGCAACAGTGATGAAGAGTCTAGTGAGCCTCCTATCTACCCTGGATTTATTCCCAAGGTTTTTTACTGCTTGGAGCAAACAGACCATCCTCGAGATTGGTGTCTAATGACCATCACATGGCCATATCCTTTCAAAATAGTTAATTTTTAGCTCGCCTCTGGGGTGCTTATATGACACCAAGGCATCTGTCATCCGTCGTCGTCGTCAGTTAGCCCAGCACGTTTCATCACCACTAGGGCTAGATGGCTAAAACTTGGTGTGATGGTAGCTTTGGGCAATTTGCCCAACCTATTTTCCTTTTTCTCGATATGACCTACTTTCTGGCCTCCAGGCGGCCATCTTGGAAATCGGTTTTTGTCTTTTTGAAGCCAATGGTTGTACGTAGAGTGGCGAAATTTTTATGGTGGGTGTACCTAATAAGGTTAAACATATCACCTGGGTTTTTGATTTGACCTACTTCACTAAATCACCGATAAGTGGCACGTTTCGTTTCTATTTGAGCTAGAAAGTTCTAAACTTGTGAGGACATGTATCTAGCGACCCTCTATTCCACCCCAAAAATTTGTCTTGCTTGGACTTCAAATATGGCGGCCAGTTGGCCATCTTAAAAATTAAACAAAGTCGGATTGCACCCAAATTTCATGTGATTGTATATCTATGTACTCTCTACAACACCCCTGATTTGTCAAATCCATCTACAATTATGGCCGCCAGGTGGCCATCTTGAAAATTAAACAAAGTCCTATTACCCCGAAACTAATGATCGGATGGCAACCAAACTTCATGTGATTATGTATCAATATCCCTAATTTTCAGTCAAATTCCATGAGAAATATGGCCACCAGGTCGCCAACTTGGAAATCCAACAAAGTCCTATTACTACTAAACTGTTGAACAGATGTCAACCAATTTCCATGTGACATGTACAGTCCTTCAAAAAAGTAAATGGACACACAAAAATCAAATTTTCTTGAAAACGGCTGGTGATAAATCGATTCGGTTTGCTGCATTTGATAGGACATTTAGTTGTGCATCATGGTATCTACCACATAAAAATTAGCCATTTTATCTAATACCCACTTTTATTGATTTACAAAAGGCCCCAAAATCAACTTTTTCGTTTCCGATTTTTTTCGTACTTTTTAGCTCACCTCTTAGCAGAGGTGAGCTTATCCCATACCGTGGCGTCCCTCGTCCGTCGTCGTCGTCGTCGTCGTCCGTCGTCCGTTAGCAGGGCACGTTTTGTAACTGTTAGAGCTATTGAGTTGAAACTTGGTACACATGTACCCTTATGTCATGACACCTTGGAGACTAAGTTTCGGTCCGATTTGTTTCATGGTTTGGCCACCAGGGGGCCAAACGTTAAAAGTGAAAATATGCAATATCTCCCTTAATAGTAGTCGGGAAATTTTGAAAAAAATATGGTAGGTACTTCTAGCAAAGGTGCATCATATATCCTCCGGGTTTTTGATTTGACCTCCTTTTCAAGGTCACAGAGGTCAAAGTTTGCTGATTCACTGAACAGTAGCATGCTTCCTATCTATTTTAGCTAGAAGGTTTTAAACCAGTGTGGACATGTATCTGGGGATTCTCTATTCCACCCCTATAATGTTCGGACATCAAATATGGCTGCCAGGCAGCCATCTTGAAAAATAAACACAGTACTATTACTCCGAAACTAGTGATCGGATTGCAACCAAATTTGATCTGGATGTATATCTATGTACTCTCTACTAAATCCTTGATTTTTTATCAAATGTGATAGCCAATATGGGGGCAAGGCGGGCATCTTGAAAAATTCTTAGTTTGGCCACCCGGGGGCCAAATTTAATGTCCAAAGTTAAAATGTTTGATTGCTCGTTTAATAGTGGTCTGATTTTCATAACATGTTCATGGTAGGTACTCCTGGCAAGGATACATCACATATCATATGGGTTTTTGATTTGACCTACTTTTCAAGGTCACAGAGGTCAAATGGTGTAAATTGGCCGTTAGGATGTAACGATGGCACGTTTCTAAACTGCAATGACTATTGATCCCAAATTTGGTACACATTTACCCCTTAGTCAGGTGATCTCAGGGATTGAAGTTTGGTCCAATATGATTCACCACTTGACCACCAGGGGGCAAAATCCAAAAACCTTAAAAATGTGATTATTCCTTAACTTCTTGCCCGATTGCCACCAATTTGATATCATATGTACATCTAACCGCCATACAGTATATGTCACACAGGTTTTTAATTTGACCTTCTTGTCAAGGTCACAGAGGTCAAATGGCGTAAATTGGCCGTCAGGCCGTAACTATGGCACGTTTCTTAACTGCAATGACTATTGATCACAAATTAAGTACACATGTACCCCTTGGTCAGGTGATCTCAGGTACTCAAGTTTGGTGCGATCTGATTTGCCGTTTGGCCTCCAGGGAGGGTGCCAAATCCTAAATTCTTCAAAATGCCATTATTCTTAGTAATTACTTGCCCGATTGGCACCAATTTTATATCATAGGGACATCTAATTCTAACAACCATTCAATGTGTCACCCGGGTCTTCTTTGATTTGACCTACTTTTCAAGGTCACAGAGGTCGAATGTACTGTAAATTGGCCATTTTGGGGAAATTGTAATTGCTTGGACCTACATCAAACCTAACACTACATTACACAATACCATGATCTTTATCCATCTTTCCTCCACATGAGGTGAGCACAATGGCCCTGGCCATTTCATTCTTGATAGGATGAATCACCATGATGAAAAACCCACGTCCCCATCAAGGTGATGAAAATATCTTGTGTTAATTGGTGGGAAAACAGCATTTTATGTCAAAATTTTGCACCTTGTTTATTGACTTTGGAATTACTTTGGATAGGTCGACCATAGCCAATTATGTCAGTTTCAACATGCAGCCCGAGTGTTAATTCCTTATTGGCTGAGGTTTTGAATGGGGGTGGAAATGTTGTTAACATTGATGTATTGTAAACGCGAGGGTAAAGTAATATTGGTGAACCCATTGTCCAGCTGCCAAATCCAGGCCTGGGAGAGCTATTCATAGGCATATTAAACAAGGCCATTGAAATGGTGACATGATTCCGGTTGTCTGGGCCAGGTGAATAATATCAAGGGGGCATCTCCGCAGTAGAAGACCGGGTAACAAAACCCTTTTGCACAAATGGGTTAATAAGTTGCAGATTCAAGTGAAAACTGTGGAATTTCTTAGATATTCACTCATAACTCAACAGAAGCTTCCAGTCAATATAAAATTTGCCCCCAAAAAATGCGTGATAAAAAAGTTGATTTTGGGACCTTTCATAAATCGAAAAAATTGACTTATAGGTAAAATAGCAAATTTCCAAGTGGTAGATATCATGATGCACAACTAAATGCCCTATCAAATGCAGCAAACCGCATCGATTTATCACCAGCCGTTTTCAAGAAAATTTGATTTTTGTGTGTCCATTTACTTTTTTGAAGGACTGTACACTCTTCAATAATCCTGAAATTCAGTCAACTTTACAACCAAAATGCTATACTTAGATGGTACCGTTAATTTTCTCTTGTGCAATTGAGCTGAGAATAATAATATTATTCAATGGAATCAAAACTGGTGAAACTAGCCAGAAACTGTTCACCCATATCCACCGCAAATGACATACATTACATTACCCAAAGTGAGCACATGGTCCCTGGACCATTTCATTTCATCATTGTTGCAGACATGTACCATTTAGTCATGACATTTCTGTTTTAGTTATCACACTTTTTGTCAGGTTGACAGCCATTTTGATGTTGAGACAGAGGTCAGGTGGCCTTATTTGGCCATTTGGCATAATGACACCTCGGCATGTTTCTTTGAACAAAATCTTTCTGTTGCCAGAGCCAATACTATTTGATATGTACTATCTGATATGTGTTCACTAAGCTGGTCGGGCCAGGTCAAGGTACCTTTATATGGATGGCCTAGTAGTGTTATGAGTGATAATAACATTTTCTCAAGTGATTTATGATGTGATATTACAGTTCATGCCATCAAACTGTTGACCTTGCCGGTTACCAGAGAGAAGAACGACATGCTCTATTCCAGATTCATTCCTTATTTCACTATTTGCCTATTTTTAGCTCACATGGTTGAGTTATTTGCTAACACGGGTGTGCTTCTGTCATCACGTTCTGTCCGTTGTCCGTCATCCGTCATCCGCAGTCATCCATCAACAATTATAGCAGCTCGCTGTTGAAACTTAGTTTGTAGATGTCTTATGACAACATGACTTGACAGACAAAAAATCACCCCCATTTTACCTACTGGTTGGGCTCCAGGTGACCATCTTTAAAAGCCTTATTTTGTCAATCTCATGAATACTGATTGCTAGGACCATGGAATTTTAACTTTCGATACTCCTCTGATTTGACCTACATTAAAAGGTCTCAGTGGTCAAACCTTACAATTTATATGAAAGTGGCTTGTTTCCTTATGGTTAGGCTGAGACTCTTAAAATTTTATATGCATAGAGCTGTTAGGCATATCCACATGTTGACAAAGATTAAGATCAATGTGACCTATATTTCAGTTGTAAGTAGGTCAAGGTAATATAATCCTACGATTGCTCTGGGCTTCCAGTCTATATCTCATGAAACCTCCACTGTGCGGTCTTGCAAATTAGGTTATCAATTAACTTGATCAAACTTTATAACAGAGTGGTTGAAGCGATATGACCTTGACCTGTTTTTGTCCCCCGGAGCTTGTATAGGGGGACATGGTATTAGTACATGGCACCAACTTTGTGCTCGTTTCAACCCTACAGCTTCTAAACGACTCAAGCAATTTAATCGATATTTGGTGGAAGGAGTGAAGATCTGAAGATGTGTCCCACTGAAAATCGTCCCGGTCAGATTCCCGGCCTGGCCAGTTGGGGGCAAAATGTTGCGTCGCTCGGTGCTCGCCGGACACACGTTTCCCTTCCGCTCTATAACTTCTGAACGACAAAATATTTTGGATTGAAATTTGGTGTGCTGATAGAGGGTGGGCCAAAGGTGTGTCGCGTCGAAAAATCGGCCGAGTTTGATTCTCCATTTGGCCGCCAGGGGGCCAAAATCAAAAACACATAAAGTGTTAGAACTCGCTTAACATTCGTCCGATCTTTACCATATTTTTATGGTAGACTAAGCTAACATAGATACACGATATATCACCTGGGTTTTTAGTTTCATTCATTTTTTGCCCTATAGGGGGCGCTTCCTGAAAATCATGAAAATTCCCTTCCGCTCTGTTACTTCTGAACGACAAAATATTTTGGAATGAAATTTCGTGTGCTGATAGAGGGCAGGACAAATGTATGTCGCGTTGAAAAATCGGCTGAGTTTGATTCTTGATTTGGCCACCATGGGGCCAAAACAAAAAACACATGAAGTGTTAGAACTCGTTTAATATTCGTCCGATCTTTACCATATCTTTATGGTAGACTAAGCTAACATAGATACACGATATATCACCTGGGTTTTTAGTTTCATTCATTTTTCTGCCCTATTGGGGGCGCTTCCTGAAAATCATGAAAATTCCCTTCCGCTCTGTAATTTCTGAACGACACAATATTTTGGATTGAAATTTCATGTGCTGATAGAGGGCGGGACAAAGGTATGTGGCATCGTAAAAATCGGCCGAGTTTGATTCTTGATTTGGTCACCATGGGGCCAAAACCACATAAAGTATCTTTACCAAATTTTTATGGTAGACTAAGCCAACAAAGGTACACGATATATCACCCGGGTTTTTGTTTCATCCATTTTTCATCCATTTTTCTGCCCTATATTTTCCTTCTTCCTGAAAATCATGAAAATTCCCTTCCGCTTTGTAACTTCTGAACGACAAAAATTTTTTGGATTGTAATTTCGTGTGCTGATAGAGGGTAGGCCAAAGGTGTGTCCTGTCGAAAAATCGGTCGAGTTTCATTCTCGATTTGGCCACCAGGGGTCCAAAACCAAAAACACATAAAGTGTTAGAACTCGCTTAATATTTCTCCGATCTTTACCAAATCTTTATGGTAGACTAGGCTAACAAAGGTACACGATATATCTCTCGATTTTTTTAGTTTCATACATTTTTCTGCCCCATAGGGGGCACTTCCTGAAAATCATGAAAATTCCCTTCCGCTCTGTAACTTCTGAACGATAAAATATTTTGGCTTGAAATTTGGTGTGTCAGGTTACTGCATCGGCCGAGTTCGATTCTTGACTTGGCTACCAAGGGCCGAACAACCAGTGCAGTGCAGTGTTACCAGTAGCCTTACCACGCTCCATGCTGATTTGATGAGTAAATCATGTGTAGCAGTGTATTGATGTACATACATGACGTGTTGACAAATTTCATTGGTATAACAGCCATTATTTTCTTTGGTTACTTATGTTTTTTCTGATTTTTTTTCTCTCCAAACTATTTAAATCAGATGCACAATATGCATGTTCTATCTATAGTCGCAGGTGACAAGTTTACGATTTTACTTGATCTAATGCATTGGAGAATCAGACAACCCCGATTTAAATGAAATTTTATAGATGGATACATACCAGTGTTTTTCGAGTCCTTTCAATCCATAGACACAGTGAGTCTCTTCCAATATCCTGCGCATCGTTAAATACAATGCCGCCACAAATCCTGGTACTCTATTACATCTGCTGTTTTTGTTCCTTAAATGGAAGCTATGGGAATAAATTGATGCAGAAAAATCAAATATTTTTTTAAACAAATACATACCAAGTTACATGACAAACAAATACTCTACACCAAGGATATGATGAATATTCCTAGATAGTACAGAAAATTGCATTTAATAATCAGTTTGCGGGGGTAGCCATGTTTGTTCAAATCTCCCGGGTGAATGACGTCATTGATGCAGTGGGGTTTTTTCATCAAGGCGAGTACTACTCGTTTCCACTAAGTTTCCAGACCTTTTTCTGCCCTGGTACCTTGGCTCAAACGCATAGGGAACTAGACCTGCTCGTTCCTCTGCTGATGCACAGTTGTAATCGAAGGATTCATCGCCGAACGTGGACGAAGAACCCGAAGAAATCGAAGCACTGTCATTTGTAATTCCAAGCATTCGCCATTGTTCAAACAGCTGATTGTGACAATGGCTGCATCCATGACGTCATTGGCTCTCCGTTTGGAGGAGAGACCAGATTAAAGTACACCAAAATGGCGGCATACTTGATTCAAAAATACGCAATTAGAATCATCCATTTCACTCATTAATGTTTGTTTATTTATAAAACCAAGAACCACAGTTGTTTTTAAGAATATGCAGTATATGTAGATGTTAAGGTTGTAACTGTTGGTAGAATGGGGAATCATTCCCATAGCTTCCCTTTAAGTTCAGCTTTAATTACAGATGGCATAGCAACCATCCATTTGGTATGTACACATCAAAATTAGGATTTTTTGACCCCCCTCCCATACACAATTTTATTACAAAAATGTACAGGAGTACACTTTAGAGGCAGAAATTCATACACCCTCTGAGTGCTTACATACTAAGTGGATGGCCACATAGTCGGAACATGTCTTAATGTCTGATTGTGACCATTTCATGTTTGAATATCCATGGACACAGTCACAGTCTGACAGAGTCTCAAGTTAGACTGCCCAGAGAGGTTTTATACAGACTGTATAAAGCCTCCCTCCACTGCCACACCATTTACTTTTTAAAACTGAGCATGCCTCTTCCACATTTTCAAAATGACCCCCTCCCCATGGAAGGAATGCTACCAAGGATTAGACCTTACAACTCCTCCCCGAAAATTTCCTACCTGAATTTCAGACTGAAATGATTGAAATCCCTAAAATGGGACACCCAACTGAACCATGACAGCCAACAACCCCACACGGATTCAAACTACACATTTAAAAAAAAACACCCAACAGCGACAGGGGCATTGAACGCTATGCTTGTCCTCCTTGAGGTCAACTTCACCTACAGTCGCAAGTGGTGATGATGATGTAACAAGCGACTGGTTTTCCAGGAATAGTATCCCAAAATTGATTGAAATCGGATCTCTAAGGTCCGGTTTGAGTCCTGATTTTGCCTCAAGGTGTCTAAAATCTAAAATACCTGAAAAGTGCTATATCTCCCTAATTAAGGACTCGACGCAAGGACCCAACACGCTGCTTAGCGGCAAAATAGCGCAGCTGGCGAAACATTTATAGCGGGTCACCGTGATCTCATTATGGACTTATGGCGCGATTATGGGTTTGTAACTATTTTGCTGTATATTTACACGAGGAAAGAAAAGCACTCGACCTAACGCCAACCTATTCATGTAAATTGATAATTAGAAGGTATATAGTTCAGGAAATGTCAAAAATCACAAAATTTGTATCATTGGTGCATGTAATGATAATTCATGACATATCACACAAATTTTGATTTTACCTACTTTTCAAGGTCACATGGGTCAAATAGGGTAAATTGGCTTGCTTCGTAACTACTGGAACAATTGATTTGAATCTTGGTACAGATGTAGCCCAATGTGATGACACTGTAGTAACCTCAGTTAATCTACCTTGATTTCTTTTTGGTCTGTAGACGACCTTGGTTTATGATGGATATGTGCATGCGCGGCAGCCATGTTTATGCTACAAATTATGATTGACGTGTATCGAAGTTGAATGTTTAGTCTCATGTATAAAGTCAGAATTATTAAGTTTGTTACAGTCATCCATATCCACGCAAAGGATAGGAAAGATCCCACTACAAGTGGCGCCCAACGTGGTTAAGCTTTAGAGACTTGAGAAACATAGAAATACAAACTTTCGTTGTACCCCCGAGTGCAACCGCGTCTCGGTCATTGTGTACAACCCCTGTACATGGTCTATGTCCATACCCCGTGCATAGGACGATTTGTGTACTCCCCAGTATACAGTGCTCAGTGTACATTGTGGATATACGTTATAATACGTGCATGGCCTGTGTACATACCGGTACATCCATGCTGTTGAACTTTTGAAGGGACACTGCAGACACTGTGCCTGTACATCACCCGTGCATTGCCATTGTGTGACTATGTGAACCTAAAAAAAACTGTAGGCCTGTCTGAGATACAGTACACCTGAGGTGCTGTGTTTACAATGGCTGATAAGAAGGAGAAAGTGGCGGATTTGGGTCATAACACATCAGAATACATCAACGTGCTTTGTCATTTAAATCACGTGTATGTCACAAAGCTAACGAAAAAGGTCGAGAAAATTGATGCATTATCCGATTTGGTGAAAACAATGGAACCTGCTTTAGTCGATCTTATTTGGTTGGAGCAGTTGCTCCTGCCATCGATACAGGGGAATCTTTTCGGGACTTGCAGGTCCACTTTTCCAAAACACATCAAGAGGACAATGAAATGTTGATGGAAAACATGCAAAAACTCGTTGATTCAGTCAAACTGGCAAAAATGGCTGATGCATCGGAAAAATTTGTGAAAGTGAAGGAAATGACCAAGCTCTCTGAAAAGGATGACATTCATTATTTCTTCAAACCTTTCGAGAACTTTGCGAAACGTTATAAAATCAAGACTGAAGAACTATCCTGGAAATTGGAACCGTATCTGACATGCCTATTTTTCTCTAAGTGAGGATAAACAGACAAATGTTTATGTTGTCAAGGAAACCAACATACTCCGATACTGGTAAACCCCTACTGCTTAATGAACGAAATTTCGAAAGGAAACAAAACTCGGGACAGAGTGCTTTCTTAATTTTGTTGCAAGATTAGAGGATTACCTCAAATAATGGCTCATTCCTACCCCTGAACTCTTGAAACATGCAGATTACATAAAGATCCAGGACCAATTAGTTTCCGATCAGTTTTTACATACTAGACGTGTCGAGTCTCTGAGATTGAAACTGATGGAAAAGGATGAACTGTCTGTGCGAGACTTAGCAAAGTTTGCTGATGACTTTGTGATGCAACGGCGGTTAATTCGGGAGGAGCGGGAATGATAAAAGTCGAAACATAGTTAAAATGAAAAGGAGGAGAAATGTAGCAAGCAGATTTGGTATACATCGGCCAGGTGATACTGGCGGGATGCAGTTCAAATGGTATAATGACACCGGGTTATGAAGTTCTTAAACTCAGATGTAATAATGGTTTCTGAAGAAAACTAAGTTTATAACACAAATAAATGAAAAACATACACAAGTAAATGAAATGCATACACCAAGTTTGACGCACACAATCTATTCTTATATGCAATGGTTTCATGTAGGCCTAAATAGACAACGTGAGGAAGTCTCTCATATCACAACACAATATAAACGGCTTATTAACATCATTTTAATACACTCTGGTCAAAAGCATTGAACATGCAATTCAAATGTTCCTAGACAAATTGAATTCATTTTACAATCTAAATCCAGAGCAAATTGTCGAAACGGTTAAGAACCTTTCTACGTGATTTGGGGAGCTGAAGAGATGGCCAACTTGACTTGTTAATTTTCTTTCTACAACTGATTCTTTATTCATAAAATACTGAGATGAAAAGATACAATGGTCAAGGACCACACATGATAGTAATTGCATTTTGGTGCATGAATGGTGATATGAAAACAACGGCCCTGAACAGTAATTGGAATTAGGATATCGGACATCAGCTGAGTGTTTATTGATCTGACTCGTATAACCCGAGAATTTTATCCCTGGCGTGGACTGCTGCAGTGCGCTTGGCCCGTTGTTTGGGATTGTTTTGTGGTGGTGTATCATCGTTTCCCTCTAGCATCCCCACATTTAATTCGAGCGGTTAAAGTTTTGCAATTGCGCGATTGGAATGTCTGGTTGCAGTGTGTACTCGGGCTGACCTAGCTAGCCCGTCGGCTCCTTTGTGTAATTCTACAATGTATCCCAGTTTCCACTTTCGACGGGGTTGGTCTTTGTCGTGAACTAGCACTAGGTCACCTTTGCTGATGACGTCAGATTTAGCGTTCTGCTTTCTGAGATTGTATTGATGTTGTTGTCGCAGATCTAGTTGCAAGATACTCATCGTAGAATCTTTTACGAAAGTTATGTAATAGTGATGCCCGTTTGTGTGCCATTTTTTCTAGTGCCTTGCGACCGCCATGTGTCGGATCAAAGTCAGTTTCAATGTCCTGGTGTGGTAAGATAGAGATAGCATGTCCGTAAATGAGATTGTTTGTGGAGATTGTAGCTCCTTTTTTTGTGATTGATAATTGGTCTGATTTCGTGTCCCATTTGAGACCGAGTACTCCGATTTTGTCTGATTTTGGTTGTAATCCTTCGGTGTGAATGTTTTTGGTTAGTGCTTCCTAATTTGTACTCCATTGGCGGAAATTGAATGCTGCTGCGTTCATGATCGTGCGCGACTCCTGGAAATATCTGATCCTTTCCCAATCTGTGTCAACTCCGGTTAAGAGATTGTCAACCTAAAGTTTGTGTTACATGTCTTTTGCAACTGCTGAATCGTATGCTGCATATGTTTTTGAAGCGTGATGGCTAAGACTAATGGGCTTGAGACATTACCGAAAATAACAGTGTTACAATGATAAGGCACTATGTCTTTGGTTAGATCATTGTCTTTGAACCATAGGAATTTGACAAATTTTCTATCAGCCTCAATTAATCTCACAGATAAAAAGGCTCGAGCGATGTATGCAGAAATCCATATCTTCTTTGTGCGGAATCTGGAAAGCATTTGAACCAGATCTTGCACCATGTTCGGTACCTCATAGAGGCAGGAATTCAAGGAAAGTGTCCCACTGCTTGCGTCGAAAACAATGCGAAGGGGGGGTAGTCTCACTGTCTCTGAATACGGGGAAATACGGGATGAAGTATCCTTCTTGCATCGCGTTTTCTGTATCTGTTACCTCTGAGATGTACCTTTGTCGATATTCTCCTGCATGACTTTGGCATACGATGAAATAAGTTTTAACTTACCAAGCCTTCCCATAACCTGGCGGAGTCTGTTTTGCGCGGTTATGTCATTGTTTTGAATTTCCTCATGATCAGGTTTCCAAGAAAGTGGAACGTAGTAATGTCCGTCTTTAAACTGAATCTTTTGAAGATATTCGTTCTTGAATTCTTCGTCAAAATCTTTGTCCTGAGAGTCTGACTTTAGTGCGTTTGCTTTAAGAAAGGCTTCTAGAATCGCGGTTTTGTCCTCTTTCCCTTTGGGGTCCTTTTCTTCTATCCCGTTAATGGCTGTTTGTTCTGCGATGATACGGTTGTGTGAATTTCAGATTTGGCGTTAAGAGGTCCTGATACCAAGCATCTAAGGTTAGAAAATTGTATGGTTGGGCCTTGTCCCTTTATCATCTTATTTTCTAGGAATTCAAAGGTGTGGTCGCACCCAATGAGGATGTCTATGGTGAGAGTTATTTGATTGAAGTTGTTTACTAACCTGTCCTGATGTTCGTGGATGTAGGCGTGCTTGAGACATTCCTTCCATCCATGTTGATTGATTGGTTTCACGATTTCATCGCTGACTAGAGCTTCTATGGTATTATTTCCGTCTATTGTTTTGACTGTTACCTACACAAGACCGTAGGCTCGCCGGGATGTGTGGCCTCCAATGCCATTAATGTTTAGTGTCTGTTTTCTGGTAGGTAGTAGTTCTAGTTTTGATGCGGTATCACTTCGGATGAATGAAGACTCCAGCCTTGATTTCCTTATCTTTGTTTTTGATAGTTATTGTTCCTGTTTCGAGAAGTACAGTGTCCGTTTGTTCTGTTGCATTGTCTGAACACATGGTGACTGGTTTGGTTGTTACTTTAAGGTCCTTGGTTGTTGGTTTTTGATGCGGTTGTACATTGTCCTGTTTGGTGTTGTGATGATGATGATGATCGTCTAGTCATAATTGGTTTCCAAATCGGCCTTGGGTTTGTCGCGTGGTTGAGAAGTATTCATGAAGGGATGTGTGGTGTCTCTTCTGGCATGCACGGCAGGAGGCAAGGCTTGTACATGTTTTGTAGTAGTGCGATGAATTGAAAGCCAGACAGACAATAAGTGTACAACTTTCTTTGACGCGCGGCGCTGAACCTCTCCTGTGACGTTAATTTGCACTCGCAGGAAGTATGCTTTCCAGCACAGAATGGACATGGCACATTTTGCTTATGGGCACTGGCACTAGGCACACTCACGAAAGAATCAACCAAAGTCTTAGCGAAATTTCTGTGGTGGTTAGTGTTATCCTTTCCTGTTTCGGTGTGCGATGTTTCTAAGTGCGTATTGAATGATTTCATGAACTTATTTAGATCGAAACCGTTCCCTTGTTCACTGGTCCCCATCTTATCCCGCAATACATGATCTTTGGTAATTTCCTCTCCAATAACGGCATTAGAATAGCCGAACATTGTCCCATATTAACTTTTCAGGTCTCTAGCGATCGCATGTCCCCAATGACTTTATTGTAAAATCCGCCCAGTGCGGCTTAATCTTTAGTAGTTTGGTCTTTTGGTCACCCTGTATTTTCAGAGTTTCGGTTATTTCGGTTTCAAGTAAGGTCCTTTTATCTTTCATGGTGGTTAAAAGTTCATCGATTTCTTCACCCCTTTTCTGAGTTGAATCGTAGACCACCTGCATCTGAGCTAACCTTGATTCGAGTTCGATGATTTCGTCTGCGTTGAGATCTTCGGTTTTTGTCATGGCCAGTCCGTATCCGTGAAGTTGTTGACCAAGACGCACGGTCATCAAAGTATCGAGTTTATCCGTTCTTGACATGATTGGTTGTTTTGTTGCGATATTCTGTCTTGATTTGACTGTATTCCGTTTAGTGTGTACATTATAAATTCGTTTTAGGTGTTTCGTTATGTTTTAGTCATTTGAAGTTTAAAATGAGTTATTGATAGTACTTTGCGTTGTGTTTGTATCCCAGATCCTGGTCACGGAACCATGTCGAAAAGGTTAAGAACCTTTCTCCATGATTTGGGGAGCTAAAGAGATGGCCAACTTGACTCGTTGATTTTCTTTCTACAACTGATTCTTTATTCATAAAATACTGAGATGAAACGATACAATGGTCAAGAACCACACATGATAATAATATCATTTTGGTGCATGAATGGTGATATGAAAACAATGGCCCTGGACAGGTATTGGAAGCCCAGGTTTTCTGGATGCGGCGGCGTGAGAACAAGTCTTGCTTGTCTCACAAGGTCAAATTATTCTATAATGTTACTTAAAGAGAGACTTCAGAGCTCAGGACAACTTTGCATTTTTGAATCACTTATTATAGTCAAATTTGAGTGAACATAATTTTTTTTGTGTTTGCCCACTCCTTTCCTTACTTTTAACAGTTTTTGTTTCGGTCTCATCACTGTTTTGCGTCGTCTGCTAATAATCACAGTAAAAACACGGTTCGCCTGGCCGCCATTACGATGACGTCACGAAATGGACAGCTCTCTCGGCCTCGTTTTCACCCACAGTGCCTGTGTACACATTCAACATGTCGGACTCGAGCGCAATAAGTGATTTTCAAGTTTCTGATAGTGATAATGCTAGCGTTGTAACATCCTCGAGTAATTTCACGGATAGTGGAGATGAATCAGTGGTAACTGGTGTCATTCTTGGCTACCAGTTCGAGCCCGTTGTTGAAGGCAGTTTTGAGGATATGGAAGAAGGCGAGGATGTTGATGACGAGGAAGAGGAAGATAGATTCTGGCGACTTCGTATGGAGGAGCAAAACTGGTACGTGAATTGCTGGATGCAAAAATGCATTTTTGACAATATTATCAGTTACAAATGGTACAAATCACGTAGATCTCACCGTCTCCTTATCCATTGTCGCTATTTGTCTGGTCTCGAAGTGCATTAGCAGCGTTTTTCGTTGGATGCTTCGAAACACTTGTCCGACAATTGATTTTCGGACTTTCAATTTCGCTCATTGTACAGCTTGAGCTTGGCTTCCTTTTTGCGTTATAAGTTCTTGCTTCCATGTCAGTTGACTGGATATTGCTGCAGCAGTGCCTACAAATGCCTAACTTGCTGTTTTCGTTTAGCTAATGTTATGTTATCACTTTGTTTACTAATGAACCATACTAAGCACACACATCATGCATTGGCAGCTAGCTGGACTGCACTGGATGTGGAAGACACCTTTGCCTTGTTTATAAATATAATGTGTGATATTTTCTTTTAGGTGCATATGTGGTGACAAATGTGAGGTGCAAGATGTCCCAATAGAAAATGCCTGTTGCCATGAAAAGGAACCAATTTTGAGGAAAATTGAGGCGTACAACGAGGAACATGGCGGAAACATTCGATGCATCACCGAACATCCCGGGTTCCAGTCCAATTGCCTTGATGTGTGGGTGCTACAGACTGCCTACTCCCATTACAAGCAGCAATATCGGGCGGCAGTAGATGGAGAAACAAATGAGTACGTGATACTTGTATTTCATTCAATATTGATAATATATTTTCATTCCTAATGTTATTACAAATGATCAGAAAATATTGCACTCATAATACATAATGAAGAGTAGTCAGTAACAAAACATACGTCTAGTGATATATTGGTCATGCATATACCTTACTCCTTTACTAATGTTATGCATTATCTTTCAGGAAATATAGATACGTTGCCTATCGTCAACTCGTCAGGTGGTGCTGGGGATTCCTTGGGAAAAAGAATCGAGTGCCCCTACCAGCATGTGCTTTGGAGAAGATCCGGTTAAGATTTTATGTTCTTGGGGATGCAGTTGGTTTCAAATACCCAACATTGGATGACTAGATTTATAGAATGTATCACAAAGCATTCACTAGTGTTTATTCATATCACCCAGTCATGCCAGTGTCATGCAATACTTGTGCCATTGGATTGTTCATGAACATGAATCTCTATAGATTTACACGGATTCAACGAGTGGATTTTCGTGAAGGCTGGATGTAACATGATTTGGAGTATCGCTTGTGTCTTTCGTTATAGCTGTCAACAGCTTCAGCCTTATTAGGGTGATCATATGAGCTACAGAGTGCTGGTGGTATGTAGATATTGTTGTCCTCAAAGTCAAAGTCGTTCTCTCTGCACCGGCGCTGAACTTCTACCATCAACTTGTCGACATAACCTGAAATGAAAGGAAAATTTTATCTTGTAAAGCGTCTGTCAAGCACGAACCTATATTCACTCTTTGTCATGTCTCGCACTCTTTGAAAACTTATAAAAACTGTCTTTTTGTCACTGTTACCTTACATGTATTCTAGAAACAAAGGGTGATATGAATAAAGACTTGTAAATGCTTTTACTTCAGTTTTGTACAGAAAGGCCTAGTGTACTGTATGGAGTTTTCAGTAAAAGCATTTGCTAGTCTTCACCCATTGACTGGGTGTGTGATTTGTACATTTAATGATCTAAAAATACAATTATTTTATACAACTTTGCAATTTACTTCCTCTTATGTATACATGTATGATATAAGACATTTCTGAAGAATGGATTATGGGCAGCTTGACCGGTTGATATCTGCCCAGAAAGAGTCATGTGGATTGAAAATAATGTAGTATTTTTGATGCTTACCATGACTAGAATCGTCCTTGATTGGTCTCACTGAGTAACCACCTTTCTTGGATTTGATGAAGGTTACTGACCATCTTAGTTTCCCGTCCTCAGTCGTTGCCTGCTCCCTGTCACCATTTTCATTATAATGTAGCGCTGACAGGAGAAGCCTAAAAAGTAAAATATAAAAAGTTCTCAGATACTTGTGCATGTATGTCATTCAAGGCTCATCGGCGCGTGAAGTTCTCAACTGATAAATTGACTTGATTGATAGATTTTGGAACATCACTCAGCTGTGCCTGGTTCTGTCTTATTTCAAGTACACGTACACACCTCACTGACAAATTTCTAAAGTTGGTAATTTCATGAAGACTTTGAGTAGATTTCACTACTCCAGGACTTCATGTACATTTGTACTGCGGCCTTCTATCAAACTTGGAATTTACCTGCATAGCATCCCTTTGAAGCTGAATGCTGTCATTTTGGGGGCAAAATGGAGGATGAGACTGTGATATGCCTCAATACTTGACGTCTGTTCGCCAGGAGACATTTTCTTCACAGCCGGTTTGAAGTAGGCATTGTCAATAATGTTGCCAGCTTTCGCTGATGCTGCCGATCCTGAAATTTGAATAGGTCACACAAATAATTTGATGTTCATTTTATCACTAGAAAACAGACCATTCTATCCGAGAGTTTTGTTTTGAGACATCTCTCCAAAAACTTTGTGCATGTCGTGATGCATGTCCACTCAAGTCGATACCCGAAGGTCTTCGATATCAATTCGAGAAATACTCACCTTGTTCAAGCCACTTCGTGCCCTTCTGCCGCCCAACTATTCGACCATGGCCGCACTTCGGATATACCCTTCCATGTCCTTTGTGTTTGTTGTGCATGTGGTTGTCCAACGACAACCACTTGGCCAGCATCATATTTGGGTCCCCATCTGGAGTTGTTGCAGCGCACCAGTAAAGGTGATTGATTATAGACCTCCGCCACTCCTCTAAAATCCCACAGTTTTTTTCCTTTGAAGCCTTGTCAACCTTCTTCTTCAAACCTGGAAAAAAGGAGAACAGCCCTAATAATTCTAGCAATTATCAATTTGCTATGGACTATGACATTCATTTTTGTAAAGTGTTTCTCTTGACTCGTGCATTCACTTTTCTAACAAATCTCCACACTGGACCAGGCTGAAAAGTTCAATCTAAGAACAGTACTGCACTCTAAATAATTTCATGCCTAATATAATATGTAGACACTACGGACACTTACTCTTGGCCAAATGCCAGACGTCAAAACGATGGTCTGTATCCGGTAGATTTTCTCTGAGCCACTTGTTGATTTGGACATGCCGATCAGTCACTATTTTTGAAATAGTGACATCCTCCGTTTCCAGGTATCTAACACATCGAATCAACCCTTCCTTCTCCATGTTAACACTATGGTTGACGCCCTCTTCATTCGACTGAAAGAGATGAGGTATGGAGATTGATACTTATGTCCTAATGTGCATATCAATTTCATGGAATCAAATTAAAATCTAGTTACATGTACAATCTGGAGGAGTGTTCTACAAAGTACATTACAATAAGAACAAACTCTCCAATAAAATCCATGTTGTTTACATTTTATGTATGATTATCGTCATTTAACGGCAACAGTATGATATCAACAATGTTATCTAATGTGATCTTCTTCATGATAATCTGAAAACAAGGTTTACTGATCCATATTTACATGTACAATTTTCTTTTATATCGCCTGTGTAATTGAAAAGCAATAATTATAATTTTACTTACTTGAACTCATTGCACATCCAAAATGCGGTTGACATTCAACTCCAGGAGAGAGTAGGAGCCGTATTTTGCACAATGCCCTGGGCTGTCTGATCTACCATCCCCTCCAACAACAACTGGCTTCCTGGAATCTTTCACTTGCTGCAACACTTCCTGCTGGTTCTCCCGCCACACTGTCATCACTGCCGGCCACAGGTATTGCCTCTGGTGCTGGTAGAAGGTGCCCTGTTTTATCGCTTGGCATCCAAGATAACTGAAGACTTTCAGAGTTTTGGCTGCAGTTGAACCGGCGAAGAGGATGGCACTGGAGAGCAGCAAGTTTCCAGCTGGAATACGGTTGATAAATGGTTGGCTCTCCCAAAATCTGAAATGAAAGCAATGTTCAGCATGACACAATATGTACCAAGTGAAAAGGACTCTGGAGAAAACACTATTAAACACCTAGCTATTATTTAGTCACACTAATGCTGAAAGATGTATTAATTGATTGATGTACTTTGTTAGCCAAAATTTTGGCAATCGGGGAAAAAAACATGACAACAATTTTCATATAAAAATACAGGATTTCCTTCAATCTTACCTTTCAAAAGAACATAGTTTATTGGAACAACATTGCTTAATGGATAGATATGTCCCTAGGGTCCTGATGTGTCTCTTGGCTGGGGAACAGCATACAGGACATATCTTGAAGAGTTCCATCAATTTCGAGTGGAACACCAGGTACTTCGTCTGACAGTGTGGATCATCTTTCCTACGGAAAAATCGAGAGAAAATTCACAAAGAATACACAAAAGTCAAAAGCACAGGAAAAATTCCAATCTGCATGATCTGTGTTGGTGATGACTATATAAAAGGATCAGTTTTGTGGACTGGTCAATATCACTGGTAAATTTACAAGGCTGTTTTTTAAAAATGATCGTACAAGCTGTTGCCAGTGTTGGGCCCCTTTTTATAGAAATAACATTTAGATGCTATATTGTTTTTTGTTATGTTGAGATGGCTTATATCAGATTACATGATTATGTTTTAGACAACCTTCTTCAATGCAAGGACACTAGTGTTACATAAATGTAGTAAAATACTCACTCATTCTCATTATCAATGAAGTTGAATTCTTCATCAGAGACCTCCTCGCTGCTGATGTCGCTCTCTGCTGGTTCATAGCTCTTGTCAAGGGGATCAACCGTATCTTCAAGAGATTCATCATCAGACGATTCTGACCCAGGTCCATCCTCCATTTCATTTGAAGCTGATTTGGCTTGAGGGCAATTTCCTGTGGCTATGTTTGGAAGGTGGTCAGGGTCAGTTCCAGTTGGTGTTCCTGTAAAATTCAATATACATGTAGCATTAGAACATGCAATATCATATCGATTTTATGTTAAAACTAATCGGATAGATTCTTGACAGTGAGACAACATGCAGATGCTGTGAAAATTTCCCGTGTTCAGTTCCAACATATTATCTAGACATAGACGGAGATCTTTCACAGTTTGTCTTTTTCATTTCTCTGAAAACATCATTTCATAAAAGCTTTACCTGATGAGGAAACATTTGGCTTGACATCAATGCTGGAAATGCTGTACACTTTTTCATCTGTTTGTGTTCCTGAATATAAAAACAAAAAGTTTCTCAAACTTGTCTCAGTTCCCTAATAAATTCTATTATTGTGTTCAATTTGGCAAAAGCTACTTGTTTATGGAGTCGCCCTGTTTTATGACCAATATTAGTATATTATGCTTTAAAAATACTTACCTATTGAGACTGTCACCTTGGTCTTTGGTTTTTCATAATTTGTCTGCACCCTCATCGAACGATGCTTTGGTCGCCGAATTCGCCTATTCACTTGGGTGAATTGACTTTTGGTCTGACAAGGCTGAAAAGGTGGAGTAAAGAGCTCAAATAAAAACCATTGCCAAAACTTTGTTTCATGAATTCAACTTTTTGCTATGCATAGTCAAGTCTAGTTACATGGCTGCTTGTTGTAAATTCTGTTCCGAAATATTGAGTAAAAGAGACAAAATGTTTTCTTTCACCTGGAAGGCAATGATGATGGGGGAATTTTTTACTGTTCCATCCAGAGTAATGTCAGCTTGTTAGTTTGATTCTCAACTCACCACAGATTCCTGACCACCATCTTCATCATCACTGACATCAGCTTCGATAGCAGCTTGGAAATCCATGGCTTCCTTCCAAGCACCAGCAGCCTCCACGTCCTATGTAATTGTAAAAAGAATGAAATTATTGCCAGTGATTGTCCCACATGTCAGTCTACCCCTGATTATCTCGTCTTATATTGTCTAACTGCTCTATGCATCCGTCAGGAAGTAAGGAAATGTATGGGCCTTATACTGTCATGACTGTTCCTGTGTGATGCTTCATACATAGGCCTACAATGAGTACAATGCATAATAAGCATAACAAGAATGTAAACAAAACAAGACTTACTCGTTTTCTCTCCCTTATCACGACGGCATTTCGACTTCCAGTCAATTTGGGGGTCGTAAAAATGTCTGATGAAGGACCAGGAACTGGGGTGAGAGGGCTTCGTGTAGCTTTCGGACGTTCTGTGACTGCAGGGGTCCCGTGTTTCGGCTTGCTGGGGAGAAGTGAAACGGACGGGATCGCATCGTCGGCCAGGCTCCAGTTCACTTTGATGTCCTTGGCATCTTTCTGATATGCCTTCGCCAGCATTTCTTTCTGCATTTGCCTGGACACACTGTTGGTCATATCGTCGGGAAAATGTTCACTACATATCACTGCATTTTTGGTCCAAACGAAATCTGAACGGGAGTGGGAAACGACCCTGCACCAAGCTTTAAATCTCCGAGAATCATCAGCTCTATCAGGAAACAAATGCGCTCTGAATTCACTATTTGATGTGGTGTTGCTGCATCCATAAACAACACATCGTTTTCCCCGGTCTTTCCTCAGCTTCTTCAGGGTTTTAGTCCTCTTCTCCGGCGGTTCGGCAGTATCTTCACTTGTACAATCCATCGCAATCTTTCAGTATATGCCGCTGATGAGAACATTTTACCTTTATGTAGCCTGTAGGGGCCTAAGTTCCCAGTTAATCCCATTGTTTAGCCCGATAATCCCTCTAATTAGCATTCAGGAACATGGTTCGTCTGACACCTTCTTTGGCTTATCAATATCAGCACCGCTGTCAAAACACGATATGGGTGTCCATCTCGTGACGTCATCCAACATGGCGGCCGTTATTGGAATTTGTTTAGCAGGCTCGTAGCAGACGATGGATTTGGAAATTTTAAAACGCTAATTAAAAAATAACTATCCGTAGGAAAATAATTATTTTCATTCAGGATTGATTAAATGACTGCCATTAACCCATTTCTAAAGTTTTATCAGTACATCAAATATCTATGAAGTCTCTCTTTAACATTACTGACACAAATAATCCCAATACCATGGGGGAAACATAAAGGCTATGCCTAAATGTCCAACAAAGAAAATGACGTCAAATATATTATATGCATATACACAGTGCAAAGTTGCAAACCCGTCCGTTGACGCTCTTGAAAAGTGTAGACCTTCATTAATGTTTCTATTATTGACAAATATTCAATCATTAACCAAAGGGGAACAAGGGAATTCTTAACTATTTCTATACCTGGATATGCTTTGACGCAGTTATTATCGTAGTTAAGCGGAAAATTGGCTTAACTTGTTCACTCATGAAGGAAAAGGAAATGCGTCAACTAACGGATGTACGACAACACTGACGGACGTTAACACAGCAGGACTGTCACAATAATGGAAAAAGAAACACGTTACGTAATCTTAGCCATGACGAGTGATGTCAGAACCCAGATTATGTAACCGCGATTGATTACAAACGCGGGAACATCTCATTGATTGAACGATACAATGGAAAATATATCGCTAAAGCAATCTGGTGAGTGCGCGTAAATATTTACAACAATTCGGTAAACATGCGTAATATTCATAACAATGCATGTTATCAGTACGGAAAACTCCGACATAAAAAATTGGATTGTGTCAACAAGAATAGGGATAGAAAAAGGAACGAAGAAAATATGTTTCTGTCGCATAGTTTAAACTGCTAATAAGGGTCTTCAAATTCCAGTTCCGGATTTACTGAAGCGAAAGATAATCACAGAACTGCATGATCGAGCTTCCGCGGGTCACCTTGGTCGTAAAAAAACATTTGATAGAGTTTTCAGAAACTTCTATTAGGAAGAAGTGGGACGCGACATGCGCAATTATATGAGAGGATGTGAAATATGTCAACTAGTGAAGCCCGTATACCGTAAACCTGGATTTATGGAAGTGATCAAAACAACCAAGCCTTGGGACTTTGTAGTGGCAGATTTAGTTGGACCCTTACCAATTTCATATTCTCGGCATAAGTTTGTGTAAGTGACTCGAGACCACTTTAGTAAATGGGTAGAATTCTATCTGTTAAAGAAAGCTACCGAGAAATATGTCGCTATTTGCTTAGTAAGAGAGCCCGATTTGGACCACCAGAACGTTTGCTAACAGACAATGGATCCCAGTTCACTTCTATGTTTTTTGATAGAAGTGGGGTGTTAAGTTGGTTCATAGAACACCCTGTCACCCGCAATGCAATTGGGTGGAATCCTCGAATAGAGACCTGAAGTCCATGCTGGTGAGCTATGTGTCTGAGGATCCTGGGGACCACCAGTCCTGGGATATACATCTGGCTGAATTTAGATTTGCGGGTAAATTTGGTTGAGAACAGAACCACTGGATGTAGCCTGGCTATGCTGACCTTATCTAGGGAAATGAAACCTCCACTGGAAAACTCCTTAACTTTGGCTAGTTTGGGGGAAAATGACTCTAGGTCATATGTTGCAACCAAAATTAGAGGTGATAAGGACAGAGTATCTCAGGTTACAGCCAAATGTTGGAACAATCAACAAAATGGAAAGAGAACTATGATATGAGATGACGCATAGCGCACAGGTATGAGGTTGGACAGTTCGTATTACTAAAATCGAATCCAATGTCTGATGCTGCTTAGTTCTTTGCTGCTAAATTAAGTCCTAAGTGGGAAGGTCCCTACTGTATTGAGCAAGTTCCCAATGGCCAATGCCCTAAATGTGAAACTTAGAATCAAGAGTCGTCTAGAAACTCTACATGTAGACCAAATCAAACCTTACTTTCTGGGTTACTATCCTACTTGATCTCATACATGGGGTTTATCAATAGGCTACTTGACGAAGTAGCGAAGCTGGCGAAACATTTATAACGGTCACCGTGGCCTTATTATGGACTTATAGTGCAATTGTGGAAAGAAAGAAAAGCATGCGATCTAACGCCAACCTGTTTATGTGAAGTGATAATTAGAAGGTATATAGTTCAGGAAATTTTAATAAATAATCATTCCTTATCGTCTTTTGAGAGCATTTTTAATTGTAAAAAGTATTTGCCTACCACACAGAGTCTCTGCAAAGGTCATTTTTATCACAGTAGTCTCGCGCAGCCAGACCTTCTTCAATTATTTGTCTGGCGCAAGTCAGGTGTTCATTGTACTGGACCTAGACGTTTTCCACCGCAAGGTATCTGGGCCGAAAAAACACTGCGCAAGATTACCTCGAGCTGGAGCTAAGAATGGATTATGCTAATGAGCATACTTCCACATTGAGTTTTCCCAGAATGGTGCATATCGCGCGAAGCTACTTAGCCTGATACCATTAGGCCCAGCGTAGTGGCGCTGAGGCGGCTGCTGTAATCAAGAGAGTGGCTGAGTCACTCTATGTTATGACTGACTCAACCAAAATTGCTTAAATTTTCACATTGCTACTATGAAAGACCTAATACTGAAACCACATGAATCCACATTGATTTCTTTTTGGTCTGCAGACGACCTTGGTTTGTAATAAATATGGGCATGCGCAGCAGCCATGTTTATGCTACAGATTATGATTGACGTGTATCAAAGTTGAATGTTTAGTCTCATGAATAAAGTCAGAATTATCCAAGTAGACGTTACAGTCATCGGTATCCACGCAAAGGATAGGAAAGATCCCACTACAAAACCTTCCACACTAAATTTTAGTCTGGTTTGATTCCTGGTTTGGCCACCATGTGGTTAGAAGTGAAAACACTGAAACAGCCTATCATTGCAAAATTTTTATCATATGACTTGAAACTTCGAACACATATTCCCCTATATAAAGACACCTGGGAGACTAAAGTCAGGTCTAGCTCAATTCTTGATTTCGCCACCAGTTGGCAGAAACGAAAAACACAAAAGTGCTATATCTCCCGCAAAATATAATTTCATGACCGGGGTAAGTGCCCCGTCATAGTTACTCTACTATACGAAATTAGCAAAATTGAAGCGACTCAGAAAAATTAACAAATTGATGGATATCTATAATCTACATATCACTGTAATGTGGGGATCAATACCTTTCTAATGGTACCAAGGAAGTAGTGGTAGGGGGAGTAGTTTTTGTAAAATAAAATCCTGAAATCTTGCTTTTTCCTGAAAACGGCTAGGATCTGGGAACTGTCGCGTCAAAATCGGTTAGGGCTGAAAGAGTAACGGCTCAATCATCACCAACATTTTTATCTTAGTTGCATGTAATGACGATATAATATGACATATCACACAGATTTTAGATTTGACCTATTCTCAAGGTCATAGAAGTCAAATAGCATGAATTGGCTGATGGTGGCATGTTTCATATTTGCAGGAGCTACTGGCTTGACCCTTGGTACATATAAACCCCCCCCCCTCCCTTATGTTAGGTAAATCACCAATAATTTTTAACCCTCTTCAAATCTGCTGGAAATAGGCTTAGGCTTATGTGACAGATCTCAGTGAGACAAAACAAGCGCTTTTTAGATTTTGGTAATAGCGTGTCTAGTTTATGAGATGTCGCTCTTAGCTCACCTCGTGATCCTATGCGATGACGTGGTGTCTGTCTGTCGTCGTCGTCGTCGTTCACCGGTGGCGTGTGTTAGCGCGTCACATTTCGAAACTGCTTTAGGTCTCTGTGATGTCTTCAGGTTTGGACTTTCCTGTAGGGACTATTTCCCCATTTACACCATTCATGTGCTTACGCGCATTGCATTCTGGTATAGCGCACTTGTACGACCATCATGGCAATTTCCTGATTAACTTGATATTGTTATTCTGGCTCCGTTTCCCACTACACGACATTGGCGACGATCAAGATGGGATCTAAACAAATACAAGGTTTGTGGAAGTGGAGGAAGACTTTGAATCGTATGAAGAACGATTGGAAAGCTACTTTAAAGTGCATAAAACTGACGGTGGTCTGAAGGCTGATGTTTTGATTATGGGTCTGTCCGCAGCACAGTACCAGACACTCAAAGACTTGCTTGCGCCAACGAAACTGGCTGAGAAATCGTACGAGGATCTCACGAAGGCCCTTACGACGCACTTTGGGGGCAAGCATAATGCCAGGGCTGAGAGATCAAAGTCGAGGCAGGTTGTACGCCAGGATAATGAATCCTTGGCTGACTATGATGTGCGCTTGAAAAATGCCACAAAGTACTGTACATTCGGTAATGCATTAGACAAAATGCTCGTGGATCAGCTTGTTGCTGGAGTTCACAATAGGCCTGCTGTTACAAAGTTGCTAGAAGCTGCGGAGGGACTGAAAAATTGGCTTTTGCTCAAGCAATTGAGATTTTTACTGTTTTCTCTAATGAGGAGAGTGCGGATATGTATGGTGGTAAAGCTGCTAGTGCCACTGTAAACCATTCAAGGTCCAGTGCTAAAGTTCATGCTGTTTGTCGAGGTGGTTTTAAATGTTGATATATGGCTGAAGCCCCAGGTTTTGATCTGAATAAGTTAAAAGTTGAAAAACCGAGTGCCGCTGCTGCTAAAACTGACCATAGGGGTCACGGACAGAAATGTTGCTGTCGTTGCGATTCTTCGTGCAAGTTCAAGGACGCGACATGCCGGGCTTGTGGTCGTCGAGGACACATCGCGAAAACATATACGGCAGGGCACCGGCTTCAGTTGAATGTCAACTTCCACATCTTTCAGATTCATCAGAGTACACATCAGCATTCTTGTCACATAGAATTTTCACTTGTGAATCCCTGGCTTCCTGAGAAACTGCATTGATGCCAACTTTCCAATCAAACTGAATGTGATGGAGCCAATATCGGCCTAGCAAAGTGGTATGGTAACCTCGCACAACTAACAAAGGCAACTCTTTGCGCTGGCCTTTGTGTTTCACGGTAACCATAGCCACACCAGCGAGATCAGCACGCACTTATTGTAATCATGTCATTTGATACTAATGGGCAACACCAGGTTCGCGCATTTTATTCCAAGTGGTCTCACCTACACAAGTGACCACTGCACCGGTATCCAATTCCAATTTGAATCAGAACCAATCACATCCATCTGGACATTGTACTTCCTATCATCATGAATACCACATAACTGATTACCGAGACTGAAAACCTCCGGAAATTCCGCCGAAATTTTCCACATCCCACTTGAATATTCCGCTCCCGGAAATCCAGTTTCCTCCTGCTCCTGGGTTCTGTACGTTTCAGAATCTTCCAATAATGTATGTTGCGATTTCAGTTTTGGAACCTTTCCATCCCTGCATGTTTTCGCGATGTGTCCTTGACAACCACAAGCCCGGCATGTCGCGTCCTTGAACTTGCACTTATCAGCCAATACAAGTGCGACGAAGAATCGCAACGATAGCAATGTTTCTGTCCCTGACCCCTATGGTCAGTTTTAGCAGCAGCGGCACTTGGTTTTTCAACTTTGAACTAATTCAGATCAAAACCTGGGGCTTTAGCCGTGAATTCACATTTAAATCCACCTCGACCAACAGCATGAACTTCAGCACTGGACCTTGCATGGTTTACATTAGCAAAGGCGCAATGGGCCTCCGAGAGACGTTTCAGCACTAATTCCAACGTTTCAAGATGTTCCTTGTCTGTCGGACCCGTAATGATGATATCATCAAGATACACTTCAACGAATAGAATACCACAGAGTACATTTTCGATGGCGCTGGAAAATGCTGACAGCGGAATGAACACCATAAGCCGTTACTAGGACTGTTCGGTGAAAAGAAAGTCGTACCTATTATGGCTTCAGGTCGCATCATTCGTTGGTGTTTTACCCTTGCTGCGTTTGACTATAAGAACAAGAACTATTCAAACTTTGGTCCACCAAGCTTGCTGGGTACCGTTGAGGAGAAAACAGGCCCCGCTTCCTGCACTGTCCGTGGAGAGGATGGATGACTCCATAGGAAACATTTCAACCAGATCTTCAAACAGGTCATGCCAGACAAGAGTGGAGGACTATTGCCATCTTTATCCATTGCTGTGCCCACACCTCTACCGGGAGGAGTGGTTACTCCAAGTTCTGAACTGTCATCTAATTGTGCGAATAGCGAAACTCTAGAAGCACCACCTGCGGTGTCTTCTCCAGAGACTACTGCTACTGATTCCGGTAGTCCCGCTGGGACTGATGTGCGGGTTGGTAAGCCTGTGGGAAAGTTGGATTTGTAGAAACTGAACTCTGTGTTTTTATTGGCTCACTGTTAGGGGAGTCTTTACGATAACCCTGTGTCCATCGTCGTTGTCCGTATCCTGTGTGGCACGTTTCTTAACCGCTTGTGCTATAAACTTGAAACTTTGTACACATTATGACCTAGGTCACATGACCTCTGACAGCCAATTTCGGTCTGGTCTGATTCTTCACCTGGCCACCAGGGGGCTAAAACCAAAACTTAAAAAATGTGATAACTCGTTTATTACTAATTTGTTTTTGCTAAAAATTTTATGGTAGGTACTCCTAGCAAGGATACATCACATTTCATATGGGTTTTTGATTTGACCTACTTTTCAAGGTCACAGAGGTCAAATGGCGTAAATTGGCCGTTTGAGTGTAACTATGGCTCGTTTCTTTATCGCTAAAGCTGTGAACTTGGAATTTGGGTACATTTAACCACCATACAGTGTCTGTCACACAGGTTTTTAATTTGACCTATTTTTCAAGGTCACATAGGTCAAATGGTGTAAATTGGCCGTGAGGCCGTAACTATGGCACGTTTCTTAACCACAATGACTATTGATCACAAATTAAGTACACATGTACCCCTTGGTCAGGTGATCTTAGGTAATGAAGTTTGGTCCGATCTGATTTGCCGTTTGGCCTCCAGGGAGGGGGCCAAATCCAAAATTCTTCAAAATGCTATTATTCCTTAATTACTTGCCCGATTGGCACCAATTTTATATCATAGGTACATCTAATTCTAACAACCATTCAATGTCTCACCCGGGTCTTTTTTGATTTGACCTACTTTTCAAGGCCACAGAGGTCAAATGTACTGTAAATTGACCATTTTGGGGAAATTGTAATTGCTTGGACCTACATCAAACCTAACACTACATGACACAATACCATGCTCTTCATCCATCTTTCCTCCACATGAGGTGAGCACAATGGCCCTGGCCATTTCATTAGAGACAGTCATGACAGTGAGTAATTTTAGAGACAGTGAAGTCAGTGAGATTTTGTATTGGGAACAATCTTATTTACTCTTGTGTTGAGTTAACTTTTCATGCTAAGATTATGAGTAATTATGGGCAGTTGTCCTTACCGAGTAATTATATAGTTCAAACTCATAGATTTCACAGATAGCAGCACTTTATTTTTCGAAGAATCTTTAATGTATATATAAAACAGGTATCTCAATAATATGTTAACAAAATCGAGGTTGATAGTGAGCTACCAGGTTCTTTCTATGTTATGTATAATGACCTATTTATTTCAGCTGAGAGTCTTGGGCCTCTTGTTTTGATAAATCCTGTAGTCTTGTATGTAGTGGCTTGAATCAATATCTAATGCAGGTTTTTCCTTAACCCTTTTCCACATGGTTTGAGCGAATTAGCATGGGTGTTATCATCTTGAACTGCATTACCCTTGGATTGTACCAGCCATGTGAAGATGATGTATGTGCTTCAGTCCGGTGTCAAGTTTTGGGAGGATTTGATCACTTCATTTTTGCATTCTTTGCTATCGAGATGTTGATCAAGATGTGTGCCATGGGTGTATTTGGGAAAGAGGCATACCTGGGTGAAACCTGGAACCGACTTGATGCTTTCATTGTCCTTTCTGGGTAAGTGACTTAACTTGTTTTAGCTCATTTGAACTATCTGTGAGCATATTAGAGATTGCTAGTTATCCATTGGATCATAGAAGAACAAGAACTTTACCTCATTGATAAAACATGAGGGATCATGCTGGATGGTGCTGGTTTTACCCTATCTCAATATGAGAGGACAGCTAGCACTTGCTCTGCAGGGCAAAATTACGCTTGCACTGTGAGGAAAAAGTGTGCTATAACGACATAATAGTGGCAATTTCGTGTGATATTGTAGAGGGGTTAGAAAGGGTTGTGGTTGGTACGGGGGTCCCTTTGGGGTCGATTGGGGAGTGTAATTCTTATGCTTGTGAAATGGTAAGTATTTGCTCCAGTAGTGGGGACCGTGATCCAAGTGGATATTCTTACACTTGTGAAATGGCAAGAAGTCAGGGACAATGATTGGGGAATAATTCTTACTATTGTGATATGGTAAGAAAGGTTTTGCTCAAGGAATCACACAAGGTCCTGAGTTCAGCAGATGTAAGCATGCTCTGGTGGCTTACTTGAAGCTGTGTAAACAGCAACATGTGTAATTATAGGCCCCAGATCCCGTCTGGGGACTATATTGATATCACTGGAATTCTCGAAACTGTTATTTTCTTCCACCAACACATTTATTGCGGTAGTCCAGGTATTATAAAGAAACCCAATTCGATTCATGGACTATCGCAAAACGATTTTTCAAAATTCAGAATATTTTGATGCTGTAGATGCATTTTTAACCAGGTTTTCGAAGAAATACCTGGTTATTAAATTACCGAAAGTGCCGGGCGGTGGGGCGGTGGGGCGGTCGGGCGGTCGGGCGGTCGCTGTTCTCTTGTGACACTGATTACTTTAAAACGACTGGAGATTTTCTGTTGAATCTTTTTTTATATACTTCTGGTAAGTAGACGTTGGTTCCTTTCGAAATCCAACTCGATTTGATTCATGGTTTAGCCACCAGAGGGCGCTTTGTGAAAAAACAAAATCTACCATAAGTCTCTTTGTAAGGGTGGGTTTCTCACCAGATTTTTATGGTAGGCTTTACAGGTGATGGCACACGATATATCACACGATTTTTTTATTTCATCAATTTTTTAGTCCTATAGGTGGCGTGTTATGAAAAACTCGTATTGATTCTCGTCACACTGATAACTTTGAAACGACTGGAGATTTTCTTTTGATTTTCCCTTTTAGCCATTGACACCCTTTAGAACTCCTGAACAGACCAAGTGTGGGTTCCGCAGGATGAGCGGTTTGGCCACTAGGTGGCACAGAGCGAAATTTTCCAAAAACTGTTCCAGAAGCTGATTTCTCCCAATTCTTTAAGTTGGGGATCATGAAACAAATCTGATCATAGAGAGCAAAGCTTTCTCTTTCATTATCAATAAGCGTAGTTCATGAATTTTGCACCAGGTGGTGTTACTAGCGCAATTTCGTGAGCACCCCATCGGGGGCATTTTAAATTTTGCGCGAGTTATCCCACGTGCAGTCCCACGTGAAGCCAACGTCACGTCTCGGAGTCTGCGCAGTTCAGAAGCAAGGAGACAGTGCCAGAGAACGCTTCGTGTCTAGCTATTATACGCAGATACAAGAGGTAAGTTCTCATCGAATTCACAACTTCATGGGCGATTTTGGCTGCCTGTGTTATTGCAGGTATTGATGAAACATTAGGGAAGGCTTGGATTGTTCAATTGATCGAGATTGATTTGAGAAATAGTTTGTCAACGATCGTTGAAAGATGATCCAAAATGCAGCTTGGTCTAACGACGTACGGTAACTCAACTGCGTAGTTGCATTCTTGCTTTTTAGGTGGTCAAAACTTGGGTCCTGAGACTTGTGCAGATCTGCAATTTAAAATCTAGGAGGTGAGGGCGAGATGGGTCTTAAGTTCATGTCTTCTCAGTTCCCAGAAGTGTCAGATTTCATAGAAATCGCGGCTTAAATTGACGCCGCCGATCCAGAGTTGTAGAACGCTTTTCACGGGTCTCGATGAATAATTTATGCGTCATACTTCTTTAAACCTATGAAATAAAAGCCCGCGTAAAAATGTTGTCAATGGGATTCCTTATTTGGTCACGCTACTCATTCATGTAGGAAGACAGTTGCCGGCTTGAACCGAGATCGTATGGTAGGCCTGCCCGTTCTTTGTTTTTACTGTTCCGTTAGCACCTATTTTCACACGAATAAAAGTAAGATATGGATTAAATCTGGACATCATATAAAGGCCATACCAGACTTTTTCAATGTTTCTTGTCACAGTCAGTTACAAGGCCATACCAATGATATTTTTTATTATTTCTTGTCCCAGTCATGTTAGAAGCCATGGCCCTTGGGCACAGCAATAGATATTGGTGTCTTGTTCTTACCATTGCACATAAGGCCATACCAATGAATGTGTTTTATTGTTTCCTGTCCCAGTCAGTTAGAATCCATTAGTCCTTTGGTCACATCAATGGATATTGGTTTCTTGTCCCTACCATAGCAGATAAGGCCATACCAATGATATTTTTTATTGTTTCTTGTCCCAGTCATGTTAGAATCCATGGCCCTTGGGCACAGCAATAGATATTGGTACACTTTAACTCCTTTCTTTAGATATATAATCATGCCAAAACTGAAGAAAACATCAAATACTATGAAAGCACACCGTCATGCCATTTATATAGCTGAAAAGAGACAGGTCAGTTCATTCATTTCAAATCATAACTATGACATTACTCATCCTTACAATATTTCATTCTCAACTTCATCTTTAAACACAAAAATGAGATGATGATATAGATGACAGCTTAAAGTCCTTTTTTTCCAACCATCCACTTCCTCAACTCCTCTTCCACCAATAGCACTGTCAACCATTTTTTCCAAGACAATTCACTATCATCCCTGACCTCGCACACACCTTCATCAAATCCATTGTACAATTTCTTTTTTCTTTCCAGAACTACAAGAAAGTTGAATATTTTGTAGGCAACACTGATATCACTGATGATGTCATCATGGCAGCCATGAACCTTATGCATCTTTATGCAAATCGCCTCAAATACGAAGGACATATCGGTTACTATTCTCCAGCAGAGTTGCACTTTCTATCTCAAAGTGAAGATTCAAACAAACGTCCACCACCAATACCAGCAGACAAGGACTCAATATTAATCCATCATCTAAAAAACCATTGGATTACATCATACTATCATTCTACGTCTAAAAGAATTTTCATCTACGATTCTTTAATGTCCTCGGAACATTTGCAACAAACATTCCTCCAGTTATGCCTTGTCTACAACCAGATAAACAATGATAATGTGGAATATGTTGATGTGACGCAACAATCAAGTGACCCTATTTGTGGCATCATGGCCATAGCCTTTGCATTCTCATGTCTACTTGGATTGAACCCGAAAAAAATAACTTATGATATTGGAAATACTAACAGTCGTTCATTCACGGGATGCCACCTCCAAGCACTAATCACCACTGTTTCCATAAACATGAAGATGTCCACCCCCTCGGATTTATACTAAAATGTTCACTGGCTGAAATCAGCATCACGGTACAACAATTCATCACTAGTTAGTTCAGGTATATACTAGTACTCTCAAGAGAGTCTTGCTACTTATACAGCCATACATATGCAGTGAAGACTACAGCCATCTTCATCATGCACCATTTACTTACAGTAAGGTACTTGCTGTTACACTTCAGTTCAGTTCATTCTCAATGTTTTCAGACTCGATGAATAATTGAGAAATGACACACATTCTAATATACTAGTACACAAAATGCATCAATGATTAAATACAGATGCTTGTAGTCTTCATCACATATCTATGCATGTATAACTTCAGTTATGCTAACTCCATGAAGGTACTGTAATTTCTAAATAAAAACTTCTCATATACAACTTTGAAATTAACTTCTTCTTCTTGAATGCATAAAAATCATTCCCACAACCATTTTCAACCTCAACACTTCTTACTTCATATTGCACATCTTTTCAACTCTCCCAACCCTTCCTATTCCATATTGCAAACTAAACAAACATATAATTTTCGAAAACCTGGTTATTTGCCACGCCCAGCGTGCATCTTGTTATGACTCCAGCTACTCCCTCTGGGAGCTGGAGTCAGTATTGTTTTCGTTCAGGTTTCTCGTACAATCACGTGACCTCTCCAACACTCGATAATGCACTCTTTTCGTCCAGGTTTTAGGCCAATCTTCGGCATGAACATGAAATCTAATAAGCGCAGTACTTAAATCAGATGTTTCTCTCGCCTTGAAAACATTCCTGGGTAAAATCCATTGAGATTAGCCGAGTTAATCTACTTTTTCCGTGCTTAAAATCTCTGCCGCTAAATTCTATAAATAGAAACTATTAACATCGCGGCAGTGTGGTTCCCATTCCCCGTGCGGTAAGAAGAATGGCCAAAATGACGTCACATTTTCCTGGCAATGCCTTTTGCCAGACCAGTCAAGCATTGGGAAAGCATCTTTAATTCAGACAACGTTAAAACTAGAAAAACGAATATGTTAATTTGCAAAAGTAAAAGCAGATTTCACCACTAACCAGTCAAATCGGAATACGACGGCGCAAAATGTTCTCGCTTTCCTCCTGCTAAAAAAACCTTGTTCGCGAAATCCTATTTTAATTTATGCCCATCGTTCAACTAGTCTTCTCTCCCCAGGTGCCTCACAGACCTTCAGGTTCCCATACTCAAGACCAACTCTTACGATATCGCCCTCAAAACAACCCTGGAGTCATGAATTCACAGGTGCTGCCTGTAAAATCTCAGTTCTATATTTAGTTGTGCTGCGATTTTGATGAGAGTATCGGGTCAAGGTCACATACTACACTCAGGCTATTAATTCGAATGCGTTCGACTCGAGTATTTGCACACATTCTTCTTCGTAGTTTGACTACAGTCGAGTTTGTTACTCGGTTTCTACTCGGTTGACATGACGACTGCCTGGGGACTATCAAATTTGCTACCAGCTAATTTCGGAATTCTAGTTGGTACTTGTGATAGATTCGTAATCTATTTACGGCTGGAGGTCTTATTGAGCCAGGTCAATATTTCAAAACAGGTACCAGTGATGTTATTTTGAGATTGAAGAAGACACAGACAAACTGAGTCCTAAACACGACGTATTTTTTGGTATAAGGCTCTGCTAAACGTTTCAAAAATGGGGGGGTGGACTTAACTCAAAGGTAAAGCACAAGCTCTACAGTAGCAGAAAGGGGCGCCTGCAAGAATCGTACCTCTTCGCTAGGAATCAATTTATGTAAAAGGTTGTTAGTATAGCACACGATATTATCAAGCTAAGATTAAAATATGTTTTATAATTTTATTGAGGAGAATTTACAATAGTAGGAGGGGGATGAAACGTAAAGGCCTAAAGATGAATTGGGCTGAATACCGCTAAAAGTTGTTGAAGTCGGCAGGTATAGAACAATACGTAATAGTAATTATTTCTTATCATAAGTAATTTCCGTTCGTGAACCGTGGGAGATCACTTTAAAGCCAGGAGTAATAGTAATCAAGATGGTGGCTAATTAGGTACGTATCAATACAAGAATGATAATTGTGATGTAGAAAAATAGGTGAAATCGGCAAACTTACGTGTATTTTCTTCGAGTGAAATGGAATGCATTTTAGGTTATCCGAAATATGAGAAATACGGGAAAGAAATCGGGGTTTTGGATCTCAGTGGCCGTTTAGCCTGTCAGTGACTCTGACCCTTTGTGTTCTGACTGAGATCCTCTTCTCAGTCTTTTTTGTTCAAGCAACTTTTTGCCCTTTATATACCCGTTTTAGTTCAGGAATTTACCTGTTTTTCCAGGAATTTAGATGTGCAATTTTAGTCAATTTACTCGTCAGATGTTTACCTATTTCTGGTTTCAACAGGCTTTTTGAGGTGATCTCCCTGGGATTGCATTAAATGACTCATTGTATTTCACAATGATTAGTACATATTTTATGGTATTTCCTAACAGATAAATATTATCTTAAAGGCAAATTATGATATGTTATACAGTGATATGGGATACAGTACTAGTTGTTGTTACGAAACGTATCTCACATAAAAGATATTAAAACTGTTTGTCAAAGCTTTATTTCGCCCAATAACATATATCTGTATTTCTAGATATTGCTCAATTCAAAACTTGCATAGATATTACTCAACCAATTAGTCATGATTTCTAGAAATGCATTCCTTAGCATGATGAAATATGCTGTGACGGTGATTTTGTTCTTTTAATAGAAATTCGTTATCATACTTATGTAATAGTGCACCTGCTAAGGTGAGTAATGTTTTGACTAGGATGAAACGAAGCCCGAAAAGCGAATAAATTGCCTAATGGTAGCATGCAACATGACTATACTGCTTCATGACACGCAAACAGGCGAGGGGTCTGAGAAGGATTCTAAGTGAATAATAATAACAACTTTTATGTCATATCATATCATCAATTAAGGTCGAAGGCCTTTTACTGTAAGTCTTTGTTGAGAGCCCTCACTTGTTCGCAACATGCAACAATATTTAAATACACAGAAGTTATTTACAGCTGTTCATGATTTCACGTGAAGTAGTTGAGAATGTTCAATAAATAGTGATATAGTGTGCAGCACTATACAATATTGATGAAGTGGTGTACAGAAATTGTACTAATATGAAGTTGCGCACAGATCATGCTAACATCTCAGGCAATTCTAGCACAAAAAGCATCACCCTTTCTCCACATTTTTTTCTCCAATTTTTTTAACGCATACGTGCACCATTGTTTGCCTCGGATGCTTTTTAGCTCAGCTGACAAAGTCAGCGGAGCTAGTAGAATAGCTGTTCAAATGGTGTCCGTCCTGCAATCCATCCATCTAGGGACCCATCTGTGGACAAAATTGGACATTTCTGATTGGGAAGGCCTAGCCACTTCGTTGACGGTGCTAAATTAGGAGTTGCCCAAGGTGAACTCAAAAAACGAAAAATCAGCGCGATCCGACCTGTATTAAGAGAATGAGGTCATTTCGCGTGTAGATTTCTTTCCCTTTTTACCTCGGTCCACAGAGCAAATATTGTTTTCAAATGTGGCTGAATATTTTTTAATATTTTTTACTTTTTTACTTTTAATGGAATTAATATGGTTTTCACCGCCAGTTGGCGCTGCAGGCACATTGACTGAATTTTGGCGATTTCAAATTTGGCGGTGGCTCAACTTTTTGCAAGCAGTGCCGCTGATTGGCCGATCGATAGAAGAGATGCCACCATTTAAAAATGGCGGTAGTCGCTGCTTCAATGAAGATGAGTGAACTTTCTCATGTTCAATCGGTTGATACTCTTTTAATCAACATGACCATGTACCTGAAATTTGTTTAGGTACTGAAAAGAGTCTATATAATTCAGATTTATCGATAGTTTTTTATAATATTGCGGAAATTTTGTGCACAAATTAGCCAAATTTGGTGCTCGTCTCATGTCATTTTAAAGCGAGAAATTTGTTTCCGTCGATCTCTACCACTGAAAAATCGCTTGCATAGCTTCGAATTTTTGTGAAAATAAGTATCTAAACTTGGTTTCAAATAGTCTAGAGAGTTACCTTTGTGGTGATACATATGGTATGTGATAAATATTTGTGGAATTTGTGAAATTCGGTTTTCAAACGTGCCGATGATGCAAGCGATCTCGCGTGAATTTTGCAAGTCCTGATATGTCGACCGGGTGTCAAAAATCACTCGCCTAAATTCAATTCAAAGATCAAAAATAATATCTGAACTTAGTTTCAAATAGCCTACGCAATTATCATTTCGGTGATATATAATGCATGCATGTAATAATTGATTAATCTGCCTAAAACGCGCTATTAAAACGGCGAAAGATCGTGATAAACACTCTGGTGGCGGTCGCACTAAATAACGACCGGTAGGGCCCGGCGTCTGGCGGAGAAAAAAAGGTAGCGGCCGGAGGTTGAAACGGGATTTTTATGCACTTTTAACTGTATATATATGTTGTTTGGATGTATTTCTAACAGTTCTGTAACTTTGATGACCAAGCTTGCGCCCAAAGTTGGTGAAATTGATGCTTGTTTATGGACTGCGCTAGCGACCGGAGAATTCGCCGTCGGCCATTTTGGCTACGGTCCCTGAGTTGTTGTGGTTGGCAATTTTGCAACAAATTTCGCCATTTAGGCTACGTTTGTTTACAATTATTTTGAAAGTCACATTATGACATCGTAGTATGAATTCCACTGCAGTTTCGTTACGCAGCAATGCTCATGTTTTTGGTTTGCAATCCTGTACTGTCTGTACACTGCGCTGTGCATGGCTGTACTGTAGCTGTAAAAAAGACAAAAAACATAGCCTAGCCCTATAGGACAGGCTTAGAGTATAACTCAACAAACAGGCCCTCATGATTCATTTGATGGACACCTTATTTGATAGTACCTCATCATTAAGTCCACTAGATCCTGTTCTGTCACATGTCGTAGACGATAGACAATTTTCAAAATGTAGTACACCACTCGCTCATCTTTAAGCCCAGCTCTCGGCTCACATCATGTGGGCACGGTTGGCTGTTGAGTGTTATGGTTCAGTCTGTGAGACTAATTTAAAGAGGTTACACTTTTATTTTGAATTGGAAAACAGCCCACAGGACTGACTTTTCACTGAGTAATAAGTGTGCCCTTCGAAGGTAAAGTCTCTTTCTGGATTTGCTTCCATAGATGCCTTGTTCAGGATATCATCTGACCGATGCCTGATCAAGCACAGACTGTATCCGGTGGTGTACATTTCCCCGTCTATGTCACCCTTTTTTATTCAGTCAGTGTTAATTTCTCTTCTCTTTTTTTACAGATTAACTGTTGTTGGTTATTGCAAGAGGAGTCGTTGGCACATTTCAAGTCCAGGAAAGCACTTGCTGTTCCCACATTCAGAGTGAGGTGTGCTTACTCGTTTTACTGCTTTCCATTCCCGGAGAGCGTTATCAAATATCTGCTGCAAGGCAACAAATATCTGCCGCAAGGCGCTTCAAATATCTGCCGAAAGGCATCAAATATCTGCCGCACCAATAAAGTTCATTTTGTTAACCAACTCTTTATCTTCTTTTCTTCACATACAAAAAAGACCGTCCCAAACATTTGGCTGCATCCACTTCATCAATGTCCAGACAACAGTCGGTTCATTTGACCATTGTAAAGCACCAGGCCCCACCTCACAAAATACACTGTAATAATTATGTACCTTGTGTCCATGTGCATGTTATTAGTTCCACCTACGCTGCATGAAGACAAGGACTCCACTCTTTGACGTCACCACACAACTCCTTGACGTCATCACACACCCCACTACTGCAACGGCAATAGAAATGACTTTACGTCATAATACCAGGGTGACGTCAACTCAGTACTTCAGCATGCACTGATATAGCAAGAAGGTCTTTCGCATCAGCACTTCTGCGTGCTAGACGTTATAGCTTCACGTTGCCTCATAATAACGTTACCGACACACACTTGGCCCTTGCCTTCACCTATCCATTTCAGCTGAGCGCCAGGCCCTTGGGCCTCTTGTTGTATTAAACTGTTAGTCCATTCGTGCATAGTTATATTGTACACCTGTCTCCTCCCACTGAGCTTGCAGCAGTGATGACTTAATTCTTTTTCTCGGTTTCACCTGGCAAAATCGTCTTGAAATCACATTTCTGTTCCTCTACATCCTGCTTGTGGATGCTGTCCCAAAATACAATCTGTTAAGCCCTCAAGTCATGTTGTCTGTGCAATTCTACGCAATGATTACAAAATAATATGATGTCTTTAGGCATGATACCGGCCCTAAAATTTCTAAAAATCCCTGAATATTTTTTAATCCCTAAAATGCCCTGAATATGAGACATTTTTTAGGTATTTTCCCTTAAAATCCATAACTATCTCTTTTTCCGGTTAAAACGTCGCTGGTGATTGAAGGTCGTTTGCTTGGAAGTGGAGTGGGAATCTTTGTTTGACCCGTCAAGATCATCTGCCACAACACTGGAATCTTTTGGAAGTGTCTTACAGCGGCCTATGGATGATAGCTTCCGGTACTTTCTGCCAGGTGATATTGATGGTTCAGATTCAGAAGACCTCAAAGCCAATTTCCAAGCAAGTGCCAGCAGACAACCATTTCATTATTTCATCATACATGTCTTATGCTATGTAGCAGTAAGTAGTAAGAAACGTGCATATCCCAGGTAAGATTGTGTACTTTAGTTACATTAAAACCCCTAAAATTCCATAATTTTCCCACTAACGTTCCCTAAAAATCCCTATTGGTAGCATGCCTGTGTCTAAGTAAAAGTTATGAAGTCCGACATTGCTTTAGACGTGTATCATGCCGATGGCTGGTATGGTAGCAGGAATGTGTATCATTTAAGAAATCTAATCTAATCAAAGGAAATAGTTTTTCCACTCCTGAGTCCATGAATTACACCCTTGATTGTTATTATCAGGCATTTTGTGAATTGCTTCCATGTCAGACAAGGCTTTGCAAGCATTGCCAGTCGAATGTAATTCCCCTTGATCTTGTCAATCAAATAGACAAAGGCCATTGTAGAAGGCCGACCAGTATTTATCAGTACACAGCACTATCATTGACGGAATAGTGGGCATTTTGATAAAATAATAGAGGATTCAGGAGATTATTCTGGACCATCATCCACAATGTATCGAGTCCCGAGATGTGAAAAAAAAATTAATGTAATATGGGGTGTTTACACTGTCAGCCATTTTGGAGAGCAGAACTATGATTTGTCATGCCTGACTTTACTGAATCTAATGCTGTCCTGGGTTTCACACTGTGAGACCAAAACGTACTACTTTGAGCCATTGGCCAAAATGTACTACCCCTTCCCCACAACTAGTACTCCAAGGTATCAACAAATATCTTCATTCTGCCAGACTTGTCTGGAAAAAAAAAGTAGTACGATTCCCGTCGAATACTCATCCATCACAGAAATAAATAAAAATCCGCCTACCACTTAGCGTCCTACTTCAGGCACCTTATCGGACTGGCTGTCACTCGTCTCCCTTTGATTTGAGCCTGGTTACCTATAGATAGTTCTGTACCACACTAGTAGGGCGGTAGGGCGCAAGGAATAGATGCGAGGGTCATGGCACGTGTCGCTTATTAGCCAGGTAAGCATCCCGCTGGCTTTGGTAATTATTGTGATTGTGTGGCTCAACCGTTCGGATGAATTGCATTTTAATTTTCTGAATGACGCCAAAGTCGTTGACAGTTAACACCTCCCCAGGCTTATAACTAATGTAAGTAGGTCCAGGCTGCTGAGCTGGTTGAAGGTACATGCACAGGCACCTTGACACTCAATTAGGCTACAAGGCTCTAAGATCACCAAGTCCATTAATTGAGGGCTGTCCGTTATAAAGTTGGGAATTGGACTAGGCCTACTGGGGCAGGAGGTGATCGAGCCCGAAGAGTGTGCTACAGCAGCAATCAATTTTGAGTGGTGTGATGCAAAAGCCGGAGGATACAGGACGATCAGAATACTACATAATACAGGTATAAATAGGCTCCCAACTGCGATCATGAAAACCATCTTTCAAGAAAACATCATTATGTAATCTCATCCTGGGATGTGTATCGGTGATATGTGCACTGTACACAATGCTTGTTCAATGAATGTGGTCAGGGGCCAATGCATATTCCGTTGGTATGTGAGGTCGGTATATGTAAACCCGATGATTTGAAGGAACATGATCACGACTGTTGATGGCTTACAGACAGAGAGGTTCAACTTGTTCACCTTGATTTGTGGTGTAGTCGCATGCTTGAAGTAACCATTGTGGTATCGATTCTCAGATGTAGTGTAAATCTTTTTTAATCAGCCCGGTTATACTCATTCGGTCATGATAAAGAATATGATAAAAATGAAGGACATGTCACAAGGAGGATACCGCGGTGACGTCACGGCTTTTCCAAGATGGCGCTGCATATTGTAAACAAACTCGATCCACGGCCAAGGGAAAATCAAGTCATCAAATAAAGTTAGATTTTTCGCATCAAATCAGAGTTATTAGTACTTTTCTGCTATGAAATAAGTCTTCAGACAATAAGTTATCATTTGAATAATGAAAAGTGCTGTTTTGATGGGGAAAAATAGGGTTTTTAAAACCAAATAGCCGGGCACCGATCTTCCAAAATTAGCGATGGTTTCAAAACAGTCTCCCAGATATGGGGCAATCTCTTCATTATCATAATGGGATTTGGAGGGATGTTTACAGATTTTACAAGTTCGAGAATTGTAGGACCTAAAACTCGCATAGATCCCCATAGATCCCCTCTATTTGTCGAGTTAGCGCCCCTGTAAGATCATGCATTTTCGGACACTAGAACGAAAT
Source organism: Lineus longissimus (assembly GCF_910592395.1). Lineage (NCBI taxonomy): Eukaryota > Metazoa > Nemertea > Pilidiophora > Heteronemertea > Lineidae > Lineus > Lineus longissimus. The sequence continues at coordinate 13,861,173 of NC_088308.1, read as the reverse complement.
CTTCCTGCGGATATCGCGGTTTCGGTGATGATTTAAGGAGAAATTGACTGTTCTTGGAGTTGTATGGGACAGAAATGAGTTCATACTTCATGAATACATGAATATATTATGATATTGGCGGGCTTCTAAGTCAAAACAATAACAAACTCAGCTGCATCTCTACCGTGTATCGCGTAGTGCATTGCCTAGTGTATTTCGTAGTGTATTTTAGCGGAGACATTATTTCCGCACTTTGGCCACGCCAAACGTCTTTTTTATTCGTGGAAGTTAATCTGCTCTGTAAATTTTATTCTACACAGGAAGATTCCATACTAGGTATTGCAATATTTCATGTCTATTGGTGTTTTTGTGTACAGAAGCGCATCAGACAGTGAGATGTGGAGATGTGTTCAGTGCTGGTGCTGTCAGTAGACTGAATCTGATTGGCCATAACGATCAGTAATATGGGATGTGATCACATGATATGACGTCACCGCGGTATCCTCCTTGGACATGTCATGGATTTTCATTAACACGCGATATCAGAGTGTATACCCATATTCCCAAATGACCCCCCTATTCCAATCAAATTTTGACCTACCTCATATCCCATGACTGTATATGTTCTCGGGAAAGTTGCATTGACTTCTAATATGAATGGTAGTATATTCAAACGAGTCAAATGAAACAAGCCTAACTATTCAACATGTTGTTTTGTTAATGGCATAAAGAATGACATCATTCTCAGAGTCCTATTCTGTTTGGCCAGCGGTCGTTTCAACAAAATGGTAGTGATGCCACCAATATCAAGGAAGACTATTTCAATTTGCCACACCTTTGACATCCTGACAGAACCAGTGATTTTCAACATACTACACCTCTCGATAACGATCCCCCTCTCAATATTTTTATACGAGGTAAACCTGATCTCAGGATGCACCATTGAAAGAGAGTTCGACATGCATGAGTTATTCCAAAAAAATACAAAAGTATCTCAGTTTCTTGGGGATTTTACAACTGATTTTGATAAACTGCAGAATGACCACTGACTCTTCCTGATAAATTTTTGAAGACACATCGCAGCCCCTTACCTGGGGCGGACGGGGGAAATTTGGCATGTAACAAATGGCAAAATAGCAGTAAATTTTAAAGATGAAAAAAGCTAATCAATGACATGTGAAATGGCAAGTGATATAACAGAAAAGATGGTTCAATATCACACCCATGCTTCATTTGGTCTCTGTTACAATTAGTTGGTTCTTATTCAGTGCGGTTTGGATGTGGGTGATTAATATCTGTTCCTGTCAAATAATCGCTCATCATTTGAATTAATACATCTTCAAGACCAAGACCACACCTGACCCCAGTGATTCTATAATTGCCGCCTCATTACAGACATGACTCTTTATAGCTAGTCGAAGGGGTGTTTTGTGTGTCAAGAGTGAGGCCTATAACCCGACTTTAAAACAGTATCGGTGTTTGTTGTCCCTATGCCATGTCCGAATTATTGAGCGGGTATAAAGTGGTGCATTTTGTTTGGCCAGATATGTGAATGCATTGTTGTGCGAAAAACTAAGATAGGCGAGATTGTCAATACTAACCCTTCTCATGTCGTAAGACTACATAAAAAAGAATGTTGGCCACCCTGCCATCCACCTACACGAAACACCCATCGAAACGTGTGTACATTCCACTGAATTTACATTTTATTCCTAAAAATATTAAACACTGCTTTTTAGCTCACCTCTTAGCAGAGGTGAGCTTATCCCATACCGTGGCGTCCGTCGTCCGTCGTAGTCGTCGTCGTCGTCGTCGTCGTCGTCGTCGTCGTCGTCGTCGTCGTCGTCGTCGTCGTCGTCGTCGTCGTCGTCGTCCGTCGTCCGTTAGCAGGGCACGTTTCGTAACTGTTAGAGCTATTGAGTTCAAACTTGGTACACATGTACCCTTATGTAATGACACCTTGGAGACCAAGTTTCGGTCCGATTCGTTTCATGGTTTGGCCACCAGGGGGCCAAAAGTTAAAAGTGAAAATGTGCAATATCTCCCTTAATAGTAGTCGGGAAATTTTGAAAAAAATATGGTAGGTACTTCTAGCAAAGGTGCATCATATATCCTCCGGGTTTTTGATTTGACCTCCTTTTCAAGGTCACAGAGGTCAAATGGTGTAAATTGGCTGTCAGGCCGTAACTATGGCACGTTTCTTAACTGCAATGACTATTGATTCCAAATTTCGTACACATTTACCCCTTAGTCAGGTGATCTCAGGGACCGAAGGTTGGTCCAATATGATTCACCACTTGACCACCAGGGGGCAAAATCCAAAAACCTTAAAAATGTGATTATTCCTTAACTTCTTGCCAGATTGCCACCAATTTGATATCATGGGTACATCTAACCACCATACAGTATACATCACACAGGTTTTTAATTTGACCTTCTTGTCAAGGTCACAGAGGTCAAATGGCGTAAATTGGCCGTCAGGCCGTAACTATGGCACGTTTCTTAACTGCAATGACTATTGATCACAAATTAAGTACACATGTACCCCTTGGTCAGGTTATCTCAGGTACTGAAGTTTGGCGCGATCTGATTTGCCGTTTGGCCTCCAGGGAGGGGGTCAAATCCTAAATTCTTCAAAATGCCATTATTCCTAGTAATTACTTGTCCGATTGGCACCAATTTTATATCATAAGTACATCTAATTCTAACAACCATTCAATGTGTCACCCGGATCTTTTTTGATTTGACCTACTTTTCAAGGTCACAGAGGTCGAATGTACTGTAAATTGGCCATTTTGGGGAAATTGTAATTGCTTGGACCTACATCAAACCTAACACTACATGACACAATACCATGCTCTTAATCCATCTTTCCTCCACATGAGGTGAGCACAATGGCCCTGGCCATTTCATTCAGATATCTCAGACACCGAAGTAGTTTAACCCTATAACACCTAGATCCACTGCCAGCGCAAGTGCTTATTCCCCTAGGCCCCGACGTGATTTTCCTGGAAATCACATTTTTTGCGATGGGTCCAGTTTTTTACAAAATGACATAGGTGAACTTCCAAATAATATATTATAAGTCCCGTTTATTTAAAAGAAGATGAAATTCCCTATTAGATAGGGTACATCCAAATCGGAATCAAACAAACAATCCATTTCAGTAATTCAAATGTCCAACCTGAATTTACTGGCTTGAAGAGAAACAAAAACTTAATCGTCAAATATGTCAAAAACTTCTACAGCAACCACCATTGTTCATCCAGGCATTTGAAAGCTTAAGTTTCATAGATTAATAATAGGCGGCGCTCTGAAGGAGATCGGTAGCTAAGCGCGCGAAATTTGAATATGGGTGTGCGGGCGTTATAGGGGGATCAGCGGCGGGCGTCATAGCGCGCCTCCAGGTGTTATAGGGTTAAAGTCCTTATTTATCGTCGAATGTAACACATATAACCTTTGGCTGATTCCTAATCATTACATACTGCTTAAACCTTAGGTTACAAAGACATTTGGCATAAAAGTTGGTATAAACCCAAAAATTGTGCTTTTATTGATAATCGGAAGCGATATTCCGAAAACACTCGCCATCTTTGACCACCTCGCTCAACTTACGGAAGTGACATCAATCTAGGGAGACGCGTTGTAAACAGATCAATGCATGCAATGCCAATCTACACTGACTGAACACAATGGATGATCTAGATTCTTCCGATTTTTCGGATTTTTAATTGTCCGATGATGAAAATGCTATTGTGTTTGATGAGAGAGGAGGTGATTGTGACAAAGTGCATCAAGGCTATCGGTACCTCTGGGCAAGAATTATAACAAAAGCTGGTTAAAATAAACTGAGTGATTATTTACAAAAATAAACATATGTAACGAATATTAAACCCAAGAAAAATACTTCATAGAATCTCGTTACTACTATTTCTAGCAACAGTCCGAAAATTCATATAGAGATAAGTGTTCAGTGTTCAGCAAAAGGAATCTTACTCACGACAATGTTCAACGTTCAGCAGATATCAAATAATACTACATGTATATATCTATGTTTGAAAAACTACAACTTCTTAATAATCAGAAAGTACACTGTGTTCTATACAGTTTTCCGTTCCTTGTCAGTATCATGGAAAGTTACAATTCTTTCTATTGAAATGTACAGTACATGAGAATAAATGATTTTACAGCTATACAACTCTCTTTTTGTCAGTGTTCAACTTCGATTTCATGATTGACTGTTCCCCTGTTTCCTGAACAGGATTGATGATACATCGACTGCAGCAACAAAATACCATTATCTTCCTCACTTCCTTTTGATAAAAACGTGAGGAACTCCCACGGTTGGTAACGGCTTCTTCCTTAGGTGGTTGTTCAAATTTGGCACATAGTGGTGGAGGGTCTTGTTCACTGATTTTGTGCAATTTACCGCTTGTCACTAGCCGTCGGACCTCAGCTGCAAACATCTCAACATACCCTGAAAGACAGAAGTGGAGACGTTATATCATTGTGGCTGACTGATGTTAACAGGCTGAAGAATATTTTAGACCCTGGGTATCATTATGCTGAAAAATCAAACCTCATGCAAGAAAAAACCCAAGTTTGTTCCATCTGAATACGGGAAAACTAAAAATTTCTGACAAGAAAGTGTTTATCAAATTTGATACTCCAGGTGCAACACTGTAACACACTAAATACTTACCAAACGTAACGCTGTTTGCCAATGCTACAATATACTCTCCAAGCCTGTTCTTCGGGTTTCGCATGTTGTATCAGAGTGAACCATCTTTGTTCTTGGCTTGCGCTCTCCCTGCATTTTCATTGAAATGGAGTGCTGCCATTTGCAACCTAAAAGACAACAAATTGACACATTGTAGGTGAACATGATTACATGTATAATGATTTCAGAGAGTTGCTTAGAGCAAGAGGAGCAGTTACATCACTAGTAATTCAGAACAGTTAGTGTGTACCTACCTGCTTTTCATTCCATTGTAACCGAAGTGGAACATCTTTGGCGCAAAGTGGATCACTGTGCTGTGATATCCTTCCAACCCTGATATCTGGTCATGGGAACTTAACATGGACACTGCCTTCAGCAACTTCGTATTCACAAGTATGTTGCAGACTTTGTCATACTCCTGGGAACCTGAAATGAACAGGATTAGGAAGTTCCGATTCAATCTGAAACAATCGGATCTAAAATCTTACTTTGTGAAACGTAAAGAGGGCTGACTTGTCCCGTACGCGGATTAGACCGTTGTGATCGAACGTTGCGTCAATCAGTGTCAATACCGTTGCATTGTCCTGAAGTCGCTGCGTCATCCGTGGATTCGGTGTCGTCGATGTCCTTCATGAAAGAAGGAATAGTCCTCTGTGACTGCCCTGATGTTCCCAGTTGGGGGTTTTGAGGTTGAATTGGCGTGTCCTCCGTCGTGGTGTGGAGTGGAGGGGAGCCGGGGAGATTTGGTTCTTCCATGTCGCCTGCGGCGAAAGTCTCTAGTCAAAATCGGAAATAAAACTGTGAAACGTGAAGAGGGCTGATTTGTCCCGTACGCGGATTAGACCGTTGTGATTGAACGTTGCGTCTATCAGTGTCAATATCGTTACATTGTCCTGAAGTCGCTGCGTCATCCATGGATTCGGTGACGTCAGGTTCCATGGATTCGGTGACGTCGCTCTTCGTGGAGAGACGTTCCCTTCGATGACGCAATTTGGCGTCAGATTTGGTGGGAAAACTGGGTTGCGCATGTGTCCCCATAGGTGGCGATATATAGTGTGTTTGCGGGTTTGGCTCGCCGGGTGATGGTTGCCATGAAAACGGTTTCGAAAAGGTGTTTTCTCATCAGTATATTCATCATATTCATCATATTCATCATATTCACCAATGTGTTGCCAAATAAAATCTTACTTTGATGTAGGAAAAGGTTACTAGGATTACGTCCAAGTGTAGGGCACTTGAACCACTGCTTCTCCTGCCAGACTCTTCTGTGGTTGCATCTAGGGAAAAGTTCACTATCGTGCTTGTGAATGTTAGCAATGTGGTTAACCACGGACTTCCACTTGGCGATGATAAGTTCCTTGTCATTGTCACTTGTGACAGCACACCAGTACAAGTGGTTGATTATACTTCGAATCCACTTCAATACCAGGGGGAACTTCTTACCAAGCTTGGTTAACTTCTTCCGCAATCCTGAAAAAAGTATTTCGATTTGCATGTAATGTTTCTAGTTGAAAACATCAATACTAACTGAGGTATTAAACAGCCCTCCCAGTAGAGGACCCGCTCAAGGAGACCGCCGTCAGCCGGGCTGGTCAAAATGTTGTTAGCTTACAGGGTTTGACCCTAAAGGAGGCAACCGAGGCAATGCCGCCATTTCCCACCAATTCTGCTTCCTTCATATGCCCTGAAGATTGTTTCATTGTTTGGCAGTAATCATGTGAATTACTAAACTGGTGACAGCATTTTGCCATGATCACTGTGTAAATACCTTTTGCAACATGCCATATATCAAAGTAGTGCCTGATGTTCTTGGCCGGCTTGCAACAGACATGTGGCCATCTGTAATAAGCTCCATCTTCTGGTTATGCAGTTCCTCCTCAACCTTGCTGACACAATGCTTCAGACCCTCCAGCTCCATGTGGTAGCTATTTTTGACCTCTGTTGACTGCAATGATAATAATATGTAATTTGAGACAAAGCTGAAATAGTCTACCTCAGACTTAGTGAACTCAATATTAACCTGACAACTCTTCATTACACAGCTTTTATCATTTTTTTACAAACTAAAATGTAGACTAAATATAAACTTAAAATCACTAGTTGTCCTCAAACTGATCTGTGAACATGCAATGTGCATGTATGTGATCTGTCTTACCTGTACTAGCTCTGTCACTACAATCTTGTTCGAATCTGTGTCGTGCAGGCTGTCGCTGCCGTACTTGGTACAATGGCCCATTGAGTCGCATCTTGCGTCTCCAGCCTTTTGGCAGTTTTGACGGTTTTCGACCTACACTTGGCCCCAGGGGGCGCTTCATGCGAAAAACTTCTTTTGGATATATCTCATGAATTATGCTAGCTTGAATCATGATATTTTTACTGAGTACAGTACTCATGAGACTACATCACATAATACCCGGGTTTTTGATTTGACCTACTTTTGAAGGTCACAGCGGTCAAGTAGCATAAATTGACCATCAGTGGTTTCCGGAACATATGTCCGTAACCATAAATGCTGGGCATTTCATCTCTGGGTGGTTTGAAGGTCTTATGGTACCATTGTGCCTTTTGGCATTTTTGGCGGTTTTCGACCTACACTTGGCCCCAGGGGGCGCTTCATGCAAAAAACTACTTTTGGCTATATCTCATGAATTATGCAAGCTAGAATCATGATATTAGAGAGGTCCGGCAATGGACGTGACGTATGACGTATCCGTATTGAAATGACGTACCGACGCGATACGTGATACGTCACGGGTACGTCTTCATTTCAGTTCCGGCTGTGCCACCATTTGAAGTCCGCGGCCTCCGCGGAAATGGGCAAAAAAAGTTTACCGGAAGCAAAAAAAGAAACATGGCTGCGCCCATCAGTCGTTCGTCAAGGTATTATTCGTTACATGAAAAGGCAGTAATATCAGATATATTTGATTATGATCCATTCATAACAGCGTACCTGATCCGGCAACCAACATACCGGGCACCTGTCTACACTAAATACCCTAGATTCAACTTCAGTGAGCTGTCCGAGGCAGAGGCGAAGCCCCACTTTCGGTTCGAGAAACGCGATATCCCAAGGTATGTACATCATACTCTATCATGTAGTGTACATGGTAGTTGAGTTGGTTAAGTAGACAGCTGGTAGACAGTAGATGTTTATGTGTACGGGCTAGGCATTTGACGAGTCGCATACAAGGGGTAGAGGGCCTAAAAGAAGTGATAATCACAGAATAAATTGGTAAAAAAAAGGTGGAGAGTTGTTCTTCCTTTTTATTCATCCACTTTTTTGGACCTGGAAAGTGGGCTGAAGTTGGGCTACTATGGGGGTACAAACATTCTGGTCATGTTTTTATCTGACTTGGGATGACCAGGCCTGTAGGCCTACTTTATGGCCTTACTTTATTAGTCCAACCAAATCAACTACATGTATCTTCTTCTATTCGTTGCAGGTTATTGCAAGCCATTCAGCTGCCAGAGAAGATTGTGTGTGAGGATCGCTCAGTCACCACAGACCTCGAAGGACTTTGTATGTTCCTGAGGCGCATGTCTTACCCGTGCAGGCACTATATTGAGATGGAGAAAGACTATGGTCGGCCTCGAACAGCCCTGTCCATCATATGCAACACTGTAGGAGATCTCATACTTGAAAACCACCGCCACCTCCTTACAGATCTCAGGCAGCCATGGATAGTGGACAATTTAGAACATTTCGCAGATGCCATCCATGAGAAAGGTGGGGCCATGACCAATATATGGGGATTTACTGACGGAACAGTGAGGCCCCTCAGTCGTCCCAAGTATAATCAGAGACTTCTCTACAATGGACACAAACGAGTGCATGGGCTGAAATACCAATCGATTGTAACTCCAAATGGCTTGATAGCCAACATGTTTGGTCCCATGGAGGGACGGAGGCACGACGCTACGTTACTTCGCGAAAGCAGGATCCTAGACACAATTGAGGAATTCGAGAGGGATGGTGAGCCACTTGGGATATATGGAGATCCAGCATACCCTCTGAGGCCTCACCTGATTGCACCATACCGAGGTGCTGCAATCACCCCCGACCAAAGGGAATTCAATCGCTCAATGTCAAGCGTTCGTCAATGTGTAGAATGGGTTTTCGGCAAAGTTGTGAAGGACTGGGCATTTGTGGATTTTAAGAAAAACCAGAAACTCTATCTACAGCCAGTTGGTACCCAGTATCTTGTATGTGCATTATTGACCAATTTCCATACCTGCCTGTATGGCTCTGAGACAGGCAGGAACTTTGATGTACAACCACCAACTTTAGAGGAATATATTAATGGACAGTGAACATGGTGAACATCAGAATATATGTTTAGAAACAGGATATGAACATTGTCCCTAACAAACATGAACAATTACAAAGTATAGCATTTGCTTACTCACTACAGTTGAACTACAGAAATAGGTACGGTACCGTACAGTTATGTGCAAACGTTTTTGGGACCCCTAAATCTATCCTAAGTTGGAAATTCTTTTATGGTTTTTAGTGTATAAGTCCCAAGTTCTAACAATGTTAACCCAAGAAAACAGATTACTGCTACGGCGCTGCCATCTACTTACAAGTGACCAAACTGCAATGTATTGTGCAACTCACACTGGAGAAAAGCTGATACATAATGTAATACTGCCATTCTTCTCAGTAGAGGGCACATACCCATATAATATGCCTTCAATTTTGTAACCGTTCTGAAAGTCCATATATTTGTACAAATACCCTTTAAGATAAATTCATTTTTCAAAAAAAATTCCATAACTAAAAATACTGTATTCATTTCTTCTTTTTCTTGTCTGTTCTTTCTTGCTCTTCTCAGAATTTGGCAGTGGGCTGAAATACTCAGATGCTTCAGTCCCTCAAATAAGGCAGCCAATTGCTGTGCTCACAAAGATATACCGTCCCTGTATGTGCCATTATCTGAACAGATTCCATTCATAGAAGCTCCTCTGATCCTGCACACTTTCCTGTTCCATCAGTCTGCAGACTAATTGCATCCTGAAGTACCCCAAAGAGAGCACCTACTGTATGTCCTATATGAATGAAATCGGAGGACTCTAATGGAACATACAGGGACAGTATATTTTCGTAATTTGGATTTCAGGGGCCTTTAGAAGGTACCAGGACATTTCTCTCCGACATCTCCCCCTGGTTATTTGCCCTTCCCCCTGGAGGGATGGGGGGGGGGGTCATAGAATTCCTATAGTATGCCACGTCCTTATGCAGAGTCTTTGTTAGGGACCTTCTCAAAATAAACTTAAAGCCAAATAGGTGAAATTTTTTCATCTCTCTGTGAACCCCCCCCCCCCCCTTCCCCTCCAAGAGATGAAAGATTAGGACATTTGGCTTCAAATTTGAAGCCAGAAGGTTATTGACAGATGAAATTTTCGGTCATACATGAAAACCCCTCCCCTAAGAAGACAAAATTTCATCTTTTCGGCTTCAAGTTTATTTTGAGAAGATCCCTTATACAGTCACAATGCAAAAATATAAAATTCATTAACATTAACAATTTTATTCTAACTTAAAAATATAAATTTCATTAACAAGTAACAATTTTATTCTAACTTGAATTTCATTTTCTATCTACATATCATGGTCATAGCATTAATACCACGATTACCAGATTATCAGTCAGTTCAGACATTGATTGATCACAGTGAGTCACACACTCATTTCTTCAAGGTCTCGATAAGAAGTCTCAGCATTTGCTGTTGATTTTCCATCTCTGCTCGGCGCCTTTCTTCCTTCTGTGTGTCCAGCTCCAGTTTACGATTGAGGAGTTCCATCAAGGGGTCTGCTTCTGGTGCTTTAGTATTACGTGCTGAAGAAGAGGGAAGTATATTGTATACTGATTAGGCCACATAAAAAAAAAGTTAGTGATCGTCCCACGAAAGGCACCCGACCCTGATTTTTTTAACGCTCTTTTTTCTTACAGTATGCCCCTACACATTTTGTTGGCATGGTTACTTACATTTCTTTGACTTTGATGGTAATCGGTCATCGCTGCTGCTGTTTTCATCTGACTCTAAATCTGGAATTGAAATGTGGGAACTTAGTACTAGTATTAGTATTTTTTAATTAGTGAGCAGTAGGCCTATATACTGGGGTTTTGGCTAGGAGCCGCTCATTAGCAATCAAGTTGTTTTGGCACTACCGTTAATTGAAAAGGTCTCTGGTAGGCCTACTCTCAATGATTATAATGTCTGTCAACCAAAATAATGTGTGGGATAACATACCACGTAATTGCTCTAACGTTTTCGTTGCCTTTCTGCTTCGACTAGGTCCCTGTCCTTGGCTTTACTAGTTTTCTCCTTCGTTTGCTTCTTCAATTCAGCTTCTTCACACAGTCCAGTAATGTCGATGAGAAGTTGTTCTTTTTCTGTATATTCTTCATTTTCTCCTGATCTGAAAATGGAAGATCTATCAAAGACAGGTTCCACTTTGCAACAACTCTCCAGACCAGTCAACATGCATCTACTAATACTAGTAGTCTTTTTTAGAACATTTCTTTTCCCACCATATTTTACAGTTGATGACAGTATGGCCTCCATTGTATGATATCACCATCAGGCTATTAGGCCTAATACATTTTTTTTGTATTCATGGAAACAATTGCTCGACTAAATGTTTACTATTTTAATGGTACTAACTTTTTCTTGGACTTGGTCTCGTCCTTCCGCCACTGGTTGAGGAGCCGTTCAATTCTTTCCTTAAATGTCCGGGTTTTTGCCAACTTTTCTTCAAGGCCTAGTGTCTTGTTCAGATTATCAGTAAGGGTCTGCCACTCCCCAGGGTTGTTGAAGGGGTCCAGGGCAACAGCCTCGCGCATTAGCATTATGTCACTCTCGTTATTGAAGGTGACAGCTTTCTTTTTTTTGGATCCAAACATGCTTACTGTCTGTGAAGTCTGAAAAGTAAAAGTGAATGAAAAAAAAAGTTACCGGTACTAGCTCTCGATCCATCCCAGCCCCCGGACCGGAGCCGGGCCGGGCGCAGGGGGGGGGGGGGGGCGGCAATCCATCTCTCTACTCTAGCTAGCCTATCCCCCATGCATATACTACCAGTCCACTGTGTATTGGGGGCCTGTACATCACAGTAATACACAGTGATGTAGTAGGCCTGCAGTTCAGATGCTGCAATGCATGCATGCATGCATGCGATCAGTGTGATTTTTCGTCATTTCCAAGCCTGTGCAAATCACTCTTTTCTTCATCAAATTTACAAATTTCACGAACCCAAACATATTAAACGTGATCTACACAACCTGTAAAACCATATTGATGATTTTAATCGGTTGAATATACCGCAATTAAGCCAAAAACACATACGTACAGCGACTCCGTGTCAAATGCTCTCCAAACATGAAATACCTATGCCTGTGCCGTATGCGTATGGCACAGACGGCAAAAACTGATGACGTCATACGCAAATTCGATACGGATACGTCATACGGGCGGGAAATTTGAACTTGCCGGACCTGTCTATTTTTACTGATGACAGTACTCATGAGATTACATCACATAATACCCGGGTTTTTGATTTGACCTACTTTTCAAGGTCACAGGGGTCAAGTAGCGTAAATTGACCATCAGTGGTTTCCGGAGCATCCGTTATCCGTAGTTATCCGTAACCATAAATGCTGGGCATTTCATCTCTTGGTGGTTTGAAGTGTTATGGTACCATTGTGCCTTTTGGCAGTTTTGACGGTTTTCGACCTACACTTGGCCCCAGGGGGCGCTTTATGCGAAAAACTACTTTTGGCTATATCTCATGAATTATGCTAGCTTGAATCATGATATTTTTTACTGAGGACAGTTCTCATGAGACTACATCACATAATACCCGGGTTTTTGATTTGACCTACTTTTCAAGGTCACAGGGGTCAAGTAGCGTAAATTGACCATCAGTGGTTTCCGGAACATATATCCGTAACCGTTAATGCTGGGCATTTCATCTCTGGGTGGTTTGAAGGTCTTATGGTACCATTGTGCCTTTTGGCAGTTTTGACGGTTTTCGACCTACACTTGGCCCCAGGGGGCGCTTCATGCGAAAAACTACTTTCGGCTATATCTCAGGAATTGTGCTAGCTAAAATCATGATTTTTTTAGTATGTGCGTTGGGGATGACTAGAGCGAGGCTCCTTCCGAAAACAAGCGGGTTCCGATTATCAATATGCCCACTAGGGCGGCTTGCTTGAAATCGGTTTCCGTCAATTTCGAGGCGAACCGTTAGTCGGATCAAATTCATTTGTGGTATGTACGTTGGGGGTGACTAGAGCGAGGTTCCTTTCGAAAACAGGCTCGTGCTGATTCTCAATATGGTCACCAGGGCAACGTGCTTGAAATCGGTTTCCGTCAATTTCGAGGAGAACGGCTTGGAGGATGGAATCAATTTTTAGTGGGTGTAGGCCTAATGCAGTTTTGTAAGGGGAAGGTTCCTTTCGAAAATCAGCGCGATTCAAAATTCAATATGGCCACCACGCTCACATCCTCAAAACAGGTTTCAACAATTTTAATTTCCATATGCAATCTAGCCACTCCACTAAGCCAACTTCACCATTATCTCACCTTCAACCTTAATTGGCTGAGGGGTTATGCTCGCTTTGCGATGCTATTTTTGTGATTTTATCTTACTCTATGCACCAGCAATGGTCTACGAGAAATTATACTGAACGTAGTGATCGAGGTCATCGTGGGAATTGGAGGGCTGGTGGTCAAGGACAGGCCACTAGTCAGGACTCGGATCATTGCATAGTAAAGACCGGTAAATATTTTTCAGAACTTTCTACAATTCAATTGAACGCGCGTAGTGTGAAAACCGTTGACAATTTTAAAAACAAACTGTAATGTGTAATGATTTTTAGCTCAGCTGACAAAGTCAGCAGAGCTAGTCAAATAGCTATTCAATTGGTGTCCGTCCTTCCATCCAGCCATCTGTAGACAAAGTTGGGCATTTTGTAATCATACAACCGAGGCACTTCAAATCTAGTCTTGCTTATAAACACCGCAGAAAATGTTGCTTACGGAAACAAATTTGGGCGATTCGACTCAAATTCAGCTCCCCAGGGGGCAAAATGCGTAAATGAAAAAACAATTTTTTGACGCTCTATTCCAGCAGATAAAAGCTTAAAATAAAGTTGAAAAGGTCTTCATGATACAGAAGTTTTGATATAAAATAGATTAGTGTCGATTTATATCACCAGTTAGCGGTAGTGAGCAAAACTGTTGTTTGACCCCGGATGACCCCGCTTTAAATTTCCCGCCGAGGTTACCTGGAGAACTGTCATCAAGAAAATGGCGGCGACCTTTTTATTTCTACCGGAGCGATGATTTGTAAGTGACAAATTTTCTTATTTAAGCCTTTACGGAAATGTATTTTGGTACGAAACTTCACACATTTATAGAAAAGATCAACGAGAATGTGTTCAAATGCCCTCATAACGATGAGTTCAACGGAATTTGGTCAAAACAACCTTCGAATGGAGTCAACTTTCTTTGCGAAATTGAAGCGACGACCTCATTATTTATCGTAATTTATGCGGATCTGAGTCCAGCTGATGGGTGATGTTCTGATTTGTGTTCAAACTATTGGAAACTTCGGAAATTAGTTCTATTAATTCTACTATTCTGCAGGAGTATATTATAGCCATTGATGTTGACAGCTAAAAGCACGAAAACTTTGTTGTTGATCGTCGGGGCGGATTGATATGTGGTTGTGCGTCCAAGGCGATTTAATAGGTCATTCAGTTAGTTTGAGAAAGATCATGATCATACAGATGCGTGTTGTGTTATCATAACCGGAAAATAAGTTGAAGTTATTATTAGTACTACGATTCTTACATGAGTAAAAAGTAGACGTTTTAAGCAACACAATAATGTTACTTCCGTAAAAAAAACTGTCAAATCTCCTTACCACAGAAGCCAAGCCATTGCTGTTGTAGTGTTAAGTTCTGCAGGGGCTTAATCAATTACCTGCACTCCCTGTGGGGTGAATAACATTACCTTTTGAACAGCTGGCTGTAGGGGGATGATTGGAACAGCCGGTATACATGCTGACCTGCTGAACCCAGGTTAATGTTATTTTCAATCCGCGATTGCAGGTCACCTGATTTTCGAGATTTCGCGGGAAATGAAATTGTAAACAAACGCATGTGTGCAGTTCAAATGTAAACAAAAATGTATTTTTGGTACTTTTGGTTGCTGGACTTGGGTTTTCCCCGCAGTTAGGAGCTGGGGTCAAATTGGTGGTCAATTGTTTATGGGTGCTGTTTTAGTCAGAGGTAGCCCTTGATTATGAAGGGATTTTCAAATTAAGGTGACCATGGTCTTTTTATGTGCTCACCACAGCTTTCAATACTTGATGTATATGAAGAGGTGTGCGGAACCTGACATGGCCTTACCAAGGAGCTCCTCACGGTGCTGAACTTCTAGCTTGCCTGTCGACTAAGTGCCTTTTTGGCCGAGACATTGCTACATGTAGGAGGAGCACGCATTTTAAATTTATAGTAGTGATAGTACAGTTGGTTCGAGCCATTTGGAAGCCGACATGTGAAGGCCTATCTCGGTTCTCCTTCTTCTCCGTATAAAAAGGGGCATATTGCTGACTAAGGAACAAGGCATATTGACATTGCCTCATCATCTTTATCGGACCAATTGATATACTTTTATATGCACGCATACATCACGCCATTTCAGGGTCCGAGTCTGTAGACAATTGGTTTGATTAATTTGTCTCTTTGATATTGCTCCTTTATTGCATTAGATTTTCATCGCAATTCAATCTATTCAAGATGTAGCCAATTTGAACCTGTCTGCGCCAAGGATAGATCGACTCACTAGGGATATGCAGTAGAGCACAATGTCATGACACTTTGTATTGTAAATTCCAACCACCTGCAGGACAGGTCAATTTCTCTCAATAAAATTAATTGTGTTGACTCCTGTAATCTTTACCTTATTAAAAAAAGACAGTGGTGTTAGTCCCAAACTGATAATTTCTATTTATTTTGACCTCTGTTAAATCAGGATACCTCTCAATTACAGACAGCATTTTGTATCCTTGTGCTGTACAACCCAGCCTGGACATACCACAGTTGTCCATGGAGAAGTCTCATCCTCTCTGACACTTCTTTTCTGTAAAGCTACCGATACAACATACTGAACTAGGGATATATTCCGTTGCCTCCTGTAATATTTACATACCATGGCTGATTAGTTCAATCATATTTCATCCAGCTGGCAGCTCTGCATTGGAAATTTTAGTGGTATAACGTGTTCTCTTGACCTTCAAACAGTAGTATAAAGCCGATATTTACTACTTTACACTCTCAGTCCTATGTTATTAGGTCATCCAGCTGAGCGCCAGGCCCTTGGGCCTCTTGTTATTGTGTCGCTGTGACTGAAACATGGTTGAACTCATCAATATCAGACAGTGAGGTACTTCCCGATAAATGCTCTTTGTTTCGCAGGGACAGGCCTAATGATGATCTAGGAGGTGGTGTCCTTCTGGCACTAAAAGTCGATATCATGGGTGTAAGGCGGTCTGATCTTGAGGTGTTAAAATTTAGAATGCCTGGTTGTGGAAATAAGTGGTATTAATAGAAAAAGACATGGTGTTGTGGTGTGTTACCGACCGCCGGCCTGTGACGTTAATTCTGTAGAGGATTTTATCCGTCGTTTTAAATCTGTTCTCGATAATTGTGCCAGTGAGTTTTCTGATGTATGTGTAATGGGTGATTTTAATTTTCCGACTTTTGATTGGTCCATTGCTGCCTGTCAGTCGGTAAATGATGCAGCCCAGGGTTTCTGTGACCTTTTGTTAGTTTTTTCCCTGTGGCAGTTAGTTTTTGAGTCAACGCATAGAGCAGGAAACACGCTTGACCTTGTTTTGTCAAATAGGCCGGAACTAATCAGTGATTTGGAGGTTTGGCCAGATGCCTTTTGCTCTGATCACTATCCAGTCGTGTTTATGATGGGTATGGATGTGTGTAGGTCAAATCAGGGGCCTAGGTCTGTCTTAGACTGGAACCGTGTGGATTATAATGGTTTGAGTAATTTCTATTGTAATGAGCTTGGTCAAGGCTCAGATTTTAGTGGCCGTAATGCTGGCTGCAGCGTGGAGCATGTTTGGCAATATTGGATTGCGGTTATTGAGCGGGGTATTGGAATTTTTGTACCGAAACGCTTAGTAAAAAGTAGGTCTGGGCCAAATTGGATTACGGGCGAGTTAAAACAAACACCTGTCAAACAAAGTTAAGACTTCACTCCGCAAGGCTAGAAGAGACGGACGCGAGGCTTCTTGGGCCAAGTATAGGATGCCCAGAAATAAGCTTAGAAGTAGGTCTCGTAGTTGTTACAATGCTTACATCGAAACAGTCAGTAGAGATGTGAAAACTAATCCGAAGCTTTTTGGTCTTTTTATCATAGCAAAGTGAATGTTGATAGGATTCCTAGAACTGTTAACTTTAACGGCAAGAAGGCTGAGAGGGACGGTGATAAGGCGAGCTTGTTCAACAATTACTTTGCGTCGGCCTTCTCCACAAGGTTTGTGAATTTACCTGAGGTCAATGTTGTTTTTGACCCTCAGCTGGAGTGTTTTGAATTTACGGCCGAGGAAATTACGAAATCCCTCAGTGCACTTCATGCTAAAAAGGCCTATGGACCAGATGGTGTCGCGCCTCGGTTACTAAAGGAATGTGCCCATTCACTAAGTTATTCATGTGCTCTTATGTTTAATTGTAGTATGTCGTCAGGTGAACTGCCAGACATTTGGAAACTGGCCAATGTTACACTGGTGTTCAAAAAGGATGATAAGGGAAAGGTTGATAATTATCGTCCAATTTCTTTATTGTGTGTTATTTCTAAGGTCTTGGAAAGGTTAATTCATACCAAACTCCTTAATGTTGTTCAGCCTAGATTACATGATTGTGATCACGGTGTCCGGGCCAAACGTTCCACCAGCACCCAGTTGGTGCAATCTTTACATGATATTGGTGAGAAAGTGGATAAGGGGGACAGGTTGATGCAGTATATCTTGACTTAAGTAAAGCTTTTGATAAAGTGCCGCATCTTTTACTTATCCATAAGCTACAGAGCTTTGGTATCAATGGCAGACTGTTGAGATGGTTTTCTGGTGATCTTACCGGTAGGAAACAAAGGGTTGGTCTGCATGGTGTTTTCTCCTCTATCAAGAGTGTATCTTCTGGTGTCCCACAGGGTTCCATTCTTGGGCCACTGTTGTTTTTATTGTATGTTAATGATTTGCCTGAGGTTGTGAATATTGATACCAAGATGTCACTTTTTGCAGATGATTCAAAGTTGTATAGAGTAATAAAATCGGTTCATGACTGTTTGTTTATCCAAGACGATATTGAGAAGGTAGCCATTTGGTGTAAAAAGTGGGGAATGACCTTAAATGCCCCCAAGTGTCAAGTAGTGAGTTTCACCAGAAGGGTTAATCCCCGTGTTTACTATTACAACATCGATGGCAAAGTTTTGGCAAAGGTTAACGAGGTCAGGGACCTTGGTGTTGTTGTGAGCAGCGACCTGACTTTCTCTTCTCACATTAATGCTATTGTTAAGAAAGCCAACAAGACTTGGGCTACGGTGCGGGGGGTCTTCGATAAGAGAAATAATCCTAGGTTGATGCGTCCTCTTTTCGAGTCTCTAGTCAGGTCTAAACTCGAATATAATACTGTGTCCTGGGATCCCCTCACAAAAGACAACTTGACTAAAATTGAGCGTGTTCAACGCCGGGAAACTAGGCACATGCTCCGCGACCAACTGAGCTATAAGGACAGGCTTTTAGCCCTCAACATAGCGCCACTCTCACACAGGCGGGAAATGTCAATGTTTTACCGGTATGGTTGATTTTGACACAACCAATTATTTACTTTTTAGAGAAAGGAGAGGGGACCCTCTTTTTATTCGCAGCCGCAGTTCATTTAGGACGGAAATTTTTGCCGGTCTTTTTTTAATTGCTTCACTTACAGCTGGAACGCCCTGCCCATGCGCGCGCGTTGTGCGACGAGTCTTAATGTGTTCAGGTGCTCTGTCGGTGTTTACTACAATGAGCTGTTGACGGGGCGCTTTGACCCGGACAATGTGTGCACATGGGTCGGGCGTTGCAGATGTGCTTACTGTAGATTTTAAATCTCTCTGTGCCTGTTTTTTTTTTAAAGTCCCATATTGATTGATTATTGTCATTATATGTATTAATTTTTAGGGGACCCCTATTATGGGTCTATGATCCCTGTGGGTGTCCCTATTGAGTGCCATCATTGTGTTCCTTCGTTTTTTTTATTTTTGTTGTTTATGTTCTGTACTCTTGTATATTGGTGCTCAATAAGCTTATATTAAATGAACAAAAGTTCAGCCAGTTGTATATGGTACTATATCTTGGACATCCATGGTTCCTGTGAGTCAACCTTGATTTATGCATCCAGGTGCATTATTAGTTCATACCACTCTTTATGTTGTCAACTTGTAATTTCTTGTGAATCTATCTAAGGTCTACTCTTATGAACCTTGGTAAAGTGTGTCTGGTGCACATTCTGTGATCCAAATCCAAATTGATTCACAACAGCCAAAAGTTCGCTACGTCGATCCGTCGTCTGTCTGTTTCAAAAACAATGGCACTTTTCTTAACCGCTAGGGCTATGAACTTGTGGAGTATGAATGTTGTGGAGATGACCCTCGAGGTTAGGTGACCTCTGACACACTAAATCATACGGGTTTTTGATCGACCCACTTTTCGAGGTTGCAGAGGTAAAATGGCGTGAAGTGTGTTTCCTAACCACTTGAGCTATGACCTTGAAACCTGGTACACAGTACTCCCTACGTCATATATCCTCTGATATCGAATTTTTGGTTCAATCAATCAATACAGAGTCTTGTATAGCGCCAGATCCACCATGGAAATGGTGCTCAAGGCGCTGTGAAAAAGTTCACAAATGTCTACAAAAACGGGTGTCCCTTTGGTCTCTTTTTGAAAATGTCCACAGACTCTGATTCCCTGATGTTCCTTGGAAGTTCATTCCAGAGTCAGGGTGCACTGACACAAAAGGCCTTGTCACAACCACAACGTTTGGATACAGGCACGGCCAACAGCAATTGTTCAGCTAAACGAAGTGACCGCCCTGGCTTGGACACAGTCAGAAGATCCCTAATGTAGCTGGGAGCCTGGCCATTCAAGGCCTTAAAAGTCAGCAGCAGAACCTTGAAAACCACACAGGACTGCACAGGTAGCCAATGTAAGTCACGGAGAACTGGAGTTATGTGTTCACGACTCCGTGTCCTTGTCACAATCCGTGCAGCAGTGTTCTGAATTAACTGGAGCTTTCTCATCTGTGCCTGTGGTAATCCCTGAAGCAATGAATTTGCGTAGTCCAAGCGGGCGGTAACAAATGAGTGCACAAGCTTTTTGGCAGATTTTTTATCAAGAAATTGCTGAATCCGTCCAATGTTTCTGATGTGATAGTTGGCCGATTTACAGACATTCTTAACATGTGAATCCATTGACATAGTGGAATCTAGCACAGCACCAATATTCTGTACATGCGATTTTGGTTGAATCACATGATCCCCAATAGTTATTGATACCTTGGGAAGCTTGGCCAACTGGGCTCTAGTGCCCACGAGCAAGAACTCTGTCTTGGCATGATTGACACGCTGAAAGTTCATTGTCAACCAGGCTATCACATCACACAACCCCACCTCCACGTGTCGAATGGCCTGCACAATAAGCTCTGGGGAAACGGCATGCTTTACCTGGCTGTCATCGGCAAAGAAATGACCATAGAGATCTCTGTCCCTAACAACCTTGCCATGTGGTGCAGTGTAAACTGTGAAGAGGATGGGCCCCAATACAGACCCTTGAGGCACACCTTTGTAGAGTTTGCGCTGATCAGACTGACATCCGTTGGTGAAGACACACTGGGACCTATTATGGAGGTAAGACCGGAACCACTGAAGTGCTGTTCCATGTATCCCAATTGAATGTAATCTATAAAGCAGCTTTTCATGGTTCACCGTGTCAAAGGCTGCTGACAAATCGAGAAGTACCAGAATGACAACTTTACCATTGTCAATCTCACACAGCATATCGTTATGAACACGTAACAGTGCCGTTTCTGTGCTGTGGCATGCCCTGTAGGCAGACTGCATTGGCTCATAGAGACCATTGGCATTGAGATAATCCGTGAGCCGAGATGCTACCACTTTTTCTAACACTTTTGATATGAAGCAGAGGTTCGACACAGGTCTATAGTTAGAGAGAATCTCTGGATCGAGTCCTGGCTTTTTCAACAGGGGCATGACTATTGCCTTCTTGAACGTTTCGGGAACAGTTCCAGTTTCAAGTGATGAATTTACAATGAATGAGATGACACCAATCAACTCTGGAGCACACTCGGGTTCGATCTGATTCTTGAATTAGCCACCAGGGGGCCAAAATTGAAAAGATGAAAATAGCAATATCTCACTAATTAGTGACTTGTTTTCGATAATATTTCTCTGGTAGGTACTCCAAGCAAGGGTGAATCACATGTCGTATGTTTTTTTAATTTGTCCAACTTTTCAAGGTCAGAGAGGTCAAATGGCGCAGATTGGCTGTTTGAGTGTAACTGTTGGCATGTTTCTCAACCATTCAAACTATGAATTTTGAACTTGTTATGCATGACCCCCTGAATCAGGTAACATCTGACGCTGAATTTCAGTCCAATCCGTATTCTTAAATTTGCTAAAACTGCAAAGATAAAAATAGCAACATCTTGCTTATTAGTGACTTGTTTTCGATATAATTTCCATGGTAAGTACTCCAAGCAAGGATACATCACATGTCGTACGGGTTTTTGGTTTGATCTACTTTTCAAGGTCACAGAGGTCAAATGGCAAAATTTGGCTGTTTGAGTATAACTGTGGCACGTTTCTCAACCGCTAAAGCTATGTATTTGAAACTTGGTACACATGACTCCATACATAACCCTAACTGATTCTTGACTTGGCCACCAGGGGGGCAAAAGTAACGAGGTAAAAATTGCAATTTCTCGCTTCTTAGTGACTTGTTTTCGATAATATTTTATGGTTGGTAAGGATGCATCTCATGTCGTACGTGTTTTTGATTTGACCTACTTCTCGAGGTCACAGGACTGATTCAATAGATATTGACCACCAGAGAGCTAAATCTGAAAACCTTGAAAATGCAACTATTACTTAACTATTTGCCCTATTGCCACCAATCTAATATCATGGGTACATGTAACCACCATGAATTGGGACGAGGTCCAAACCCTTATGTCCCGGGGTGTTAAAGTGTCTACCCACAGTGTCATCTTTGTTGTTTTTGGTGATGTTTCTGAAGTTGCAAGACTATGTGAGCACTTCAGAAACATCACCAAAAACAACAAAGATGACACTGACGGTAGACACTTTAACACCCCGGGACATACGGGATGACGTCAAAGTGCATGTGCTTGCCTTCATCCGTCTTCCACCGAACTCTCAGGAAGCCCTGCAAAAGAGACTGATCATAGAACTTGACTGGATCCATCGCTTACACACAAAAGCTCCTTTTGGTCTAAATCAACTGGACTAACTAGTTACCTAGCAGATGATACCTTACCTCGTTGCAATTCATTCATTTTAACCGTATCATCCTCCAGGGAAATCCGGCTGTACCTGTGTGGACAGCTTACCTTTTCTGTCACTGCCAACTCACCCAACTTGGGGACCCGTGTGACACACTGTGTCACACATCTCAATTCTATACCAATGTTCCCGTAGAGCACACCGTATATCCACCTATAGAGTTTGTACACCACCCCCAAAAGGCTACAGTCTTAAGTCACACACCATTTGTCTCTTGGACTTGCTGTCTCCACTGTAAGACAGCCAGTCGCAGCAGTTTCGCTTGTCACTGCACAGACCTTCCGGTCATTCACCTATGATCCCCATGTATATACATCATCTTCTTGGTATCTGATGAGGCTCAATGAGACGCCAAAACCATGTATTTCCGCTAATGGGTGCAGGCTAGCAACCAGCAACCATGTGCATCACCCCCCCAACAACCAGCTTTTCCGGGATGACACGACACAACCATGTCGCAACCCGTCTCGTCGTCTCGTCTACAATAAAATGACGCCAGCTCTACAAAACCACGCAGTGAACAGATCCTGCTCCGACAACAACGTCAGTCCGCGGTCATACCAGATTCAGAGCAGTCATTCTTGTACACTTCTCTCTTTATTTCGTCTTCTTCTACATCTGACCACCATATGGTATTATATGTCACATCTGTTTTTTGATTATTTCACCTGACGAGACCCTGAATGACATGACGTGATTGTCTCATATACTAATGAGGTATGATGTGAACCTATCCATCAATTACAACGGACGAATATCAATATTTCAAACTATCTCCTTAATATTTTCATTTTTGGCTCACCGGTACGGTGAGTCTATACAACACCGCAGTGTCCGTTGTCCGTCGTATCCTATTTCAAAAACAGTGGCACGTTTCTTAACCGCTAGGGTTATTGACACAAAACTTTGTATGCATGACCCCCAGGTCAGATGACCGTTGACACTGAATTTTAGTCTGATTCTTGACTTGGCCACTAGGTGGCCGAAACTGAAAACATGAATAGTGTGATATCTCACCTATTAGTGATTTGAGGGGTTCAGGCGCAAAACCCCGTAAACGCCATTCCTATGAAAAATGAGATAGCTGTACCAATGTACAGCTTTTGGCATGTAGATGACGTTAGTCAAATCATATTGTTGCAAAATCCCGTAAGTCCCATCGTAAATGCCTACCTTAAACCCAGTTTGTTTGCAAAACCCAGTAAACGCCACCACCATATTGGTGCAGAAACACGTAAGTCCCTGAAAGCCAATCACTGATGAACTGCATGTCACATGACGCACAAAATGGCGGCGCCCCCGTTCGCAAGGCTTTCGCTGTAGAATAGCGTTTTTTTTGTCAATTTCTGCTGAATTTACGCAAAATTAAGATGAATAAATTGGATTTTAAAAGTTTGGCTTTATGGGAGGCATTGAATTAAATTGTGCAGAAATTTTCTGAGGTACCCAGTACTGATTTCATTCACTTATCACAGCAGGATGGCTTGGCCTCCCAAGTGACGGACAGTCGGTAGTTTCTGGTCTATAGACTCCTGGCAAAAAACACTAACATTCAAAACTATTCACAGACAGGAATTTGCTCTTTTATTAATCCAATTTGAGTACATTGCTAACTGTGTTGTGTTCTGTTTCATTTTCATGCATATTTTTCCAGTGATAGGTTTTGCAAACACAGATTTTTTGGACTTACTGAATTTTGCAAAAATAACGCATTTGGACTTACAGAGTTTTGCCGCCAATATCAATCAAAATTGCTTAATAACTAGTTTTCATAATATAGGTTAATTTTTGAAATTCTGGCCTTTTGTTTACCAACCAAAACACTATTTGATTACAATGAGAGTAAACCAGTAACCAATAAACCTACTCCCAAACAAAAATTCTTGTTTTAAAACAATAGGGGTATTGTGGACTTACTGGGTTTTGCGCCTGAACCCCTCATTTGTTTTTGATGAAATGTTTATGGTGGGTACCCCACAGGCAAGGATATATCACATATCATACGTATTTTTGATTTGACCTACTTTTCAAGGTCACAGAGGTTAAATGGCGTAAATTTGCCGTTTGAGTGTAACTGTAGCATGTTTCTTAACCACTAACGCTATGAACTTGAAATTTAGTACACATGACTCCCTACATCATATAACCTCTGACACAGAATTTCGGTCAGATCTGATTCTCGACTTGGCCACCATGGGGCCAAAACTAAAAAAGGTAAAAAGTGCAATATTTCGCTTAAGAGTGACTTGTTTTCGATGATATTTTTATGGTAGGTACTCAGAGCAAGGATACATCATATATCCTACGGGTTTTTGATTAAATTAAATTTGATTAATTTTCAAGGTCACAGAGGTCACAAATGGTGGAATTGGCCGTTTGTGTGTAACTATGGCACATTTCTTAAAGGATAGCTCCTGGAATAAATCGTTGGCAGCCTTTTTGAACGAAACCAATGGAAATATATTAAATGAGTATTCCTCTTTACCACAAACCTTTTGAAAGTTGATGAAATATTATAGTTCAGGGAGAAAAATTGATATTAATAGTCCCTATTTTACTGACATGGACAGCGCCATTTTGAGTCAAATTTCCCTCGGTGATGACGCGGTGTGTGCAATGGCAGTGATTGGCTGAAATTCCGAAGCACCGATCGCGCATATTGTGGGCTTGTCACCGCTTTTCGCGCGTGCGCAGTGTGTGAATCCATGTCAATATCCGTTTCTTCGCGATCTCTCTCGCATGTCTCAAGATTTCACGCAATTAAATCATTCTAATTTCGTTTTATTTGGACATTCGCGTAATATATGGATTGCTTGAATGCAAAATGCCTCGGTGCACGTGCATAGTCCTCATTTTGGCCATCAACATCGGGTCCAGCTGCATCTTCAATAGCTTGAGCCATAGCGTCATTGCCGTCAATCTCCCCCTCTCTTCAAAAAAAAAAAATATTCCGGCTCAAACTGGTAGCCCTGTACACCCAACATTTCCCCCTACATCCAAATCTTCATAACTCCCGCTGCTCATTTAAGTGTCACTGCTGTCAACGTAGCTTTCATCATCTGAAGCCCCCTTGATAACAATACAATAACACGATCTCAAAATATCAATCGGCTGACTGCTATTGTGACAATACTGACAATGTGAATTGCACACGTGACGTCACGATTCTCCGGTTTTGGAGGAGAGATCGCGAAAAAAGTGAGAAAATGGCGCCCTCCATAAACTCTGTGTTTAGTGGATTTAAAACACCTTTATTGGTACAAACGCAAATTTTTGAGCGATATACAGTCCTATATCGGAATAATAATGATATACGGAATATGCAGGTGCGTTAGTTTTCCCGATTATCGCTATAGCGATTTATTCCAGGAGCTATCCTTTAACCACTAAAGCTATGAACTTTAAACTTAATACACATGACCCCCTAAGTCAGCTGACCTGTGACAGTGATTTTGGTTCCGGTCTGGTTCCTAATTTTGCCACCAGGGGGCCAAAACCAAAAATTTTAATAGCCATATCTCACTTCTTACTGACTTGTTTTTGGTAAAACTTTAATGGTAGATACTCTTAGGAAGGATACATAAGATATGATACAGGTTTTTGATGTGACGTACTTGTCAAGGTCACAGAGGTCAAATGGCGTAAATTGGCCATTTGAGTGTAATTGTGGCAGATTTCTTAACCCCTAAGGCTATGAACTTGAGACTTGAACTTGTACAAAGGACCCCCTAGGTCAGATGACCTCTGACCCTGAATTTCAGTCTGGTCTGATTCTCAACTTGGCCACCAGGGGGCCAAAAATGAAAACCTAG
Organism: Lineus longissimus; assembly: GCF_910592395.1. NCBI lineage: Eukaryota > Metazoa > Nemertea > Pilidiophora > Heteronemertea > Lineidae > Lineus > Lineus longissimus. The sequence continues at coordinate 13,834,998 of NC_088308.1, read as the reverse complement.
AAAGTGTGATATCTCGCTTATTAGTGATTCGTTTTCAATAAATTTTTTATGGTAGGTCCTCCTAGGAAGGATACATTATATATCATATGAGTTTTTGATTTGACCTGCTTTTCAAGGTCACAGAGGTCAAATGGTGTAAATTGGTCGTTTGAGTGTAACTATGGCACGTTTCTTAACCACTAAAGCTATGAACTTGAAATTTGATACACATGACTCCCTACGTCATGTAACCTCGGACACCGAATTTCGATTTGATCTGGTACTCAACATGGCCACCAGGAGGCCAAAACTAAAATAGGTAGAAAGTCCAATATCTCGTTTATTAGTGATTTGTTTTTGATGATATTCTTATGGTACTTACTCCAAGCAACGATACATTACATGTCATACCGACTTTGGTTTGACCCATATACTATACATGTACAATGTTTCTTAACCAGGACGAATTCCAAAGCACCAAATATCTATATGGTGAGCACAATGGCCTCTTGCCGTTTCATTTACCAGTAGTGCAGTGCAGTACTGGTAGGGCAGTCGATTGGCCAGCTCTGGAGCATGGTACATAAAGCTGTCCGTGGGACATGACATGTAATGTATCGTTGCTTTGAGTAAGTACCATAAGAATATCATCAAAAACAAATCACCTTGATAACGAAGGACTTTTAGTGTTTGTCCTTGGGCTTTATTCACTGTCATAGAGAAGGAGAGTGTCACGGGAAATTGGAGTCGCCTGAACTGAAATGGATAGTCACTTGGAATGAGCAGTATCCGGGGGATTAAGACTGTTGATCCTGCATATTCACAATGGCAATGGTAGCTTCAATGATGTTGCTTAGAAGCCTTGAAACGATGAGGCGTGTCCCTTCCAACTTTCAATTTGAAGTCATGTGGGGCATGCCACTTGGTTGGAGTAAATTGAGGAATTCGACTGGATAGTTAACGGTTTGATCGATGTCGGGTACAGTGTCTTTGGATGTGTACAGCTTCTCTTCTGTAGGAAGAGACGTTGAAGGAACGTGTTGTTGAGGTGTCTGACGGCATCATTTCGTGGGGCTAAAATCGCTCTCTCGGACAACCAATTACGACTGGTGTAGTTGGTGGCGATGTTTGGGAACACAGCAAGCATCCGTTCTTCCTCTGTATTCACTGACTGACCTATTTCCTTGGGTATCATGATGTGGCGGACAGGGCCGGAGGTAGTTGTCCGTTTCCGATTTGTAGCAGGGCTTCGACGAATTGGTTGGCTGTCACATCAGCGTGTAAGTGAACATGCATGTTTGTTTTCAAGGTCATCGTTTTGACATGTTTCCATAGGTGCGATAATTTAATGGAAGCTTTGACTTGATCAGCTCTGGTTCCTCTGCGCACTATAGGAAGAGTTTGTCTGAAGTCCCCAGCAAGCAGGACAGTTACTCCCTCCATGGGTTTGTTGGTTTGGCGTAGGTCTCGAAGTGTAGTGTCGATGGCTTCAAATGCTCCTTTGTGAGACATGGTGCATTCATCCCATACAATGAGGGTGGTTTGTTGGAGGAGTTCAGCAAGACCTGTCTTGTTTCAGATTTTGCGCGTTGGGTGTTCAATGGCTGGTAGATTAAGAGGTAGTTTGAAGGTGGAATGTGCTGTTCATCCTGCTATAAGAAGTGTGGCTGCAATGCCTGACGATGCCACCGCTAGTGCTATTCGTTTTGATATTCTGACATGAGCAAGGATGAGGTTGAGGAGGTATGTATTGCCAGTACCACCCGGGGCATCTAGGAATATGATGCAACCTAGGTTGTTCCTGTTAGGTGGGTAACTTGAGAGTAGATTGTTGCTTGGTCTGGGGTAAGGCTGTTGGAATGGGATTGGATAATTTCTTGCATTTCACTGTGGTTGTAGGATGTTTCGTTTACAATCTCCCGGAACAGAGATGTGTCGTCTCTGAGTACTTTGGGTAGTCCATAGTAGTCGACTGATCTGCCTCCTGGAAATGATTATTGCTTGTCTTCTATTGTCTGGAGAACCAGGTTGTATATGGCGTCATTCACTTGAACCTCAAGTTGTGGATGTTGTTGTTGTTGCTGGTAGAGGTAGTCTTCAGCCATAGCTTCTTTGTGTTTATCCCATATTGCTTTGGGGTCGGATAGTTCACAGAGGTGCAGTAGCAACGCAAATAGATTTCGAATTTGGGCGGGTGATTGACATAGGCTGGCGTCTTCCATGATGGCGTTCCACTGTCGGTCGTCTTTCAGGAGGCCGCGGTGTCTGCATGTGTCGCGATAGGTTTCTAATGTTTCATGGTCTACTGTTCGTAGTGCTTCGAAGCTGGTTGCCCCCGTTACTGTATGAAGAAGAAGACGAAGGAAGTAGCATTCTGCGTTACTGGGGGTGTATTGTGTAGACTCTTCCTAATGCTGGTGCACAGCGGACATCTTCGTTGCCCTCTACTGGTGTTCCTTGGACACGTTTCATCCATTGTTTTTGTTGTGCATTCCAAGTGTAGTACTTTGGGACCTCCTGGTAAGGCAGCGTTCTGGCAAAATCATCTTTTTGACAGAGGGCGAAGAAGGTAGTGAGTGTTGTCTTTGGCGGGGTAGCAGCTTTTTCCTTAGCAGTGTCATTGTTGAAATAAACTCGTTGACCATTTTCAAGGTGGACTTGAAGTTGGATGACAGGTGGGTAACGTTCATGGATTGGAAAGTCTAGGATTCACCATATTGCTTTGTTGGTGCTGATGTATCTGCCAATTTGGTACTGTTGAATTTTGTTGATTGGCTGTTGGTCACTTTGTATCTGGAAGACTGCCATGTCGGAACCTTTGCAGATGTACTTGCAGACGTATTTGATGCTTTTTATCGATGTGCAGATTTCCACATTGATGTGGGTATTGAAAAGGCGGCTGAGGAATGGATTATGTGGTACAATCCAGCGATTGTCAATTTGTAGTTTGTGGCCGCGTACTTTCAGTGTAGCTGTGGATGCGCCATCCTGTGGAGACCGTCTTCTGTACAGGGGATATCCGTCGTGTCCTGTTTGCGTGTCTTTCAAGAGGGGTTTCAGATTCTTTTTGCAGCTTCATACAGGGACTGGATGGGTTGAGTGGACCACATGGACCATGTATCATATTGTTTTTGATTATGTCAAATAGTAGAGGGTTCTGGTCTTTGTTTGGCAGTTCATATTTGTCTATGTCATTGGATGATATTCTGTTGTAAAGCCAGCAGAGGATGTGAGCATGTGGCAAGTCTCGTTTTTGCCATTCGATAGTGTATATATAGCAGCGAACAGAGCCGAATATCTTGTGTTTAAAGATGAGGTCCATTAGGCACTTGTGTTTAAGGCGGAAGACTCGTGCAGTGAGGTCGTGTCTGATGTGTGGTTTTTTGTGTTCTTGCAGTTCCTGTTTGATTTCTGGCCAGTTGGGATTTCACATGAAGGTTATGAAGAGGTCGGGCCGGCCATAGGCTCTAACATAGGACATGGCATCCTTGGCTCGTTCGTGCATGTAGCGTGGTCCTCCTGTGAATGATGAGGGGAGTAGGACAGGTTGATCGAGATTGGTTGCTGTGGTGTCGTTGTTGATGGCATCCTTCAGGTGGATATATTGATCAGCTCGTAGTTGTTTCTGATTATACTGAAGAAACATGAGTCTCTCGGTTTCTATTTTGGCATACATGTCCACCCAAAATTGGTGCGATAGGTCCTTGCAGGCGAGTAATAGATTAGGAGTATTGTGGCGCGTCATTAATTTATATGCGTAGAATTGCAGTGCTGATACCTTTTGGTTTGTATACTGCTGGTTTTGTGGATTGTACAGTTTCCTTTGAAAGTGGTAGCCATCTTCTCCGAAGGGGAAGAGAAGAGGATACTGCAAGGCATCATATGATCTGTGCATTTCAGACACGCACTGAAGTTGGGAGTCGTGTTGTTGGATGACAATATCTCTTGTGCTGCCGGACTCCCCAGCCATGATAATGGGAACTTCCCCTGCTGAAGGGCTGTTGTAGCAGCGTTTATGTTCTCCTTGGGGGGGTTCTATCTGCGTGTATGACTAACTGGCACTGTGGGGAATTGAGGCGTTCTATGGCTGATTTGAAAGAAGCAATGTAACCATTGCAATTGTGTATCTCTTGTAATTGCAAGATGAGGTGATGGCGTAGCACTGGGAAGTTGGATGAACGTTGGCGGGCTTGCTCCTTTCTATTGTTGATGAAGTATATCTGGAGGAATGCCGGGCTGTCAGTCTGCTGGGGATACAGTGAACCCGTTAGGTGGTAGATTTGGAAGCAGGAATTGTATTGTTGAGCCTTGGGAAAGAAGTGTTTAATGTCTGTGTGGGTATTGTTGCTCAGGGATTGGAGTAACGCAGGAGGCTCAATAGGGGGAGGAGTCCGAAGAGGAGGGACTTCAGAGATACAACAACATCGTCCTCAGCGGCAGACACACCACCAGGGAAAGATAATGAGCGGGGTGGTTAGAAAAAGCCACCTTGGCCAGTGCAAATCCCTTATTTAAAACAGCACTTAACAACGTGCCTTTGACACACCCATAACCGGCTGCATAACGAGCTAAAAGAAAGGCATTTAAAATTCGAGCCGGGGACTGCTTTTTAGCTCAGCTGACAAGCTGAGCTATTCATATGAGTAAATGGTAGAATGAATGTCCGTCTGTCTGTCTGTCTGTCTGTCTGTCTGTCTGTCTGTCTGTCTGTTAAACAGGCACGTTTCAAAACTATGGCGGATAGGCGATAGATTTTCCCTCTGAGGCGTTAAGACCCTTCAGGACTCCTGAATAGACCAAATGTGGGTCCGGCAGGATGAGCGGTTTGGCCACTAGGTGGCACCGAGCGAAATTTTCCAAAAACCTTTCCAGCAGCTGATTTCTCCTAATTCTTTAAGTTGGGGATCATGAATCAAATCTAATCTTATAGAGCAAAGCTTTCTCTTTCATTACCAATAGGCGTAGTTCATGAATTTCCCACCAGGTGGTGTTACTGGCGCAATTTAATGAGCACCCTCGAAGAAGAGCATTTTAAATTTCGCGCGAGTTATCCCACGTGCAGCGAACGTCACGTCTCGGAGTCTGCGCAGTTCAGACGTAAGGAGACCATGCTATGGAATAGATCGCGTTCTGTCAATTCGGAGGTAAGTTCTCATTAAATGCACAATTTCATAGGCGATAATATTTGGCTGCTTGTGTTATTGCATGTTGATGACATTAGGGAAGGCTTGGATTGTTTAATTGGATGTGATTAATTTGAAATAGTTCGTCGACGATCGTTGAAAAACGATCTGCGAAATGCAGCTTGGTCTGAGAAATGATGTCAAAGTCCGGCTTTAAATCATGGATTACTCAACAAATAACTCTTGTCACATAGCAGAACTAATGTGAATAAACAAGACAATAATAAACATCGTTCTGATATCATCGGGTAAGGTTGCCAATGTACATAAACAGTGTAATTGAGGATCGACTCCGGCAATTTGAAATGTCAACAAACAATAAATGCGATAGCTGATACACACTGACACATGCACACTGTACATAGCACAATGCTTCAAACGGGGCCGATTCATCACTCTTATCACAATTCATTCTCAATGAACTTCCTTGATCATTCGACCCTAGCGCCTTATCAGTTGTTGTTGGCCTTGTATTTTGATATAAAACTTGGCTAGCTTAGCTATCTATCAAAATTAAAATGTTATCTCCTCATCATGTTTTGCAGGAATGATCTGCACTACTGCAGCTGCATTTGAACATATTTGGTGACCACATCACAGATGACCAAGAGAGAGGATCGAGCTATGACTTTGCACATCCCATCGACTTCGGTGTTCACCAGTGCAATCATCAGAAGAGCCAGGCAATTCTAGTATTCAAGTATTTCATTCTGTAATACTTACCTCAAAATTTACTAAATAAAGAAAACCGCATGTGGCAGTTGGTTAAAAAAATCAAGTCTATCTGTTTAAAGTTTTTACTTGCTATCAACATTTCAATGGTGGCATTCTGCTAAGGTTTGTAAGAGTTTCACTTGACTTAAGCAGGGTGTACACTAGTAAAATATTAGCAACATTTTACCAACATTTTTACAACAATTTTGCAACAAGCCCTTCAAGGCCCTGTGTACACTAGCAACAAAATTGCAACAAATTAGCAACATTTTTACAACATGTTGGTAAATTGTTGCAAACTTTTTAGTGGGAACAAAGGGAAATAGGTATTTTGGAGGGAAAATGGATGATTCCAAGGAGAGAAGATGTGTTTTGAGTGCTTCTGCAGCAATTTTAGCTGTCATTGTTGAGAGACGGAAGAGGCGGCGAAATAACCAAAGAGAATATGGACCAGGCCCTGGATCAAAATGAGGGTGGATCATGGGGCATACCACTGCCTGTTAAAGGAGTTGCGGCTGACTGACAAGCCGTCATACAAAAACTTCCTGCAAATGGATGAAACTTCTAGAAAAGGTTTCATCACCCTACGAAGGAAGACACTCACTTGAGAGTTGCTATACCTGCTTCTTGTTCAAGTCACATGACCTCAGGTAGATCACATGACGCAAATCCTATTTCTGATTGGCTGAAGAGTTTGCAACATTTTTACAACATGCAACAAAGAATTGCATTGCATTTAATTTGCAACAATTTTACAACAATTTTACAACATGTTGTAAATGTAAGACGCGTTTTGCTCTGTACACACTACGCAACATTTTTGCAACATTTGTTGCAACTGGAAATGTTGTAAAAATGTTGCTGATATTTTACTAGTGTACACAGGCCTTTAGGCAATAATAGAGTTGGGTAGAGCATTTTGTTAATGTTACCCTTTTAAACTGGTGCCTTCTGCATTAGGTGGACCCTACTTGCTCATCTGTCAGACCGGCCTCACACGTCGGCAGTAGAGTTTAAGGTCCAGTCTGCGAGATTTACCCATTTCTACCCAGCCAATAGCGGGTGATTGGGCTAGTCTCTCCATGTGATTCAATTCGCATGGATTCTTGTGTCCTGTGCTGAAAGGCTCCCTCCACAAGGGCAGACTACATCCGGTGGCACTAAAGTATGGAAGAAAGACAGAAGACGACCAATTTGCGAAAAGGATCATCATCATCATCATCATGGCAACAGCTGAGGATGAATCATGTTGCTGTGTGTAGAATTGATGGTCCAATATAGGTTGGTTATCTGTTTGCGCACACATTGCAAGGGTGGAGCTTGCTTGAAGAGAGGCGAAGTGAAAATCGCCGAAATCTGGCGAATTTCCGTATTTTTGGGCGCATTTTTTTACCAGAAAGCAGTCGCAGCTCACCCTGTTCTTTGTATCGTCATCCTCCTCATTGTACGTCCAATGGAGAACAGAGAGATTTCTGTAATGGTGATTCCTATCCTACGATACACGGCGCGACCAGATAAATGAACATAAGTGAGATCCCAAGGCAGCGACTTCAGCGCCACCGTGGGGACTAATGGTATTAGGCTGGGGATTCCCAGGTATCCTCGTGCCTACTGAATACCGGAGCGTTCAGTATTTCTCAGTGCTCTGTACATTGGCTGTACATTGGGCTTTATTCCTAGTGAATCGATGCAGCCCCGGCGGTCGAGGTTACCTGGACTATAGTAATAATTATAATGTTTTTGCTCTGTAGACGTGCATTGAACAGTCAGTTCTACATTGACAGTGGATGTACTATTTTTGGCCAATATTTTTTATAATCCAACACAAGGTAGCTACAGATCTTCTTTTTTTACGACATTGCAATGAGGAACCGGCGAGGAGGTGATTTTCGTCAGATTGTAGCGATTTGTGGCGAATTTGAGCCAGATATATTTCGATCGGCGAATTTCGGCGAAGTTCATTGAAATACCAGCGGCGATTTCTCGGCGAAATTTTGGCGAATTTCCGGCGAATTTGTGGCGATTTTCCGGCGAATTTGTGGCGATTTTATGGCAAATTCTCGGCGAATTTATGGCGATTTTATGGCGAATTCTAGGCGATTTCTGTCGAACTTTCCGGCGAGTTTTTGACGATTTTTGAGGAGGTTTTGGCGTATTTTGGCGAACTTGTAAAAATTCGCCGTAAATTCGCCAGAAATTCACCGGTGAATTTGGACAAGGCCCCTAAACACATCACTATTGTTACCATTTCAAGTTATCACTGCCCTCAGGCTGGTGTACCATTCGTATAAAATTAACCAATGGTTAAAAGGGAAGCATGGTAAGAGCTTATAAAAGAGACCATCATGTCATACCCTATCAAAACACTTTTCGGCGTCCAGACTGCATGCATATACAGGACTAGAGTTGGCGTTAAAAATAGCTTACAGTGTCATGAAAGAATGAGCATGCTTGGTCAATGCCTTGGCCCTCTCTGAACTCAAACTGAGTGCTGCATGAACCACAACTGTCACAATCAGGCTTTAACATTTACTCCAGTAGTTTTGAATGGCAGGTGCTCACAGTGATAGGTCGGTAGTTCGCCGGGTTATTAGGGTCCAAAGTAGGTTTCTTTAGAATAGGCACTATAGTACCTATCAACATATTGGCATATAGTGTATATAGATAACCACATAGTGTACCAGATAAACCTTATCGCAAATGCTCAGTGCTAATCTTATCAGTGCCCGCATACTTGCCACGTTTCAGGGACAAAATTGCCTCACAAATTTTTTCTGAGGAAACTTCTCTTTCAAAATTTTTTTTTACAATTCGAGCAAAGTTTGTTACTGACTAAGTTACTGACCTCAGATTGGGCATTGTCCAGGTCATTATCATCTTTCATAATGTTTTTAAAATGTGCCGCAAAATCATTGGCGGCAAGGTTCGACGAGCAGTTTCTAGCCTTCAACTGTTTGAGAGTAATCCAAAACTTACAACTGTTAACAAACCGAAAGAGACCATTCAGAGTGTGAATTGTTTTGTTGAGCACATTTTGTAAACAGTGACGGGATGCCTTGTGAAACTTTTTCTTAGCAAACTTCCAACATTCGAAAACAACACCGTTTCTGGGATTATCATTCAACACCCAGTCTCCACCAAAACTTATGAACATCTCTTAAGTAACTAAGGTCAGCGTTCCAGTGAGCCTTAGGCCGGAAGGAGCTTTTAACAGAACATTCCAATTCCTTGGCCACTGCATGAATGTTTTCAATGAATCTATGGAACATATTGTCAACATAAGCCTGCGCCGCTCCTCGGTCCCGTATATGACTAACATCTTTTACACAAGTGTTTTTCAACTTGTCTTCAAGGATCGAGTTGATTATAGCTCGTCTCTTCGGCCTATCCAGTTGCACCATTTGTTACCCGATCGATCGAGCAGCCGTGCATCTCCCTTACTCCTCGATCCCACAACTGTGATGTTGAACGAAAAACCTGAGTGGGAGGTGGTCACTAACGTTACCACTCTCCGTAGGCACTATTTTACAGTCACAGCTATCATAGCCTGACGTCAATACATGGTCAATCCATGAGAATACTCCAAGCTTAACACATAAATACGTATACTTGGTATTTTGATGGGATAGGAGATCTGCAGCCTTCAGCTCATTAGAGGAAATAAAGTAATAGAGTAGCTTAGACTGTTGGGTAAAGCCCTTGGATCTATTATGGGGGATAACTAGCTTCTGACAAAACAACTTGAAGATGGAGATCCTTTCTTCTTGTATATTCCAAATTTTTAAAAATACAGCATTTATTTAATGGATAGCTACAGTCACAGGCTGGAGTCCAAGACCTGAATGACCATATACAATCTTTGATTCACCATGAAAACTATAACAACACAAAATCACCAAGGAGGCATAATACAAACTTTAACAAATCAAACATGTTTCTGATTGAAAGACTTTTACTGATTACACTTGCCAATCAAGCGTCTCCAACTTGTCTGAACATACTTGATTAATAAAACAATGACCTTATAGTGAAAGAGTTAAACCCTCAGTAACCATTGTTTTCAGAATTAGCTAACTAGTTTTGTGTTTTGACATGTTCGATATGTCCAATATTCACCTTAAACATTATGAGGAATGATAACTTGTAAATTTATACTTTTGATGAAAAGTGCACCATAAAAGACTCCTGTTGTTTTAAAAATCTAATTCGCTCCTGCGAATTATACGTTGTCTACCAAGGACAAAACCATGTACAAGTATACATAGACTTATAAAATGAAGTGACATGAAATACAATAAATAAACATAATTTCAACACTCCAAGTTGTGACCAAGAGTCTTTACGCTATTCTGGTTCAGATCATAACCAAAAAAACTCTCCTGCAATTAGCATTTTAACTAATCAAAATTAAAGTCAAGTTTCTGCTTTATAATGTCTTTTCTCTTGGCAGATGGAAAGAGCTAAAACTTCAAAAATATTCCCCGACGTCCGAAAAAGTTAAAATCATTGTTCTGAAAATGAGTTCGTAGTTGAAGCATGCAGTGTCCTGTGATAACTAGATTCACTCCATAAAATACTCCTGTTGTTTTAAGATAAGATTAACACCCGTTAATTTGGCACATTCAATTTGAAGACTTCGCTTTTTTATGAAAATCGAACGTGAGATATAGTTCATCACATACTTGTGTCTTGTCCAAGACATGCACTTTCCCTGTGTTTGGTAACTTTAAGAATAGTAAGTCCTGTTGTAATGAGAATGTTTTCTTCAGTCGCTTGTGATGGAAATACACACTAATCCGAGGTGGTGGAACATGATGCAAGCATGGGAAACTCTGAAGGACTAATCTGATACTGTCCGCAACTGGGCTTGTAGGGTGCAAATAGACTGTCCCCATATTGTTGCCTGGTACTGATTGGAGGTGAACAGCCAGTAACTTGGTATAATCAAAGTTCCTAGCACATGGTTTATACGGAGGAAATTTTGGAACAGGATTCACATCGTGCACTTTAGTTGAAGCTATGTGTGCTAAAGCGTCTGAGTCTAGAATGTTGTCACCATGAGTTCCAATATATTCCTTGGCTTCACAGTCGAGATCATCAACATGTACCCAAGATGAGTCGTCCTTGTGACACGGATGTCGCCACTCAATGAAATACAATTGTTCTCCATTGTAACATTTGCGCTTTGATAATACTTTGTGTGTCACTTTCACTTGTTTGTCGTTCCTGACAGACTTCTTCAACTTAGCTGGACTTGGCTTTGATGACACCGTGAGAGTTATGTCCTCTTCATATTCTGTCTGTGATACGGTATCAGATGAAATGAGCTGGTCAAATTGACTAGATGTTGACATGGTGTCCTTACTGCACTGGATTCCAATCGAAATACTGTCCGAGATGCATTGGACAGCACAAGTTACAGTTTCTGGATTACACTGGATGCTTGCTGATGAACTTTCCGGTACACATTCTACACCGACTGATATCCTTTCTGCTGGGGGTTCGTGTATGACCTGAATCTCTGGAGCTGACATTACTGCTGACTTATCCTTGGAAATGGCGTGGTTGGGAACATGATCAGTAAAAGTCACAGAAGGAGTGTTTGTAACAGTGTCAATTACATTTTGGCTCCTGATTTTCTGCAAGTAGGCTTGCATATGGCAATGATCCCGGCGAAGCGTTGATGGCGATTTCATACCTTTTATCCTTGTTGGGGAGGTGTAACATATTGCTGCTCCATCCTCGTTCCAATTTAGTGTTAATGATAATCCATTTCCAGTTGATGAGAGATTCCACCCGGCTGGTGATTTGGTTAATCCGAGATGTTCTAACACTGATGTGAGCGATGGCGGGACTGCTGATATCGTCATGATGAAAAGTGTTCGGGATCCTTTGGGTTCTCCACCAAGTATTATGGGGGGGGGGGGGGGGGATAAATTGGGACTTGACTAGCGGTAGAAATAAGTTGGAGTCCAGAGTTCTATTCACTTCATATGATAGCGTGAGATATAGTTCATCACATACTTGTGTCTTGTCCAAGACATGCACTTTCCCTGTGTTTGGTAACTTTAAGAATAGCAAGTCCAGTTGTAATGAGAATGTTTTCTTCAGTCGCTTGTGATGGAAATACACACTAATCCGAGATGGTGGAACATGACGCAAGCTTGGGAAACTCTGAAGGACTAATCTGATACTGTCCGCAACTGTGCTTGTAGGGTGCAAATAGACTGTCCCCATACTGTTGCCTGGTACTGATTGGAGATGAACAGCCAGTAACTTGGTATAATCAAAGTTCCTAGCACATGGTTTAAACGGAGGAAATTTTGGAACAGGATTCACATCGTGCACTTTAGTTGAAGCTATGTGTGCTAAAGCGTCTGAGTCTAGAATGTTGTCGCCATGAGTTCCAATATAATCCTTGGCTTCACAGTCGAGATCATCAACATGTACCCAAGATGAGTCGTCCTTGTGACACGGATGTCGCCACTCAATGAAATACAATTGTTCTCAATTGTAACATTTGCGCTTTGATAACACTTTGTGTGTCACTTTCACTTGTTTGTCGTTCCTGACAGACTTCTTCAACTTAGCTGGACTTGGCTTTGATGACACCGTGAGAGTTATGTCCTCTTCATTTTCTGTCTGTGATACGGTATCAGATGAAATGAGCTGGTCAAATTGACTAGATGTCGACATGGTGTCTTTACTGTACTGGATTCCAATCGAAATACTGTCCGAGATGCATTGGACAGCACAAAATACAGTTTCTGGATTACACTGGATGCTTGCTGATGAACATTCCGGTACACATTCTACACCGACTGATATCCTTTCTGCTGGGGGTTCGTGTATGACCTGAATCTCTGGAGCTGACATTACTGCTGACTTATCCTTGGAAATGGCGAGGTTGGGAACATGATCAGTAAAAGTCACAGAAGGAGTGTTTGTAACAGTGTCAATTACATTTTGGCTCCTGATTTTCTGCAAGTAGGCTTGCATATGGCAATGATCCCGGCGAAGCGTTGATGGCGATTTCATACCTTTTATCCTTGTTGGGGAGGTGTAACATATTGCTGCTCCATCCTGTTTCCAATTTAGTGTTAATGATAATCTATTTCCAGTTGATGAGAGATTCCACCAGGCTGGTGATTTGGTTAATCCGAGATGTTCTAACACTGATGTGAGCGATGGCGGGACTGCTGATATCGTCATGATGAAAAGTGTTCGGGATCCTTTTATTTCTTCACCAAGTATTATGGGCGGGGGGGGGGGGATAAATTGGGACTTGACTAGCGGTAGAAATAAGTTGGAGTCCAGAGTTCTATTCACTTCATATATTTGACAAAACTTGCATAGATATAATACATTCACAATCACAGAGTCCAAAACCTGAATGACCATATACAATCTTTGATTTACCATGAAAACTATAACAACAGAAAATCACCAAGGAGACATCATACAAACTTGAACAAATCAAACATGTTTCTGATTGAAAGACTTATAGTAATTACACTTGCCAATCAAGCGTCTCCAACTTGTCTGAACATACTTGATTAATAAAACAATGACCTTATAGTGAAAGAGTTAAATCCTCAGTAATTGTTTTCAGAATTAGCTAACTAGTTTTGTGTTTTGACATGTTCGATATGTCCAATATTCACCTTAGATATTATGAGAAATGATAACTTGTAAATTTATACTTTTGATGAAAAGTGCACCATAAAAGATCTATACCAATTTCAACCTAGACAACTAACAGTAGGTAATTGAGTGTTGAAATCACAGCAGATTTTAACTGGGGCAATCGGCCTGTACTTGTCGAGACACACTTGTAGCCCATCCAGCACGAAATGTACTAGATAAGCACTAACAGCAGCATCGAAGAACGGCATATAAGTGTTTATAATCACATGACGCACACCCTCGCTGTCACTGAGGGACACACCAGTCAAGCGATCGTTATCCAGTTCTATCTCCTGCCAGGTCAGGTCAACAAACTTTCTACAGATTATCGCCAAACAGCCGGCCGTTGTACTCCTCCTCCAAAACAGTCATACTAGATTTCTCAAACACAACATACGAAAAAGAGTCAAAAGATTGGCAGACAGTGACCAGGGCATCCGGAATCATAGAGAGCTGAAACGGTCTTAACCAGGTTTCACTGAAACACATAACATAACAATCCTGGAGTCTGTCTGCAATGTACGAGGCGCTTGATTTAAATGCATGGCAGTTAAATGTTTCACTGTGGATGGTAGCATCCCTATCTGCGCCAGCTACCCCAGTGAATGTCTCATGCACCTTCAAATTCGTGACCATAATGGTATCCTTGTTCGTAACCGTTCTGGTAGTCCTTGTGTTCGTGAGGGTACTGGCCGCCTTTATATTCAAGGTATCTAGAGTAATCCGACTGGCGATATCCGTTGCTGCTGTCTCGTGAGTAGTCATCCCTGATGCCATTACCCCGTTTACGACCATCCCAGGTAGCATGAGACCTGCCATCCGTGTTCCGAAATCCACGGTAACGGTTTTTTTTCGGCGGACGCGCAGACCGGAACAGTTTCCCTTTCCTGCTGTCATTCTCCCCTGCAGTATTGGCTGTGTTGAGCTTAGAGGGGCCCGAAATGGCCGGATAATCATACCCTCTGGCCATGACGCTTTATTCATGATTTTACCATACGAGATAGTAGGAATGTCTAGCTGTAACGATTTATAAGACTTTTTGTTGGCTAGCATTTCGACATCACAGTTATTCACACCAATGTTCACAATATGGTCCTTAATGTCTTGCATAGAGTGCGTAGGGTTAATGCGCCAAAGGTACGCCGACCGCCACCAGACGTGTCCCCCAGCCCCTGTAACGTAGACATCTTAGATGCTGTCTTCAGCGGATTAGTCTGACGAACTGCATTATCCTGCGACACATGATTGGCGAGCCTCTTTGCCCCTTTCTTTTGACGCTTACGTAATTTATGTAGCTCGGTAGGTGGCAAAACAAAGCCACTCAGGTCCCCTTGCCAGGCCCCATCATCAGAGTCTCCTTCAGCATCAGAGGATGAGGAAGAGGAAGTGGGAGCCCGGAATGCAGTTTCATGGGTCACCATACATGGAACATTGGAGGCAGGTTCATCATCCTCCGTCGACGCTACGGCGGCCCGGTCACCCACTGTGACCGGTTTGCTTTGGAGCGCTTATTTCTTTTGGTCGTTATATGACCTTGGTGTCCTTGCCTCCTTTTCAAGGTGGGTGACTCGAACCGATAGTTCAGCGATCTGGGCAATGAGTTCGGCCAATTGGCCAACATACTGTTCATCACCGATAGATGACTGATCACCTACACTACAAATATCCACTTTGAATATCTTTTCGAGCTCCTTCAACGCGATCTTATTCATCATACTGTAGCCAATATGAAACACGTCGTCCACAAGTTTGTGGTTCAATTGGCGGTTGATAAGCCGCTTCTCTTTCAGCTGAGGGAATTGTTCGACGCATGCAACACTGATCTTTTTGTGCAGGTCATGTAGTGTGGCCTGCTCTAGTTTTGAAAGAGATTCTTTGACATCATTTTGTGGGTATTGGAAGATGGTTTCGATAGATTCTATAAAAACTTCAGCGTGATTTGGAATGTCCTTCGTTCCCACCAGCTCTGTCAAACTTGTCAATTTCATCAGTGAAGACAGCATGTCCGGGGGGGGGGAAGCACAATCTATAACATTTCGCGTGCAACCAAAGTTCACAGTGTCTCCATTTTATATCGTTATCCTTGACCTGATGTGGACAGGGCCCACTTGGCAGTCCAGAGCAGCGAGCCATATTTACATATGAATGGAGTGACTTTGGCTAAAAGGGACCCGCCTATGGAATGTTTACTCGTGGGTACACACAATGAGTACTGTATGCTCACACTATGTATACGAATGTGTACACTCCGTGCATGCGTTGAGCCAAGCAAAAGTCTTAAAAAGTCTTAAAAACGTAATAAAAGTCACAGCACACTTTGTAAAACCAGTCTCTATACCTTAAAACCTTGATATAAACGCTTTTGTGAAAGTACGAATATCGATTCCTTGAAAATTGACGCTTATTCGGAACGGTTTCAAATTTCGTCCCCTTCTCTTTCCCACTGCTGAGAAAACTATCCAAGTGTTACGCAGTTGGTGTGTGCATTTTGGTCTGCCGGTAGAATGTGTTTTGGATAACGGGCCCCAATTTATCACGCTGGAGTTCAAAACATCATCTCACGTCCATACCACCCGCAAATAAATGGGGCAGCTGAGAACATTGTGAAGGATGCCAAGAAGTCATTCAAGAAACATTATCATGCTGAACCGAAGGGAATGGAGCCCAAACTGTCACGGCAGGAACGTGTTGATGACTTTCTGCATACTTATCGCAGTACACCCCATTGTATAACGGGTGAGTCACCAGCTGACCTAGTTTTTAAAACAGTGATTTAGATCCCGCTTTTCAATCCTTAGGCCGGACATGCATAAATCTGTCACTCAGAAACAGCAGAAAATGGTTGAGGTTCATGATCATCGTGCTGTAAAAATGCGAACCTTCAGTCGAAATGAATTTGTGCAAATCATAAATAAGCAAGGAGGTAAAGTGAAATGGCTTCCTGGCAAAGTGGTGAAAGTAGTTGGCCCACAGTCCTACATTGTTCGCGTTGGACCTCGTAACCAATATGTCAATGTTGATCACTTCAGGAAAAGTGGTGAAATGGAACCTGCAATGTTGGAACAGGAGGGACAACTGCCTATGCCTCCTGTAGAAGTGTTACCGCTGAATCGTGTTGGCATTCACATCCCAGAAATGAGAAATCGTCCTGGTTCTTTCAACCAAAATCAGGTTACATTAAGCTAATGGGTTTTTGATCTCCTATTTGATTTGTGTTATTAGGTCATTTATAATGAGGATCATAGCCTCCGTTGGACTAAGTTAGGTAGACACCATTTTGTATCAAGTTACTGTTTAAGAAACATTTTACAATATTTCAAGTTTGACATGATCTTAGAGAGGTTGGTAATTTCACAGCAATCAGCGTTTTGCGTTTTGCGTTAGGATTTGACAAACGTTTGATTTAAGCGATTAGGAGGGAGAAGTGTAGTTTATTCATAATTGGCGCTGTAGCATAGCTGTCACCTAGATGTAGTATATTTTAATGTTTTGAAATAATAGATCATAGATGCTATGATGAAGGGTTGCATCAAAACATTGGAAGTTTCCGCCACCATCACTGAGAGTCTGCTTATAGGACCAACAAAAACATGCAAAGTTATAGCAGTAGAACTTGCAGTAGAATTTGCAGTAGAGGTGTGTTGGTCCAAATATCACCACAGTCCTGGCAGTATACTTTACAGTAGTGCTGTCATGGACCAAAATTTGTCCTGGCAGTAGAGTTTCAAATATTGGTTGAGTCCTGGCAGTAGGGCTTGCAATATAGATGTGTTGGTCCAAATTTTCCCAGACTCCTGGCATTATAGTTTGCAGTTGTAGGTGTTGGTGCAAATAGTGGCAGTAGAGCATGCAGTGGGCTACTGCATGTTCTACTCCAGAAGCGGTATAGGTTGCAGTATAAACTGAAGCAGATGATGCAGTAGTCTACTGCTGGCAGTATTCTACTGCCTCTTTGATGGGGAAAGTATGACAGTTATAATTTTTTTGAGAAAAATGATTCAATGGAAATCTCACCTGAACAAATCCTTCTTGGGCACAACTTGTAATTCTTTTTTTCAGATCTATTGAATATGGACTAAACACTGAAAACCTGAGTCTATCAGCCATAAGAACAATACGTGTCCTCCGACCCCTCAGAGCTATCAATAGGATTCCAAGTAAGTACAGTCTAGCTCATGACTAACTGGTGTTATACAATGAGTCTTTACCATTATGCAATATCAGTCTTGTCTGTTTGCCGTTGTCCGTGAACAATTTACAGAACGGTTGCCTGATACTTAACCACTGAAGCTATGATTTCTATACGTAGTAGGCTTCATCCTTCAGGTTAGATGACCTCTGACGCTGAATTTTAGTCAGGTCAGATTCTTTGCTAGGCCAACAGGGAACCGAAACCGAAAACTTATAAACTGTGATGTATCGCATAGCCATTTAGGTGCCAGACATAGTAAAATTAATTTGGCTTTTCCCGTAAAGGTCTTAATTCAGCAATTTCCGGAATTTCATATTTTCTGGCAAGTAGATAAAAAACAAATTTGAGAAAAATGTACATGTATTATAATTAGAACAATATAACCCTTGAGGCCAAACAGCCCTCACCCAACCTAACACCCCTCCCCCCCCCCCCATCCCCAGCCATGCCAATCTTATAACCCATAACTTAGTTAAAACACTGAGCAGGACCCATAAATCTTTCATAAAAAACAACAAACGAGTTTCCCACCTTTAATAACAGAGTCTATATAATAACAAGCGTCTATGGCAAGCGGAGTGTCCAGTAATTAAAAAAAACTAGATTTATTAAAAAAAACTTTTTTTTTACCTAATAAACTAAGTTTATTTGGAAAAAATATAAGTTTTTTTAAAACAACCTTGATTATTAGCTAATAAACCAAGTTTTTTTACTTTCTTTCCTAATAAAGTAGGTTTTTTAACAGAAACTAACATTTTATGGTAAAAAACCTGGTTTATTACCTAAAAAACTTGGTTTTTTACCACAAAATCGTATAAAATATAAGTTTCTGTACAGAAATGTCCATTTATTCAATAAAACAAGGTTTATTACGACCTAGTTTATTTAAAAAAAACTAAGTTTATTACTAATAAACCTAGTTTTTAAAAAAAAACTGGTTTATTAGAAAACTTACATTTTTAAACCTCGATCCTACCTACATTGAGTTATCTGGGATTAGGTTAGGGTCTCACTAACTAGTTTACAGAGTGCAGTGCAGTGCAGCATTCCAAAGCTTTCCCATGTATGAATGCGGTGATCATGATGACTAGGAACAAGGTTCAATAGTGATTCCGGATTGTATGCTACATGTGCTGCCGCTAGCGCAAGAATCGCACTGGCTACAGGGCAGTAGTACCACGTGGTGCCGAGGTTGCCCATCCTCGTCCCGATAACATCGCGGATTTGTGTACATGGGGCGAGGTAGAAAATACAAGTTTCTCGATAGAAAGTAGGTTTTTGCACGCCGTTTGTCCAATTATTCAAAACAACCTACATTTTTACAATAAAACCAGGTTTTATTGCAAAAAACTAAGTTGTTTTGTATAAAACCAAGTTTTTTACATAAAAAGGTAGGTTTATTAGCCATTTGTCCAGTTATTGTTAATAAACCAAGATTCTTTGCTATAAAACTAAGTTTATTACCACTGGATGAAAAACTTATATTTTAGGGAATAAAACCAAGTTTATTTGTTAAACTTGACATTTGTGGATAGAAACAAGGTTTATTAGGTAAAAAACTTGGTTTTATTAAAGAAACTCGGTTTATTAGCTAATAAACAAGGTTGTTTTAAAAAAACATATATTTTTTCCAAATAAACTTAGGTTTTTTGGTAAAAAACCAGGTTTTTTGAATAAATCTAGGTTTTTTTAATTACTGGACACTCCGCTTGCCATAAGCATCCGGGATCCGTTGTCGTCCATCCGTCACCATCTGTATCCTGTTTCAAAAACAGTGGCATGTTTCTTAATTGCTAGGGCTATGAACTCGTAGGGTCATGGCCAGAAGTGACCGTATCCAAAATCCTGGTTTTGAGAAAATTTAGATTGAAAGTTTCAGAACTCCTGTAAAATCAGGAAAATCAGAAAATTACAAGTTTATGCAATTATAAAATCGCGGGACGGAATTTTTAACCACTCATAAAATGAGTACAAGATACAAGATTTATGAAAATAAGTCCCAATTTAGGCTATGATATTAGTTGAAGAAGAAATTTGGTAGGAAACAACTGCTGGATTTTGAGGTCCTGATATAAAAAACAATGTACGCAATGTATGCATGGATGAGTACATTATCCATGCATATGTTACAGGTTGGTAACTTGAGCTGTTTTTAATTTTAGTATAAGCTTGTATCTAATCCTATATTGGTGACCGGCTAATCATAACACGGCTTATACTTTGACAAGTCAATGCCGTAATGTCTTATTGTAGCTTATGATAAGATAAGTGTTTGTGCAGAGTTTTAAAAGGGCCTACTATGTTGCACAACCGTCATGATCAGGCCATTTGCAGATCATGTGGACAGGAATGTGTTTCGTATCTTCTAGACCTTGCCCTTGGTCACGTTATGGCAACGGGGACAAACTATCACTGTTGACCAATTTATATAAGGTGTACTTTGATACATTATGTCATTATTGTTTTATAAGGTGTACTTTGATGTATTATGTCATTTCGCATATGTAAGTTATTGACCACCTGATCTGCTGACGTATGATGTCGCTAGGCAATTAGGAAAATATGTTGGGTCCATTCGTGGCCATTCGGAGTTCTGGAAAGCCTAGCCAAGTGTTAACACCGTATGGAATGCCTGCTGGACCGCTTGGTTAGTGCCCAAACTCATCACTTGACTCAGTCTGTACCTCATCTGAATAGAACTCGTATTTAAAAAAGTACTCTTCTCTTATTTCGCTTCAATTTACTGCCTAGAGTGTTCACCTTCAACCTGCTATCGGCGGAAGGGAGAACAAGAACCCGATAGTAGACAGTGAACTACGACACATACATTGCGTACATTGTTTTTTATGACTATTTCCCACATAGACATTTCTGGCTGTGAGAAAAATGATATCAACGGACATGATCAATTTCAACCATCATAGTTTTCTTAGAAAGAGTTGCAGTGGGACAGAGTCAATTGCAGCAGTGGAAGAATATGATTATTGGAGTACCATCATGGACTTAACTCATTTTTGCCAAAAATGGACATAGTCACTACCGGCTTTGTCCCCACGAACTTGAAACTTTGTACACAGGACCCCCTAGGTCAGGTGATCTCTGACATATTAATTTCGGTATGTTCTCCTAGCAAGAACACATCACATATCATCATATTCGATTTGACTTAATTTTCAAGGTCACAGAGGTCAAGTGGCGTAATTTGGCCGTTTGAGTGTAACTCTGGCACGTTTCTTAACCATTTAAGCTGTGAACTTGAAACTTGGTACACTTGATCCACTAGGTCAGATTACCTCTGACGCTGAAATTTGGTTTGATCTGATTCTCAACTTGGCCACCAGGGGGCCAAAACAAAAAGGTTAAAAGTGAATTATATTGCTTATTGGCTCACCGTGGGGGAGTCTATGGAACACCGCTGTGTCCGTCGTCCGTCATCGTCATTGTCATCGTCATCGTCGTTGTCTGTATCTTGTTTCAAAAACATCTTTCTTAACCACTAGAGCTATGAACTTGAAACTTTGTACACAGAACCCCTCAGGTCAGGTGATCTCTGACAATGAATTTCGGTCCCATTTTATTCTTCACTTGGCCACCAGGGGGCAACCATTGGAAACCTAAAATGTGTGATATCTCTCTTACAAATGACTAGTTTTTATGGTAGGTTCACCTGGCAAGGATATATCACATATCATAGGGATTTTCGATTTGACTTAATTTTCAAGGTCACAGAGGTCAAATGGTGTAATTTGTGTGGGTTTAAATAAACAAATGCAACGATTCCAGTCTATTCAGACGTTTCGTATAATTGGTACTGAGCTTGTCAAATGGTTCAGATGGCGTATGTCAGTCCTTCCATCCATCCGTCAACATGGGCCGCACGTTTTTTAGCCTGGCACACCTTGGCCAAAGTAACATATTAGCAATAAAGGGCACACTAAACTCTACTTGTAAACCAAATTTTGTCGCGATTCGTTGATCCTAGGTGGAGCTGGGTGCCCGCGAAGTATTTTCACTTTTTCAGCAATATCTTCTGAACCAATGTTTATGTTGAAAAAAGATCTAATGTCAACAAAAGAATAAATTAAGGAGTAAAATTGTCAGCTTTTAAAAGTTTCATAATATGTCACCTGGTGGCGCTAGCGCCCAATTTGTACTTTGAGCCAAATTCAAAATTCGCGCCCTTTCAGGAAGCTCCCATCATGCAGTGTCACGTGACTTGTGCCTCATTAGCTATGCAATTTTAGCCTTCGATGATGCACGATGGTTTGGGCTAAATAGACCAGAAAACGGAGGGAAAACACACAATATGTGTCTCTATTGTTTATTATTCATCATCTGCGGCCAAAGTTTGTCGATAGGATCAAATAGCAACGAGTTTTTTGCAAGAAAACTCGCGAACTGGATTTCCGGAAATCATGGAAGATCGTCGTCATCGCCGGAGTTATTTCTGCCCTGTGATGATATCAGCCCACATCGCACATTGTCGCATGGATATCGTGGTAAGGAAAATTGGTCAGATTTCTTGCAGTCCAGTGCTGGTTTATTCATCGGACACTGTCAATTCTCCCAACCACTCACAGAAGCCAATCCATTCCTGTTAAGTCATGCAGGGGCTTAATCAATTACCTGCACTCCCTGTGGGGTGAATAACATAACCTTTTCAACAGCTGGTTGTAGGGGGATGATTGGAACAGCCGGTATACCTGCTGACCTGCTGAACCCAGGTTAATGTTATTTTCAATCCACGATTGCAGGTCACCTGATTTTCGAGATTTCGCGGGAAATGAAATTGTAAACAAACGCATGTGTGCAGTTCCAATGTAAACAAAAAGGTATTTTTGGTACTTTTGGTTGCTGGACTTGGGTTTTCCCGCAGTTAGGAGCTGGGGTGAAATTGGTGGTCTATTGTTTATGGGTGCTGTTTTAGTCAGAGCTAGCCCTTGATTATGAAGGGATTTTCAAATTAAGGTGACCATGGTCTTAATATGTGCTCACCACAGCTTTCAATGCTTGAAGTTGATGTATCTGAAGAGGCGCGCTGAACCTGACATGGCCTTATCAATGAGCTGCTCACGGTGCTGAACTTCTAGCTTGCCTGTCGACTAAGTGCCTTGCCCGAGACATTGCTACATGTAGGAGGAGCACGCATTTTAAAGTTATAGTAGTGATAGTACAGTTGGTTCGAGCCATTTGGAAGCCGTCATGTGAAGGCCTATCTGAGTTCTCCTTCTTCTTCTCCGTATAAAAAGGGGCATATTGCTGACTAAGGAACGAGGCATATTGACATTGCCTCATCATCTCTATCAGAACACTTGATATACTTTTTATGCATGCATACAGCACGCCATGGAGAAGTCACATCCTCTCTGACACTTCATGTCTGAAAAGCTACTGATACAACATACTGAACTAGGGATATCTTCCATTGCCTCCTGTATTATTTACATACCATGGATGATTAGTTCAGTCATATTTCATCCAGCTGGCAACTCTGCATTGGAAATTTTAGTGGTATAACGTATTCTCTTGACCTTCAAACAGTAGTATAAAGCCGATATTTACTACTTTACACCCTCTGTCCTATGTTATTACTATTAGGTCATCCAGCTGAGTGCCAGGCCCGTGGGCCTCTTGTTCAATGAATGACTTTACAAATTTGGACAAACCTTTTAAATACTATTGCGAACAGAGAATGTAGTTTACGCTACGTCTTAACATTATAACAAAAGTCAGCCGCGGTACCCCAACGTGTTTAGGTTTGTTGTTGTTTATCTGCGATTTCATTGGTTGAGGTTTGTGGGGGCGTGACTTCCGAGAAATTTAGTGCATAGAGTCGGCCGATAGGTGGCTCTAGCTGTGCGTTTCAGAAAGCAGTGAATGATGCAGCGAGTTACAAAGAGATAATTTTAAGAATTACATAAAAATATGAGCTGAAAGTAACTCCACGCCATTTGAAAAGGTGGGTAACGAAGTCAGGCATTTGAAAAATATTCATTCGATGACTGATATCAGTTGGTCCATGACATTTAGACCAAGGGGATGAGTGGTTCGCAAAGTATAAATCCAGTATGATTCTTAAGCTAGCAGACGATTTTCTAGTGCATTAGTTCTCTCATTATTAGTTTGAGGTAACTTTTCAAGTCCATAGATACGGATGTCTTTAACAGAGTGATTACTGCTATTAAAGTATGTGCCAATAGACGTGGGTTTCTTATTGTTCATGCCAGAACGGTGTTCATTCATTCTGGTTTTGAGTGTCCTATTGGTTTGGCCCACATATTGATAGTTACATTTGGCACATTCAATGAGGTAGATGACCATTCTGAGTTGCACGTTATGTTTTGTTTGACATAATGTTTTTTGCCTGTGACTCTACTGGTTACTGAGTTTGATTTCTGCATATATTTGCAGTTGGCGCATTTTCTGTTGTTGCATTTGTTGCTGCCCTTAGGTGGTGGGGGTGCAAACGATAGGAGGGTTTGTCTTTCTGTTTCATTGATTGTGCCAGTGTTGGGTTTACAAAGTTTGTTTTCTTTGATATCGGCTCCTGTTAGATTGTCTCTCAGGTTCTTACATCTAAGGTAGCTGATGAGTGGTTTGGCGGAATTAAGGGCAGTCCTGAGTTTATCCGAGCTTTCGAGGATCTCCCAGTGTTTGTTCACTATTTCTCGTAAATTCGAAAGTGATGGATTGTACGTTGTAACTAGAGGAATGACAGTGTCTCTGCTAGTTTCTGTAGACTGTTTTTGCAGCAGAGTGTTTCTGTTTAGAGATCTGGCTTTGGCTATGGCTTCATTGAGGTCGTTAAGCTTGTACCTTCCGACATGCAGCATCCTGATTAGACGTTTGCTGTGTTGGTCGTAGTCTTCAATGCATGAACAGATTCGGCGAGTCCTGATTGCTTGACTGTATGCAATACCTTTCTTGGTATGGCCTGGATGACAGGAGGTTGACACCAAATAGCTATGACAATCTGTGGGTTTAGTGAATAGGGAAGTTTCTATGTTGTTGTTGTCCCCAATACTAACAGTGACATCTAGGAAATCTACTGAGGTTTCACTGATGTTAGCTACATATTTGATGGTTGGATGGTGTTCGTTTATGTCTTTTATGGTTTGGTCTAGTTTGTCTTTGCCGTGTGGCCAGATCATGAAGATGTCGTCAAAAAATCTGACGTGCATTTGGGGTTTGTGGGGTCGGCCGTTCCAGAAGTCTGATTCCCATTTAGCCAAAAACAGGTTGGCATAAGATGGGGCCATGGATGTGCCCATGGCTGTACCTGATTTTTGTCGGTAGTGTTTGTTCTTGAAGCTCAAGTTGTTGGTTTTGAGTATGAGTTCAGCAGCATCTGTTAGGGTGTCTGTTGGGATCGTACATTGTTGTCTGGTGTGGAGATGTTCTTTCATGGCAACCAGGGCTTCATCATGGGGGCTATTAGTGTACAAGGATGTAACATCTAAAGTGACTAGGAGTGGTTTAGGTTCCGCCAGGTTTGGTGGTCCGAGATCAATGGTGTTTAGTTTATTAATAAAGTCTGTAGTGCCATTTGAGTGTAACTATGGCACATTTCTTAACCGCTAAAGCTATGAACTTGAAATTTGGTTCAAATGACTCCTTATGTCAAATCACAGAGGTCAATTGGCGTGAATAAGCACGTTTCATAACCATTTATGGAGCTATCAAGTTTGTGCCCGGACCCCCCCCCCCCCAAGGGCCAGTCCTACGACGCTAAAATTTGTCGAGTCCCAATTGTTTTTGCACAACATGATAGTCGAAATTCCAACTAGTCTCATTTTTGGAATTCATAGTCGCACGAGTGACCGGTCTTTTCAAGTAGTCCATGGCATGAGTACGAGATGAAATGAAGAAACCGCCATGTCAACGCACAAGCTTTTCAATCTTGTTTACATTGTCTTTGGTAGAGAATAGGCTTGACTAGTTAGGGGTCAGTCTCCACTCTCTTTTCAGAGAAAAGTGAGTCTCAAAGGTAAATTGTTATTCCAGGAGGTGAATCCTCTCCTGGTGATTTGTGTGAGACAGGTGAATCCATGACTAGTTCCCAACCTCAGTGATTTGGTGGACTGGCGAGTTAACGTCGAGTACCTGAGGTGGGGGTCTGGGCAAAAACTTGATGGCTGTATTAAGCTGTGAACTTGAAACTTGGTGCACTTGATCCACCATGTCAGGTAACCTCTGACACCGAAATTTTTTGTTGTTCATACTCTACCCAGGTCAGACTCTTGCATGTGTATTCTTATCGGACACACCCGAGGAAAAATTAATCTATTTATTATAGAAAAATGATTAGCTAGTTTACGTAGCTACACCTAGGTGGCACCCCAATACAGCCTCTGCCTCGTGAAAGCCGCCATTGCTCAGTACTTTTTCCTCAGCGCTTTGTTACAGAACTCGCCGAGTTTCTCCCGTAAATTCATCTAGATTAGAGCCGTTTCGGGTTAAAGAAGGACCTCCCGGGGACACCTTTCGGTTGAAGATATTCTCTGGAAGCAGATGAGATCCCTCCTTTTTCATTTTCTCCCCGTTTTTTATCTTTGTGAGTGGTTTTTATCCACTTAAATTATATAAAGTTCCAGTATCTTCCCGGGCTTCTGGTCACGTGACCAAAAAAAGAAAAAGTTCACCCTGCTGCGTAGCTTTGGTATATATATGTAAAATTGTTTTATATTATCAGAATATATTAGGATGGTTTTATTCCAGTCCTTCTTATCTTCGTTTCTCTTTTCCCTGGGGTTTCCGCCGTGCCTCCTGGCCCTCCTTCCCTTCAGGATTGGTGATGGCCGGTCGTCCGGTGTGTCGGGGATTCATAGTCCCCACCCCGTTCCTTCCCCGGGTCAAGGTACTGACAAGTCAGTCCCTGTTGGGTCGGGCAGTTCCTTCTCCCAGTACTTCCGGGAAGAAGTTGAAAAAGTCTGTGCGGAGAGGGCCTAGAAAGCCTGGTCGGGGAAGTCTTTGTCTCCCCCTCCCTTTCCTCCGCCGGGACCCCCGCTCTTCAGCGGCGAGGTCCCCAGGGCTCTGGAGAGGTTTTGCCCTCACCCGACCCCGTCTCGCAGGCTGGGAAATTGGTGGTCTATTGTTTATGGGTGCTGTTTTAGTCAGAGCTAGCCCTTGATTATGAAGGGATTTTCAAATTAAGGTGACCATGGTCTTAATATGTGCTCACCACAGCTTTCAATGCTTGAAGTTGATGTATCTGAAGAGGCGCGCTGAACCTGACATGGCCTTATCAATGAGCTGCTCACGGTGCTGAACTTCTAGCTTGCCTGTCGACTAAGTGCCTTGCCCGAGACATTGCTACATGTAGGAGGAGCACGCATTTTAAAGTTATAGTAGTGATAGTACAGTTGGTTCGAGCCATTTGGAAGCCGTCATGTGAAGGCCTATCTGAGTTCTCCTTCTTCTTCTCCGTATAAAAAGGGGCATATTGCTGACTAAGGAACGAGGCATATTGACATTGCCTCATCATCTCTATCGGAACACTTGATATACTTTTTATGCATGCATACAGCACGCCATGGAGAAGTCACATCCTCTCTGACACTTCATGTCTGAAAAGCTACTGATACAACATACTGAACTAGGGATATCTTCCATTGCCTCCTGTATTATTTACATACCATGGATGATTAGTTCAGTCATATTTCATCCAGCTGGCAACTCTGCATTGGAAATTTTAGTGGTATAACGTATTCTCTTGACCTTCAAACAGTAGTATAAAGCCGATATTTACTACTTTACACCCTCTGTCCTATGTTATTACTATTAGGTCATCCAGAAGTATTAAGGTAGCAGGAAGGGTTGGGCGTTTGTGGTTTCTGAGTCTGAGGGGGTTGGTGTCTGTTGACTGTGCTTTAAGAGAGACTAGGCATGGCGCCAGTCTCTCTTAAAGCACAGTCAACAGGCATTTGGTCTCAGTATTTGGGTTTTGATTGCCATGACTGTACCCCTGTAAAAGTCCGAGGAGGAGAAGTTTGGAATGATGAAAGCATTGAAGAAGAAGAAATGTTATTATTGAGGAAAGCAAAATTTATTATGAGACTAGAAGGCAGTGTCCTGACTTGATTATTTCGAAAATGGCGGTCTGAACACATTTAAAGGTGGAACATGGCATTTTATCGACTTTGAAGTGTTCCGCAGTTAAAGGGAGACTATAGGCAGCAGCTAGGTAGGCAAGATAAAGTCATACAAATTTGCCAATAGGGGTCAGTCATATCTCTAGGCATGGCGCCAGTCTCTCTTAAAGCACAGTCAACAGGCGTTTGGTCTTAGTATTTGGGTAAGTACAGAATCAAGGCAGCTCAGAGAGCAATGATTGAACGATGCTGTGGACAAGTCCAAGGATACTGCATCAGTCACGACCAACTTCTCATCAGAAAGCGTCACCACCAGCATATTCAATGTTCAATTCCAACCAGTACCAGTCCAATGCACGCCTGTCATGGTCAGCAGTGGTCAGCTTAGCGCGATATGGAACATTCTTTCGAAACTCAAGCGAGGGAAGTCTGCTCATTAGCCTATCTCGCGCACTGCTCCTTCTTGTCAAACATCGTAGTGAAATCGTGGTACAGTGGGGCGTCCTCGAGGATTGCAGCTGGTCGGACAGACGTGAGGTGGAATGTGGGCGGCTGCACTTCTTCGTTGATGTGCGATGGCAGATAGCACAGTTGTTGCGTTGCATGACAGCTGAAAGTGAATGTGATATCATAGAACTGAGGCGTTTGCCATGAGACTATAGGTGAAGTAGAAGGAAGGAGTGAAATGGGCCATCTTCCAGTGACTAATATACAGAGTAAGGGCACTGGGTGTTGTTAGATTCAGCATTGAATGTATTCCTCGTACAAGCGTGAATAGTGTGGACATACAGTGAGAGGTGAGAGACCCCTATTGACTACTTCTTGTAACTTTATCTTGGATAGTGCCCCTTTATCAAGACTGAAACCCACTGTGCGGGGCTAAGAAATTACCTTTATAATCCTAGTTGGATAACCACTGTGTAGATGATTTGAAGAGTGCTCTGTGGATGTGTGCCTGTAATGTCAATGAAAGTATGATGAGGTGATGACGATAGTGGAATGACGAAATATTGGAAAGAGATCTATTCCTAGAAGAACATATGTCCTGTTTTGACTAGGTGGCGCATTTTAGAATCAGCAGTGAGCACTGTGTGTAACATGGTGGAGGCAGCGGAGATAATAACTGTGTCGAAAGTATTGTTATAGGGCCTTCCCTAGGCCCATGGGGTTAAATTTACAATCCACGATTGAAAAGACGTAGTTTGATCGCATTCAACTATAAATACATTGAACAGTTGTGTTCCTTTAGTCAACCGATGACCTTTTGTTGGGCCATGATCGGGGATTGTAAACTGTAAATGTATTATGGACTGGGAGACGGGGGAAACACAAGTGAAACTGAAATAGACCAAAACAAGTGATTTTGGGGCTTTGGTTTAGACGCATGCCCCACATGCGCCATGCAGGATTATACGGTTCATGTGAACTTGTTGACATCTACATGATCTAGTGCTGTTATTGGTCATGGTACATGGTAGGCCTAATCATCATGGCTATATGTTTCACGAAAAGCTCGGAGTAAAATGAACTGCCGATGAATAATGATGTTGTTCATGTTTACCATGTTTGCTAGTACATAGCCATAGGGTATGCACTGGCCAGTGCACTTTCTGCACGTCGTCATGGTCATGTACGTGATACCTTGCATATTTTGTTTTTTGAATGCGCATGCTTTTTGGGCAAAATCACTTGTACCAACACTAATGAATAATGTCTTCTTATCCCTATGACTCCATACACAGTGAGGGCATTGTCCCATTCCCATCAAATGGTAACTTATTGTACCGTATTAGGGTGGAAGTTGGGGAGCAGATACCTACCGTTGCACGCCTGTCATAATCAGTAGTGATGAGCTTCGCGCGATATGGAACATTCTTCAGAAACTCAAGCGAGGGAAGTCTGCTCATTAGCATATCTCGCGCACTGCTCCTTCTTGTCAAACATCGTAGTGAAATCGTAATGGAAAACGTCTGGCTTTGCGCCAGACGTTGAGACTAATAAGTGAAGAACTAACAGGTAAAGAACTTCTACTTGCGCGAGACTGCTCTGATAAAATTATCATTGCAGAGACTACGGTGACGTACACATATATTTTTTACAATCAAAAATGCCCTCAAAAGACGAAATGGAATGATTATTTTATTGATATTTCCTACTATATACCTTCCAATTATCACTTTATACAAATAGATCGGCGTTAGGTCGCATGCTTTTCTTTCCTGGTGACACTATAAAGCAAAATAGTTGCAACCCCGTAAATGCGCTATAAGTCCAATAATAAGTGACGGTGACCCGTTATAAATGTTTCGCCAGCTTCGCTTTTTTGCCGCTACGCGGCGCGTTGGGCCCTTGCGTCCAGCTGAGTGCCAGGCCCGTGGGCCTCTTGTTCAATGAATGACTTTACAAATTTGGACAAACCTTTTAAATACTATTGCGAACAGAGAATGTAGTTTACGCTACGTCTTAACATTATAACAAAAGTCAGCCGCGGTACCCCAACGTGTTTAGGTTTGTTGTTGTTTATCTGCGATTTCATTGGTTGAGGTTTGTGGGGGCGTGACTTCCGAGAAATTTAGTGCATAGAGTCGGCCGATAGGTGGCTCTAGCTGTGCGTTTCAGAAAGCAGTGAATGATGCAGCGAGTTACAAAGAGATAATTTTAAGAATTACATAAAAATATGAGCTGAAAGTAACTCCACGCCATTTGAAAAGGTGGGTAACGAAGTCAGGCATTTGAAAAATATTCATTCGATGACTGATATCAGTTGGTCCATGACATTTAGACCAAGGGGATGAGTGGTTCGCAAAGTATAAATCCAGTATGATTCTTAAGCTAGCAGACGATTTTCTAGTGCATTAGTTCTCTCATTATTAGTTTGAGGTAACTTTTCAAGTCCATAGATACGGATGTCTTTAACAGAGTGATTACTGCTATTAAAGTATGTGCCAATAGACGTGGGTTTCTTATTGTTCATGCCAGAACGGTGTTCATTCATTCTGGTTTTGAGTGTCCTATTGGTTTGGCCCACATATTGATAGTTACATTTGGCACATTCAATGAGGTAGATGACCATTCTGAGTTGCACGTTATGTTTTGTTTGACATAATGTTTTTTGCCTGTGACTCTACTGGTTACTGAGTTTGATTTCTGCATATATTTGCAGTTGGCGCATTTTCTGTTGTTGCATTTGTTGCTGCCCTTAGGTGGTGGGGGTGCAAACGATAGGAGGGTTTGTCTTTCTGTTTCATTGATTGTGCCAGTGTTGGGTTTACAAAGTTTGTTTTCTTTGATATCGGCTCCTGTTAGATTGTCTCTCAGGTTCTTACATCTAAGGTAGCTGATGAGTGGTTTGGCGGAATTAAGGGCAGTCCTGAGTTTATCCGAGCTTTCGAGGATCTCCCAGTGTTTGTTCACTATTTCTCGTAAATTCGAAAGTGATGGATTGTACGTTGTAACTAGAGGAATGACAGTGTCTCTGCCCGTTTCTGTAGACTGTTTTTGCAGCAGAGTGTTTCTGTTTAGAGATCTGGCTTTGGCTATGGCTTCATTGAGGTCGTTAAGCTTGTACCTTCCGACATGCAGCATCCTGATGAGACGTTTGCTGTGTTGGTCGT
Organism: Lineus longissimus; assembly: GCF_910592395.1. Taxonomy (NCBI): domain Eukaryota; kingdom Metazoa; phylum Nemertea; class Pilidiophora; order Heteronemertea; family Lineidae; genus Lineus; species Lineus longissimus. Next base: position 13,803,539 of record NC_088308.1, on the reverse strand, counting down.
AGTCTTCAATGCATGAACAGATTCGGCGAGTCCTGATTGCTTGACTGTATGCAATACCTTTCTTGGTATGGCCTGGATGACAGGAGGTTGACACCAAATAGCTATGACAATCTGTGGGTTTAGTGAATAGGGAAGTTTCTATGTTGTTGTTGTCCCCAATACTAACAGTGACATCTAGGAAATCTACTGAGGTTTCACTGATGTTAGCTACATATTTGATGGTTGGATGGTGTTCGTTTATGTCTTTTATGGTTTGGTCTAGTTTGTCTTTGCCGTGTGGCCAGATCATGAAGATGTCGTCAAAAAATCTGACGTGCATTTGGGGTTTGTGGGGTCGGCCGTTCCAGAAGTCTGATTCCCATTTAGCCAAAAACAGGTTGGCATAAGATGGGGCCATGGATGTGCCCATGGCTGTACCTGATTTTTGTCGGTAGTGTTTGTTCTTGAAGCTCAAGTTGTTGGTTTTGAGTATGAGTTCAGCAGCATCTGTTAGGGTGTCTGTTGGGATCGTACATTGTTGTCTGGTGTGGAGATGTTCTTTCATGGCAACCAGGGCTTCATCATGGGGGCTATTAGTGTACAAGGATGTAACATCTAAAGTGACTAGGAGTGGTTTAGGTTCCGCCAGGTTTGGTGGTCCGAGATCAATGGTGTTTAGTTTATTAATAAAGTCTGTAGTGCCATTTGAGTGTAACTATGGCACATTTCTTAACCGCTAAAGCTATGAACTTGAAATTTGGTTCAAATGACTCCTTATGTCAAATCACAGAGGTCAATTGGCGTGAATAAGCACGTTTCATAACCATTTATGGAGCTATCAAGTTTGTGCCCGGACCCCCCCCCCCCAAGGGCCAGTCCTACGACGCTAAAATTTGTCGAGTCCCAATTGTTTTTGCACAACATGATAGTCGAAATTCCAACTAGTCTCATTTTTGGAATTCATAGTCGCACGAGTGACCGGTCTTTTCAAGTAGTCCATGGCATGAGTACGAGATGAAATGAAGAAACCGCCATGTCAACGCACAAGCTTTTCATTCTTTTATTATTTCAGCTCTTTTATTTGCATCAAATTACAATATTCAGCCATTGTATTGACGTTTTAAAATCTTTTTCAATCTTGTTTACATTGTCTTTGGTAGAGAATAGGCTTGACTAGTTAGGGGTCAGTCTCCACTCTCTTTTCAGAGAAAAGTGAGTCTCAAAGGTAAATTGTTATTCCAGGAGGTGAATCCTCTCCTGGTGATTTGTGTGAGACAGGTGAATCCATGACTAGTTCCCAACCTCAGTGATTTGGTGGACTGGCGAGTTAACGTCGAGTACCTGAGGTGGGGGTCTGGGCAAAAACTTGATGGCTGTATTAAGCTGTGAACTTGAAACTTGGTGCACTTGATCCACCATGTCAGGTAACCTCTGACACCGAAATTTTTTGTTGTTCATACTCTACCCAGGTCAGACTCTTGCATGTGTATTCTTATCGGACACACCCGAGGAAAAATTAATCTATTTATTATAGAAAAATGATTAGCTAGTTTACGTAGCTACACCTAGGTGGCACCCCAATACAGCCTCTGCCTCGTGAAAGCCGCCATTGCTCAGTACTTTTTCCTCAGCGCTTTGTTACAGAACTCGCCGGGTTTCTCCCGTAAATTCATCTAGATTAGAGCCGTTTCGGGTTAAAGAAGGACCTCCCGGGGACACCTTTCGGTTGAAGATATTCTCTGGAAGCAGATGAGATCCCTCCTTTTTCATTTTCTCCCCGTTTTTTATCTTTGTGAGTGGTTTTTATCCACTTAAATTATATAAAGTTCCAGTATCTTCCCGGGCTTCTGGTCACGTGACCAAAAAAAGAAAAAGTTCACCCTGCTGCGTAGCTTTGGTATATATATGTAAAATTGTTTTATATTATCAGAATATATTAGGATGGTTTTATTCCAGTCCTTCTTATCTTCGTTTCTCTTTTCCCTGGGGTTTCCGCCGTGCCTCCTGGCCCTCCTTCCCTTCAGGATTGGTGATGGCCGGTCGTCCGGTGTGTCGGGGATTCATAGTCCCCACCCCGTTCCTTCCCCGGGTCAAGGTACTGACAAGTCAGTCCCTGTTGGGTCGGGCAGTTCCTTCTCCCAGTACTTCCGGGAAGAAGTTGAAAAAGTCTGTGCGGAGAGGGCCTAGAAAGCCTGGTCGGGGAAGTCTTTGTCTCCCCCTCCCTTTCCTCCGCCGGGACCCCCGCTCTTCAGCGGCGAGGTCCCCAGGGCTCTGGAGAGGTTTTGCCCTCACCCGACCCCGTCTCGCAGGCTGGGAGCCCCCCTTCGGGGGTGTGCCCCCTGGGGAGGTCTCGTCGTGGAGCATCTTTGCCCCTGTCTTAGGGATGCTCCGCGAGACTTCGTCCACCCCCCTTCTTCAGCGGGCAGGACTCCCGTGGGGACTCTCGGGCAGCGCGGATCAGGGTTTGAAGTTTGACCAGTTCCTCCAGCTCTCCAACGTTGAGACCCCTAGATCTGCTCCCGGTCTTTTCAGGCCGGTGAGCAGTGCCTCCCCGGGTTTGAGCTATCTGTTCTTACAGATGTGCTCCCGTCCCCCTCCGGGGCTTTCGATGGGGTTGCGACAGCACACATCCTTGGGCGTAACTGGCACTGCCAGTCCCCTCCCATCGTCTGCGGTTGCCTCGGGGGACCACCATCCCTTCACCATTGGACGGGCGGCATGCCAGACTCCTCGTCCCTCCCTAGGGACGACGGTTCCTCCTTTGGTGGTGCAGGGCCGCGGTTCACAGCCCTGTCCCTGCCGCCCTTTTCCTTGCCGGGAGGTGTCCTGCCTGGTTTAGGCAGGGGCTTGGTGAGGGCGCATTATGCGTCTTGGGTGTGGTTAGGCCGACCGTTTCGCTGGTACGCCCCCGTCCTGTCGCGTCTGGTCATGCTGGGTTGAGGAGGGGTCGGTTTCACAGACTCGCCCCCCCCCCCTCTCCAATGCCTGCCCCATGGGAGACCTTTCTGGACCCTCGTCCGAAATCATCCGCTGGCCTTACAGCTGATCAGAGACAGATGATGTAGCGCCTCACGGATCACCTGGAGAGTAAAAATCTCCGGGATCAAGCAGTGACGCGCCAGGGCAAGCGGCCGGTGGCTTTTGACCTAGGTCATCAGCCTATGGAATGTGAATTATCCAACTCACATTCTCCTTCCGGCCCGGCCTCGCAGGCCGATTTCCCCTCGGGGAGTCAGGACCCCAGCATGGTGGCGGGCATGCGCGATCTTCGCGCTCTAGTTCGCAGTATGTGCCACTAGAGTCTTGTCCTCTCCCGACAGTTAAGCGCTTGGTCTCGGGTATGGTCCCCTTCGATCTCTTTGGGAATTCCTCCGAACAGGAACCGGACGCGGTCCCGGACAGGGCAATCAAAGAGTTGCCCCCGTCCCCGACCCTGATTCGAGCCTCCACTTGGTTGGACTTGGCTCTCAGGGACACAACTCCGTCCTGCGGGGGTCACCAGCGCGCCTTGGTCTCGACTTAACCGTCGACCGGACCGGGCGCCTGGACGCAGGCTGGGAAGCGCTTCACCACCTCTTCCCCCCTCGAGCCTTGCGTATCGAGCCTTACTATCAGGTCCCTCCGTCGGGATATGATCTGGTGTCTTTGTCTCCTCTTAAGGATGACATTCAGCTCACCGGGTTAGTACCCCCCAAAGCACTTGCGTCTCTGTCCGTCAAGGACACGAAGAGCAATGAGGCCCTGGCCAAGGAGGCTCAGGTGGTGTTGACGTATGCCGATCTGTCCCTCTGTGCTCTGTCCAGGTCGTTGGCAGCCGACGCGTCAGAGGACCAGCGCATTCTTGCCCTGTCCCTCCAACAGTCTCTGCAGCACACCAGTGATCTGGCCGCGAAGCAGGCTGCTAACATGGTGCTTAAGCACCGGGACCTGCTTATTGAGGGGTTAAGCATGGTCCGTGCCCGGTTTTTGCGGGGGGCGTTAAGGACCGCCCCGTTGGGTGGCCCTTTCCTATTCAACGACTCCATCCCGGACACCTTAGGTGCCCAGATGCATTACGGAGACTAATTCGGCTCCTAAGTCCTCCCCCGCCTGTGGTCCTCTTCTTGGTCCGCGGGCAGGTTTCGCCAAGCGGAGAATCGACACCCCGAGGCCCCTCGTGGGTCCTCGTCCTTGCGGGGCTCCTCTTCCTTTCGTGCCCCAGGGCAGGCAGAGACTGAGGCTCTCTCCCGCCGCTACAATAAGCGCCTCCCTCCGCTCCTCAGGTATGGGCGGGGGTGGCGGGCAGCCCAAGCGACCCTTCCAAGGTAAGAGGGGTCTTGGGGGCAAACACAATTGACTTTTTAGTCCATCTTCCTGCGCCTACAGGTGGCGCCCCCACGGATGTTGCTGTGGGGGGCAGGCTGCGCCATTTCACGGCCTTTTGGGATCAGTGGTGTCAAAAGGACTCCCACTTACCGGGTATGCTCTGCCACAGTGTCCGTTTGGACTTTTCTCATCCCCCTACGACAACAATCCCCACCCCGGTCGTCCCCCCTAGACCCTGCCAGGGCTGTAGCCCTGCACACAGAGGTTCTCTCCCTCCTCCAGAAGGAGGCTGTGAGTGTGGTGGACAATCATTCCTCCCCAGGCTTTGACAGCCACATCTTCTTGGTCCCCAAGAGGTCTGGGAAGTGAAAACTGGTCATCGATCTGACCAGCTTGAACCGGTTCCTTCGGGTGCCCAGCTTCAAGATGGAGCCAACCAGATTGGTAGCAGCTGCGGTGCAGCCCAACGATTGGGAATCTCGCTGGATCTTCAGGACGCGTATTTTCACATTCCTATCCATCCAAATGTTCTACCCTTCCTTTGGTTTTACTTCGAGGGAAAGGTCTATCAGTTCCAGGCCCTTCCTTTCGGCCTGGCTTCCACGCCGCTTATTTTCACTACAGTCGTCGAGGCGTTCGCCGCGCCTTTTCACGCCATGGGCTTCAAGCTCCATTGCTATCTCGACGACTGGCTGCTACGTTACCTTGCTCTTTGCCGTCTTGGAAAGCAGGATCCATCCTAGGACTGTGTCTTCGTGGGTGTGCTCTTTCGCACACAAGAGGGCCCCCCGCCAGACCGGATTCTCAAGATCTGATCCCTGGTCGGGGTATTTCGCCGTCAAGACAGCGTCTCAGCTCGACAGTTTTTGTCTCTGCTGGGCCTGCTCAATTCGGCGGCGGACCAGGTCCCTCTCAGCCACCTGTACATGCGCCCCCGCCAGCTTCTCCTTCTCTCGAGTTGGCGTCCCTTTTCGGACCCTCTCGATCATCAAATTTCGATCCCGAATTCTCTCCTGGAGGAGGTCTGGAGGTTGTGGGGGTCTGAGACGGAGCTCCTTCGCGGAGTGCAGCTCAATCCTCTGTCCCCTCAGATGTCCCTGTTCACGGACGCCTCCCTCTATTGCTAGGGCGCCCATCTGAACCAAGGACACGTGGTCAGCAGTGGATTCGTGCCTCTCGATGAATATTCTCGAGATGCAGGCTGTCATCCTGGCGGTGAGGGCCTCACGTCTGGGTTAAGGGGTCACAGTGTTTCTCTCTTCTCCGACAATTCGACAGTGGTCGTTTATATCCGGAGATAAGGGGGGACTTGGGAGCTCCTGCAGCTTTGTCGCCGCTTGGACATTCAGCTCCTCCCCCGTCACATCCTAGGGAAGAGGAACATCCTTGCCGACGCCTGGTCAAGACAGAATGGACCCTTCACCGCGAAGTGGTCTCCCGCCTGGTGGGGAAGTCGGCCTCCTGGGACGGCCTGAATGCTTATGCATTCCCGCCAACCCCTCTGTTGCTTCCGGTACTATACAAAGTGGCCAGTTCTCGGGTCAGAGTTTGGCTGATAGCCCCATGCTGGCCGAACCAGGCTTGGTTCCTGGTCCTGCTGGAGCTCCTGACGGACCACCCCCGCCGTCTACCAGGGTGGGACTGTCTGTTGTATCACCCAATCGGTCTACCCTTGCTTCATACGACAGCAAGTGGGATGTCTTTCGAGACTAGTGTAGGGAGCACGGAGTTTCTCCGGTCGCTCCCTCTCTTCCCAACTTCCTCGACTTCTTCAAATTCGTATTCTCAGTCCGGAAGTTTTCGGTTCAGAGGTGAAGAGCTATAGCTCTGCCATTTCGGTCACTTTAAAGTTGACCGATTCCTGGTATCCGTCTTGGGATGACGCTGTCTCATCTTTGCTTCGCAATATGTGTTTGGAGCGTCCTCGTTCCATTCAGTGTACCCTCAAATGGGATCTCGCTGGTGCTTAGGGCTCTCATGAAGTTTCCGTTTGAGCCTATGCACCAGGCAGATTTTACTTTTAAGATCGTTTTTCTCGTGGCTTTGGCCACGGTGCATAGACGGTCCGAGCTCCATGCCTTAGCCTTTGATAGATTGGCTTTTAATGAGAGGGGCGCGGTCCTAGAATTTGTCCCAGGTTTTCTTGCTAAGAACCAGGCGCTGCACACCTTCAGGCACCCGGTTTTCATCCCCTCCTTGTCCGCTACGGTCTCTTGGGATCTCCCGGACAGAACTCTCTGCCCGGTTTGGGCATTGAATTTCTATTTTGATGAGACCAAAGAACATGCCGTTCGCCTCGGCAGAAAGCGCCTCTTTGTGTCTTATCGAGAGGGTTTTACTAGGGAGATAGCCGCTGCTACGGTCGCTAGATGGTTAGTGGCCACCATCCGGCTGGCCTATTCTATGACTCTCGTTTCTCCAGATCTTCGCCGCCTGGGCGCCATAATGGCCCACGAACTTAAAAAGTGTGATATCTCGCTTGTTACTGATTCATTTTTGATAAAGATTTTATGGTAGGTTCTCTTAGGTCTCACTAGCCGGTGCGGAGGCCAGGCGTACCTGTCTTCAAAAATGATGCGACGTCTTTTTATGTGTACCCATGTTCCCGCGGCTCTAGACTTGGCAGTATCTTATTCTCACACAAACCTAAGCATTTCTGAATAGCTTGTTACTTCTAGATTACATCTGGCTAAGTTTCAACCTAGTCTAGACATACAGTCATGCATAGGCTGATGCAGCACAATGCATGAGACACCCTGTATGTCAACACAAATTTGAAAAATTACTCGTTTATGCCTTATAGTTTCAAGATTAACAAGGATGGAGAAAAAAAGATTTCATACAAATCTACTCATCACCTTGAGGAAGCCAACTGACAGATATTTCAATCTTTTATATAAAAATAGGCTGTCGTTGCGGCTTTTGTTTGAGTTTTTTGTCCTCGAAATTTTACCTTGAGAATATTTGCAATCTCACAGGAACCAGTCTATGTCAACTTCCTGTTTAGGTATAAATAGCATTCAGGGCCTGCTCACAGCGTAAGTGCAGAGAAGAAGGTGGTATTTTCCTCAAATAATCGTCAGAGCTACCCTTTCACAAAATATCTCGGACATTTACATTTGAACAAGTAGCAATAGGGATAGGGTAGGCCCATCTGTATCCATGGTTATCGCCCGAGAGGTCAAATGAGGTAAATTGGCCTTTAGAGTGTAACTATGGCACATTTTTTAACCGCTAAAGCTATGAATTTTAAACATAGTACACATGACCCCCTAGGTCAGATGACCCTATGACACTGAGTTTCAGTACGATCTGATTCTCAGCTTGGCCATCTGGAGGCCAAAACTAAAAAAAAGGTAAAAAAGTGCAGTATCTTGCTTATCGAGACTTGTTATATCCGCACTTTCGGAGAAAGTTCGGATATATTGTTTTTATCAGGATTGTCCGTCCGACCGTCGGGCTGTCCGTCCGTCTGTATGTCACACTCTTGTGACCTCTCTACATTCTGAACGAGTTTGCCTGGACATTTCATAATTGGTGTCCACGTGTATCGGGTGAATATCAAGGCCAAGTTCGATAATGGCTGATTTCGCACACAAGATGGCTGACTGTCGACCATTTTGTTGTAAAACTTGCAAATGCCTTGTGACCTCTTTACATTCGAACGAGTTCGCCTAGACATTTCATATTTGGTGTGCACGTGTTTCGGTTGATATCAAGGCCGAGTTTCATAATGGCTGATTTCGCACTCTAGATGCACAGCTGTTTCAGCTAGAATAGAAACGCAAGTTTAATCAGACGGCACCAGACGCCGCTTTTTGGTTCACCGTAGGGGAGTCTATACAATACCGCAGTGTCCGTCGTCCGTCGTCGTCCGTCGTCGTCGTCGTCGTCGTCGTCGTCGTCGGCGTCGTCGTCGTCGTTGTCGTCGTCGTCGTCGTCGTCCGTCGTATCCTAGTTCAAAAACAGTGGCACGTTTCTTAACCGCTAGGCCTATGAACTTAAAACTTTGTACACATGACCCCCTAGGTCAGATGACCCGTGACACTAAATTTCTGTCCGATCTGATTCTCTACTTGGCCACCAGGGGGCCAAATGTGGATATCTAAAAAGTGTGATATCTCGCTTATTAGTGACTTGTTTTCGATGAAACTTTTGTTGTAGGTACTCATAGCAAATATACATCTTATATCATACGGGTTTTTAATTTGACCTACTTTTCAAGGTCACAGAGGTCAAATGGCGTAAATTGGCCGTTAGAGTGTAAACTATGGCACGTTTCTTAACCACTAAAGCTATGAACTTAAAACTTTGTACACATGACCCCCTAGGTCAGATGACCCGTGACACTAAATTTCTGTCCGATCTGATTCTCAACTTTGCCACCAGGGGGCCAAAAGTGGAAATCTAAAAAGTGTGATATCTCGCTTATAAGTGACTTGTTTTCGATAAAATTTTTATGGTAGGTACCCTTAGGAAGAATACATCACATATCGTACGGGTTTTCAATTTGACGTACTTTTCAAGGTCACAGAGGTCATATGGCGTAAATTGGCCGTTAGAGTGTAAACTATGGCACGTTTCTTAACCACTAAAGCTATGAACTTGAAACTTGGTACATATAACCCCCTATATCACATAGCCTCTGGTGCTGAATTTCAGTTTGATCTGATTCTCAACTTTGCCACCAGGGGGCCAAAAGTGGAAATCTAAAAAGTGTGATATCTCGCTTATAAGTGACTTGTTTTTCGATAAAATTTTTATGGTAGGTACCCTTAGGAAGAATACATCACATATCTTACGGGTTTTTAATTTGACCTACTTTTCAAGGTCACAGAGGTCATATGGCGTAAATTGGCCGTTAGAGTGTAAACTATGGCACGTTTCTTAACCAGTAAAGCTATGAACTTGAAACTTGGTGCATATAACCCCCTACATCAGATAACCTCTGATGCCAAATTTTGGCTCGATCTGATTCTTTATTCGGCCACCAGGGGGCCATGATGGAAAAAGTAAGAAGTGCAATATCTTGCTTATTTTTAGTGATTCGTTTTCAATAACATTTTTATGGTAGGTTCTCCTAGCAAGGATCCATCACATATCATATGAGTTTTTGATCTGACCTGCTTTTCAAGGTCACAGAGGTCAAATGGCGTAAATTTGTCGTTTGATTGTAAATATGGCACGTTTCTTAACCACTAAAGCTTTGAACTTGAAATTTGATACACATGACTCCCTACGTCATGTAACCTCGGACACCGAATTTCGATCTGATCTGGTACTCAACTCGGCCACCAGGAGGCCAAAACTAAAATAGGTAAAAAGTGCAATATCTCGTTTATTATTGACTTGTTTTTGATGATATTCTTATGGTACTTACTCCAAGCAACGATACATCACATGTCATACCGACTTTGGTTTGACCTATATACTATACATGTACAATGTGTCTTAATCTGGATGAATTACAAAGCACCAAATATCTATACGGTGAGCACAATGGCCCCTGGCCGTTTCATTAGGGAGGTGCTGGCATGAAGGTGTTAATTGCTACCCCAATAAACAACCCAGTTCCTCACCCCAACCGCTTAAGGATTACATAAAAGGCCTGAATCCACCCATGTATGCCCCTTAATTGTGTTAGTAGTAATTAAGATTGCATGCGTTTATTAGAACCAACTTGACCTGAACCAAGCTTTGTGTATTATATTCCGGCTGCCATCTTGGATAGGCTTGGGCCTGCACTGTGTAGTGTATAAAAGATGACTTTGATGGAGTTTTTCTGTAAAAATATTGATGATTGTTTGCACCTCTATTATGTTTCAGCCCAGATACCAATTCTTCTGTAAAAAGCATTTTAATATTCTGCATATAACATAGCTTTGTATGGCTGTGATTAGTTTAGGTTTGCACTCAGGCAAAGACAAATAAAAGGCATTTTAAAAGGGCCTACTTCGTTATTCGTTGTGAAGAATGGTCGTCATTTGAAAATGCCATGCCCATTACTTATGTTGTGGTATGAAAGATTGGTGCCCTGTTGTACACAAATGAGACAAATAGTCGCAAAGAACAGGTCTTAACCTATAGTATATATAGGCAGGACAAATGTGTCCTATTGTAGGCCTACCAAGATGAGACAGTTAGTTGCAAAAATCGACAGGTCACAACCTATGATATCATAGGCAGGACAACGGGTGTCTCATCCAGCTTGGGGTCTTGTAATTCCGGGAGTGAAGTTGAGACAACAGTCACCAAGGACATGTCACAACCTTTATTATCATAGGCAAGGGATGTAGTTGTCTCATCCGGCTTGAGGCCTTGTTATTCCGAGAGATGAGACAACAGTCACAGAGGACATTATATGTTACAACCTTTATTATCATAGGCAAGGGATGTAGTTGTCTCATCCCGCTTGAGGCCTTGTTATTAAGAGAGATGAGACAACAGTCACAACCTATCTTTTATATGCAGGGTATGTAGGTGTCTCATCCAGCTTGGGGTCTTGTTATTCCGAGAGATGAGACAACAGTCACAGAGGACAACATATCAAGGCAGTACCAGTACACAAAAATTAAAAGTCATGATTTCAATGTACACAATATTATTATTATTAATTATTCACAATATGCATTTAATTTACATTCAATAGACTCATACATTCAAAAAATGATAATACAAAGTTCACATCTTCATTTTCCTTGCTATAGAAGTTTCAACTTTAACTTTCTTTTAATCAAAGTGACAGACAAATGAAGGTGCGCACTGTTCCTGTATAGTCCTCAATTTGGAAATGATGTTCATCAACTTGACTAAGAACGGTTCCAAGATAAACGTTTGAGTCCAATCTGAACAAACACGTGTCGCCGACATTGAATATACGTTTTCCTGATTTGTCAGTGGATTTCTTGGACTTCTTGCGTTTACGACCGAAATATCGCTAATGACCGCCTGCACCAACTTTCGAATCCAACCGAGCTTTTTTCTGAGGAGGGAAGTCACCATCATCATTCCTAGTCAGGTCCATTTTGAAGATGAGTATACCTGGAATTGTAAAGGCGAGTGTAAACATAATGGCAGTGGCTAAATGGGGAAGGGGGGGGGGTAACTGGGGGTGGCTCCAACAGACACAGCTTCTATTCTAATTCAATTCTGACACTGACCAGTGTTGAATCTAGAGAAAGAAAGGAAGTATCCTACAGATGTCCACTTTTTCAATGTAGATTCAAATAATATTTAATTGCAATCAAAATAGCCTCGGAACTTACCATCAGTCCAAAATCAGAGTAGTAATCACGCCTGTCTATAATGTCGGTTGCATTTCTGGTGACACATCTTGGAGGCTGAACCTGAAATAAAGAGTAATTTATTAGAATAGAATACATGCATACAAAGCCTACGGGAATACAGTATAATGATTTCCATCATCTGTTTGTGAATACATAGATGAAGGGAAACATCGCTTAACTTACCACTTATCTTGTTCACTGCCGGATCAATGATGTCGACGTACTGGGCCTATATACATGTAGCCTCTCGAATCAACTAAAGCATCACATCAGCCGGATTAAGTCGAGAAGTTATCTGCAGTACACACCATGCAACCAGCTGAAATTAAAGAAAAAGGCATTTTAGTAACTGAAGGAATGTTTACCAGTCAACAAAAGGCACTGTTTTGGCATCACCCTGTACAAAAATACCACAACAAACTGGAATGTGGGTCAATGGGCGAGTTCATTTTGCTAACAGGTTGATAATATACCAAGAACTTTTCTATATTTGGCGAATTCTTAAGACTATATTTATCAATTACATCTGTAAAGATATTTTCAACATAAACTATGGTATATGCTAACTCATGGCTTGTTCATAAGCACGATCATGACTTATTATTGTACTATTACCCATGCTGTACCCCTTTCACCAAAATAGACCCGACAATCGAACTTCAAAACTCAACTATTTTTAGACATTTGTTTTTCAAATGCATTTTCTGCATGAATATACAGCAAACTAACATAAAATAGATATATATTTTAAAAGTAAAGATTTAAATGAATACTGGAAGTAACACGTTTGGCTAAATAACGATCAAGGGAATTCGATATTGTACGATGAACTTGGCACCCCATCTCAATCTCCGCTGCAAGTCGGCCATTTTGAATTTGAGCAGATCAAAGTTCGAGAAATTTCAGAATAAACGCACGATTCTGTACGAAACTGAAATGAGTTATGCAAAACAGCCGGGGTATTTATGATATATGATATTATGCCTACCCGGCTATCTAGTCTTGAAGAATTCCGAAATCTGTAACTTGTCGAAAAATCGATAAAAAACATGGAAATCGCCACTGTTTCGTTAATTTTGGTCCAAATTTCATGAAATTTTCAAGCCGGGTGAATGGTCATGTGACACAACTTATGAGCCAATGAAAACCGTCGTATCTAATTCGAGCACGTGTACAGAAGCGCGCTGATGTTTGAACGATGCATTAACCCTTTGGCTGAATGGGTATTGCGATAATGTGTGAGATGTGTATTGGCGACAATGTTTACATAGCGGTTAACAGGCTTTTCGCATGGACCAATCGTTGGGCAGCAGGCTAGTAGGCAGAATGGTTTATTTCGATGTCATGTTTAGGCTTAGCTGAAACAGCTGTGGATGGCCGACTGCCGGCCATTTTGTTGTAAAACTTGTAAATGCCTTGTGACCTCTCTACATTCTGAACGAGTTCGCCTAGACATTGCATATTTGGTGTGCACGTGTATCGGGTGAATATCAAGGCCAAGTTCGATAATGGCTGATTTCGCACTCAAGATGGCCGACTGCCAGCCATTTTGTTGTAAAAATTTGAAATCCTTTGTGACCTCTCTACGCTCTGAACGAGTTCGACTAGACATTTCATATTTGGTGTGCAGGTGTATCGGGTGAATATCAAGGCCAAGTTTCATAATGGCTGATTCTTCAAGATTGTAAGTCAAACATCAATTGTTCTTCTTACTAACAAACCAATACTCAGAAAATTATGTTCAACAATGTACTGCAGACCTGCCAACCTGTTACGATTTTCCATATTTAGTACGGATTTTGGCCGAAAAACGCATTTTAGTACGGCGTTACGGAATTGCTATGAAAAATACCATTTTCAAAAAAAAGTTCAATTTTTTTTCATTTCGTTGATTTCATTTTGTTGATTTCTGTGCACCGCCAAGTCTCGCGCAAATCACATTAACTTTTTAGCTCACCTCTTAGCAGAGGTGAGCTTATCCCATACCGTGGCGTCCGTCGTCCGTCGTCGTCGTCGTCGTCGTCGTCGTCGTCGTCGTCGTCGTCGTCGTCGTCGTCGTCGTCGTCGTCGTCGTCGTCCGTCGTCCGTTAGCAGGGCACGTTTCGTAACTGTTAGAGCTATTGAGTTGAAACTTGGTACACATGTACCATTATGTAATGACACCTTGGAGACCAAGTTTCGGTCCGATTCGTTTCATGGTTTGGCCACCAGGGGGCCAAATGTTAAAAGTGAAAATATGCAATATCTCCCTTAATAGTAGCCGGGAAATTTTGAAAAAAATATGGTAGGTACTTCTAGCAAAGGTGCATCATATATCCTCCGGGTTTTTGATTTGACCTCCTTTTCAAGGTCACAGAGGTCAAATGGTGTAAATTGGCCGTTAGGATGTAACGATGGCACGTTTCTAAACTGCAATGGCTATTGATACCAAATTTGGTACACATTTACCCCTTAGTCAGGTGATCTCAGGGACCGAAGTTTGGTCCAATATGATTCACCACTTGACCACCAGGGGGCAAAATCCAAAAACCTTAAAAATGTGATTATTCCTTAACTTCTTGCCCGATTGCCACCAATTTGATATCATGGGTACATCTAACCACCATACAGTATATGTCACACAGGTTTTTAATTTGACCTTCTTGTCAAGGTCACAGAGGTCAAATGGCGTAAATTCGCCGTCAGGCCGTAACTATGGCACGTTTCTTAACTGCAATGACTATTGATCACAAATTAAGTACACATGTACCCCTTGGTCAGGTGATCTCAGGTACCGAAGTTTGGTGCGATCTGATTTGCTGTTTGGCCTCCAGGGAGGGGGCCAAATCCTAAATTCTTCAAAATGCCATTATTCCTAGTAATGACTTGCCCGATTGGCACCAATTTTATATCATAGGTACATCTAATTCTAACAACCATTCAATGTGTTACCCGGGTCTTCTTTGATTTGACCTACTTTTCAAGGTCACAGAGGTCGAATGTATTGTAAATTGGCCATTTTGGGGAAATTGTAATTGCTTGGACCTACATCAAACCTAACACTACATGACACAATACCATGCTCTTTATCCATCTTTCCTCCACATGAGGTGAGCACAATGGCCCTGGCCATTTCATTCAAATACATTGGCATTATGATACTGCCAGCGTTTCTCCTGCGTTGCACACGACTCACTCTCAGATTACAATATGGCGGATTTCGAGTTTGACGGCTTGAATTTGATGCGATTTTCAAGAGATTGGACTTTATCAGTGCTTATCAAGGAACAAAAAACCTACTGAAAGTTTGTGATAATGAGTCATTTATGTGTTACTGAAAGACCCCCCAAAATACTGAAAAAGTGACAAATTCAGGGGGAAAATACTGAAAAGGGTATTTAGGGGTTGGCAGCTCTGGTACTGGTACAGAGCATAAGAATTAAGGTGTGATTCCATACATGTATCTGTACTAATCAGCGGCAGTCTCTCGCTATAGAAATATACCATATCCATTGTTAAGCGGCAGTCTCTCGCTATAGAAATAGACTACCCACAATTATAATAAAAGCTACTCCAATCATCACCTTTCTTCTTTCTTCTATTCTATTCCATTCCATAACACCACCATTAACCTGATCTCACCAAAGTGCGGATATACTAGCGTTTGCCAGCAAACGCGGTACCTCTAGTTTATGATGATATTATTATGGTAGTTGCCCCCAGCAATGATACATCAAGTGTCATACCCACTTTGGTTTGACCTATATCTATACATGTAGCATAATTCTTTACCAGGATTAGTTAATTCCTAAACACCAAATATCTATACGGTGAGCACAATGGCCCCTGGCCATCTGAAATGTATCATTTAAAGAAATATATTGATTGCCTCTACTTATTTTTAGTCAATATCCTCATTATTAAGTTATTGATTGGATATTTAGAAAATTAATTCTAATGGTAAATGAGAAAGAAGAGAGAAAATGCTCCTAACTCATAAACTGTTGGAGACTTATTGAAAAGCTTGTAGGTTTGGTTAGAATGTATAATTTAGTCCAAGGTAGATATGTCAGTCATGAATGATATAGAAAAGGGGACTGGTCTACCTTCCCCCCACATGCGGGGGCACCACTGGAGGGGGGCAAGCATTTTTGTTCCTGTATTACTTTATATCCAAAGGGTCTGGTCTACTCCCCCCCCTCACCGGAATAAAAGGGGTGAGGGTGCAGAAGTTCAAGAATTTTTCATGAAATCTCTTTAATTGATTCTATCTTTTGATAATGGTTTGGAGTCCATACCCTTAATATTAAGCGATTGCTTGGATATTTAGAAAATGAGATAAATAGTAATGTAAAAGAATTGTTAGAGAATGCTCGTAGCACCTAAACCGTTGTATATTTGGATAAAATGTGTGATTTAATCAGTTGATGCTTGGACAGGGAATGTATGTCTGTCATGAATGCTATAAAAAAGGCGACTGGTCTACCTCCCCCCGGATATGGGGCTTGTTAGAGTACTTGCATATCCTGGCTAATCTAGCTAGCCTTTTTGTTCTCATTGGTTATCTATAAAATTCAAATGTCTCATTCACTTTTGAAATAAAAAGGGACTGATCTTCTCCCCTCTACCTCTCCCATGGAATGGTGGGGGGGGGGCAAGTTAAAAATTTGTACATGAATGTTGTACCAGCTCTGTCTTTTGACATTAGTTTGGAGTCAATATCCTCACTATCTAGCAAGAATTTGGATAGCTACAAAATCGAATCAATCATAAAATATAAATGGTAAATGTGAAAGAATTGTGACAGAAAAATGCTCATGCTCCTAAACTATTGGACTTTGTAAGTAAGAAACCAGCAAAGCAAACCTTGTCAGTTCAGCTTAAGTGCATGTTTCATCTACTGATCTATCTATCATGTTTCATCTATCAAACAAGGTAGATATGTCTGTCATGAATAATTCAAAAAGGGGACTGGTCTACCTCTTTCCCAATAAATCAGCTGACTGCTAGACCTATGGGCCTCTTGTTTACATTATTCAGCCCTGTCAGTGTTAGACATGCGCATTTAGTGCTGGGTACTTGCAGCAATAAAATCATGTGATTTGCATAAAGTCAGGCAGCCTTTATCACCGAACACATTGGAGCATTCTAAAATGTGGAATGGTGAGACGAATGCTGCCATGATTTAAGTTAAGAAATTGATTGATTTGATAAAATGTCACTCCATAACTTGAAAACACTTCCCATACTTGAACTGATTAAAACAGTAACATTTATATAAATCTTCTCATGTGTCAGAGGTGTCAAACCTGACATCAAGGGTGCCGCTGATTGAAATTTTCTTTGGTGATGGTGGGATAATTGGTGGTAAATGTGAACGTCATAATTTAGCAAAGGTGAGAACAACTTTATTCATTAAATTGCAAATGAAAACAAAACACAGGTCCCATGAGTGGTCATGTTACCTTGGTTCCACTGTCATCATTAAAACCGAATATTATCTCGAACTACCAAAGAAGCAGCTACTGTCCTCCAAACAAGAAAATGCAGCCCCCTTCAGTACTTCCAGTAAATTCCAAACCACCTGGACGTTTTGGAATATATGAAATTTTGTTAACACTTTGACAGACTGATTATTAGGTCTGTTGCAACATGAATATATCAACAGTTTTTGCAGTGAAATGTCTCATCTTACAAAATAGAGGATTTGAAAGCACTCTCGTTGCATTAATCTACAAAATATAGTGTTTCAATATTGGTCATAGTCTTGTCTAAATGTTGTTGAAATCACTTCAGGGTGACTGGAGGAAGGTTCCTTTTGAAAACTGGCTTGTTCCAATCATCAATATGGCCCCCAGGGCGGTGTTCTTGAAATCGGTTTCCGTCAATTACGAGAACGATTTTTCTGATCAAATTCATTTTTATGCCCCCGCCAATTCGTAATGCATTGCAGAGGCATTATGTTTTTACCGATGTCCGTTTGTCCCGTCTGTGCATTGGGGCGTCTGTGCATCCATTAGCCATCTGTAAGCTTATCGTTTCCGCTCATTTTAACGAGAATGCTTTGAGTAATAACAATGTAACTTTTTATGTGGGTAGAAAAAGATAACGTGTACAGCGGGCATTACAGACCAATAACTCTTTCACGATGTCAAATAAACCCAGTCAGCTATGACACCAGCTGCCTGGGGTTGTCTGAAAAACACTTCACTTTCCTAATACACCAACTCAATGTGCTCACGGGGGCATATGCCACGCCTGGCATTGCTCTTGTTTTTTTGGCTCACCGTAGGGAAGTCTATACAATACCGCAGTGTCAGTCGTCCGTCGTCGTCTGTCGTCGTCGTCGTCCGTCGTCCATCGTCGTCGTATCCTGTTTCAAATACAGTGGCACGTTTCTTAACCGCTAAGCCTATGAACTTGTAACTTTGTACACAGGACTTCCTTGGTCAGATGACCTGTGACACTAAATTTCGGTCCGATCTGATTCTTAATTTGGCCACCAGGGGGCCGAATGTAGATATCTAAAAAGTGTGATATCTCGCTTATTAATGACTTGTTTGGAATGAAATTTTTGTGGTAGGTACTCATAGCAAGGATACATCATATATCATACGGGTTTTTAATTTGACCTACTTTTCAAAGTCACAGAGGTCAAATGGCGTAAATTGGCTGTTTCAGTGTAACTATGGCACGTTTTTCAACCTCCACAGCTATGAACTTGAAACTTAGTACATATAGCCCCCTATACCATATAACCTCTGGTGCTGAATTTCGGTCTGATCTGATTCTCAACTTGGCCAACAGGGGGCCGAATGTGGATACCTAAAAAGTGTGATAATTCGCTTATCAAAAACTTGTTTTTAATAAAACTTTCGTGGTGGGTACTCATAGCAAGGATACATCATATATCGTACAGGTTTTTAATTTTAACTACTTTTCAAGGTTGCAGAGGTCAAATGGCATAAATTGGCTGTTTCAGTTTAACTATGGCACGTTTCTCAACCGCCACAGCTATGAAACTTGAAACTTGGTACATATAACCCCCTATATCAGATAACCTCTTGTGCTGAATATCGGTCCGATCTGATTCTCAATTTGGCCACCAGGGGGTCGAATGTGGATATCTAAAAAGTGTGATATCTCGCTTATTGATGACTTGTTTTCGATAAAACTTTTGTGGTAGGTACTCATAGCAAGGATACATCATATATCATATGAGTTTTTAATTTGACCTACTTGTCAAGGTCACAGAGGTCACAACGCAGACACAGATATGGCCGAAATTGCATGTTTTGTGTTTTTCGTGTTGTGGCAATCCAAAGGTCGTGAGTTCAAACCCCGGTCAGGGACGGCCAAAATTTTTTTTTTTATTTTATTATTTTTTATCTTTTCCCTTTTGTCTTTTCTGACTTGTATCTTACATTTTCTTGATTTTTGGCTCACCGTAGGGGAGTCTATGTAATACCGCAGTGTCCGTCGTCGTCGTCCGTCGTCGTATCCTATTTCAGAAACAGTGGCACGTTTCTTAACCGCTAGGGCTATGAACTTGAAACTTTGTACACAGCACCCCCTAGGTCAGGTGACCTCTGACACTGAATTTCGGTCCGATCTGATTCTCAACTTGGCCACCAGGGGGCCAAATGTCGATATCTAAAAAGTGTGATATCTCGCTCATTAGTGACTTGTTTTCGATGAAACTTGTGTTGTAGGTACTCATAGCAAATATACATCTTATATCATACGGGTTTTTAATTTGGCCTACTTTTCAAGTTCACAGAGGTCATATGGCGTAAATTGGCCGTTAGAGTGTAAACTATGGCACGTTTCTTAACCACTAAAGCTATGAACTTGAAACTTAGTACATATAACCCCCTATATCACATAGCCTCTGGTGCTGAATTTCAGTTTGATCTGATCCTCAACTTTGCCACCAGGGGGCCAAAAGTGGAAATCTAAAAAGTGTGATATCTCGCTTATAAGTGACTTTTCGATAAAATTTTTATGGTAGGTACTCTTAGGAAGAATACATCACATGTCTTACGGGTTTTCAATTTGACCTACTTTTCAAGGTCACAGAGGTCATATGGCGTAAATTGGCCGTTAGAGTGTAAACTATGGCACGTTTCTTAACCAGTAAAGCTATGAACTTGAAACTTGGTGCATATAACCCCCTACATCAGATAACCTTTGATGCCGAATTTTGGCCTGATCTGATTCTTTATTCGGCCACCAGGGTGCCATAATGGAAAAAGGAAGAAGTGCAATATCTTGCTTATTTGAGTGAATTGTTTTCGATAAAATTTTTATGGCAGGGACTTCTAGCAAGGATACACCACATGTCCTACGATTTTTGGATTTGACCTCCTTTTCTAGGTCACAGAGGTCAAATGGCGTAAATTGGCCATTAAAGTGTAACTATGGCACGTTTCTTAACTGCTGAAGCTATGAACTTGAAAGTTGGTACGTGTAACCCCCTACATCAGATAATCTCTGACATCGAATTTTGGCCTGATCTGATTCTTGATTTGGCCACCAGGGGGTCAAAACTGAAAAAGTAGGACGTGAAATATCTCGCTTATTAATGACTTTTTTTCGATGAATTTTTTATTGCAGGGACTCTTAGCAATCACACGATATTGATCTTGTTGATGTCATAGACAATTATTGGTTGGATCATAAACTTATATCTACTGCCCTGTCTTATTACTTGACATCAATACACATCTAAAAAAAGTCTTCATGCCTGATTGTGTTCACCATATTCACCTCTAAACTAAGCATGATCCTGCCTACTAAAAGATGTATACGGTGAGCACAATGGCCCCTGGCCGTTTCATTGTTTGTTAACCGCATCCTATTGCTTGATTAATTAGATTACACATGCACATCTGGATCTAACAGCCGCTTCGTCTTGCATGCTGTAGCCATGATTCAGCTCAAAACTTGTGTGAGTGGTGGCCCATAGTGTTCTGAAAGTAAACTACACTGTGCTGACGATCTAAGGGGATTCCCCATCCAGTTTCTAAGTGTTGCCTGGGCCTAGGCGAGTCACAAACATAGGACGCCATATGATGTCTTACGCTATGCACGGTCTTTTGGCCAGGACGTTATATGGTGTGTTACGCAGTTAACAGGTTAAAGAGAAAGTTGATTAGAACCACACTGCTTTTTGTCCCCCGGAGCTTGTTTAGGGGGACATGGTATTAGTACATGGCACCAACTTTGTGCTCGTTTCAACACTACAGCTTCTAAACGACTCAAGCAATTTAATCGATATTTTGTGGAAAGAGTAAAGGACATCTGAAAATGTGTCCCACTAATAATCATCTCGGTCAGATTCCCGGCCTGGCCAGTAGGGCTCAAAATGTTGCGCTGCTCGGCACTCGGCGCTCGTCGCTCGCCGCTCGCCGGACGCATGTTTCCCTTCCGCTCTATAACTTCTGAACGACAAAATATTTTGGATTGAAAATTGGTGTGCTGATAGAGGGTGGGCCAAAGGTGTGTCACATCGATAAAAAGGCAGAGTTTGATTCTCCATTTGGCCGCCAGGGGGCCAAAACCAAAAACACATAAAGTGTTATAACTCGCTTAATATTCGTCGGATATTTACCATATTTTTATGGTAGACTAAGCTAACATAGATACACGATATATCATCCGGGTTTTTAGTTTCATTAATTTTTCTGCCCTATAGGGGGCGCTTCCTGAAAAGCATGAAAATTCCCTTCCGCTCTGTAACTTTTGAACGATAAAATATTTTGGATTGAAATTTCGTGTCCTGATAGAGGGTGAGCCGAAGGTGTGTCGCGTCAAAACATCGGCCGAGTTTCATTCTCAATTTGGTCACCAGGGGTCCAAAACCAAAACCATGTAAAGTGTTAGAACTCGCTTAATATTTCTGCGATCTTTACCAAATCTTTATGGTAGACTAGGCTAACAAATTCCTTTCCGCTCTGTAACTTCTGAACGAGAAAATATTTTGGCTTGAAATTTGGTGTGTCACGTTACTGGGACACCCAACTGAACCATAAACTTCAGTCAATGACAGCCAACAACACTGGATTCAAACTACACATTTTTCAAAAATCACCCAACGGCAACAGGTGACATTCAACGCTATGCTTGTCATTACTGTAGTCACAGCGAGCATTTAAAACGACCCATAAACTTCTGAGTAGATATCGGGTCGTATATGACTTTTATCGGCCCATTAACGTTTTCCCGCCCCAAAAGACTGCACTGGTCCATGGAGGCCGCCATTTACATAGTATGACGTTACAAAATTGTATGATATGTCATGTCGACCTTTATTGCGCAGAGGTGCGTAAATTTTGCAAGTACCTGACCTGTCGGCAACAAAAGTAGGTTCTTCTTGGATTTTACATGGTATGACATAATTTTTAGCTCACCTCTTAGCAGAGGTGAGCTTATCCCAATGTGGCGTCCGTCGTCGTCGTCGTCCGTCGTCGTCCGTCGTCCGTTAGCAGGGCACGTTTTGTAACTGTTAGAGCTATTGAGTTGAAACTTGGTACACATGTACCCTTAGGTAATGACACCTTGGAGACCAAGTTTCGGTCCGATTCGTTTCATGGTTTGGCCACCAGGGGGCCAAACGTTAAAAGTGAAAATATGCAATATCTCCCTTAATAGTAGTCGGGAAATTTTGAAAAAAATATGGTAGGTACTAGCAAAGGTGAATCATATATCTTCCGGGTTTTTGATTTGACCTCCTTTTCAAGGTCACAGAGGTCAAATGGTGTAAATTGGCCATTAGGATGTAATGATGGCACGTTTCTAAACTGCAATGACTATTGATACCAAATTTGGTACACATTTACCCCTTAGTCAGGTGATCTCAGGGACCGAAGTTTGGTCCAATATGATTCACCACTTGACCACCAGGTGGCAAAATCCAAAAACCTTAAAAATGTGATTATTCCTTAACTTCTTGCCCGATTGCCACCAATTTGATATCATATGTACATCTAACCACCATACAGTATATGTCACACAGGTGTTTAATTTGACCTTCTTGTCAAGGTCACAGAGGTCAAATGGCATAAATTCGCCGTCAGGCCGTAACTATGGCAGGTTTCTTAACTGCAATGACTATTGATCACAAATTAAGTACACATGTACCCCTTGGTCAGGTGATCTCAGGTACCGAAGTTTGGTGCGATCTGATTTGCCGTTTGGCCTCCAGGGAGGGGGCCAAATCCTAAATGCTTCAAAATGCCATTATTTCTAGTAATGACTTGCCCGATTGGCACCAATTTTATATCATAGGTACATCTAATTCTAACAACCATTCAATGTGTCACCCGGGTCTTCTTTGATTTGACCTACTTTTCAAGGTCACATAGGTCGAATGTACTGTAAATTGGCCATTTTGGGGAAATTGTAATTGCTTTGACCTACATCAAACATAACACTATATGACACAATACCATGCTCTTTATCCATGTTTCCTCCACATGAGGTGAGCACAATGGCCCTGGCCATTTTTCCAAAACATGGTTGACATCTGTTTTTGAGGGCAAGACATTTGCCTCTTGAATGGCCGATTTAAATCCCCGATATAGGTCATGTGGCAACATTTCAGCTCGGAAATTTGGTCAGTTGTGATATATGGAGTTAATGTCTCGGGGGTAAATTGTATTTTGAACGATTTTAAATGCGTTCTACTTACTCTTTGACATTAACCAAGTCGCCATTTAGTGAGAAAAATGGCAGTTTAAACAAACAGTGAGGTGTGTTGGCCTGTGTAGGTTAGTATCGTATCGTATTGTTTTGTCGCACCGTGCAGTATTCAGACGATACTCATTCAAGAACGAATAGTACTTCGATTTCTGTCGGTTCGTACTATATCTTTTATCAGACAGTACTACAAATTTTTTTGGGTTGTGTGCTGTTTTCTCTCGGACTGTACTGCAAACCTTCATTGTACGGTATGCGCACAGCACGATACGGTCTTCGGATCGTTGTCGGTTCCTACTCGGACCGTACAGCTCAAAAACGATGCTTAGTTCTGGTACTAGCTGTATAATGCTGTTTTTCTGATATTACTCATATCAAAATATAAAGTGACAAAAGTGTTTTCATAGTGTGTATTTAATTTGTTGCCCTTTTCATTAGCATTGTTAATTTTACATAAGTTTTGCTTTTTTAGGTATGCGCATACTGGTGATGCTCCTGCTGGACACTCTGCCGATGTTAGGAAATGTACTTCTTCTATGTTTCTTTGTCTTCTTCATCTTTGGTATTGTTGGGGTACAATTGTGGGCTGGATTACTGCGACAACGGTGCTTTTTGAAACTTCCTAAAAATGTCATTGGAAATGAGTAAGTTGGTTATAATTTTTTACTCCTATAATTTGTGTATCTTTCACCCCATTTTTAAAGTGTACCAAATTCTCAACAGGGCATTTACCATTTGTGGCTGCCATGACATCCTTTCACTCGTGTATGAATATAGGATTGTCTAGCGGTGTCAAACTGGTAAGACATGTCACATACCTCTCCATTTCTATACCGTGTCTATACGTATATGTCAATTTGAGTCCATATATGAGTCCATTTGAGTCTATATATTCCTGTCTTTAAAGTCATACATGTATATGTATGCTAAAAGGTATAGATGTATGCTAAAAGGTATAGATTAGAGAAGAATGAATAACTAAAATAACCAATAAATAAGTGCTTTTTGAATCACATGGTGATCAGTTGCAATTGACCCCCTAGCCATTTGCAAGAGTTGCTATTAAAGGCAAGACCAACAGACAAAATGATACCTCTGTCATCCTCATACTTTCGATAATAACTGAGTTACTTTGATATTTGTGAAAGGAGAAAATCATGAACATTTTTATATTCTCTATTTTCTTAATTGAGCACTCGGCCTTCAGAAAATTGATATTAGCCTAATTAACATGTTTTGTTTTGCGGGGATTAATTAGTACCGGGTTGAAATGAAATAATTCAGGCAGAAGCAGTCCGATAAGTTTAACGGTTAATGAAATGGACCTAATTTAATTACCAAATACCAAAAGCCCCCTATATTTAGGATTAGAGCTAAGTGCTAGTCTTCCAATAGCTAGTTCAATATTCTTCTTTAATCAATACTTGCCATTTCTTATGACTTGTTATACATATGCCATGAAGATTTTAACACAGTGGCTATTGGAGCTTTTTTGCTCACCGTAGGGGAGTCAGAGTCTGAACAATAGGGCTGTGTCCTCCATCGTCGTCTGTATCCTGTTTCAAAAACAGTGGCATGTTTCTTACCTGCTTGAACTTGAAACTCAATACACAGGACCCCCCTATGTCAGGTGACCTTTATCATTGAATTTCGATCAGATCTGATTCTTGACTTGGCCACCAGGGGGCCAGAAGTTGAAACCTAAAAAGTGTGATATCTCTCTTGTGAGTGACTCGTTTTCAATTAAATTTTAATGGTAGGTTTTCCTAGGAAAGATACATCCCATATCATACAGGTTTTTGATTTGACCAAATTTTCAAGGTGAAAGAAGTCAAATGGCGTAAATTGAGTGTAACTATGGCTCGTTTCTTTATCGCTAAAGCTATGAACTTGGAATTTGGTACACATGACTCCCTACAGCATATAACCGCCGACATTGAATTTTGATCTGATCTGATTCTTGCCTTGGCCACCAGGGGGCCAATACTAAAAAAGGTAAAAAGTGCAATTGCCTGCTTATTAATGATTTATTTTGATGATAACTCACACAACGTAGTGAGTCTAATGGTTACGTATACACTATATGTAAAGTGTAAACAAAATGCATATATTTATCATGTCCATCGAATCTGAAAAAATATGTGCAGACCCATGACATTTCTGGTTCTGGTTTTTCTTGCACTGCTACCGTCCCCTAAAGACACAACAAAGGAATGCACCCAAGTACCGGTAGCGTCTGGAGCAAGTGGCGGCGGAAATGGAAAGGAAAATTCAAAATGAAAGGGGAAAAAAACACTTCGACAAGACGTGACAGAAAAGGTCAATGTTGGTCTTTTTGCCCCGAACTTTACATTTGTTTTATTGTTGGATTGATGCTAATAGAAAATAAACTAATCAAAAGTCAAATTATTGAAATGATAACCTCTTTTAGTGACAATATTTCATGTTCTTTACAAATTCCATCTGGTCCAAAAATAACAACTTGTTCATTTCCACACTTGCCGGGCAGCTTGTCTTTTGAATCAGTTAATTGTTTTTATTAACAAATATGCAATTTCTCTCCGCACAAAGATGAAAACAACATTGACCAGCGAGTGGATAACTTTCTGCATTTGTCAGTTTATCTGTAAACTACCCTCAGTGCACTAAAATCATTACATTTGTTCTGAAATTAATTGTTTGATGTGGGTGAATGTTCAGTTTCATTGTTTACTACAGAGTGTCTCCCAAAAAAAGCATAACCACCTCATTCATTTATAGCTCAGCTGACCAAAGGTCAGCAGAGCTGGTCAAATAGCTATTCAGTGTTTGTGAGTGAGTGAGTGAGTGAGTGAATAAGTCAATCTGTTCAACTATACCCCGACGTTTTGTAACGACTGAAGCCAGACACTTCAGATTTATAGTAGTTGTAGATCTTGGTGAACTCTGATCAGAAACCAAAATGAGCGCGATTCGACCTACTTTCTGCGAGCGAGACGCCGTAAAAGAAATTGGCCTATCTCGGCCTAGGCACATCAAAATCAGTCACAATATGCTTTAATATTGTGATAAAAATTTCATATAATTATACATTTTTTAAAAACTTGAAATTTTGATCAGGAGGGGGCGCAATGTTCCTTAGAATATTTTTCGTCAATTCAAATTCCTGCCGAATGACTTCATCTATCGACGAGGTTTACTATTCGCCAGGTATCAAAATGGCGGCTGCAGATCAACGCTTTCGGTGTTGATGTGGTAAGTAAAATATCAAATTTTTATCCAGCTGTATCTTTGATGTTCATGACCATCGGGTGCATATGTTTTGATAAAAACGTCGAGTAGTGATGGATCTTTTCAAATTTGCCTATAGTTTTTAATCAATTGAAGCCAGAGGTTTTCTTTTGGTACCCGTAGTTTTATAATTTTCAGAAAATTATTGAAGTGGTGGTTGGTATTTTAGGCCAAATAATTTCGATATTTTGGCATTAACTTTGCGTTGGATCCCCATCAATTATTATATCTGAACTTAGTTTCAAATAGCCTACGCAATTATCATTTCGGTGATATGTAATGCATGCATGTAATAATTGATTAATCTGCCTAAAACGCGCAATTAAAACGGCGAAAGGTCTTGATAAACATGATTCATTTGATGGACTCATGATGGACTCATGATTCATTTGATGGACACCTTATTTGATAGTACCTCACCATTAAGTCCAATAGATCCTGTGCTGTCACATGTCGCAGACGATAGACAATTTTCAAAATGTAGTACACCACTCGCTCATCTTTAAGCCCAGCTCTCGGCTCACATCATGTGGGCACGGTTGGCTGTTGACTGTTATGGTTCAGTCTGTGAGACTAATTTAAAGAGGTTACACTTTTATTTTGAATTGAAAAACAGCGCATAGGACTGACTTTTCACTGAGAAAAAAAGTGTGCCCTTCGAAGGTTAAGTCTCTTTCTGAATTTGCTTCCATAGATGCCTTGTTCAGGATATCATCTGACAAATGCCTGATCAAGCACAGACTGTATCCGGTGGTGTACATTTCCCCGTCTATGTCACCCTTTTTTAGCTCAGCTGACTAAGTCAGCCGAGCTTGTCAAATAAGTTGTTCAGTGGCGTCCGTCTGTCCATCCATCCATCCATCCATCCATCCGTCCGTTAAACCCATGGTGCACATTTTGTAACCGTAAGACCTAGAGACTTCAATTTTGCATTTCTGGATACTTCTGGTCAAACTCTACTTTCAAAACAAAATTTGTCGCCATTCGACCTACTTCCTGCGAGCGAGAGTGCATGAAGGAAACTGGCCTATATCGGCCTAGGAGCAGCAGAATTAGTCGAAATATGCTCTAATATTAAGATAAAATTCTTGAAAATCTATTTTATTGAGAAAAAGTTCAAAATTTTAACAGGAGAGGGCGCTACCTGCCTTTTGATTATTTCTGCCGATTCAAATTCCCGCCCGATGACGTCAGCCATCAATGAAGTCTCCTATTTGCCAGTTCTCAAAACATGGCAGCTACACAACAAAAGCAGTAGCTCCAGGAATAAATCACTGTTCACTTCAGCTTCGTAATCGATTGTACCCCCACTTTATTGTGTTTTGTGTGGTGTTCCTATTCAATCAACGATGTAAGGCCTTATTATGTTGGTTTTAATTGAGAAGGTGCATTATAAGCGGCGTACGAAATACCGAAGCGGAGACAAAATGGCGGCATGTTGTTAACGCTATGTGCAATAATCTTGGAGCTCAATGACACTCAAGTACCCAATTTTCTGCTTAAAAAGTAGTCTGGTAGGCGATATTATCACTAGTTCGTTTCGGTGGTAGTCATAAGGTCTTTAGGGACTAAATTCAGAAATTAGTTCTTGAATATTTGGCGACATTTCTGTGAAAACGATATCGGAAGTGCATGCTCTGTTCGCGATGACATCGCCGATGTATTTTGAAGTGGAGAATTCCCACAGTATGTGCAGTGAATCGGCATGATTCTGTTCGCCTATTATGTTTTAGTTCTACGATTCTTTCAAGAGTAAAAAGTAGACATTCTAAGCAATACAATAATGTCACTCCCATAAAAATTGATTGGAAATTGAGGGAGCTACAGCATTCTCTTCGGCAACTGGCAGCGCTGAAAAAATACATTGCATACTGTACAATACCAAATGGCACATTTTAAAAAGCGCTCATTGGACAACGTAGGGAATCACCAGAAATGACGTCATCGCTGGTCTAAATAGAAAACTACGGTGGCGCAGTAGAGCACAAGAAAAGGTTTAGCATTAACTTCGTCATGCAAGCTTCAGCAACAAAACGATTTCTCATGAATGATTTATTTGATCATCATCAGCTTGTTTCCCCTGATAGATAAAAAAATGATTTACAATTTCCATCAAAGTTTTCTATTTTGTGTATAGTCACGTGTTATTTAACTGGCAAGGAGCCAAGCAGTTTTGAATATTCGCGGGAAAATACTTCGTACTTGTAAACGAGGCTATGACAATGAGTATCCTCATTCATGGCATAAACTTCATGTTTCGGTAAATATTTTCATACGATGATTTCACACGAATTGTGGTCAGGATTGAGGAATGAACAGTGGCATAATTATGTCAACCAAAAACATTGGTACCGTAGTGAACGCAAAAGGATATCAAATACCATGGAGCATGCCATTTTCATGCATAATGAACTAAACACCGGGAAGATATTAATGATATTAACTCAGCTGAGCGCCAGGCCCTTGGGCCTCTTGTTATTAGCTCAGCTGACAAAGTCAGCGGAGCTAGTCAAATAGCTATTCGATTGGTGTCCGTCCTTCCTTCCATCCATCCTGCCATCCTTCCATCTAGCCATCTGTAGACAAAGTTGGGCGTTTTGTAATCATACAACTGAGGCACTTCAAATCTCGTCTTGCTTATAAACACCACAGAAAATGTTGGTTACGGAAAAATTTTTGGGCGATTCGACTCAAATTCAGCTCCCCAGGGGGCAAAATGCGTAAATGAAAAAAAATTTTTTTGACGCTCTATTCCAGGAGATAAAAGCTTGAAATAAAGTTGAAAAGGTCTTCATGATACAGAAGTTTTGATATAAAATAGATTAGTGTTGATTTATATCACCAGTTGGCGGTAGTGAGCAAAACTGTTGTTTGACCCCAGATGACCCCGCTTTAAATTTCCCGCCGCGAACTAACTTGGAACAAGGGAATACCGGACTGCTGGTATTGCCAGTGCATCCACTGTATGAACGGCTCGTCTTGGGTAAATTGACGAGGCGGCTCGACCCTCCACTGCGCGGTCGAGGTTACCTGGCGTACTATCATCAAGAAAATGGCGATGACCTTTTTATTTCTACCGGAGTGATGATTTTGTAAGTGACAAATTTTCTTTTTTAAGCCTTTACGGAAACGTATTTTGGTACGAAAATTCACACGTTTATAGAAAATATCAACGAGAATGTGTTCAAATGCCCTCATAACGATGAGTTCAACGGAATTTGGTCAAAACAACCTTCGAATGGAGTCAACTTTCTTTGGGAAATTGAAGCGACGACCTCATTATTTATCGTAATTTATGCAGATCTGAGTCCAGCTGATGGGTGATGTTCTGATTTGTGTTCAAACTATTGGAAACTTCGGAAATTAGTTCTATTATTAGTTCTACTATTCTGCAGGAGTATATTATAGCCATTGATGTTGACGGCTAAAAGCACGAAAACTTTGTTCAGGTTTCTCGTCCAATCACGTGACCTCTCCAACACTCGATAATGCACTCTTTTCGTCCACGTTTTAGGCCAATCTTCGGCATGAACATGAAATCTAATAAGCGCAGTACTTAAATCAGATGTTTCTCCTGCCTTGAAAACATTCCTGGGTAAAATCCATTGAGTTTAGCCGAGTTAATCTACTTTTTCCGTGCTTAAAATCTCTGCTGCTGAATTCTATTAATAGAAACTATTAACATCGCGGCAGTGTGGTTCCCATTGTGCGCCCTCCCACTTCACACCATGTCAGGAAGTTTTACGGAGAGGGAGGGCGTACGGTAAGAAGAATGGCCAAAATGACGTCACGTTTTCCTGGCAATGCCTCTTGCCATGTTAATTTGCAAAATTAAAAGCAGATTTCACCACTAACCAGTCAAATCGGAATACGACGGCGCAATATGTTCTCGCTTTCCTCCTGCTAAAAAACCTTGTTCCCACACTCCTATTTTAATTTATGCCAAGGAATATGATATGATCTGTTTTCACTTGTTTTCAATTAAATGGTATTCATATAATGAGATCAATAGTAGTGTCCGTGTCAGATCCCATCGTTCAACTAACTAGTCTTCTCTCCCCAGGTGCCTCACACGGACCTTCAGGTCCCCATACTCAAGACCAACTCTTACGATATCGCCCTCAAAACAACCCTGGAGTCATGAAGTCACAGGTGCTCCTGTGAAATCTCAGTTCTAGTTTATTTATCAAACTTTATCGAGTGTTATCGAATCGAATGGATGTGTCGATCGTCGGGGCGGATTGATATGTGGTTAGGTTGTGCGTCCAAGGCGATTAGGTCATTCAGTTAGTTTGAGAAAGATCATGATCATGAAGATGGGGCTTAATCAATTACCTGCACTCCCTGTGGGGTGAATAACATTACCTTTTGAACAGCTGGCTGTAGGGGGATGATTGGAACAGCCGGTATAGCTGCTGACCTGCTGAACCCAGGTTAATGTTATTTTCAATCCACGATTGCAGGTCACCTGATTTTCGAGATTTCGCGGGAAATGAAATTGTAAACAAACGCATGTGTGCAGTTCAAATGAAAACAAAAATGTATTTTTGGTACTTTTGGTTGCTGGACTTGGGTTTTCCCGCAGTTAGGAGCTGGGGTCAAATTGGTGGTCTCTTGTGCTGTTTTAGTCAGAGGAGCCCTGGATTATGAAGGGATTTTCATATTAAGGTGAACATGGTCTTTTTATGTGCCCAGCTCACCACAGCTTTCAATACTTGATGTATCTGAAGAGGCACGCGGAACCTGACATGGCCTTACCAAGGAGCTGCTCACGGTGCTGAACTTCTAACTTGCCTGTCGACTAAGTGCCTTTTTGGCCGAGACATTGCTACATGTAGGAGGAGCACGCATTTTAAATTTATAGTAGTGATAGTACAATTGGTTCGAGCCATTTTGAAGCCGACATGTGAAGGCCTATCTGGGTTCTCCTTCTTCTCTGTATAAAAAGGGGCATATTGCTGACTAAGGAACAAGGCATATTGACATTGCCTCATCATCTCGTTGGGACCAATTGATATACTTTTATATGCACGCATACATATGCCATTTCAGGGTCCGAGTCTGTGGACAATTGGTTTGATTAATTTGTCTCTTCGATATTGCTCCTTTATTGCATTAGATTTTCATCGCAATTCAATCTATTCAAGATATAGCCAATTTGAACCTGTCTGCGCCAAGGATAGATTGGTTCCAGATCGACTCACTAGGGATATGCAGTTGAGCACAATGTCATGAAAAACGACCCTTTGCATTGTAAATTCCAATCACCTGCAGGACAGGTCAATTTCTCTCAATAAAATTAATTTCGTTGAATCCTGTAATCTCTACCTTATTAAAAAAAAGACAGTGGTTTTAGTCCCAAACTGGTAATTTTTTTTTTTCCTCTGTTAAATCAGGATACCTCTCAATTACAGACAGCATTTTGTATCCTTGTGCTGTACAACCCAGCCTGGACATACCACAGTTGTCCACGGAGAAGTCTCATCCTCTGACACTTCTTTTCTGTAAAGCTACCGATACAACATACTGAACTAGGGA
This sequence comes from Lineus longissimus, assembly GCF_910592395.1. NCBI lineage: Eukaryota > Metazoa > Nemertea > Pilidiophora > Heteronemertea > Lineidae > Lineus > Lineus longissimus. The sequence goes on along the minus strand of NC_088308.1, from coordinate 13,771,482 downwards.
TATCTTCTGTTGCCTCCTGTAATATTTACATACCGTGGCTGATTAGTTCAATCATATTTCATCCAGCTGGCAGCTCTGCATTGGAAATTTTAGTGGTATAGCGTGTTCTCTTGACCTTCAAACAGTAGTATAAAGCCGATATTTACTACTTTATACCCTCAGTCCTATGTTATTAGGTCATCCAGCTGAGCGCCAGGACCTTGGGCCTCTTGATCAGTCAGTGTTAATTTCTCCTCTCTTTTTTTACAGATTAACTGTTGTTGGTTATTGCAAGAGGAGTCTTTGGCACATTTCAAGTCCAGTAAAGCACTTTCTGTTCCCACATCCATTCCCGGAGAGCGTTATCAAATATCTGCCGCAAGGGAACAAAATATCTGCCGAAAGGCTTCAAATATCTGCCGCACCAATAAAGTTCATTTTGTTAACCAACCCTTTATCTTCTTTTCTTCACATACAAAAAAGGCCATCCCAAACATTTGGCTGCATCCACTTCATCAATGTCCAGACAACAGTCAGTTCATTTCACCATTGTAAAGCACCAGGCCCCAGACAACAGTCGGTTCATTTGACCATTGTAAAGCACCAGGCCCCACCTCACAAAATACACTGTAATAATTATGTACCTTGTGTCCATGTGCATGTTATTAGTTCCACCTACGTGACCTATGCTGCATGAACACAAGGACTCCACTCTTTGACGTCACCACACAACTCCTTGACGTCATCACACACCCCACTACTGCAACAGTAATATAAATGACTTTACGTCATAATAGCAGGGTGACGTCAACTCAGTACTTCAGCATGCACTGATATAGCAAGAAGGTCTTTCGCACCAGCACTTCTGTGTGCTAGACGTTACAGCTTCATGTTGCCTCATAATAACAGGGTACCAACACACACTTGGCCCTTGCCTTCACCTGGCCATTTCAGCTGAGCGCCAGGCCCTTGGGCCTCTTGTCAATGAAAAGGATGGTTAATGGTTGGAGTTAGCACCAGCATCAAAATCAAAAGTCATGGTTGTGTTAGCTATAGCATATGAGAAGGAAGGGTCATGGTTGGGGTTAGCTAAAGCATGAAAAGGCTGGGTAATTGTTGGAGTTAGCGACAGCATCAAAATCAAAGGTCATGGTTAGAGAGCGTGTATGACTATGAGAAGGAAGTGTCATGGTTAGAATTAGCAATAGCATGAAAAGGAAGGGTAATGATGGTTGAGATTAGTGCACCACTATAAGGTGTCAGAAGGACTCGAGATAGTTTGGGGGGTTCCACTCCATCGGCTCGGGATAAGTGTCTCAGAAGGACTTATTGAGAGTCCAATGGGGGTTTGGGGGGTCTTCCCCCCATTTCTCTTGCTAAAACATGTAAGAAGGATGAGGCTTTGGGGGACTCGCCCAATGCACTGGCTTAAACACGTCAGAAGGACGAGGATTTGGGGGGGGGGGGGAGTGGCTCCCCCATGTCAAACAGTTGTGTGAGTTCACTAGAGCTTGCACTTTACATATCATTTTTATTGTAGGTACTCCTAGCAAGGATACATCACATATCCTACGGGTTTTTGATTTAACCTAATTTTCAAGGTCAAAGTGGTCAATTGGTGTAAATTGGCCATTCGTGTATAACTATGGCACGTTTCTTAACCGCTAGAGCTATGAACTTGAAATTTAGTACACATGACTCCCTATGTCATTTAACCTCTTGCACCAAATTTCATTCCAGTCTGATTCTTGACTTGGCTACCAGGGGGCCAGAAGTGGAAACCTAAAACGTGCGATATTTCTCTTATGAGTGACTTGTTTTCGATAACATTTTTATGGTAGGTTCTCCTTGCAAGGAAACCTCACATATCCTATGTGTTTTTGATTTGACCTCATTTTCAAGGTCACATAGGTTTGAGTGTAACTTGAGCATGTTTCTTAACCGCTAAAGCTATGTACAGTAGAACCTCCCTTGGCGGACACCTCTCTCAGGCGGACACCTATACATTACGAACACGTCCGTCCAGTCCCGATTTTTTTCTAATTCATTTCCAATAACAAAAACCTCTGTACGGTGGACACCTCTCTCCTCCAAATTGCGGACAGGGCGATGGCCAATTTTTGGTCCAATTCCATCCCAATTACGGACAGTAGGCAAAAACAATGGTTTCCCACGTGCACTTGGAGAGTCAAGTAGGCCCGACAGGTGTGATATTTGCGTAATTAATCAACGTAATTACCCCATGGCATTGTGTTTTTGTATCCCGATTAAGCCGCAACATTTGTTTACACATCTTTTCAACTAATCACATAGGCCTATTGTGTCAACGGATACTCATAAATCCTAGCGGTTTTGTCAGTTTTGCGGCGAATATGCGTTAGTAGAGAAATTAGAAAAAAAAAAATTAATCAATAATTATGGTGTTTTTTCACACATTATGACATGTCGAGGAGATTTTGCAATAAAAGGGGCACCTTTTACAAGAGAGATTGTTCACTCTCTTGAGTTCCAAAGTAGCTCATGTCATTCAACGCAACATCACAAGCAAATACCGATCAGCCAACAGGTTTAAAGTTTCTACGCTAGATGTCGACACAGAGAAAACCAGGACCTGCAAGGCAGGAACTTCAAATCCACCTATCGAACGATTTGGCATAACCTCTCTATTGCGGACACCTCTCTATTGCGAAATGTTAGCTATCGCACTTCTTGCGATCGCTAGATAAAATGCAAACTTGGCCGTAACTACAAATCAAATGAGTCAGTCAAAAACGTGGTACATCCTGTAATATTATATTATAATTTCCACACAATGACGGTGCTGACGGCTCTTCCAGTCTAGGAGCGCACTCCCTCTTCTGAGTAGTAGTTGGCTCATTGTAGGTTAATATTGATATAAAAAACAACACTACAACGTTGTATGAAATAGACGACGTTTCGATTCCTTTTTCAAAGTCTAATGTACAGACAGGAAATATATGTTTTGATACAAGTACAACAGAAGACGCGAGGTGATGACAGACGTCATTAAAAACCGGGACTCCCTGTCCCCGTGTCCATTTGTTGACATCTAAAATAAACAAAGTCATTGATTGGCCGGAGGCCAGGGGTCAAAGGTGAAGGCACTGTTGAGTTTACGCTTCGGGAGTTTCCGGTGGATCTCCGAGTCTGAAGTCACGTGATGTGATCTCATTGTATGTTAATGCCAGTTACTCAATCGGATTATATGTGGGAGGTAGGGCAACAGGTGGCACGTGGCAGGGAATTCCGACTCGGGGCCATTTTCGTCAATGGGGAATATCTTTTGAGACGAGCAACAAACTCAGCAAAATAACAATTTCTATGAATCCGATGAAGCCAGAAACAATAGGGTTCTTGCCGAGGTATTTTTTTACCAATCTTTACATTTTGAAAGCTTTAGCTATTGTCTTTCGTGAGTTATCACATAAAGTTGGTTAGATCGGTAGTCGTCAGGTAGTCATAGAAAGAAAGGGAGAATTCAGTAAAACCAATAAACTACTGACGGAGTGGTCAGTAGTTTAAATACTATATTCAGTGACTCTGAGAAGCGTTACTTGCCAACAAAATTTGTATTCCACAGAAATTTTCCAGGAACATAACACCCATCAAATAGAACTATATCAGGAAAAATATTTGCAGGTCCATCAGGAATATGCAAATTAGAATACTTCGAAGCATCTTACCGAAAGTACCGAAAATTTCTGTTGGAATCTGATGATTTTCCTCTAAATAAAAGCAACTAACATTATTTTTGCAGCAGTTTTTGCCTCAAAACATTGCATTAATTTTGAATGAAGGTAGTCAGTAGCAACAATGTGCTTGAAATTTGGTACACATGACTCCATACGTCATGTAACCTCGGACACCGAACTTGTTCCCACCTTATTCTCCACTTGGCCACCAGGAGGCCAAAACTAGAAAAGGTAAAAAGTGCAATATGTCGCTTGTTATTGTCTTGGTTTCGATGATATTTTCATGGTAGGTACTCCAAGCAATGATGCACCACTTGTCATACCAACTTTGGTTTTACCTACATGTATATACTATACATGTAGCATGTTTCTTAACCAGGATGAATTCCTAACCACCAAAAAATTTATACTGTAAGCACAATGAATGGCCCTTGGCCATTTCCTTTGGGGTTTAAAGCCTAGAGATCACATAAACCCTAACCTCAAGGCCGGCATCTGTTAAATGGTTTTATAGCTGACTCTGGCAGCAGCATGTTGTAGGACATCAGCCTTAAGCCTGCAGCACACTAGCCGCCAACTTCGGCGTTCACTGGCGTTTTTTGTTTTTTGCCGCAAGAATCCTGAACGCCTGAAAAGTCCCTAGTCTGCTACAAACGGTGTCGGCGAATGCGACTTGCCGCAACTTGCCGCAACTAAACGCAAGAAGAAGCCATGTGTGCTTAGGATTGCCGCCTGAATTGGCGTCGGCGGCAAGGCTATGGCCAATCAGTATGCGTCTTGATGTCACGTGATTTCAAAATGACAGCCTAAAGTTGTGGAAAAGACGCTACTGGACGCTGATTCTCGGCAGGTGTGCTCTGACCGGGATCCACTGGCTGCCAACTTCGGCGTCGAGAGGCGTCAGCTGATCGCTTCTTGTCACCAAAGTTGGCGGCTAGTGTGCTGCGGGCTTTACACTATAAGTGATAAGGCACTTAGCAGCGGTAGTAAACAAAACCAGGTCTGGCTTGATTTGTTGAGATTCTCAACATATTAACCAGGGAGAATTCAACAGAAACTTGCATGTCTTGCACGTGGAGCCTTGAAGGGCTTACCGATGGTGTTGTGAACTGTGTTATCATCAGTTGGCCTCTGAGAGATGGAGAAAGTTACACAACTGATTCAGATTCTAACATGGAGAGTGTTTTTATTTTACCAAATGCATCTAAATAAGCCATAAATTTTAAACCCTCATATTAAAGGGAACTGAAACCGCCCAGCCAGTTCGTATGACCTCGTTTTCATTTCCCGCGTATTGGGTGATCAGAACGAGGTATGAATGAAACATGGCGCCTTGCTGTCAATCATTGAGTGATGTCACTACTATGGAATTTACTATGAAAACTCATGAATGAAAGATCGCATGACTCAAGGCTGGTTGGCAGATGTCAAAAGCACGAGGCCAGAAGCTGTGTGTATGCGTGTATATGTCTGTTAGCATGGTTAGCAGGCTATCATAGAGCATAGACGTAGAGATAAAGATGGAAGCGAAGAGTGACCAAGATGCTAGCAATTTTTTTTTGTCAATTTCGGCGATATTGGTGGAGCCTGAGGCACCAGAGATGTCCGCAGAAGGAGATCGTTTTGTGGAGGGCGACCTGGAGAGGTGGATGCGGAGTATTGGTGCAGAGATTAGCCGGACTCCGCAAAAACGCTGTCCGATGCTGGGCATTTGGCACCACGTGGAGAGGAACCTGTGCCGCTGGGCCTAAGCACGCCTCAGGCCCAGTGTCTCCCATCCACGCCAGAAGAGCTGCCAGCGCCAACCCCTGGTCCTCGTCCTCGTAACGTTACATGTACTTCACCCAGGCCTGGTACGTCGACGGCTACTGGAGCGGAGAGTTTACCAGTAGTTATTTGCAAGTGCAAAAATATGTGCGCCACTAAGGCATGCCCCTGCAGGGTTGCGAAGGGACAATGCCACGAACAGTGCAAGTGCATTAACACTAGATGCAAGAACCGGGGACAGGTTTGTTTTATTTTTAGTTCTGTCTATTATTTTCGAATGATTGTTTGTGAAAATCTAGATGCTTTTCAGTCCTAGTCCAAAACTAAAACTTCCCACCAGAACAGTGTCGTGAAATTAAAGCAGAGAGGGGGGGGGGGGGTCCTTGTAACATCCAGATGTTTCCTCAACAGTCACAAGCCCCTGCCTTTCGGAATCTCTGACAGTAATGGACAAGACAACGCAATAACACCACAAAATGAATACTTTCATTTCAATAACAATTTAATTAAAAATATGTACAAGTCAATAATTATGTTTCATTTTGTTACAGAGTAAACAATCAACTCGAAGCATGGCAAGGCCTGCATCAACACATGCTGCAGTTGCCCTGAATTTATCAACACACCAGGTATAATATTTGTTGTCTATACAAATTACAACTTTAATACAACTTTAATACACGACTTGCCAGACATATGACCATGGCACATATGGATTTCACCTTCATAAGTATCTAAATACTTTGCTGTACCTATTCATGTCAACCATATCATAATTATAATAACATTTCGTTCTCTTTTAGAATCAACAAGATGAGCAAATGCCCCAAGGACCAGACTCTCAGAATCCACAGGTATGGAACTAATAGTATACAATTAGTTGCTGCATCATATGTTGCACATGACATAAAAAAAACCCCAAACTTTAAAAGTTTACCACAATTCAATTATTGCTTTGCTTATGTCATTCTTTTCCTAATTACAGGATCTCATTGAAGCCTTGACAAATCCTGAAGTTTGGGGCTTTGTTCAGGTCGTTTTAAACGACCAGCCGGAGCTACTCAGCCGCCTGCTACGGTATCATGATAACAACCAGAGAAGGGCCAGCAATCTACCACCCTCACCAATTCCAGGGAATCTGCCTCCTAATTGCAAGTGTGGGCGCTGTAGGCACATGCCTACTGTCCGTGAGCAAGTGTGCTGCGGCCTGAAGTGGCCAATTTGTAAGACATTGGACAATCAAATCATTCAAATATGCCTGAACCACAATGTCGTGGAAGTTGCGCACAGAAATGTACAAGATATGTTGGCGGGACCTGGAGAGAGAAACATTACGGCGATGCGGCATGCATCATACCGCCAATACGTCCTCCACACATATGGCCACTTGGGTAAGGGAGTGAGGGTTGTTATTCCTTCTTGTGTAGTCTGGGTGATCAGGCAGCACTTTCCTTCACCAGATGGCCGCTACACCGGATTTATACCAGGAAGAAGGCTGATCTAAAACAACTAGCAGAACCAAGCTCTGAACTGATAGTGATAGTCAAAAGTTGATGATGTACCAGTACACCATATAACTTCTTCTGATGTGTCTGAAAAACATAAATACTGTAAATTACTGAATGTAAGAAATAATTTCATTTTCATATCAACACTTGTTACAATGTAGTTTCCGTAGGTTTCTATTCTTTTGTCTTGTAAAGGGTCTTTGTTTTCTATCAGGTAGGGTCTTAGATTTTGGTTCTAATTTGGGGTTTTCAAACTTATTTATATGTTGGGGTCTTAGGTTTCTATCTTGGGCTTCAAAAAAATCCATAAAATTGATATAGTGCAATAAATGACTTCTCTAAGTCCCGGGACTAAGTCAGTCAACACTAGTCACCAATTATCAGGTCTATGGAATTTGCTCAAAATATTGGTATTGTTGAAGGTCACATAGTTATGCAAGACTTGAACCACACATAACAGATGGTGATTAATACGTAGTACTGTAGTAGAATATGCACTTTTTAAATTGTTTCCAAGCAGAAGTTTTATTGTTATATAGGATTAAAAAATATTTTTGTAGGAATAAATGTAGACTTGTTAACAAACTAATTTCCTAGTCTTGATTTCTTTTTCTCAAGAAGATCTGCAGTAGTAATGCCTTGTACTGGTGCAATGTTCGGGGCGATATTTTGCGGATGCTCTAGAGGCAGCTCAACACGATCCTTCAACCGGCCTGGATGCTCTTTCCTTTCTGGAAGGAGCATATACTTCAACGACTTACAAAAACAGAATCCAGATGTGTAAAAATGAATGATTCACTTCAATAACTTGACATTCTTCAATACATTAGTATGCACTGTATAGTAAAAAGCATACCTGTGGTAGCTATAATCCTTTGGTTCTTTCTTGTACCGCAATACCCATCTTGCACCACCCTTTGAGTATCCCTTGGTAACGACAAGACGATCATCATGTTTCTTGACCTTGCGTTGAATATGATGGTTCTGGTTTGGTTCTTGTCAGCATTGTGTTGTAACTAAAAGAAAGTATTCTATCAGTGCCTGGTAAACCTATGTTTTACAAGGGTAGCAAAAAGGTTTTCACTCTCTAGAGAAGGAAAAAGCTGGTCTATGACTGCAATGCTTAAAAGGGGCTAATACTAACATCAATTACTTAGTTTTCAAATGAGAAGACAATACTAGTACATTGAACTTACTCAAAATGAGTCCGCTTGGATGCATACATTGTGATGAGGCCATTAAAATTCTCTAGAGGACCTGTATGATGGAACCCGGTGTAGTAGTGCAGCTCTTTCATCAGTTTTTTATCAGTCACCACACTTCTGACTGCATCCACAGCTGCTCCATTAGACAACGGCGCCTTTTCTTAATCCAAGGAGCCATGGCTACATTCTCCAGTTGCCCATTCATGAATTCCTTGCACAATTCCTAGCCACAATTCCTAAAACAAAGAAAATATACTTGATATACATACTACATGGGAAACTAGGTTGTAACATACGAAAATAAATGTTTATCGCACACTTACCTTCAGCTTATCAGCATTGCCTTCGCAGGTCTGACAACAGTGCCAAACAAGGAGGATACCGCGGTGACGTCACAGCTTTTCCAAGATGGCGCTGCATATTGTAAACAAACTCGATCCACGGCCAAGGGAAAATCAAGTCATCAAATAAAGTTAGATTTTTCGCATCAAATCAGAGTAATTAGTACTTTTCTGCTATGAAATAAGTCTTCAGACAATAAGTTATCATTTGAATAATGAAAAGTGCTCTTTTGATGGGGAAAAATAGGGTTTTTAAAACCAAATAGCCAGGCACCGATCTTCCAAAATTAGCGATGGTTTCAAAACAGTCTCCCAGATATGGGGCAATCTCTTCATTATCATAATGGGATTTGGAGGCATGTTTACAGATTTTACAAGTTCGAGACCTGTATGACCTAAAACTCGCATAGATCCCCTCTATTTGTCGAGTTAGCCATGAGGAAACCAGCCCTGTAAAATATTTAGTCGCCCTCCAACTTCAACCACCCGCTGATACTACACACAGTGATGATCGGCATATTTACCTTATCTACCTGTGGCCAGCGTAACCAGTGATAACACTCATGACTAATTTACTGTGATGAGGCAAAATTAGAAGTAATTTGGTCGACTTCAAGGCAACCAGGATGTGATAGCAAGGTCTGTTATGTAACAACATATGTTGACCTCAGCTTTTGGTCCGGCAACTCAGCAGGAGGTTACCTGGCTCAGATATGCTGAGAGCTAAAGTCAATAAACTATTCCTCAGAAACGCTCCCCTCGTCAAATATCCATCCCCCGGCATCTAAGGCATTTTCCATTAGTAGTTGGTTAGGAGATAATTTTTACAGGGCTGGTTTCCTCATGGCGCCCCTGTAAGATCATGCATTTTCGGACACTAGAACGAAATCTTCCTGCGGATATCGCGTTTTCGGTGATGATTTAAGGCCAAATTGACTGTTCTTAGATTTGTATGGGACAGAAATGAGTTGATACTTCATGAATACATGAATATATTATGATATGGGCGGGCTTCTAAGTCAAAACAATAACAAACTCAACTGCATCTCTACCGTGTATCGCGTAGTGCATTGCCTAGTGTATTTCGTAGTGTATTTTAGCGGAGACATTATTTCCGCACTTTGGCCACACAAAACGTCTTTTTTATTCGTGGAAGTTAATCTGCTCTGTAAATTTTATTTTACACAGGAAGAATCCATACTAGGTATTGCAATATTTCATGTCTAGCCTATTGGTGTTTTCGTGAACAGGAGCGCACCAGACAGTGAGACGTGGAGATGTGTTCAGTGCTGGTGCTGTCAGTAGACTGAATCTGATTGGCCATAGCCATCAGGAATATGGGATGGGATCACGTGATGTGACGTCACCGCGGTATCCTCCTTGAGTGCCAAAAATGGTTGACAATTGGCTTTACCCAATTAAGCACCGCTGGCTTCCCCTTGCCTGCCTGGAAATAAAGGAAGCAAATCTAAATTCACAATAACACCAAGCTTTATTATGAGCATGAGTTCTCAATTTGATAACTAAAATTCTTTAAAATCTAATTCTAAGTTGGTCAAATGACAGTGCTCTTACCACCACTAATGCAGCACCAATTTTCTTTGTTCGATGCCAGTTGTCGAGGTAACGTCGAATACCCTGTATGCCATCGACAACAGCATCTGTCAATTACGGGAAGTTTGACTTCAATTTCGCCCTAGATTTTTCTGTGTCCCCTGAAAACAGAAATATAAATACATGTATGTAACTTCAAACTCCAAACAAAGCCCAAACTCTTTTTGAATGAAGATAACACTCTGGATGAACGATCGTGAAAGCTTCTGACCATGGGATTGTCATCTGTGGCGAAGGTGGCTATCTCTATCTTGGATACCAGGAAGGCCAGACCATGAAAAGCCCCGTACCGCTCCATAGTGGGACTTTTCCCTTGCGTCTGCCTCTTGTCCACTGTCATCAAGTGGATGATATAGCCTGCCACTGCCTCTTGAAATACATACTGGCAGTAATGTGCTGAGAAACCTGGAACAGTGAAGATGATATCATTGCGCATGGCTATTTCAATTGAGATTCTAAGTTTTCCATAAACCTAGATTTGTCTGATCGAGCAGAGTCAAGGAACAAATCACTTTAAGAATGTACTTCTTACATGTACAAAGTTATAGTGTGCTAATGACGAGTAAAGTGCACTCACCTGGGCTATCACAACGGCCATCACCACATATATCTACTGGAATGCCATGTAGGGCCAACATCATCATTTCTTGGGTCTTCCCCCAGAATTGCTCCACAACTGGGTTAACGTAAGCAGCCTGTACACGGGGAAACGTTGTTGAAGAAGGGAAATCCAACTTCATGAACTTTGCCCACATTGCCACCTTGCTGTAATTGTTTCCAGTCATGGTAATTGCTGAGCACATGAGGAAGTTGGCCGTGTATATGTTGCTGGCCTTCTCACTGGTCGCAAATTTGCCAGCAACTTGTCCTTTTCCACATCGACGGTTTCAGGAGGAGTGTGGCTCCTATTGGGGTAACAGTTGTTCGCAAATCTCCTCCGCAAACGCAGCACTCCTCCAAACTGCTTTAGGCCTTGTTGAACACACAACATACTGTTCATCAACCAGGGCCTCCATTTCAGCAGGGAGACCTTCCTCAAACTGGCGGTGGTAATCCTTGGGAAGTAACCTCAAAATACATAATACACGGTAGGCTACCCATCGGTAGCCTAGATAGGCTAGGATGTGGCTCAATCAACCGTTGTTTCAAAGTGTCAATAAGCGGAGATATGTCATTCAAATCAATTTGAACAAAGGTGTATACCTTCTGGTACCAGATTCCTCATTCAAGTCCACAACATCAATGTGAGAATCGTTCGGGTAAACTGTAGTCGGCTCAGTGAAAATCTGATCGTCATCCACATCTGCCTCAAACCCCTCACGGTCTTGGTCCTCACCCCCTGGCATGTCATCATCTGAATTATCAGTCTGAAGCATAAAAAGACAGTTTCATTGCATCCGCATATGCATTTTGAATTCATAAATTCATATCGATTATCATTACATGCATTATGTGACCATTCTTAATACGCTTCATCAATTGAAAACTTGACATAGTTCAGAAACAAAACTGTATAGTTTCATCCATAGCGATAGCGTCAACTGGAGGTTGTTCATAATCCAAATCCGCAATGCTTTCCGAATCTGACAACGTACCAATCCCACTGGTTTCCGGTAGACATTGTTGACCACCACCAGATGAAGTGCTCCTAGAAAATGTGGTGAAAGAATGAGAATCAATTTGAAACAAAGTCAAAACTTGGCCTGCATACCATGCATACAGAGAACAGGAGTAACAATAGAAGAAGAATAGGCATAATGTTTTCCATCATCCGTCAAAGGGAATCATGTACATTGTATACGAAAATTCAATGCAATGTGAACGTATTGTTGGACAAGTGAAATTGACGAATTTGGCAGTGACAGACGCCAAGACAAGTAGATTTCCAATAGCGAATTGGGCATTTGAGCATTTTTTATCATATCCTTGATACTGACTAGGGTTTATTTTCAAAATCGACCAGCATTTCTTCATCCCTGCTGGCTTGCCGCCCTTCGTCGATCTCGAACGGTCTAGGAAGACCGGGCCTTTTCTTGGAGTACAAGTCGGCCAAATATTGGGCAACTTCATCATTAGTCTTCAAATTCAACTCCTTCCGTATTACTTTTCATATCGCCAGCGTCTCACGCGAAATACATAGTCGCTGATCGGCTTTTGAGACCTTTTTTGGTCGCCCCATAACGCAAACTTTCGACATGATTATCAATAATAACAAACTGAACTGCGCATGCTCGGGCACTGGGGGCGGAGCTACAAATCTGAACTCGAACAGGAAGTTGGAAGTTTGACTTTCTCGGGCGGTGAAGGTCGAAAAGTTGAATAAATCGCTCGGCGGTGTCAGTTCCCTTTAAAACACTTTTGGTTTTGGATGAGAAACTGAGTGAACCTGGACTTTAGGTAATGACCCCCATTTTTCCTGCATGCTTCAGCTTAGAAGCGAAATGACTTTAGCTGAGATAATGTGTATTAGACTGAAGTCGTCTGCACTATTTAAATGCATGCCAAATCTGATATCATAATGGCCTATAATATGGCACTGCCGCTGCGAGGAGACTGACACCTGTAACGTGATCAGATACATGTTTGGCTGCAAGTGATTTGATGTCATTGATAAGTCTGAGTTTTTGATTTGAAAGATGCGTCACACTTAACTTTTTAAACTCGTGAAAATGGCCCATATGTTATGCTTTTGTCAACATCAGCTATTTCCAGTGATCAATGTAATAAGTTGGCCAAATAGCACAGAATGATTTTCATACATTTCATCAAATATAATTTTTTTGCATTGACCAGTACAATTTTTAGCTCAGCAGATCAAAGGTCAGCAGAGCTAGTCTAATAACTATTTAATTATTCAACTATTAGCTGAGCACATTTCTTCACCATTGGGGCTAGATGGCTAAAACCTGGTGTGATGGTAGCTTTGGGCAATATGCCCAGACTTATTTTTCATTTTCGCGATATGACCTACTTTCTGGCCGCCAGGCAGCCATTTTGAAAATTAAACAAAGTCCTATTACTCCGAAACTAATGATTGGACTGCAACCAAACTTCATGTGATTATATATCTATGTACTCTTATCAATATCCCTAATTTTCAGTCAAATCCCATGAGAACTATGGCCGCCAAGCCGCCATCTTGAAAATCCAATAAAGTCCTATTACTCCTAAACTGTTTAACAGATGTCAACCAATTTCCATGTGACATCTACACTCTTCAATAACCCTGAAATTCAGTCAACTTTATAACCAAAATGCTATACTTCGATAGTACCGGTAATTTTCTTTTGTGTCAATGAGCCGAGAAGAAAAATATTATTCAATGGAATCAAAACTGGTGAAACTAGCCAGATACTGTTCTCCCCATATCCACTGCAAATGACATGCATTACATTCCCCGAGGTGAGCACATGGTCCCTGGACCATTTCATTAGTTTGGCTTAGCTGTGCTTCAGCCAGCCGAGCTTTTGGCTTGAGTACCAGGGCCCGGTTTCTCAAAGAATCTTAAGTGTTTGTCTTAAGTCATAATATTTTGACTAAGCCAAGTCAAAAACTTAAGTACGAATCTCAAAGCATCTTGTGTCCTTCATTCCGACTTAAGTATGGCAGCTACCGTGCTTAAGTTTTTAGCTCAGCTGACGGAGTCAGCAGAGCTTGTAAAATAGTTCGATGTCAGCGAGTCAGGCAGTCAGTCAGTCAGTCAGTCCATCTGTAAACAATTGTGCGTCGTTTTTCCAATGCAGCATGCACATATCTCATTTTTGACAAAACGATGTATAATGGTGGTATCTATGTATATAAGAGAAGTGGTGACAAAATTCCATCGATTTTCGGGACTTTGATACGATTTTTGTGAAGATCTTTATGAAGTCAATACATCAAGAAAATGGCGGCGATGATGTTGTAAGTGACAAATTTTCTTTTTTAAGCCTTTACGGAAATGTATTTTGGTACGAAACTTCACACGTTTATAGAAAAGATCAACGAGAGTGTGTTCAAATGCCCTCATAACGATGAGTTCAACGGAATTTGGTCAAAACAACCTTCGAATGGAGTCAACTTTCTTTGCGAAATTGAAGCGACGACCTCATTATTTATCGTAATTTATGCAGATCCGAGTCCAGCTGATGGGTGATGTTCTGATTTGTGTTCAAACTATTGGAAACTTCGGAAATTAGTTCTATTAGTTCTACTATTCTGCAGGAGTATATTATAGCCATTGATGTTGACAGCTAAAAGCACGAAAACTTTGTTATAACTCCAGCCGCGCTCCTCCCTCTGGGAGCTGGAGTCAGTATTGTTTTCGCTCAGGTTTCTCGTCCAATCACGTGACCTCTCCAACACTCGATAATGCACTCTTTTCGTCCAGGTTTTAGGCCAATCTTCGGCATGAACATGAAATCTAATAAGCGCAGTACTTAAATCAGATGTTTCTCTCGCCTTGAAAACATTCCTGGGTAAAATCCATTGAGATTAGCCGAGTTAATCTACTTTTTCTGTGCCTTAAATCTCTTCCGCTGAATTCTATAAATAGAAACTATTAACATCGCGGCAGTGTGGTTCCCATTGTGCGCCCTCCCACTTCACACCATGTCAGGAAGTTTTACGGAGAGGGAGGGCGTGCGGTAAGAAGAATGGCTAAAATGACGTCACGTTTTCCTGGCAATGCCTCTTGCCAGACCAGTCAAGCATTGGGAAAGCATCTTTAATTCAGACAACGTTAGAACTATAAAAACGAATATGTTAATTTGCAAAATTAAAAGCAGATTTCACCACTAACCAGTCAAATCGGAATACGACGGCGCAAAATGTTCTCGCTTTCCTCCTGCTAAAAAAACCTTGTTCCCGCACTCCTATTTTAATTTATGGGAATAAATTTATGCCAAGGAATATGATGTGATCTGTTTTCACTTCTTTGTAATTAAATGGTATTCATATAATGAGATCAATAGTAGTGTCCGTGTCAGATCCCATCGACCGTTCAACTAGTCTTCTCTCCCTGGCCCAGGTGCCTCACACGGACCTTCAGGTCCCCATACTCAAGACCAACTCTTACGATATCGCCCTCAAAACAACCCTGGAGTCATGAATTCACAAGTGCTCCTGTGAAATCTCAGTTCTAGTTTACTTATTAAACTTTATCGAGTGTTATCGAATCGAATTGATGTGTCGATCGTCGGGGCGGATTGATATGTGGTTAGGTTGTGCGTCCAAGGCGATCATGATCATGAAGATGCGTGTTGTGTTATCATAACCAGAAAATAAGTTGAAGTTATTATTAGTGATTCTTACATGAGTAAAAAGTAGATGTTTTAAGCAACACAATAATGTTACTCCTGGAACACACACGGGGTTGAACACAAAACTTACCAACACTTGTATGCGACTTATACGCTTTTAATGTAACTATTATCTCTGACAATTGCAATTAGACCGCCGGTCTTGACACGGGTCACAAAAACAATATCACACACCCAGCTCGCGACCGCTACTACGCCCAAGTACCACCCTTAAAGGGCCACTATACACAATCCTGCGGCGTGCGCTCACCACACTACCATAAAAAAACTGTCAATTCTCCTTACCACTCACAGAAGCCAAGCCATTGCTGTTAAGTTATGGGCTTACTGTATTTAGCGCAATATTACGCCTATTTAGCGCAATATTACGCCTCGGGAGCAATCATTATTTTCTGACACTAAAAAATACAATGGAACAAGGGTAGATGTCAGTTATTGTATCATCTCATAGATGGCGCGCCTATTGATCTACTATTATACACTAGTAGTAGTACACGTAGTAGTACATGGTGTGGTGGCGGTGACCTATAAGCTTGAATATGTCTGTTTTGCTTTGGGATAATAAATATTACCTCTTTAAGGTAATCTTATTGTCTCTTTAAGGTAATCTTTATTATAGGCAGCAAGATAAAGTTACACAAAGTCGCCAAAAGGGTTCTCTCACATCTCACGCTTGTGTAAGGAATTTATTTAGTGCTGAATCGGACATGGCCCAGCGCCCTCACTGTGCAAAAGTCGCCTGAAGATGGCCAAATTAGCACCTCTGCTCCTGCCTAGGCCTATAGTCCCCTTTTAATAAGCCCCAGGGGAGTAGGCATTTACTAATGGATTAGCCTCGGTGAGAAGAGGGTGGTGAGCGGAGAAGGCCAGTGATGGATAAAGAGGGGATGGGAACGGAAAGGGAATCAGGAAATAAGGGTTGGTGGGGAGATAAGGAAGGCAATATTGATCATTTTCTAGCTCCCAGATCTATCATCAGGAGGTTGACCCCGAAATACTACTGTCAAGGTCATGACTGGTCAAAGGTCACTGAGTGCAAAATCACGAAACCTCTCAGTCTATTGCCCGATCATCACCAATCTTGGGACATGTATGGGTCTTAAGTGGGTGTTGACCCCAGAAATGCCAGAGGGCCTTTTAAATAGTCAAAGGTCATCTTACGACGATTATGGAACCAAGGTAAACACAAACTCACACTCGCGAAAGTCGTCGACCTAACAGTACCCGTACTTCAGTTTTTTGTTATTGGATTAGTAGTGTTAGTATACATCGAAAATATCGGAGCTACATGTCCGTCCTCGAACGTTTATCCATGGTAAATCATCATGTGTGGGTAAAATGTATTAAACCAAATAATGAACACTCCCTAAGTGGAAGTAGTTGATCTCGTGCCCTATGTCCAATTACATGCATTTCATCGTGTTTCAGCGCCAGGGGATCGGGCTCTATACCGGGGATCAACATTGACGGTGTCTGGATTCAGTGTTCCAAGTGTGTTAAGGATTTGGGGGCATGGTTGGAAGGGGACATGAGCATGCGCATGCAGGTAAAAATGACTTGCAAAGCCGCCGTCGCCAGTCTTTATAAGATCGGCCGCATTAGGAAATTCTTGGACAAACGCAGTGCTGAAAGACTGGTCCAAGCCTTCATTACATCAAGGCTTGATTCCAACAATGGAATTCTATACGGTCTGCCTGATACGACTCTTGCACCGTTGCAACGGGTGCAAAATATGGCAGCAAGGCTGATATGTCGCGCAAAGAAATTTGACCATGTAACGCCCTTACTCAAGGAGCTACACTGGCTTCCCATCAAAGCCAGGATTGAATTCAAAGTTCTGTGTGTGATCCACAAGTCACTCAATGGTGTCGGACCGGAGTACCTCAATGACCTCCTCCTGGAAACAGAAGGTCGCACTAGGTCAGCCACTTTCAAGACCCTTCAGGTCAAGCGGACCAGATCGAGGTACGGTGACCGCAGCTTTTCAAGGTGCGGCCCGTACCTCTGGAATAAACTTTCACTTGAACTGAGGTCCCAGCCAGAGACAATGTTCAAAAAACAATTAAAAACTCTGCTTTTTAATCGATTCTTCGGGGAGGTGGCGCTTTGAGCGTGGTGCTACCACGGAAAGGCGCCCTATAAGTGTAACATTCATTCATTCATTCATTCATTTCTCAATAGGCAGAGAAATAGGTACCACATTTTGGGTTTTCCCCCATTCATTGCGCTAAGCGTAATGATTGCGCTAAATACAGTAAGCCTAAGTTATGCAGGGGCTTAATCAATTACCTGCACTCCCTGTGGGGTGAATAACATTACCTTTTGAACAGCTGGCTGTAGGGGGATGATTGGAACAGCCGGTATACCTGCTGGGTTCTCCTTCTTCTCCGTATAAAAAGGGGCATATTGCTGACTAAGGAACAAGGCATATTGACATTGCCTCATCATCTCTATGGGACCAATTGATATACTTTTATATGCACGCATACATCATGCCATTTCAGGGTCCGAGTCTGTGGACAATTGGTTTGATTAATTTGTCTCTTCGATAATGCTCCTTTATTGCATTAGATTTTCATCGCATTTCAATCTATTCACGATATAGCCAATTTGAACCTGTCTGCGCCAAGGATAGATTGGTTCCAGATCGACTCACTAGGGATACGCAGTTGAGCACAATGTCATGAAAAACGACCCTTTGTATTGTAAATTCCAATCACCTGCAGGACAGGTCAATTTCTCTCAATAAAATTAATTTTGTTGACTCCTGTAATCCCTACCTTATTAAAAAAAAAGACAGTGGTGTTAGTCCCAAACTGGTAATTTCTATTTATTTTGACCTCTGTTAAATCAGGATACCTCTCAATTACAGACAGCATTTTGTATCCTTGTGCTGTACAACCCAGCCTGGACATACCACAGTTGTCCATGGAGAAGTCTCATCCTCTCTGA
Organism: Lineus longissimus; assembly: GCF_910592395.1. Taxonomy (NCBI): domain Eukaryota; kingdom Metazoa; phylum Nemertea; class Pilidiophora; order Heteronemertea; family Lineidae; genus Lineus; species Lineus longissimus. Next base: position 13,753,103 of record NC_088308.1, on the reverse strand, counting down.
CACTTCTTTTCTGTAAAGCTACCGATACAATATACTGAACTAGGGATATCATCCGTTGCCTCCTGTAATATTTACATACCATGGCTGATTAGTTCAATCATATTTCATCCAGCTGGCAGCTCTGCATTGGAAATTTTAGTGGTATAACGTGTTCTCTTGACCTTCAAACAGTAGTATAAAGCCGATATTTACTACTTATGTTATTAGGTCATCCAGCTGAGCGCCAGGCCCTTGGGCCTCTTGTTGGGGTACTTAAGTCGGCTAGGCGAGTTTAAATTCTTTGTGAATCAACTTAAGACAAAACTTAAGAAATTCTCATACTTAAGTCACCAAAACAGACTTAAGATTCTTTGTGAAACCGGGCCCAGCTTTCTGGCAGACGATGCAGTCGATCAAAATGCAGTAGCACTCTGTAAGTTGCCATGAGTAATGATTACTGCTACTGACTACCTTCATTCAAGATTAATGCAATGTTTTAAGGCCAAAACTGCTGCCAAAATAATGTTAGTTGCTTTTATTGGCTCACCGTTAGGGGAGTCTATACGATAGCCCTGTGTCCGTCGTCGTCGCCGTCGTCGTCGCCGTCGTCGTCCGTATCCTGTGTGGCACATTTCTTAACCGCTTGTGCTATGAACTTGAAACTTTGTACACATGACCCCCTAGGTCAGAGGTACTCTGACACTGAATTTCGATCCAGTCTGGTTCATGACTTGGCCACCAGGGGGCCAAAACATAAAAAGTGTGATATGTCTCTTATTAATGATCCGTTTTCAATAAATGTTTCATGGTAGGTACTCCTAGCAAGGATACATCACATATCAAACGGGTTTTTGATTTGACCTACCTTTAAAGGTCACAGAGGTCAAATGGTGTAAATTGGCCGTCAGGCCGTAACTATGGCACGTTTCTTAACTGCAATGACTATTGATCCCAAATTTAGTACACATTTACCCCTTAGTCAGGTGATCTCAGGGACCGAAGTTTGGTCCAATATGATTCACCACTTGACCACGGGGCAAAATCCAAAAACCTTAAAAATGTGATTATTCCTTAACTTCTTGCCCGATTGCCACCAATTTGATATCATGGGTACATCTAGCCACCATACAGTATATGTCGCACAGGTTTTTAATTTGACCTTCTTGTCAAGGTCACAGAGGTCAAATCGCGTAAATTGGCCGTCCGTCAGGCCGTAACTATGGCACGTTTCTTAACTACAATTACTATTGATCACAAATTAAGTACACATGTACCCCTTGGTCAGGTGATCTCAGGTACCGAAGTTGTAGTTAAATTGTCAATGTTTGACCGCGACACATCAAATACTGCGTGGGGTTGTGAAATTTTGTTATGATATTCCGGACAGTCGAGCAAGTAAATGGTGAAAAATAAACTGGTAGTTGACCACGTAATTTTTTTGATAATTGACAAATTAGACAGACTTTCATATTTCCACTCTTTTCAGCCAACTGGCAGAAAAAACTCAAAACACGCCCCCTATATCTGTAGACTTGCCACACAATACCTCTCCAAATATGTACTTGAGAGTTAAAAACATGCACTCGTCTAATTGATAGGCCTCGACCCTCCAACCTATGAATATTCATTAGTGGTCTTGTCTCAATGAAGGTAGATTTCAGGGGTCAACATTTTGAGAATTTTTTCAAACTAATGTACATGACATCCCACAACTCTCCAACAAAGGAAAGGGATATCTGGACATTTTTGGAGAAATGAGAGACATTTCCAAGAGTGGTACAACTGTGCCAAAAGCAACGAAAGAGGACAAAATCGACAAAAAGTCATGATTTTGCAGCCAACAGCACCAAATTCAAAGACCAGCCCTGGCCAGAATAAGCAAGCTATGGAGCTGAAAATTTAGGATGTGATTTTAGGAATATCTTTGCTGCTTAGGGCACAACTTTCAGAATCAAGGCCTAAGTAGTTTCAAAGAAATTACAAAATGAATGGCAACACAACAAGACTTGTAAAAATGAAACCGAACTTAGACCGGGGCTAGGTTGGCTCATATTGGGGTCAAATTAATTTTTTTCTCATTGTTTTAGCTTGTTTTGACCTTAAATCATCAGCAATACAATATTCTAAATGAATTAGAGTGATTTGAGCACATTCAAATTTTTCACTAAATTGACCCAAAATGTAGTGTAAATGGAGACAAGACCACAATTGATTTTTTAAGCCTTTTAGCAGTTAAATTGTCAGTGTTTGACCGCGACGCATCAAATACTGCGTGGGGTTGTGAATCTAAAATTTTGTTATGACATTCCGGACAGTCGGGCAAGTAAATGGTGAAAAATAAACTGGTAGTTGACCACGGAAATTTTTTGATAATCGACAAATTAGACAGACTTTGATATTTCCACTCTTTTCAGCCAACTGGCAGAAAAAACTCAAAACACGCCCCCTATTACCCAATTAGCAAAATTCGAAATTAATTTTTTCATTAAATAATTTCTTTATATCTGTAGACTTAACACAGCAAATATTTTTTCAATACCTCTCCAAATATGTACTTGAGAGTTAAAAACATGCACTTGTCTAATTGATAGGCCTTGACCCTCCAACCTATGAATATTCATTAGTGGTCTGGTCTTCGATCCACGGCCAAGGGAAAATCAAGTCATCAAATAAAGTTAGATTTTTCGAATCAAATCAGAGTTATTAGTACTTTTCTGCTATGAAATAAGTCTTCAGACAATAAGTTATCATTTGAATAATGGAAAGTGCTGTTTTGATGGGGAAAAATAGGGTTTTTAAAACCAAATAGCCGGGCACCGATCTTCCAAAATTAGCGATGGTTTCAAAACAGTCTCCTAGATATTGGGCAATCTCTTCATTATCATAATGGGATTTGGAGGCATGTTTACAGATTTTCAAGTTCGAGAATTGTAGCACCTAAAACTCGCATAGATCCCCATAGATCCCCTCTATTTGTTGAGTTAGCGCCCCTGTAAGATCATGCATTTTCGGACACTAGAATGAAATCTTCCTGCGGATATCGCGGTTTCGGTGATGATTTAAGGAAAAATTGACTGTTCTTTGAGTTGTATGGGACAGAAATGAGTTGATATTTCATGAATACATGAATATATTATGATATGGGCGGGCTTCTAAGTCAAAACAATAACAAACTCAACTGCATCTCTACCGTGTATCGCGTAGTGCATTGCCTAGTGTATTTCGTAGTGTATTTTAGCGGAGACATTATTTCCGCACTTTGGCCACGCCAAACGTCTTTTTTATTCGTGGAAGTTAATCTGCTCTGTAAATTTTATTTTACACAGGAAGAATCCATACTAGGTATTGCAATATTTCATGTCTATTGGTGTTTATGTGCACAGGAGCGCACCAGACAGTGAGACGTGGAGATGTGTTCAGTGCTGGTGCTGTCGGCCATAGCGAGCAGTAATATTGGATGTGATCACGTGATATGACGCCACCGCTGTATCCTCTTGCCCACCCACGGTCCTCTACTTTGGCCACAGGCAGGTATCGTCAGGATGTGGCTCAATTCCTCTGAGGTTCCTCGGCCCCTCTTTGGTCCTCGTCCTCGCGGTGCTCCTCTTCCTTTCGTTCCTAAGTGCAGGCAGAAACTGAGGCTCCCCTCTCCGCTCCAATAAGCGCCACCGCTGCTCAGGAAGGGGCGGGGTGGCGGGCAGCCCAAGCGGCCCCTCCAAGCCCGGGGCCACGGGGGCAAGCGCAAGTATCAATTCGTGTCTTGTACCCCCCCTCCTCAAGGGTACGACACCTTATCACCCTATAACGACATCTTAAGGCTCAAGCATCACCCTTTTTTCACCAATGCTACTTTTTCTTTCGTCAAGACATCACCATCAACAATATATCAGTTATCACCGTCATATAAAGTAACCAAACTAATTTTACTGGGTAAGGCTGTATGTTCGACAAGACATCGACACATCAGCATCCTTATTCTTTCCAGCTTCGCCAAATTTTCACTAAAGGAAAAATAAATTCTACTCAAGCATCGGCAAAGATTAGTGGTGATAGCTTAACTACCCTTGAGGAGGGGGGGTACAAGAAACGAATTGATACTTGCATTAGTCATTCCTCCTGCGCCTACAGGGTGCGCCCCCCGCGGATTTCGCTGTTGGGGGCAGGCTACAGCGGGCAAATGATCAGTAGAATCATGCATGTATGCTGTAGTTACAAAGGTACCACTGTACACTGCAGCGCCATCCATGACGCTACAAACCTTTGCCAAGCTACGCTCCGAAGTACACGACGTAACCCGAAGATGGCCTCGGCCCCGACGTCAAACCACTCGCCGCTACGCCAGTACGACTTACATTAATTTTGCCCGGGCCGCGCTTTGGAGAGTGGAGCGACGCAACAGACCACGTCCGAGAAAGATACATTTGTACTGCGAGCCGCTGTGCTTTGAGATGCGAGCCAATAAAATTGATACATTATATCGAATCGCATGCATGATGCATGTAATGATATGATGGCGAGGAGGGTTTTGATGATTGCGATGCACGATCGTTGAACACTTTCGCCATGTCTAAGTTTGATTAATATATCTAATAATGAATCAAAACTATCAAAAAAAGCTTATCTTCTTAAAAAAAGAAGCTCTCCGGTATTGTGAAGTGCTGGGAAGTTTATTCGAGGTTTTTAGTATGAGATTCTCCGGGGAGATTCTATAATGAGGTGGGGTGCACCGCGGTTACCACCTACCTCCCCGTACAGAAAGAGAATGATTTTGGTGCCCAGTCTGCCAATTAATAACGGGAAGCGTATACCTAAGAGTACTGAACTAAATGTCAAGTTACTCTCTCCACTATGCCCTGAAAGGCGAATTGAGGAACGGACCTCCCCTACCTCCACCCCCACGCTTTGCTCGACCCGACCCCCACAGGGCTTTAGCGGGAATAAAGTCATTTCCAAATAATAATTAAAATGGACAATCTTGGGCCCGAGTTTAAGATAGCTTTCTCCAATGTTCGGAGAGGACTCTCTACCCGATTTTCTGGCGGTGAGAGGGCAAGGTTTGTGGCCTTCTGCCATGAATTTGAAGGCATGGTGGAATGCCTGTCGAGGAAGTACCATCCCGACGGACACGGCCGAGCTAAGTCGAGGCAACACCATCTCATACAGGTAAGACGGCTAAACTAAGCTCCTCATTTCCTCAATCACTTCTCAGCTAAATTTCATCACAACTACGTCACATCTACGGTTCCTGATTTTGGCAGAAGAACCGAGCGTTCGTTATCAGATCTACATGTCTCTAAGGAAGAAATCAGGAAGCTTTTGCTAAAGTTAGACTCATCAAAGGCCGGGGGCATTGATGGTATTACTAACAAAATGATAAAGCTGGTTGCTGGTTCCCTGGACGAACCGTTAAGTCGGTTATTTAACTTATTGTTGCTGTCAGGTCACTTCCCTTCAGCCTGGAAGGTGGGTATTGTTGTTCCCATATTCAAAAACAAGGGATCGAAATGTTCAACCGATAACTACAGGCCGGTAACCTTACTGAATTCGTTGTCAAAGGTATTTGAACGCACAGTGTATGAGGCTATCTTGAGGTACCTTCAGGAGGATAACTTGTTGTTTGAACGTCAATCCGGATTCCTGCCAGGTCACGATACTCAGAAACAACTTGTCGCCATTGTTCACAATATCTTGTCAAACAATGATGCCAAACGGGTAACAAGGGGCGTCTTTCTCGATATCTCAGGGGCATTTGATGCCGTACCACATTATCTCTTGCTAAAGAAGCTCAAAGGCTATGGTATTATTGGAAATATTTTTAATCTCCTTCAGTCCCATTTGAATGGTAGAGGTGTCAGAGTCAGGGTTAATAACACATTATCCAACCTGACCCAACCAGGCTACGTATACTCAGGAGTACCCCAGGGATCAATACTGGGGCCTCTCATGTTTCTTATTTACATTAATGATTTAAGTGAATATGTTAGGAACTGTACCTTGTATATCTATGCCGATGACTGCTCACTATTTCTGCCAGTAAGCTACGCAGAGGACATCAATCTGTCAACAAAATTAATTCAGGAAGACCTTCACAGTCTTCTTGCATGGTCGAAAAGATGGAAGCTAGACTTCAAAGCTGAGAAAAGCAAGGAGGTTATTTACCACTCACCTCGTCGTAAGGTCCGCAACTTTGGTTATCTTGAACTAAATGGGAGTGTTATCCCCCGTGGCCAGTCTCACAAACATCTTGGTATCATACTGGATGAAACACTGTCGTTTGAGCATCACATTTTGTATGTCGTGGGTAAATGTAACAACTTATTGAACCCATTAAAAACTTTGCAGGGTTCACTACAGTCCAAACACCTCGAGAAGCTTTATTTCTCATTCATATTACCTCACTTGGAGTATGGTTCTGTCATTTTCGACTCGGCAAACATCACTTTACTATCTAGACTCGATAAGGTTCATTATCGGGCTGCCCTGATTGTGAGTGGTTGCATATGGGGCACTAATACCACCAAGGTTCTTGACTGTCTGGGCTGGGTGACCCTTGGAAGGCGGAGAACGGAGAAAAAGTTAATCCTGATGTACGATGTTGAACATAACAATATACCTACTTACGTTCACAATGAATTTGTTCAGTATCGAAACCCCGTCTTTGACGGGCGTCTTAGAAATCGCAGAACCTACAATCTTCCTAGAAACATGTCGCAGAATCTCACAAAATCCACAATACCCAGCTCAATTAGGCACTGGTCTTCCCTTCCAATAGATGTCCAAACTCGTTACTCTCGAAACTCTTTCAAATATCACTTAAGACTATTCCTAGGCAGGAATCAAATGTCCATGGCTACGCCCAAACTAAACCTACCCCGTCAAGCTGAAATCGTTTTGAATAGGACCAGATGTGACCTTATATTCAAAAACCACCTGTTTTCTCATAACTTTGTAAATGTTAACGACCCTTACTGTAAATGCGGACACAAGGCGCAAACCACACGCCACCTCTTCTTCAATTGCCCTCTTGCCGACATGCTTAGGGTTGATCTTCTTGATGACCTGAATACGCTGCCATCATTCACCTTTATATTCTACAACCTTTGTCAAGAAGACAGGCTGCAGGTGTTATTGAATGGCCATTACAGATTGTCTATTGTAGACAATATCTTTATCGTTACTAGAGTCAGCACCTTTATTGCTGAACTCGCCATTCTTTAACTTATGAAGCCTGTTTTCAATTATCATATCCTTGTTTGTTTAATTCTTCTCTGCCATCTTTCACTTTTCTCTATGTAATAATAACCAGGGCTAATAATGCTTGATAGCCTAGCCCTGGGATTCATCTGTATGTTACAATATTATTGAAAGTAATAAAAATTATTTCAAACAATTTATCAATCAGTGGTTTTATAGGACCATGTCAAGCACGTGTCATCCAGTGCAGTTCATAGTTCTGATAGGACTGAACATTCCCGAAGTCTTCCGAATGATGGCGGCGTACCATGACATCATCATATTATTTTTCTTTATCCAGGGAAGCTAAGTACAATGAATTTCAAGAATTAAAAACATTAGATTATAAATATTTTGGTATTGTTTGATATTAGATACACGATTGATCAACTGTAATCTGCCATTGACTGGTATTGAGTGCAAGTTGACGGACCATAACATCATCACCTTCACCGCCTGATTATGTTGCCAAGAACATGCAGTTAATTGATTTTGGCGGGAACTCGTGGGCGGGAATTTTCAATCGACTAGTACTAGTGAGCCAAAAAATTGGCCCATTTATGGCTTTGGCCTTTTGGAATATGATAATTTGAACTTAAAGAACAGATAACTTTGGGGGGGGGGGGATCACTGTATAAATGAGCCATTTCAGAACTAGAGGCCTCTTTGCGCTAAGAGGATTCCTTAGAGCCGGCACAATTAAACGACATTTTAGAGGACTTTAGCCAAGGCCTCATTTTTGCATACAATAGCCAACATGTAGGCCTACAATTACATAACCGTAGGCCTTCATATAACCCAAAATATCCAAGCAAAACCTACTCAACTCACTGCCATATCAATACATATTTTTTATTGATTTATTTCAGATTTATCCAATGGTCGTTAGTGAGATTGGTCTCATCCACAAAAAAATGCTGCTGTTGATGAGAGTGACGATCCCCGGAGGTGTATTCAGATTGCTCGGTAAGTGTAGGCCTAAATATTAAATCTTCATGGGTTCGTAACCTTGACTTGTTGGCTTTAAGCACACTAGTACATTTTGGGGTTTGTGTGAAAACCTTGGGTAGGTTGCTGAGCTGCAAACAGACAATTAACTTGGTCCAGCCCTAAACACCCACATTGTTGGCCTCAGCCCTTTGGCATTTAGGCCTAATGAACTACTATTAATTACTCTTTGCAATTTCTTATTTCAGAGATGTACCATCAAGTGTTTTTGAGGAGGTCCGGTTCCTCTTGACGACAAATTCGTATCGGACCGTAGAACGCTCGACCAGGTCAACCACAACACTTACTATAACAAGCAAGGAGAAGGTGGTGGTATTGTTTAATTTCTGGGGGATGGAGGAGGGCCATGATAGGAAAGACCTCCTGAGGAAGAGTGATCGAAAGGTAAAATGCATTGTTGGATTCTAGGACTCACATTTCCCCGACAGACATTTGGATCTATTTGAAATGAAGTAGGCCTACCCTTGACTTCTGACAAATGACCCCTGCCCCCCTTTTTGAAATCCACTCCATTGATAATCTATGGGCCTAATCTATGCAGTTGCTGGAAATGTAATCTAATGACCCTAAATGATTCCTCTTTTTCATTTCAGGGAAACAAGATGAATGTAGTGGTGGACGAGATGCGACCATTCACTGTTAGGTACAACAAGACGGGCAAGAGGCTTTTTGTATCTGCTTATTACAAGGTTTTGAATAAATATGGTGTTGCCCAGTAAACAAATTGTTGTTCCCACTTATTGCAGTGGTACATGTAGTCTGATGTGATGCAATTCCCCCTCCCTGGATTAGAAAAATTTCCCCACTTTGTTTCCGGTATTGAGAATCAGAAGAAAAAATCATTTCTGAAGACATCAACACAAAAATTGAAATTCAACATTTTATTTTAAGTTAAAAAATATCAACCACCAGTAAAACAATCAACATATCACATTCTGTAGCCATTTTAATGAATAATATTAATTTGAAACTGTAAAGAGGCAATTTATACATTTTTAGCTCAGCTGACTAAGTCAGCCGAGCTTGTCAAATAAGTTGTTCAGTGGCGTCCGTCTGTCCATCCATCCATCCATCCATCCATCCGTCCATCCGTTAAACCCATGGTGCACATTTTGTAACCGTAAGACCTAGAGACTTCAATTTTGCATTTCTGGATACTTCTGGTCAAACTCTACTTTCAAAACAAAATTTGTCGCCATTCGACCTACTTCCTGCGAGCGAGAGTGCATGAAGGAAACTGGCCTATATCGGCATAGGAGCAGCAGAATTAGTCGAAATATGCTCTAATATTAAGATAAAATTCTTGAAAATCTATTTTATTGAGAAAAAGTTCAAAATTTTAACAGGAGAGGGCGCTACCTGCCTTTTAATTATTTCTGCCGATTCAAATTCCCGCCCGATGACGTCAGCCATCAATGAAGTCTCCTATTTGCCAGTTCTCAAAACATGGCAGCTACACAACAAAAGCAGTAGCTCCAGGAATAAATCACTGTTCACTTCAGCTTCGTAATCGATTGTACCCCCACTTTATTGTGTTTTGTGTGGTGTTCCTATTCAATCAACGATGTAAGGCCTTATTATGTTGGTTTTAATTGAGAAGGTGCATTATAAGCGGCGTACGAAATACCGAAGCGGAGACAAAATGGCGGCATGTTGTTTACGCCTGGAGCTCAATGACACTCAAGTAGGCCTACCCAATTTTCTGCTTAAAAAGTAGTCTGGTAGGCGATATTATCACTAGTTCGTTTCAGTGGTAGTCATAAGGTCTTTAGGGACTACTTTCAGAAATTAGTTCTTGAAAATTTGGCCACATTTCTGTGAAAACGATATCGGAAATGCTCTGTTCGCGATGACATCGCCGATCGATGTATTTTGAAGTGGAGAATTCCCACAGTATGTGCAGTGAATCGGCATGATTCTGTTCGCCTATTAAGTTTTAGTTCTACGATTCTTTCATGAGTAAAAAGTAGACATTCTAAGCAATACAATAATGTCACTCCCATAAAAATTGATTGGAAATTGAGGGAGCTACGGCATTCTGTTCGGCAACTGGCAGCGCTGAAAAAATACATTGCATACTGTACAATACCAAATGGCACATTTTAAAAAGCGCTCCTTGGACAACGTAGGGAATCACCAGAAATGACGCCATCGCTGGTCTAAATAGAAAACTACGGTGGCCCAGTAAAGCACAAGAAAAGGTTTAGCATTAACTTCGTCATGCAAGCTTCAGCAACAAAACGATTTCTCATGAATGATTTATTTGATCATCATCAGCTTGTTTCCCCTGATAGATAAAAAAATGATTTGCAATTTCCATCAAAGTTTTCTATTTTGTGTATAGTCACATGTTATTTAACTGGCAAGGAGCCAAGCAGTTTTGAATATTCGCGGGAAAATACTTCGTACTTGTAAACGAGGCTATGACAATGAGTATCCTCATTCATGGCATAAACTTCATGTTTCGGTAAATATTTTCATACGATGATTTCACCCGAATTATGGTCAGGATTGAGGAATGAACAGTGGCATAATTATGTCAACCAAAAACATTGGTACCATAGTGAACGCAAAAGGATATCAAATACCATGGAGCATGCCATTTTCATGCATAATGAACTAAACACCGGGAAGATATTAATGATATTAACTCAGCTGAGCGCCAGGCCCTTGGGCCTCTTGTTCGAACATATATACAGTTTACCGGCTTTAAGAAAATCTCTGATAGCAATCAAATATTTCCCAAATGGAGAATAAGAAAAAACAGGACTTTCCATTTAACGAGAGGCTTTGAAAATAACCTGGTCAGAGCATGAAGTAGCTTCTTTAAGTATCAAATTGTTCATTTGTTGACACATGTTGTTTTTAGTATGCAAGGGATCAATCTTAGCCTTGTCTATATTATCGCCAATGATAGGGGCGAATTCTTGTTCTGACCCTAAGGATGCAATTTCTTTCAAAATTTTGCTGCGATCAGTTGTTTTCGTTTTAAGTGTGTCGAATCTCTCAGCATGACTGAATCGATCTGAATATTTCCATAGCGGAATTGTATCATTAACAACCTGATTAAGGTTACCAAGGTGATCTTTATGAATTTTAGCGAACGTGGATGGGTAGGTAGCCGCATTATTAAGTTCCCCTGTTAACGTCGCCAACCATTTGTTATCTGAGGGAACAAGCTCAAGAGAAAATCTAACTATACATTCATTTACAACATAAGATTTAGTTTCAATTTCCCTCTTTTCTTCAAACAATTTTTTTACATATTCCATCACACACGGGTGGCCTTCATCAACATCTGCCCCCAAAACAAGGTAATTGTGGTCACAACTAGCAACTTTTTCTTGAACATTCAAAACTGAAACATGCAAAGAAGTAGTAGTTTTGAATTTCCTATATGGAGCACCATCAGCACCTAAAGCTATAACAAAATGACCTGGCTCCTTTCCAAACCAATTCAACCCACAACCTCTTTTTGTCAAATGCTCATCAATACTGAGATATATTTCAGCAAGCTCTAGCAGAAAGCATTCAAATTTCCTATGGAAGCCTGGAACACCGTCAAGAGGAATAATATTCTCAGACCTATGCAACTCATTGATCCTATCAATTAGATCAGAATATGGCAAGAGATTTTTACACTCAGACCGTATGGCACAATATTACCTTTTACTGAAAAGGCCATCCTTGTACATTACTTTATTGGATGAAGCCATTTTTTCAGTTTCACTTTCAATTGGTGGCTTAGTTACAGGTAAAATTTTCTTACAGACTTTGCTTCTTTTTATTCGATCTGACAATTCATTCGGTTCACGAATGGTGGTCAAACTGTGCCAAAGTCCATCTTTTACTGGTCTGTCATTCTTGCCATTCCCATGAATGTTTCGTAAAGCTGGCATTGTCTGTTCGTGTCTTGACTTCTTAGTCCGATATGATAGATGCACTTTATCAGAGTTCAGAAAGTCACTTGTTGTGTGTTTGGTTGGTTTAGTTCTTACTGGTGTCTCCTTGGGCGTCTGAAAAAGAGCAAAAAGTGCAAATCATATAATTTCATTGTGGAGTAAATGCTCTAACAAGTGATTCAATGAAATGTAAAGTTATAAACAGAGGAATCCGTGAAAAAGTCTGTACATTTGTGTCTGGGGCAGAGGCCTCACCTATTCATCAAGTAAGTCGTCAAAACCCTGAGCCTGACGTTTTCTTTCTTAGTTTATATTACCAAGTTTCGCTCCAACATGTAAAGTAAGACAATGTGCAGATCAGGGATCTAGCATGCTAATATTATTGGTGGCTTTTTGCCATAAGCCTAATTGTTATGACCAGATTCGACTGTACTCCAGGTATCTAGTGTGTCAAACTAAACTAGTAACAGTCATTACCGGTACTTACTTTTTTAACTTGAACACGTTGACATTTCTTCTCCACTTCCTCTTCTCCTTCTTTAAGACGCTCCATAAATGAAATCTGTAGATGATGAATGACAATGTCAGGTTTTCAATCAAGAGGGTGACTTAGAAAGATTTACAATGTAATGGTGCTTCATTGACTAGCTTTTGAAACATCAATCATTATTCATTATAGGAATCTGACTGCAAAAGAATACGGCGTGCTAATTTGTCATCATTTGGGAGTTCCTTGTTGACTAAGTAACCTATAATTGGTGCTAACTCAGGGTCAGCTTGTTGTTGTCTAGCTAAGTCGACAGTGTTATCAGAGATGGCCAAGACTGTCGTATCCCAATCTCTTCGACTGAGTCCATCTGCATTTGTATGGATTTTACCTGGCCTATGTTCAATCTCAAAGTCGAATTGTTGGAGAAACAGAATCCACCTAGCCAATCTACCTGTGGGATTTTTCATTCCCATGATGTAACGAACAGCACTATGGTCTGTGATAATTTTGAACTTTTTCGGACCAACCAAGTAGGATTTCCACTTTTTGAGAACACATATGACACTTAGTGCCTCTTTCTCTGTGGTAGAATATGACATTTCTGCCTTATTGAGGGCCCTGCCATCATAGGCGATTGCACATTCCTTCCCATCTCTAACCTGGGCTAAGGCTATACCTAAGCCTGTGTTGCTACAATCACAACAAACAATGAACTGTTCATTGAAGTCCGGAAATACCATGATGGGTGGACTGATTAATTTGGCCTTCAGGGTTTCAAAAGCCTCCTGCTGCCTCGTCCCCCAATCAAAGCTCACATCCTTGCGTAACAACAGATTCAGAGGGTGCGCAATCTTTGCAAAATCCTTCACAAATTTCCTATAAAAATTGGCCAAACCAAGAAATGACTTCAACTTTGTGACACTAGTAAGAACTGGGAAATCACTAATTGCCTTAGTTTTCCCATCATCAACAATTATGCCTTTTTCACTAACCTTGTAACCTAAGAACTTTAGTTCCTTCATGAAGAAGAAACACTTGGATGGTTTTAAGGTCAAGTTAGCACCGCCTAATGCCTTGAAAACTAACTCTAGGTGCTCAAGATGTTGCTCATACTGTTTGAAAATATTATGACATCATCCAAATAGCAGAAACAGATTTTCCATATCAACCCTCTTAGCACAGTTTCCATGAGACTCTGGATGTACTTGGGGCTGATTTTAAACCAAAGGGCATGACATTGAAATGATATAACCCCGAATAAGTAATAAAGCTCGACCTGTCTCGTGAATCCTGTCCATCTAACTCTACCTGCCAATAACCTGAACGGAGATCTAGAGTGCTGAAGTACTTAGGTTGATTCATGCCTAAGGAGTCCAAAGTGTCATCTATGCGCGGTAAAGCTGTATAATCTACAGTCCTAGAAATTTTGTTAATTTCCCTAAAGTCGACACAGAATCTATGACTACCGTCTGGCTTCTTAACAAGTACAACTGGGGAAGCCCATTCACTATTGGCCTGATAGGGGGATGATCACCTGTATCAATGCGATGTTTTATCAGAGAAGTTCGACCTAATTCACTATCATTGTTAGCAAAGGCATGTCGATATTTCATAAGGAGTTTCCTGAATTCTATCTTTTGGGCCTCAGAGATGTGGGCATCATCTAAGTTTACATCAGGCGGATCTGTTTTTGGGTCGAGTTTAGTCGTAGAGTGACCAGATTGGGGCTCTGTTTGTACTGACTTGGCCTGCTCAAAGTCCCTAGGTTCAATATCATACACCGGTAAGCTAAGGTTAGCAACTACTTCAACTTCAAATCTATGTGGCCTAAGTTTGTGCATCTGTACAACTTGATGGGCTTAGTTGTTGGATTGTAAACTTGAAAAGGAACTAAGTTATCCTGTATTAAGGCAATACAATGAGCTCCCATCAGGTGGCTCCTTCCTACTAACCTTGGATTTGGAGTTATCACTTCTTCTGTAAGCCTAAGTGGGCAAGGTTGTTCACCTTCGAGTTTAGCCCAAATCATGACCTGCTTTCCAGGTTGAACAACAATCTCTATTGGCTCACTACCAGCTAGGGTTAAGGTACCTTCACCAAAATCAATATGGGCCTTGTGTTCATTTAAGAAATCTAAGCCTAATACAAGATCATGGGATAGGTCCTTTGCAACATACACCTCTTGCTCTAAGTCAAAGTTACCAAGTTTAAAAGGTAGCTTAACTGTTCCTAATAAGGGTAGGGCGGCGCCACTGGCAGTGACTGCCCTCTTCCCCCTTGAATAATCAATGCTAAGGGAAGCAAGAATAGGTTGAGAGTCAAGAAGTTGTTGTTTTATCAGAGAGATGGTAGCACCACTGTCAAGTAATGCTTCAACCCTCTTCTTTCCCAATACTGCTAGTACGGAGTTCGAAACCTTGGTCAAAACTCTCGGGACATCCTCTTCGAAATATACCTCATTGGTATTTTCAGAAAGTGGCAAAGACTGATTTGTAGTGGCAAATGTTCCTGGAACATTTGTCTGGGTAACAGTGTATGTTTCGTTAGTTTCCAACCTAGGTGGGGCACTCCTAAGTGGACTGCGGCCAAGCAACGATGATCTGAATGGTAAGAATACACAAGGATAATTTATCTCACTCAAGGATTTTATCCTATCAATCAAGTGTATACATTCTTGCCAAACTGACTCATGAGCTAACCAAACCACTGCTACAAATATTGCAACACCAACACACATGGATAAGAATACATAGCCAAAATTACGCATAAAATCTCCTACCACCAGCATCACATAACCCAAGCTGCTAACTATTATGAGAGTAAACATTACACATATAATTCGTATTTGTAGATCAAGGGCCTGTACCTCACCTGATAAAACCTTACATGTATTTGGTACAACATTTGCTACCTGTACCTGAAATTTCAATTGCCCCTTGGCTTCATCATAGTTCCCTTTATGTACGTCTACACAGGGCACTACCATGTCCTTATTACAATTAATACCGGTTTTATCTACTGCAGTTTCCACAATTTCATCACTAGCCTCAGCTGTGCTCTCCAATTTTGCACTCAACACAATTTCCTCACTTTGATTCTGAATACCTAGTTCAGATTCACTCAACTTTTTCTCAGACCCAAAAATTCTTCAGCATTTTGGTTTAATTCACTAATCACATTCACTGGTGGCAATTTGTTTAATAATTCATTGATTGGCTTGGTTACATGATATGTTGGTTCTGCAAGTGTTGCACTACAATGATTTTTGAGTTTTTCTCTGCTCACCTTCACCCCCTCAAAATGAGCAGACCTTAGTTTGACCCCTGATTCTGACCTGCAACATTGGCTGTGCAATTTGCAGCTCTGTGCCCAAAATCGGAACACCTATAACACTGCATGTTTGCATCATTTGGCCTGTCTTGACCTCTATAGTTACTACTAGTGTTGAGACCATTGTAAGACGGCCTCCTCCTATCATATGCATAATCATTGGGCCTGAACTCCCTTGCATGATTTTGCCTTGCAACATAACTACCAGGTGGTCTATAATCCTGAGATGAATAATCGGAATATTCATTAGGCCTATAACCAGGGTTGTTTCGTCGTTCCCTTTGAACTGGCTCTGAAGCAGTACAGTAAGTGGCAGTATGCCCCATCTGAAGACATCGCCCACAAATTGGATCACCATTGGTGGTTCTTGAGTTCCTAAAGTTGGTTTTAGGCCTAGCCCCCCCCCCCCCCTCTCCTTATTTTCATTGGCATTTGCTGTCTGTTTTACCAAATCTGAAACAGCACAGACCACTTCATCCATTTTGGCCTCTAATCGGTTCCCCCCAATACCCTCAGTGATACCTACTGACATAACATGCTGGGTTTTTGCCTCAGGATACAGCAAATCACCTAGCCTAGCGCTAGCCATCGCTTGCTCAACGGACGCTACATTTTGGCTAAGTACAAAGTTCTTCAAGGCCGGCCTAAGGCCATGGATGAAGCCTACAAAGTGATCCTCTGGCTGTTTCCCAGCCCTGGCACACATGCGCAAAACAGATTCGATATAGTTCTCCAGAGGTTCATGAGGAACCTGAACTTTTGTGTGTAGCTCCTGGCTTTTAACAAACTTCAAACTAGCCTATCATAATTTGTTCGGATATCTTTTGGTAAACTATGGAAAAAATCGAAAGCTACGGAAGCTAGAAAATTTGGCATTGCTTTGCATTTGTTTTGGGGTTCCCACCCATTGAATTCAGCATATGAATCAAAATGTTTGAGAAAATCCTCCATGTCTTCAGTTATTCGTCCAGAATATGATGAGGGTTTATTTACAGAACCTCCAATTTTGTTTCGTGGGCTACCTGTGCCCAATGCACTGATAGCCTCTGTTAATCTTTGAATGTCATTCATAGTGGTAGCTGTTGGTGCCTGAGGTTGTGTATCAAAATTGTATCTATGAATTGTTTCTAAAAAGTGATTCCTCCGGAGACTTGGAGATAATGTTCCGGCTGGAGTCCTGAATTCAGTGGTTGGAACATTAGAGATACCAGACGGGAGCATGCTCGTTGTAATGTCAGAATCATCCAAAGTTTGGTCAACCGAGTTATCATTAAGCTCATTCTCATTAACATCAAACCCTACTCTAACTGCGGACATAGTAAATAGCCGGGATCTGTCCACCAATAATACGCAACTCCAGTGGGGCTGAGTTGACATCTTCCTCATTGACTAGCGCGGAAGACTTCTTTCTGGTACAACGTTTATTCAGAAGGCAGAATGGTAGCACTTCTGACCATGGTGAGGGTTCTGACTCAGTCAGTCGGCACTAAATGGGACCGAAGTCGTGGATAGGCTAGGCAACCTTGAGTGAGCCAGAACTGACTGATTTGCAGTGAAAACTCACTGATATATATACAGAAATTGGGCCCAGCCCAAGGAGGATACCGCGGTGACGTCACATCACGTGATCCCGACCCATATTAGTGATCGCTATGGCCAATCAGATTCAGTCTACTGACAGCACCAGCACTGAACACATCTCCACGTCTCACTGTCTGGTGCGCTCCTGTACACAAAAACACCAATAGACATGAAATATTGCAATACCTAGTATGGATTCTTCCTGTGTAAAATAAAATTTACAGAGCAGATTAACTTCCATGAATAAAAAAGACGTTTGGCGTGGCCAAAGTGCGGAAATAATGTCTCCGCTAAAATACACTACGAAATACACTAGGCAATGCACTACGCAATATACAGTAGAGATGCAGTTGAGTTTGTTATTGTTTTGACTTAGAAGCCCGCCCATATCATAATATAATCATGTATTCATGAATTATGAACCCATTTCTGTCCCATACAACTCTAAGAACAGTCAATTTCTCCTTAAATCATCACCGAAACCGCGATATCCGCAGGAAGATTTCGTTCTAGTGTCCGAAAATGCATGATCTTACAGGGGCGCTAACTCGACAAATAGAGGGGATCTATGGGGATCTATGCAATTTTTAGGTATTACAGGTCTCAAACTTGTAAAATCTGTAAACATGCCTCCAAATCCCATTATGATAATGAAGAGATTGCCCCATATCTAGGAGACTGTTTTGAAACCATCGCTAATTTTGGAAGATCGGTGCCCGGCTATTTGGTTTAAAAAACCCTATTTTTCCCCATCAAAAGAGCACTTTTCATTATTCAAATGATAGCTTATTGTCTGAAGACTTATTTCATAGCAGAAAAGTACTAATAACTCTGATTTGATGCGAAAAATCTAACTTTTTTGATGACTTGATTTTCCCTTGGCCGTGGATCGAGTTTGTTTACAATATGCAGCGCCATCTTGGAAAAGCCGTGACGTCACCGTGGTATCCTCCTTGGGCCAAGCCTTAGGTTCCCTGAGTCGAGCCTGCACCAAAGCCATACATGATGTCGTAAATCATATATAAACTACATATTCTAAATCATGAAATCAGATAAATATTTCCCCCATCCCAAGGTTATGTAACAGCAACAGGTGGATATCGATAACCGGATTCCCATCAGCTTGTTGGCAGGAATATCCCAGTGCACTGTTCTATCAACAGGCCTGTGAACTCTTGTCAACCAGAGTTGGAATGCTGTAGCTGATGCAACATCCATGATTACCAATACCCCAATTATAGTATGCCCATGACTCATGAATCTGCTGAATTATTTAGTATATATGATTGCACTAGTAATATGTGTACCGTATTTTGCTGCGTATAAGGCGCAGCTTTTTGACCCAAGAAAGCCCTAAAATCGTGGGGTGCGCGTTATACGAAGGTGCGTGTTATCTATGGCCTAGCCCTAGGAAGCCACCGAATGATCACAAGATTTTTTCCATCAACTCATTTCTTTTGACGGCTTTTTTGGCTCGCAACCAAGTCGGTGCATTTTATATTTTTGCACGAAAGAAAAATTGGGAATATCGATGCACTTTGCATAGTTCACCGATGCTAACTCGCCTGTTCTGTACGCAATACATATTAGTATCCTCATTATCATTTCAGTTACTTCTATAAATGTTTTTGAGGGTCCTTAGCGGCAATATTCAGAGCATAGATGCGAGATAAATCCAAATCAATAAATCAGCTGATCGTGTGCCGCCATGATTTAACATCAAAGCGAGGCTTTTACGAAGGAAAGATAGGCGGGGGCATCTCAGAAGTATGTAAAATGTACTGCGTGTTATACGTAGGTGCGCCTTATGTCTGGATTTTGTCTACGGACTCAATGGGTGCGCTTTATACCCCGGTGCGTTTTATACGCAACAAAATACAGTAATGTTACCCTTTGGTATCAAAGGTTATGTTATTTTTATATTTGGTTTCTGGTCCTTTTTTGATTGGCGAAGATGTGGTAAAATGGATGTTAATGGGTTTCGACACTGTAGCCTTTTCGAAAAAGGTTCAGGCTTCAAGAATTGATTCGAAGTTGCGGTTGCGTTGATTTAATTATTTGTGTGTGTGATTTGGGTGTGAAGGGTTACTTTCTGTTTAAAGAATTGGTGTGATTTGAAATTTAATACAGCTGCGTAACCGCCTTCTCAAAATCATGGTCCTTTAATTTCAAGGAGAATGGCTTTGGCCATCGATTAAATTATTTGTGTCTGTGATTGGGGTGTGTAGCATAACTTTCCCCTTGAAAATTGACATGATTCATAATCTAATATGGTTGCCACGCCCACCTTCTCAAAATTGGGGTCAGTCAATGTCAATGTTCCTTTTAAAAATTGGCTCACTATGAAATTGAATTTAGTTGCCACGCCTGCTCCCTCAAATTTGTTTCTGTCAATTTAGTTTGTTATTCTGTAACACTTCCATGCATTTCATTTATCATAGCAGGTATCATAGTGTTTACAGACATGGTACCTCAAAATGACTTTTTATTGACAGTTTTTATACATATTCCTTTTTTTCTTCCCTTGTTATTTAAGGTATCTTCCACCCTATTACTATGAATCAGATGAAGTTGATTACATCTGCAGTAAAGACTCCGATGATGGGATGCAACACTGTCGCAGATTACGACCAGCAACTTTTGGATTGATGACATGTAATTCTTCAGCCCTGCCTTTCAGTAATAACACGCCCAGTAACTATACTTGTGTCAACTGGAATCAGTATTATACTGACTGTCATGCTGGAGATAAAAATCCCTTTCAAGGGGCAATATCATTTGACAACATAGGATTAGCATGGGTCGCTATCTTCCAGGTAAGGACATTTTTCTTTTCTATTTTTGGACTATTGACCAAAAACTACCCGTCAGATTTCTTTAAAAATTGTTATTTGATTGAGTTAATTTTTTGGGTGGATAAAAAAGAACGTGCCAAATGTAAGGGTTCTTAGCTACTTTTATAGTCAGTCAATGACAATGAGAGTTTATGAAATATAATTCATAATTATTCTTAACACCTTCATGGCCAGAGTCTTTTCCCCAGAGCGGCATGAGGTCTTTCGCAGTAGCTTCTCCAAGACATGGTCTTCTTATATTGATAGAGTTATGTTAGTTCACTATATTTATTTTTTGGTTGAAGAATGACAGAAATTACCCCTCTTTCCAACACTCTGACCCCCCAAAAAAATTCTCAAAGTCAGAATAGCTTTATCATGTAATTTTAAAGGGCAATGTGTATGGATTATTCAGAGCATCAGTTCGCTGAAAGGCTTCAGATGTTACCCCAATTATAGAAGGCCCAAAGTCTAAGAGCTGAAGATGCTGAATATTGTATCAACAATGTGCAAACACATACAGCCAGGTCCACAAGTATGTATCGCATCATACCATATTCAAATCGTTTCCTGGTTGGTCCGTAACGCTATTATTTAGAGTACGACATGATGACGAACTGACAAATCACAGATTGGACCACGGTCCGTGTCCTAATAATCGTTGGTTCGTCTATTGATTTTCTTTAGTCCGTGTATCGCCGGTTGGGTTCGGTTCCTCATCAATACCCTCGCTGGATTCTATCGTTTCGTGACTGCGATGACCGGCATTGAGCAGGGCCCAGTCCCGTTATCGCGCAACAGAATGACAGATGACGTTCGCAGGAAAGCTACTGGTGAAAAGGACTGATGGCTGATTAAAAAAGCCCTTTATCTTACTGCTTTTAAAACATATGCCACAATCTAATTCCCTGCCAGTATCTATCCAAGACAGCCCATCCAAATGGTCAGAAATAATTCTCTAGTCCAACCTGGTAGTCCCAGCTGCGCCGCCTGTCCAAACAATGTGAGGACACAACACATAACACAAATCGATGCGTGCGTACATTAAATGTACGCTCTATTTGTTTCTAGCAAAATTTGAGTGATCTCTTCTACTGCAACATATTTTCAATGATGCTTTCCACGGAACACACAGGTACACTTCACTCCAAGACAAAAAATGCCCAAAAAATGTGCTGTATATACGCACCGAGCAACCAAACTAAAGGTTGATAACTCCGAGGTATGCATTATAATGATAAGATACGGTTTATGCCTGTTTCGCCTATTCCTGTTTCGCCTATTCCTGTTTCGCCTACAAAATTCCTGTTTCGCCGATTCCTGATTCGCCTATTCCTGTTCCGCCTATTCCTTTTTCGCCTATTTCCTGTTTGGCCTATTTCCTGTTTCGCCTATTCCTGTTCCGCCTATTCCTTTTTCGCCTATTTCCTGTTTGGCCTATTTCCTGTTTCGCCTATTCCTGTTTCGCCTACTTCCTGTTTCGCCTACTTTCCATTTCCCCTACAATAAATCGACTCTCCCACGGGGAACCTTAGGGATGCATGTCCATTTTATGGGGAAAATGTGAGGGGACAATTGGATGATGTTAACGATGTGATGACAATTTGACTAATCAAATGCCATCAACTTTGTTAACAAACCATGCCATGACCGTTTTGAAAGAGTCACCTTGAAAGCGGGGACAGTCCGGGACTTATTTGACCATAGGACCATAGGACCATACTGACACACATTAAAAACTAATAGATTAAGTAGAGTAAAGCAGTCGTTTTTTTTATAAAAACTGAATTCATGAGTTTTTGATAAAAATACATAATACTGTACATTCTCATAATTATTTGATCAAAATCAGCTGTAAAATTGACATGTCGCTAAATCCATTATTTCAGACTTTATGCTTAATGATAGCCTTTAACAATATAGTAAGGGACGGTTCATATTCCTACGTCTGTGGGGAGGTTAGCAATACATTTGAATAGGCGAAACAGGAATAGGCGAAACAGGAATTAGGCGAAACAGGAATAGGCAAAACAGGAATTAGGCGAAACAGGAATTGGGCGAAACAGGAATAGGCGAAACAGAAATAGGCGGAACAGGAATAGGCGAAACAGGAATACACCTAAGATACAGGTGTTTATTTGTATATTGGTTAGTTGCATCGTGAAGACCTAGGCAATCTTGCGCCTAGCGGTTTTCGCTTCTTTTTTGTCAAACAAAACGAATATTTCATTTGTTTTGAGAGGGTCTGCAAATAAAATGTTGGTGAAATGTTTACTGTTTAACTACTTATTTAAAAAGATATGAGTAATTCCTTCAAAAAAGAAGGAAAGTTGAATTTCATGCAGCCTGTCATTGATTGACAGATGTCTCCTGACATCATGATGAGCAGTGAAAGCTGGTTGGTCGAAGCAGCAGACTGCTCAGTTTCAGTGGCAAGTGTGAAGATCAAAAGTTTTGATAAGAATAAATAACCCTTGATGTTTCATAGCGGCGAGTTCATTGATGTGTTCCCAGGATGTTGAAATTTGATTCGATGTCTCCTAAACAATGAAGGCCAAAATATCCCTGTGTTCTGAATTAAATAAATGTTTGGCCCGCCCGGCATCACGTCATTGGTGAGAACCCGGCCCGTCATCTTTTTCCCGGTTGTCGCGTCGGTCAATGATCGTTGGTCAGTACTGTAAATTCTAAATGACCCAGGTCCGTAACATAATTTATTTTGGTTCGTGCACTGTAAAACCTAGGTCATCGTGGTAATATATTTATTATATATACACGAGGCGACTATCGGTTTTTGGCAAGTTCCTTATCGGTCCATAACTGCCAAAACCGATACATACTTCTGAACCTGGCTGTAGATCCTTTTTTTACCCCCGTCACAAGACGGAAGTATTATTGGCCTGTCTTGCATTGTGTGTCATGGCTATAACTGTAGAACCACTAGAGATTTCACTCTCGTTTTTGGCTAACCGTAGTTGAGTCTATACAATACCACAGTGTCTGGGGCCGGTTAGGGCTATGAATTCGAAACTTTGTACACAAGACCCCCCATGTCAGGTGACCTCTGACACTGACTTTTCATCTGATCTGATTCTTGACTTCACCACCAGGGGGCTTAAAGGTAAAACCTAAAAAGTGTGATATCTCGCTTAAATGTAACTCGTTTTTCGCTAACATTTTTGGTTAGGTACTCCTAGCAAGGATTCATCACATTTTTTAAGGGTTTACTTTTCAAGGTTGCAGAGGTTAAATGGCATCAATTAGCCGTTTGAGTGTTATTGTGGTACGTACGTTTCTTAACCCATACGGAGGCAAGCACTTAATATTTCTGAACCCTGAACGGGGCAAGGTATTTCAGGTAATGGCAACCAATTTAGAAAAACAAAAACAACAACACTATGAACCAAGGTAGACCCAATAAAATATATGTTTTCCGAAAACTCATGATGTTATCTAAATATTCCTGATTTAATATTGAGAAAGAAACAGAATTTAACCACTAAAAGGTACTTCACCAAAAAATCAAACACACAAAGGCAAGAAAACATGCATATTGGTCATTCTTCACAGCTGCACGGTGATAACTGATGACATAATGGGGATTCCCAATTGTTGCAGTCGATTCAAATAACATAAAGAATTAGCTGTAGGTGCCCGTTTTCAGTTATTTAAAAGGCTACGGCGTACTCCGTAGCGGCCCCCATATGGGTTAACCACTTAAGCTATGAACTTGAAACTCATTACACAGGACTCCCTACGTCAGAGAACCTCTGACACTGAAATTTGGTCCGATCTTGACTTGGCCACCAGGGGGACAACACTGAAAAGATAAAAAGTGCAATATCTTGCTTGTTAGTGATATGTTTTCAATAATATTTCTATGGTAGGTACTCCAAGCAAGGATACATCACAATGTGATACAGGTTTTTGATATCACATACTTTTCAAGGTCAAAGAGGCTGTTTGAGTGTAACTGTGGCACATTTCTTTGCTTTTGCTAGTTTTGCTTTGTTGTGGGTCTTATTTTTCTTGTAATTCTAGACACCCTTCGTACAAAGACTCCTCAAAGGAGCATAACTATAATTGTAACATGTAAAGAGGGGGGCTGCAGTGGATTATAACTTGAAATGTATCAAGATACTGTGTTAAGACAACAGGTTCAATACGAATTCAACTCGAATTAACTTGATCTCACTCAATGTGAATTCAAATGGGAATTCAATCAGTTTCACGAGATGCGCTGCCTTATAACTCTTTCACCGCCAAAGACGTCGGGCTGTGTCCTTTCAGAGTTCCCACACCACGCCAAAGACGTCGAACGACATTTCAGTTAGTTCCAACTATATATTACAGGTCGCACTGCCATCGCTTGCCCCATCAATGTAAATACAGTAGAACCTCTCTTAGCAGGCACCTCTGCCAGGCGGACACCTCTACATTACGGACACGTCCGGCCAGTCACGATTTTTTTCTGAGTCATTTCCAATAACAAAAACCTCTGTATGGCGGACACCTCTCGACTCCAAATTGCGGACAGGGCGATGGCCAATTTTTGGTCCAATTCCCTCCCAATTATGGACAGTAGTAGGCAAAAACAATGGTTTCCCGGGTGCGCTTGGAGAGTCGAGTAGGCCTGACAGGTGAGATATTTGCGTAATTAATCCATGTAATTACCCCATGGCATTGTGTTTTTGTATCCTAATTAGGCCGCGGCATTTGTTTACTCATCTTTTCAACTGATCACATAGGCCTATCGTGTCAAGGGACACTCATAAATCCACGCAGTTTTGTCAGTGTTGCGGTGAATATGCGTGAGTTGAGAAATTAGAAAAAATTAATTATTAATCAAAGGTAGCCGATGGACAGAAATGATGGTGTTTTTTCACACATTATGACATGTCGTGGAGACATGTCAAGAAAAGGGGCACCTTTTACTAGAGAAATTATTCACTCCCTGAGTTCCAAAGTAACTCACGTCATTCAACGCAACAACACAAGCAAAGATCGATCAGTTAACAGGTTCTAAGTTTCTACGCTAGAATTCGACACAGAGAAAACCAGGACCTGCAAGGCGGGAATGTCAACTCCACCTATTGGACGATTTGGCATAACCTCTCCATTGCGGACACCTCTCTATTGCGGACACCTGGACCTAGTCCCATGGGTGTCCGCAATAGAGAGGTTGTACTGTACTGTAGCAAACAAGCGTCGACAATCGTCTGCTAATGATAGATCGTTGCCATGGTTGCATGACATCTTCACTGGGTCGCCTTGAATAAAAATGGCGGGCACATCTTCTAGAAGATTTTCTGCAGAACAAGTCGCAGAACTTGTTGCTGATTCAGATAGTGGATCTGATATCTTTGGAAGTGATCGTGATGATTCAGATGAGAAGATTGATCAAGGTCATGACTCTTGCGTCTGAATTTGATCTGAGCGACGGGGGTCATGACTTTGGCAATGCAAATACTAGTAGACCCGATAGTAGTAGTGATGATGGCAATGCAAATGCAGTACCAGTACCTGTCAATGTTCGCGGGAGTGCGTGGTCGCGCTATACCGGCTGCTAGAGGCAGGGGGCATGCTCCTCCACAAATTCAAGCTAACTGGTGACCCACCAACCGCCAACCGAGAATTAACCCTTGCACTGATGATGCTCCTGGCCCGAGGGGAGATGCACTTACCTTGGATGATGGCCCAGTGGAACATTTCCTACTATTTTATACTGACAATCTCCTTGAGAATATTGTAACTCAGACCAACCTTTATGCAGAACAATATTTCAATGATCTTGTGTTCATGCCTTCCCCAAATTCAAGGGTCAAGAAGTGGAAAGAAGTTACTCTTCAAGAATTGAAAACAGTTTTAGGACTGCTGATGTTGACTGGCATTATCGAAAAAACTGACCTTGAATGTTACTTGTCAACGAATGAAATGATTGCCACTCCATATTTCTCACAGAAAATGTCGAGAAATAGTTTTGAGTTGATTCTGAAGTTTTTACGCTTCAACAACAATAAAGCTATCCCAGATGACAACCAGGACAGAATGTTCAAGATCCGTCTTGTACTGGACGCTTTGGTGCAGAACTTTCAAGAATATTACAATCCACATCCAGAGGTGTCTATAGATGAAGGTACAATGAGGTGGAAGGATAGACTTCGTTTTCGTGTGTACAACCTGGTAAGCCAATCAAATATGGTGTGAAAAGCTATGTGCTGGCTGCCTCTGTGACAGCATACTGTTGGAATCTTCAGATTTATGATGGAGTTCCACCATACGATCTGTGAAACTGTTTTCTATCTGATTGATAGACTTCACCATATTTTCTTCATGGACAATTTTTATAATTCCGTTGGACTAAGTGAGGCTTTCCTTGATGAAGACATATACACTTGTGATACTTGGAGAAAAAATCGAGGTGAACCACAAGAAGTAAGATATGCTGGTGGTCCAGGTCATTGTATGGAAAAGGGGGATGTAGTTGCACGTGACAATGGCCGTGTCATGGTCATAGCCTGGCAGGATATCCGGATTGTAAGAGCAATCTCAACAACACATGATGCTGGGATGCAACCTGTGAATGTCAGACAAAGAGGTGGTGGACACAATGTGGTACAGAAACCCAACTGTATCGTAGAGTATAACTCTTACATGAGCGGTGTAAATCGTATGCAAAGGTCCAAAGGCAAATGTCAACTCAGACTCCGAATCGGAATATGATGATGCTAGCGAGGTAGTGATCCCTAAAACATGCCTAAGGAAGGACACACAAGGCAGACTAAAGGGAGGAATTAGTCTACATAAGAAAGATATGAACCCTGGAACTGGAGGGAAATCTCATGGACAGAGAAAGTGTGGAGTTTGCTCAGAACGTGGAATTCGACGTGATGCTCGTTATTATTGCGTGAGGTATAAAATGCCTCTCTGCCCACACGATTGCTTCAATGCAAGTGGAAGGAAAACAGGACAAATTTGGTGTGTTATATATATTATATATATTTTTATTTCATCGATGAAAAACATCAAAAACCATTGTTTTCCTGTCCTATGGTGACATAACGCGAAAACGTCCCTGGCGGTGAAAGAGTTAAGCATGTGCGGAGGTGACGTCATCCGTCGGTTGATACGTATTGTTTGGGGAATATAGTAGGCCTTTGTGAAAACTAGATAAATCGGTCCAGAAGTTTTTGTGCTAGAGCCCCAAACATACATGTATGTGAGATGGACTAAATGAGAAGGGGTGAAGTGGGAAAGGGACAAAATAGGAAAGGGGCGAAATGGAAATAAGGGGTGAAAGAGGAAAGGGGCTGAATGGGAAAGGGATGAATTGGGAAGGGGCACAATGGGTATAAACCTACCCCTTGGCCACCACGGAGTCAAATCTGAAACCTTAAAAAATGCAAATATTGCTTAAAACTACTTGCCCGATTGCCACCAATCTGATATCATGGGTACATCTAACCACCGTATGGTATTGTATGTCACATCGGTTTTCGATTTGACCTACTTTTCAAGGTTGTATAGATTAAATAGCATAACATTTTCAATTGGCTATATCCTACAGGAGAAAGTTGAACTCTGGCAAGCAATTGGGTGAGTCACTGTACCATTGTGGAGATGTAAATAGAGAGTAATTTTTTCTATTTTCCTCTATCATTCAATGTGCTGTAAAATCAATGGTTTTCAACATAGACCTTGGCCACTTTGTGACAGCATAGAGACATGTTCAGTTATAATATAGCAAGCCAATGGTGCGTTCCATTAACCCTTTTGTTACTGCAGGTATGTGCCCGTCCTGTACTGAGCGAAATTAAGGGATTTTTACCCCTCAGCCCGAATTGGGCAGAGGGGTATTGTCGTCCCCTTGGCGGGCGGGCGGGCGGTTGGGCGGGCGGGCGGGCGGGCGGCTGCCAAGTTTGTCCGGAGCTGTTCTCAGTAACGGCTTGGGCTAGGAAGTTCATATTTCATATGTAGACTCCCCCTGGTGGGTAGGCGTGCCTCGTCAAGGTTTCGTCCCATTTTGACTTACGGACTGGCCACTAGGGGGCGATATGTGAAGACACAAAAAATGCAATAACTCCGCAAATTTTGATCGCATCTTGCTGAAATTTGTATTGTAGATACCTATTGAGAGGGGACATAATATATTGTACGGGTTTTGACCTTGACCTCCTTTTCAAGGTCACAGAGGTCAAAGTTCGTGTAAAGTGACGAAATGTTCACATTTCGTAACCACTGAAGCTATTGATACCAGTCTTGGTATGTGTGTACCCCTAGGTGACAGTAACTCGTAAACTAAGTTGCAACCTTATATCATAAATGGTTTGGCCACCAGGGGGCGTTATGTGAAAACATAAAAAGTGTGATATCTCAGTTAATATTGGTCGCAGCCTGCTGAAATTTTTATTGTAGATACCTCTTGAGAGGAGACATAATACATCTTACAGGTTTTGACCTTGACCTTCTTTTCAATGTTACAGACGTCAAAGTTTGTGTAAAATGACGAAATGTTCACATTTCGTAACCATGGAAGCTATTGATACCAGTCTCTGTACGTGTGTACCCCAAGGTGACAGTAACTCATAAACCAACTTTCAACCTCATATCATTACTGGTTTGGCAACCAGGGGGCGTTAGGGAAAACACAAAAAGTGTGATATCTTGCATCTCACTTAATATTGGTCACAGCTCACTGAAATTTTTTTGGTTGTATGAACAGGGGACTTGCAAATTTGAATTCAATATCTGGCGTTATCTCACTCATGGTTTGGCCACCAGGGGGCATTATGTGAAAACACAAAAATGCAATAATTCCAACAATTTTGATCGCAGCTTGCTGAAATTTTTACGGCACATACCTCTTGAGAAGGGACATAATATGTTGTAGGGGTTATGACCTTGACCTTCTCTTCAAGGTCACAGAGGTCAAAGTTCGTGTAAAATGACGAATTGTTCACATTCCGTAACCACTGAAGGTATTGATCCCAGTCTCTGTACGTGTGTACCCTAGGTGACAGTAACTCATGAACCGTCATTCAGCCTTGTAACGTTACTGGTTTGGCCACCAGGGGGCGTCATACGAAAACACAAAAAGTGCGATATCTCACTTATTCATAACCGCCAGACCCCGTTAGCGAAAGATGAGCAAAATAGGTGGAATGCCTCTCAGCTGGATGTTTATAATAGGTCAGATTAGCTGATTGATTGCACTCCAAGGCCTTCCTCCTAGACATCTGCTATTGCACTACAGACACCACCTGCTGTGTTAGGTTTACCTGTCTTACTGGGTTCATTACACTTGCTGCAATATGGGTATGTGGATTAGTGGATTAGATCGAATGCACTCAATGTGTTGCTGAATTCGTGCCATTAATTGGTCGTCGCGAGAGCAGACCCTTATTGTCAGGTTCTGTCATTATGTTTGTGGCAGCATGTGCCTAGCAACCATGCCTAGCAACGGGCATTTTACACTAAAAAATATCTTTAAAATCATTTTTTTTTAAATTTGGTTCCGAGGAATTGTTTGCAGTACATTCAGCCTCTTTGTCACCAATTTTGAGACAAATCGGAGTAAAAGTGTAGACGCTGAATCGATTTGTTTCAGGTCTGTTTAGCTAAATGGCGAGATTGACTATGAATGAAGATAGTTTTAGCCCTAGGATGCTCGGCAGTTGTTGAATTGAAATGCAAATTGCGTTGCCAGTATTTGTCCTATTGTAATAAAAGTTAAGTTTTCATTAAAGTTCGTTATCTTGTTCATTAAGTCCTTCGTCTCATGTAAAATGCGAAATGAATAAAATTATTAATTGGGAGCTCAAAATTGATGAGCGTGTATACGTAGCATGCAGGAATGTTGTGCTGGCCAGCGAGCAGTATGGTGAGTTTCTTCACAAAGCTACGTGTCTTTATCGATGATGTATGAAGAAACTACGAAGACCCAATGTAAGCAGTAATCTAATCTGTAATACTCTCAAATTTCAACGAAATCAATCAAGTATTTGCAGTGAAATTAGAAATTACGCACAACTTTACAGGATCGCGTCAGCCATAATAATGACATTAATGTACATGCAAATGAGGACTGTCACTTGCTCGTCAATACCGAGCAGCTAATCACGTGGGCATAATTATGATAATAAGGTACAGCGGTGGAAAAATTCAAATTTAAATTCAAATTCTTTATTACTCTAAAACGCTAAATAGTCTGGTTCTCTGACCTCGATCTCCGGGCTTTTGGTAGGGTTTAGGAACGGGTCAGGTAACAACAACCGTCTACAAATAACACGGCAGAAAAGAGGAGTGTTATTTTTAGATTCAGCCATTGTTGTAATTTCCCGAGCCAATTATCGTTTTACGGTCGAATTGAGCGCTGTATCTGTCCTAGGATTATGCACTATTATTGAACACATCATTCTACACTGTAGAAATACCGGAATTACTCTTAAAATGCGCGATTACGGTTATTTTATGTTTCAGACAAAGGGGTTTCCCCATATAATGACGTCACTTTTAGCGATATTGTCATTTTCGCAAAAGTACGATTTGGGACGCTAAACCTTGACCGATTGCGTTGGTTTTTGCAGGATAGGTTGTTTATAATATGAAAAAAAATTAGGCATAAGAATTTTTGTGGAAATGGTGGTTTAAGCTATTGTTCTATTTATAGATTTTTGTTATTGCCTGACCTACGACAGCGAGAGTGAGGTCAGGAGCCCAGACTATAAAACGCCCACTAGGGGCCAACGGTTACATAAAATAATTACAAAATATACAATATAAAGTTACAGGGTATACAAAATAAGATCACAAATATTTAAAGACAAAAACATAATAATGGAAATCAGGACAATATAGAGTTACGCAGTTTAAAGAACTCGTTGATAATCGCAGCAGAGGGAGGTGAAGGATTTTTCAGAAAAATTGTAGTCAGATCCGACAGAGACAGAAAATGGAGATCACTTCTATTACAACTGCAATGAGTTTTGCTTTTTTGACGCATATTTAGGGCACACCGCAAGGAAGTGAAAATCATCCTCAACCTCCCCTGACTTGCAAACCTCACACTTTCTTAGACTACAGTGTCTCCCAGTTTTGATTCTTAGACAATGGGCTTCCAGCATTAATTTTGTGATACAAGCCCTGTGTTTCACTGATTTAATATCATTTAAATATGTTTGAAGTTCAAATGAAAACATAAGATTACTATACATCGAGTTTTTTATTTGTTGCGATTTCACCAAAAATTTCATGTTGACAAATATCTCTAATCGTTTACTGGGCATTAGAGTATAATATTTTCCAGTTATCCACATTAATATTCATTTGATCAAGCCATAGGTACCCCAACCCGGAGGAATTAAGAACAACATTTCCAAACTTTGGGGACGTTCTGGCATCAACGCGACGACCCATATTCGCCTATAGGCTTGTTGTTATATAATGTTATATAATGATGAGTCATGGATTGGTCAAGGAACAGTTGCTTCAATGATTGTGATGCAGAGAAGCAGTGTATGCTTCTGCATTGGTTTCTATCTGATGTCCATGAAACTTCGTTCAAAGTTACTCTACAAACCCTTGGCAGATTTGAAGCAATATTCCCTGTTTGTCACTGTTACAATACACCTTGGGATTTCACCCCGGACTGACCATAAAATTCCTAGGCCAAGGTCTGCATGGTCTGTGTGTTAACAGAACAGGTAAAGATGAAACAGCATGCTTCATGCTAAACTGGACATTGCATGATAGGCAGTATATCCACACCTGATGCATTGCAATTTTTTTAGCTTAAGTTGAAATTGGACGGATAGTTCGGACCTGGCTACAGGGAGTCTGTGTCAGTAAGTAGGCCACGCAATAGCATACATTATATAGGCCGCAGGGATGTGTACTATTTTCAAGTTAGGTTAAGATAGAGGCAAGGCATTGGGGTGGTAAAATTCGGATGGATGACAGTGAGCCCAGGGTAATCTAGTTGTACCCCATTCTGTCCCACCGCTTTGCACACAATCGCTCTTCTATGGCACGCCAAAGCGGAATTATTTCAACCCTGTACAAAATATTAGCAACATTTTAAAAACGATCCAACATTTTCAGAAAACAAGCCAACATTAGCGGAATTATTTCAACCCTGTACAAAATATAAGCATTATTTAAAAAAAAGATCTAACATTTTGAGAAAACAAGCCAACATTTGTTTTTGACATTTAGAAAAATTCGTGAGAAAAAAATTATTTTGGGGTTAAACTTTTTTTCGTCAAAAAAAAACTTTACAAATTCATTATTTCGTGAAAAAAATATTCAATTTTTTTCTTCTCTTGAAAATATTTTCCCGCAACATTTTTTTTTTAAATGTTGACAAAATTTTACGGCAACATTTATTTTCGTTCAAGATTTTTTTCTTGCAACATTTTTTTTGTCAACAATTTTTTCGTCCAACAACGAGCGCCACCTGTGAACAACTAATTGAACTATATCCCCTCGAGACAAGGTTTAGCTACGGGGTACTTCTGGCATGTTTCTTTACACGAATATCTTACGCACGTGGTTGTCACCACAATCCTAGCTGCACACCAATCACCACCAACCAACACGCGAACTTATTCATCTGATCCTATGTGAGAAGTAATATAATCAGTGTAGTGCCCTAGTAAGCGCGCAGCGCCTTTAGGTTGGGGAGAAACCCCCCAATCCCCCTGGTTGGGACCCTGCTATAGTTCTTTCCGCCAATTTTTTGTTTTGATAGACAGTTTTCTCCGTGTATCGCATTAGCAGTAACTCAACTCCATCGTCATAATAGCCGGCAAAGAAATGGAAAATGTCCCCCCCCCCCCGAAAGGTGTCCAGACTATCGTAGTCTGGGACTCTGGCAGATTATAATGTAAAGTGCAAGCTCTATTGAACTCGCGCAACTGTCGCCATGGAGAGCCCCCCCCCCAACCCCCATCCTTCTGACATGTTTTAGCCAGTGCATTGGGGGGGGGGGGGAGGCCCCTCAAACCCCTATTGGCCTCTCAATAAGTCCTTCCGAGCTGCTTACCCTGGGGCGCTCGAGTGGAACCCCCAAACCTTCATGATGGTGTAGTCCTTTGACCCGTTTAACCCAGAGCGAGGAAGAGGTACTCCTTTGATGGTACCCTAACTGCAACCCTCAACCATCATTACCCTTCCTTTTCACTGGCATGATATTGGCAAGACTCCCAAGAGGTCGTACTGGTGGCTTCCTTGAGACAATTGCTTGTGGTCATACCTGGGCAACCAATTCAAGGGGTCAGGGATCTAGGGATCAGGTTTTTTCCCCACCAACATGTTGCCGAATGGTTAATGCATAAAAAATTGGTTGGAAAGGGTTTTTGCTGGCCAAGAGACTTGAAGACACCAGACTGATGAACAAAGAACTCGAGGAACATAGAACCCTCTTCATACCGGGGAGCATAAAAAGCCTGCTAGCGAATATTGATTATTCTTTAGAAAAAAACAGAAGATCGGCAAAACCAATGGTACCCTATAAAAACATACATTCCTCCTTGAGGTGTCTTCGGATCCCACCACGGCCCATGTGGAATTCGTTCAAAAGGTTTATTGAAATCTCAAAATAACATTTTTTTTCTCGAAACGCCTGCCCGTCTTTTGCTTCATCAATTCGGGATTATATCCATTTTAAGCATCTTTTGGATATTATTACTAAAGTTTCAAAACACATATGTCGGGGGGTAAACCCCCTGAAATTGAAGTGTGATTAAAAAAAAGTGTGAATATTCATGTGGTTCTCTCTCGGAGCTCAGAATAGTCGAGTTGCTTCATTCGCGCGTTTATCTCTTCTGGCAGCCATTTTAAGTCAAATTTAAGCCATTTGAAACGAATCCATGGACTTGAGAAACATTGTTAACATTGGATACGTCGTATGCACGTTAACCATAAGTAGCGCTTCGCAGAACAGCCTTCGGCTTTTCTGCTGCGCGCTTATGATAAAAGGCGCTTGTTTTGAGATGGCATCAACAACATACGAACGAACTATCAGAATTCCTGACCTGCTATGAGTATGAAGTACCCCAGCTTAACCTCGTCCCTGCACGCGAGTTCTATTAGCAGTTCATAGGTGGCGCTCGTTGTTGAACGGAAAAAATGTTGAACGAAAAAAATGTTGCCAAGAAAAAATCTTGAACGAAAATAAATGTTGCAGTAAAATTTTGTCAAGATTTTTTTTTAAAATTGCGTGGAAAATATTTTTAAGAGAAAAAAAAAAAATGTAAACGAAATTTTCGAAGTATCACGAAAAAAAATTGTTGGCTTGTTTTTTCAAAATGTTGACTTGAGTCTAAAAAAATTTATCTTTTTTAAAAGATTGTCAGGTATATTTTTGAAAGTTTAAATAGTATTTCTTCTCTGTTGCCAAGAAATTTGTAGTTGCTAATATTTTTTCAGGGTTGAAATAATTCCGCTTTGGCGTGCCATACTCTTCGCAGGGCGGAACAATATTGTTTAAAGCCTTCAAGGCCCCTACGTCATTATTGTTTACAGGCCTAACTTAAAAAGCAAGGTACATGTTTTAACCAGTCTGATTAAAAACTATGAAAAAAAAAGAAATGTTTTTTTCACATAGGCCTACTATAAACAAACAGTCCGAAAAAGCAGTTACATCCTGCACCATGATCAACTACAATATTGCAATATAGAAACAAGCATCCGACAGGACCAATCAGGTCTTCATCTGAAGCATTGCCATTAGGCCTACATTGAGTACACTCTGATTTTGTCAGATGATGTGCCACTTACAGCAGGAGTAACGATAACAAATTCCGTAACACCTGCTGTGGTAGGTCAGCCAGACATGCCATAGGCTAGATTGCGCTAATCTCTGATCACGCCTGATTACCCTAATAACAACATCATTGGGCAATTCAAAGAGAAACTCCAACCTCACGGCCTCAATGCATTTGCCTTTGGAACCTGAGGTTCGCTTTTTGACCTTCGCTAACGGGATCTGGCTGTAATGATTGGTCACAGCGTGCTGAATTTTTTTGGTAGTAAGAACAGATGACTGGTAATTTTGAATTGAAAATCTAGCATGTTCTCATTTACAGTTTGGCCACCAGGGGGCACTATGTGAAAACACAAAAAATGCAATAACTCCACCAATTTCGATTGCAGCTTCCTGAAATTTTTATGGCAGATACCTCTACCATAAAAATGCCAATGTTTCTTATGGGTTTTGACCTTGACCTTCTTTTTGTCACAGAGGTCAAGATGTAATGTTCACATTTTGTTACCACTGAAGCTATTGATCCCATTCTCTGTATATGTGTACCCTAAGTGACTCATAAACTGACATTCAACCTTGAAACGTTACTGGTTTGGCCACCAGAGGGTATCATGCGAAAACACAAAAAGTGTGATATCTCACTAAATATTGATCAAAGCTCACTGAGATTTTTAAGGTGGTTACTTCTTATGAGGGGACATAATATATCGTACAGGTTTTGGCCTTGACCTATTTTCAGGGTCACAGAGGTAAAAAGTTTGTTTCAGATTATGAAATTTGAAAATTTTTTGTGTTGACATCAATTGGGAACATCCAAGCTGAAGCGCTCTTAAAAGTGGGCGTGGCAGGTGATTTTCAGATTTTGGGCATTTTTACATTAACGGCTGGATGGATTTGTCTCAAACTAGGTGCGTATGTACGTTGGCCAGAACAGGTCAGAGAGTTTTTTACATTTTTTAAATTCTAACCCTTTATGGCCAAGATAGGGGGCGCTTACCTAAACAGACTTTGGTCATATTGACACTAACGGTGATAGCTAGGAGGGCTTAATTTTTAATAGGTTTGTGATGTGCGACTTTCAGTGTCTCTTTCATAAATGTTCACCCATTTAGTTCACATTTAAAGGCCGGGATGTTGGGGCCAAATTTGATTGATAAATACATTGTTGGCTGCCTTGACATGATCTGTTAAAATTTCCAAGACACTATCGCCATCCATTGTCTTTTTCCCCACACCCGCAAAGCCAATAATGACACTCCACGTAACTCAACCCAAAATAACATCAGCCATAATATAAAACACTATGCTCTCCTATACTTCCCTTCTCTTACCAAAATCATTATTCACCTCACATAGGCTGAGGGGTATTGCTCGCTTCAGCAAGCCATTTTTGGAGCTTTTTTTCCCAAGCCTGGTGCTCCATAACCAGATGAGTTAAAGACAAACAATTGGTTGTAACTAATAACCAACTAACTATACTTTACATTATATATAGGAAAATATGCAAATTTCATGCAAATTAGGTCATGCGACACAATTAACATATTCTGTGACTCTATTTCAAGTGATATTTTTAAACAAAGCCTCCAATGGGGCAATAACCATTAGGTTATTGGTCAAAAACATGAAAGATATTGATTACTATGGTTGTTGGGCATATTTCAGAACCAGAAAATATCAAAAAAAGGGCAAAGTTGGTTTTTGGGGGATTTTAGTAAAAAAATTGCCAAAATTCAGAAGTTTTGACAGATGCAATTTTGTTTTGCATCTGAGCTGTATACTGAATGTATTTGAATGATAGAAAACAAAATCTTTTGCTAAAAAATTGGAAACATAAACAAAATTTACATATAATTACCCCAGGACAATATGGTATTCAAAGATGGCAGCAACGTATATTTTATGAAATCAATGCTTTACTGCATCAACCGCTCTGCTGCATACCAGTACGCTGCGGTGGGGTGTCGATCAACTGCTCTGTGGTTGGCCATTAGCAAAAGGGTTAAGCTTTTATAGGCCTTAGAAAGGTGGGGGATTTTAGCCGTATTCCATATATATACGTAGTTTGCACTCAACATGTTAAGTTGTGGAATTCTCACTCTTGCACTTTCCTTATGTTGAAAGGGCTTCAGTGTCAGAAAGGGAGTTTTCCCTTGGTCATCTTTCACATCAGATGTTAGACCAACTAGAGCCTGATGATGCAATGTTATTGCGCCCACATTCAATTAGATGGACTACTGTAGAATAGAAAAAATGGTGTTCTTGCAAATTTCGTGAGTAGGCCAAGCTTGCGAAAATATTCTGCTGCAAACATCTCTTGCCTTTCAGGTCTCATTAGGGAGTTTTTTTTTTATTCATTCCCGCGCCCCCCCCCCCCCCACTGTAGTTCCTAAAATCATTGATTTCTTGGTCCTCACAGTATGTCAGTGTTGATTCAGCAGTTGTTTTGGCAAAGACATGTTTTTTGGAGTTTCTGAAACCTAGAGCGCTACTCAATAGGCGGCTAACAAGAAACTACGCATTTTACTGTTGTTGCCGATGTATGTGTACACTGAACTTGGGATGTGCGTCGGCCCCTTGTTGAAATGCCGTCCAGTGCCAGTTGGTGCGTTTTTCGCTGATTCGCAATATTGCCATTTGGGATGGTGAACAGAACTAGGAGCAAATGCGATGCTTATGATTTATTTAAAGAAATAAAATGCCTGATTTAACATCCTGCAGAATCAGAGGAATCGGGCGTTTCCAGTGATATACGTCACAAATGGGTTGTCCTCATGCATTCACTTTGGAAACACATTTTAAAATAAATGTTACGTCCTGTTAATGGGGGTTGTCATCATCGCGTACATTTGGGAAAAACGCTCTAACGAGACCTCAGCAAGACATGTGTCATTGTTGCGATGCTTCAACTGTTACTGCATCCAGCTAGGCCTTATGTAGATATGAGCTTACTAAACATACACGAGATGATTAATAAAATACCTTTTATATTCTGTACAATTAGCACGTGTCATGATTACCTCTAACAAACACAAAGTTTACACCTCTTTAAAGACTTTTGCCTAATTAATGCTCATCTTTGTGTGCTCTGCTTAATTACTCCATAAAGTGAGACCTGTTGTCAATGGATTTGAGTATACTCTATCGACATGCAGTAATAGCTCTTAGTCAAAATAGACAATTTTAATTTTAGTATGAACAAATTCATGACTCGTGAAAATATTCTGCCGCAAATATGTCCATCACCCGGAATTCCATGAAATATGTTATGCCGCGAAAATTTTCTGTTCTGCAGTATTCATATCCATTTTGTCTGTAATTGGTTTTTAGCTCAGCTGACAAAGTCAGCGGAGCTAGTAGTATAGCTGTTCAAATGGTGTCCGTCCTGCAATCCATCCATCTAGGGACCCATCTGTGGACAAAATTGGACATTTCTGACCGGGAAGGCCTAGCCACTTCGTTGACGGTGCTAAATTAGGAGTTGCCCAAGGTGAACTCAAAAAACGAAAAATCGGCGCGATCCGACCTGTATTAAGAGAATGAGGTCATTTCGCGTTTAGATTTCTTTCCCTTTTTACCTCGGTCCACAGAGCAAATATTGTTTTCAAATGTGGCTGAATATTTTTAAATATTTTTTCATTTTTTACTTTTAATGGAATTAATATAGTTTTCACCGCCAGTTGGCGCTGCAGGCACATTGCCTGAATTTTGGCGATTTCAAATTTGGCGGTGGCTTAACTTTTTTGCAAGCAGTGCCGCTGATTGGCCGATCGATAGAAGAGATGCCACCATTTAAAAATGGCGGTAGTCGCTGCTTCAATGAAGGTGAATGAACTTTCTCATGTTCAATCGGTTGATACTCTTTTAATCAACATGACCATGTACCTGAAATTTGTTTAGGTACTGAAAAGAGTCTATATAATTCAGATTTATCAATAGTTTTTTATAATATTCCGGAAATTTTGTGCACAAATCAGCGGAAGTTGGTGCTCGTCTCATGTCATTTTAGAGCGAAAAATTTGTTTCCGTCGATCTCTACCACTGAAAAATCGCTTGCATAGCTTCGAATTTTTGTGAAAATAAGTATCTGAACTTGGTTTCAAATAGTCTAGAGAGTTACCTTTGTGGTGATACATATGGTATGTGATAAATATTTGTGGAATTTGTGAAATTCGGTTTTCAAACGTGCCGATGATGCAAGCGATCTCGCGTGAATTTTGCAAGTCCTGATATGTCGACCGGGTGTCAAAAATCACTCGCCTAAATTCAATTCAAAGATCGAAAATGACATCTGAACTTAGTTTCAAATAGCCTACGCAATTATCATTTCGGTGATATATAATGCATGCATGTAATAATTGATTAATCTACCTAAAATGCGCAATTAAAACGGCGAAAGATCGTGATAAACACTCTGGTGGCGGTCGCACTAAATAACCGGTAGGGCCCGGCGTGTGGCGGAGAAAAAAAGGTAGCGCCCGGAGGTTGAAACGGGATTTTTATGCACTTTTAACTGTATATATATGTTGTTTAGATGTATTTCTAACAGTTCTGTAACTTTTATGACCAAGCTTGCACCCAAAGTTGGTAAAATTGATGCTTGTTTATGGACTGCGCTAGCGACCGGAGAATTCGCCGTCGGCCATTTTGGGACGGTCAACAAATCTCGCCATTTACGTTTTTAGAGCGAAAAATTTGTTTCCGTCGATCTCTACCACTGAAAAATCGCTTGCATAGCTTCGAATTTTTGTGAAAATAAGTATCTGAACTTGGTTTCAAATAGTCTAGAGAGTTACCTTTGTGGTGATACATATGGTATGTGATAAATATTTGTGGAATTTGTGAAATTCGGTTTTCAAAAGTGCCGATGATGCAAGCGATCTCGCGTGAATTTTGCAAGTCCTGATATGTCGACCGGGTGTCAAAAATCACTCGCCTAAATTCAATTCAAAGATAGAAAATGACATCTGAACTTAGTTTCAAATAGCCTACGCAATTATCATTTCGGTGATATATAATGCATGCATGTAATAATTGATTAATCTACCTAAAACGCGCAATTAAAACGGCGAAAGATCGTGATAAACACTCTGGTGGCGGTCGCACTAAATAACCGGTAGGGCCCGGCGTGTGGCGGAGAAAAAAAGGTAGCGCCCGGAGGTTGAAACGGGATTTTTATGCACTTTTAACTGTATATATATGTTGTTTAGATGTATTTCTAACAGTTCTGTAACTTTTATGACCAAGCTTGCACCCAAAGTTGGTAAAATTGATGCTTGTTTATGGACTGCGCTAGCGACCGGAGAATTCGCCGTCGGCCATTTTGGGACGGTCAACAAATCTCGCCATTTACGTTTGTTTACAATTATTTTGAAAGTCACATTAGGCCTATGACATCGTAGTATGAATTCCACTGCAGTTTCCTTACGCAGCAATGCTCATGTTTTTGGTTGGCAATCCTGTACTGTCTGTACACTGCGCTGTGCAGGCTTAGAGTATAACTCAACAGGCCCTCATGATTCATTTGATGGACACCTTATTTGATAGTACCTCATCATTAAGTCCACTAGATCCTGTTCTGTCACATGTCGTAGACGATAGACAATTTTCAAAATGTAGTACACCACTCGCTCACGGCTCACATCATGTGGGCACGGTTGGCTGTTGAGTGTTATGGTTCAGTCTGTGAGACTAATTTAAAGAGGTTACACTTTTATTTTGAATTTGAAAACAACCCCCAGGACTGACTTTTCACTGAGTGATAAGTGTGCCCTTCGAAGGTTAAGTCTCTTTCTGGATTTGCTTCCATAGATGCCTTGTTCAGGATATCATCTGACCGATGCCTGATCAAGCACAGACTGTTTCTTGAGCGTTTCACTTTCATTTTTGGCTCACCTCAAGAGCCTATGTGATGACGTGGCATCCATTGTCATCGTTGTCGTCGTCCACTGGTGGCGTATGTTAGGGCGGCACGTTTCGTAACCGCTTGATGTCTGGACTGAAAACTTGGTACATATGTACCTTTGGCCCCTGCGGCAATTCTCACCAAATTTTGTCCCACAATTATTCTTGGTTTGGCCACCAGGTGGTGAAATGCAAAAACATAAAACATGCAATATGACCCGTGATTTGGTCATATTTTCATGATATTCAATTTTGTAAGTATTCCTAGCAAGGGTACATCATATATCATAATGGGTTTTGATTTGACCTACTTTTCAAAGTCACAGAGGACAAAGGTCGCTAAATCACCGATAGGTGACACGCTTCGTTTCTATTTGAGCTGGAAGGTTCTAAACCAGTGTGGACATGTATCTAGGGACTCTCTATTCTCCCAAAAAAATTTGACCCGCTCAGACATCATTTCTTGGAGAAATAAGTGTTTTTTCAATTTCTGTAATCTCAGACTTGAAATAAATCCAATCAGCCAATTTTTGAATATGATTGGATGTCAAGATGAGGAGAAAAATTAAATTAGTACTGATTTGCCATGTGCCTAATGGCCACTGAATGCTTATGTAATTCGAATTTGAATTCCCGCTACCACCAGATGACGTCACTTCCTGCGTGCATGTCACGGATGGAATCCCTGCGCATGCATGGCTGCCCATTTAGAATATTTTTCATGGACAGAACAACTTTATAAAAGCCACAAGAATCTTCAAGATGCAGGTAAAAATACAATAAGCTGGTTTTATTCAACATGAATGGGGATTCAATAAAGCTTTCTGGGTGATTATTTTTTTGTTGGATGTCACTATATTTCCTCGGGAAAAATGCTAGAAATCAGCGAATTTTCTAGCGAAATTTGAACTGAGGTTATCAGCACTTTGACCGCAGCAGGCAGGAAGACGACAAACTAACACGGACAAGGATCGATTGATTCACCAGGTATGTTTGTTTTCTTTAATATTTAGATTATTGCTTGAGGTCTGTTTATTTCTGGCCCTTTCGGATAAGTACATGTAGGTTTTTAGACTGGTTTGTTTACTGGGTCACGACCCTGGGTTCACAATGCATAACACATTGTTACATGAGATATCATGATTTGGCCAGTTGGATGTGAGGTAGATGGATCCATTTTCATATATAATATCTCGTCCATCAACTCCACCTTTTGGCTGAAGGTGTAGCTGTTAAGCGAAAGGATTGTCGGAACTTATTCTTCATGAGCCCATTAAGTTTAATGTTTTATGATGGTTATGAGATATTTTGTATCAAAGGTAGATATATATGTACTTCTCCTACTGCCCCTTTTCTCTTTTCAGTGATAAATAATCAATTCAAACTACTTCTCATTGATTTCTGGGAATTATTGTTTCATTTCCCAATACCCTGTAGAGCCTCGTGTGGTGATCAAGATGGCTGCTTGCTATGTCTGGGTTCTATGTTAATAGGCTAACTAATATTGCTCCAAAAGTCTCACCAGGTGATGGTAAGTGCTTGGCGGTCTACCCATCAACAAATAGCATGTGTTTTCAATCTGTGGCATGATTGAGCAGAATTTGCTCTGTCTTCCAAATCTGACAAGTCGAAATGGCAGTTGATCACACCAACGGTATAGGCCTGAAATTCTGCAAAAGTACTCAGAAAATATTGAATGAAATCAGTGAAAGGTAGCTCAAAATCATTGTTAGGGTTCTAATTTTATTTATCTGAAGCAAAAGAATAGTCAGGAGTGGGTGAGAACTTTAAATATTGATGTTAACTCCGAAAATAGCAGGGGTCGAAGAATCGGCTAGTCTGACACAAGGAACTAGCTACTTTTTAACTTTGGCTAGCAGGAAGTGCTTAAAATCTCTGAGCAAC
This sequence comes from Lineus longissimus, assembly GCF_910592395.1. Taxonomy (NCBI): domain Eukaryota; kingdom Metazoa; phylum Nemertea; class Pilidiophora; order Heteronemertea; family Lineidae; genus Lineus; species Lineus longissimus. The sequence goes on along the minus strand of NC_088308.1, from coordinate 13,710,173 downwards.
TAGCCCGAAGGACTAGTGCCTTACCTTGGCAGCCTGACCACTTCTAGATGTAGGTTATAATCCATAATACACCATCCATTCACCCAAGGATTATCGTTCAAATGCAAGGAAAAGATCCCCGCTATCTCTCACCACTCAGAAAACCAAACCATGTATTCTGTCTATAGTAATACATTGTGTACACAATCGGCTCTTATTGGATGTATGGATGGCACTTACTCCCGATGCTAGCACTCCCGCCGAGTGCAATATTATAGAACGTGTTTGTACATGGGGGATGCTTCACTGTGATCTGGCCGATAAGCAGGCTGCCAACGCGGTGCTTAAACGCCGATACCTGATTATTGAGGGGTTAAGTATGGTCCGCCGCGCCTGGTTTCTTCAGGGGGCATTAAGGACGGCCCAATTGGGCGGCCTTTTCTTATTTAATGACTCCATCCCGGACTCCATAGGTACCCAGATGCAGTCGGACCGCCTTATGGAGTTGACTTTGACTCTTAAGGCCATCCAACGCCCGCGATCCTCTTCTTGGGCTGTGGGCAGGTATTGTCAGGCGAAGGCCTGACGTCCCTGAGGTTCTTCAACCTCTTGTTGGCCCTCGTCCTCGCGGGGCTCCTCTTCCTTTTATCCCCACGGCCAGGCAGAGACTGAGGCTCCCTCAAGCCGATCCAATAAGCGCCACTGCTCCTCAGGAAGGGGCAGGGATGGCGGGTAGTCAAAGCGCCCCTTCCAAGGTAATACGGGTCACGGGGCAAACAAAGTGACTTTTTTAGTCCGTACTCCTGTGCCTTCAGGTGGCGCCCCCACGGGTGTCACTATGGGGGGAGGCTCCGTCATTTCGGGCCTTTTGGGATCAGTGGTGTCAGAAGGACTCCCCTGTTCCGACATGCTCTGCCACGGTGTCCGTTTTGATATCTCTCACCCCCCAATGACGACTATCACCTTGGTGGTCCCTCCCGTGGACCTTGCCAGGGCTTTGGCGAGAGAAGGAGGCGGTAAGCGTAGTGGACGACCAATCCTCTTCAGGCTTTTAAAGGCCCGTCTTCTTGGTTCCCCCGACTTCTTTGGGACCAAGAAGTCGGGGAAGTGGAGACTGGTCATCTTCAAGATGGAGACAACCAGGTTGGTAGCAGTAGTGGTGCAGCCCAACAATTGGGCAATCTAGTTGGATCTCCTGGATCTCCCTATCCATCCAGATTTTCAAGCTTTCGAGCTAGATTCGTCTCAGGATTTGTCTTCGTGGGTATGCAGGGTATTTCGCTGCGGGACAGCGTCTCAGTTCAACAGTTTCTGCCTCTGCTGGGCCTGCTTAATTCGGCAGCGGACCAGGTTCCTGGATGCCCTTACCTGGGCCCCTCCAGCTTCTCCGCCTTTCAAGTTGGCGTCCTTTGTCAGACCCTCTTGATCAGATTTCTATTCCAGCTTTGTCGTCGCTTGCACATTCAGCTCCTCTTCCGTCATTGCGACTCGACTGAAGAAGAGAATCCCCCTGTATTATTCTCCTTTCCGGACGAGGAGGCCTTGGGAGTGGACAGCCTGTCAGCCTCCTGGGACGGCCTCAATGCTTACGCATTTCTGGCAACCCCTCTGTTACTGGTGTTCGGGTCAGAGTTTGTCTGATAGCCCTGTGCTGGCCGAAGCAGGCTTGGTTTTCCGGTCTTGCTGGAGCTCCCTACAGACCACCCCCGCTGGCTGCCGGGGTGGGACCGTCTGTTATACCACCCGAACAGCCGGGTCTATCATCAATACCCTTCTTTCTACAGGCTTCACGCCTTGAGACTATCGTGTGTTTCCTCTGAGAGAGATGCCTTCGGAGGACGTTATCCGTAAAGACGATCAACCTCAGAGACTGAAGCTGTCTCATCCTTGCTTCGCAATATGTCTCTAGAACGTCCACGCTCAATTCAATGTACCCCCAAATGGGATCTGTTGGTGGTACTAAGGGCCCTCATGAAGTTCCCATTTGAGTCTAGGCACCAGACAGATTTTAAACATGTGACCTTCAAGACCACCTTTCTGGTGGAAGCGGAGAGAAGGTCCGAGCTCCATGCCTTAGTCTTCGATAAATTGGCTTTTAATGTGAGGGGCGCGGTCCTAGAATTTGTCGCAGGTTTTCTGGCAAAGAACCAGGCACCGCACAACTTCAAACGCCCGGTTTTCATCCCCTCCTTGTCCGCTACGGTCTCTAGGGATCTCCCAGACAGAACTCTGCCCGGTCCGGGCATTGAAGTTCTATTCTGATAAGACTAAGGAGCCTGCCGTTTGCCTCAGCAGGAAGCGCCTCTTTATGTCTTATCTGGGGGGGGGGGGGGGGTGTTCACAAGGAGATAGCTGCTGCTACGGTCGCTAGGTGGTTAGTGGCCACTGTCTGGCAGAACTCTCTGCCCGGTCCAGGCATTGAAGTTTTTTTTTGATAATACCAAGGAGCCCGCCGTTCGCCTAGGAAGCACCTCTTTGTGTCTTATCGGGAGGAGTTTACTAGGGAGATAGCTGCTGCTACGGTCGCTAGGTGGTTAGTGGTCACCATCTGGCTGGCCTATTCTATGTTTCTCGTTTCTCCAGAGCTTCGCTACCTGGCCGCCATTACGGCCCATGGGATTCGTGCCATCTCTACTTCTTGGACCGAGTATAAGGGAGTGGCGCTAATCGAGGTTTTAGATGCGGCTACGTGGAGTTCTCACTCCACTTTCTCCCAGTATTATATGCGCGATTGTTCTGTGTTAACAGAAGGTAAGCTGTCTCTCGGTCCAATTGTCACGGCTCAGCACGTGGTCTAGGTGCTTCCCTGCCTAGCCCACTTGTCGAATTTCTCTCTTTCTGGGTGTCTTCCACCCCTTGAGTTTCAAAGAGGAGGGCCTGCCTATCCCCACAGCAACAGGATTTACTCTTGCGCTCGTGTAATAAGTACTAATTAATGGCGGCTTCCGCAAGGCAGAGGCTGTCCTGGGGCGGCGCCTAGGTGAAGCTATGTGAACTAGCTAATATTTTCTATCATGAATAGATTAATTTTTCCTCGGGTGTGTCTGATAAAGAGTACACATGCAAAAGTCTGACCTAGCTAGGTATGAACTAATAAAATGACATTTCCACAGGAAATGAAATTCTGTGCTTTGCCCTAGCTTTACTACTGTATGGGAAAATGGCGCATTGTCGTCAGTCAGATTAACGTATTCAGACCTGAACCTTTCGTCACAATGTGTGCTTTAAACACATGTTATCATGTTTTACAGGAATGATCGACAGCTGCTGCATTTCAACGTTTCAGTGACCACATAACAAATGACTGGGAGAGAGGAGCAGAGCTACTTTCATAGAACCGAAAGAACACCTCGCACCTCCCATCCAACATCGGGGCTCACCTGCATGGTCATCAGAGGAACCAGTCAATTCTGGTATTTCAATCTCTTTCACTGTAATACTTAACTCAAAATAAAAAGAAATAAACAGTATGTGGCAGTTGTTTTACCAAAAAAATCAGTGTATCTGTTATGTTTTTATTCGCTATAATCAACGTGGGCTAAGAAAATCATACCCCTTGGACTTGGTCCCCGCTTTGCACTTTGCAACTGGTTGGTTGTCCCTGATGTAAAGCTGATGGCAATTATTGCATGTACACTGGACTAGTTTGTCACAACCAACTTACACTTTAAAGGAATTGATGTAAAGGTCCAGGCTGTTTCTGGTTGTGACCAGGCATCTACTGGGCAGGTGTGTCTCAATTTGTTCTTCAAAGGATTTAATGCAAAGGTCCATACTGTCGTAACTATTTGCCCCAAGGTTGTGACTATGCATCGACTGGACTGGTTTTTCACAACCTGCACTTCCAAGGAATTGATACAAAGGTCAAGATTGCATTTACTAGTTCCTAGGATGTGACTATGCATTCAATGGACTGGTTAGTCTCAAGCTGAACTGCAACGGTTTTGATGTAAAGGTCCAGACTGCAGTAACTGGTTGTCCACTGGGCTGCGACTGTTGAAAGAATCATGGCAACAAGATTTATTTTATCTTTGTAAGAACCTTCAACTTGAAATCACACTCATTGCATGAAGTTATATGTACAATCAGATAAGACTGAGCAAAGCTTGGCAAGCAGCCATCTTCCTCTAAGATCGGAAAATTTACATCAATGACCAAAATTGTTCTCCCCATGTCCACTGCAAATGACATGCATTAACATTACCCAAGGTGAGCACATGGCCCGTGGACCATTTTATGACTGGATCTTGCTGTCACGACAACGGTAGTTCCGTTATAGTTGGTGTCAGTTATCCTGTACTTGTCCGGTAATTTTGCTGTCATTTTGGGTTTTGTCCGCTAGATCTTGACAGAAGTCTCTCGCGTCTACTGTCATGGCTTACACCACCAGTCCACCACCCAATAGTCTTCTTTCCCTCTGCTAGACTTCTGTTAACATAATCTCTGATAAAGTGTGACTAGCACTTTTGCAGGGTAAATTTTGTAACTCTTGGAGTTATCAATATTTATTTTCGGCATATGATTTCCTATGTTATTCACCTGGGAGACTAATTTTTAGTTATGTTTGATTCCAAATTTGGCCATGAGGTGGCTAAACCCAAAAACAACAAATGACTTGATCATCACCAATTTTTAATCAAAGGCACATGTGTAATTATCATACATGTCATGTCGCGCAGGCTTTTGATTTGGCATAGCTTAGATTTGCCAATAATTGCATGTTTGGTAACTACTGGAGCTATTTACTTGTAACTTGGTTCATATGCAGCCCTTCATACTTCCAGGCTATATTGCGGTCCTGTTTGATTCCTGGTTTGGACACCACTGAAACTGCTGGGAGATTTTATCTCCTCTGGTTTGATCATTGGTAAATTGTTATCATATGACTTGAAACTTGGTACATTTGTCACTCTTTGTAATGCCACCACAGAGATCACTGGCACTAGCCAGTTCTAATTTGTTGATTGATTGATTAGGGACTACCAATAAAAGAGTTCAAGAATTGCTTCTCTTTCTCATTGCAGGTGATCAGCTTGGAAGGCTGGGTGGATATTATGTATTATGTCCAGGATGCACATTCTTTTTGGGATTGGACCTATTTTGTGATGTTGATTGTGGTGAGTCTTCATTTTCCAGAGCAGATATAATATTCAAGCATATTCTCTCTGCTAGTATTGACCTGAATTTCACGTGTGTTACATGTATGATGTACCCAAATGTAAGTAGTAAGAATTTGGTGATTTATTGAAAATCATCAAGTCATTTGTGATTTAACTAGGTTGAAGACTTTGATGTTGAGGAGTGGATGAGATGGACCATCATATACTTCTGTCAGACGTGTACCCAATATGGCATGAAAAAGTTTCAACCAGTAGCGTTTGACCTGCCACCTCCAGTCTCAGTCCATAGATAAATAAGAAATTGAGGTATCACGGTGGATAACCGTAGCGGTTAAGTGACAACTCTCTTCGGTTCAGCGAACTTCCATTTTGCTATGATTTTCGAGGGAGCACATATTTTTACAATTTTCAATTGCTCTTGTTGTCTAATCCGGTTCTGCTTTTTGGCTCACCGTTAGGGGAGTCTATACGATAGCCCTGTGTCCGTCATCGTCGTCGTCCGTATCCTGTGTGGCACATTTCTTAACCGCTTGTGCTATGAACTTGAAACTTTGTACACATGACCTCCTAGGTCAGAGGTACTCTGACACTGAATTCGGTTTAATTCATGACTTGGCCACCAGGGGGCAAAAACTGAAAACATAAAAATTGTGATATGTCTCCTATTAATGATCCGTTTTCAATAAAACTTTTATGGTAGGTACTCCTAGCAATGATACATCACATCTCATACGGGTTTTTGATTTGACGTACTTTTCAAGGTCACAGAGGTCAAATGGTGTAAATATGCAGTTAGGATGTAACTATGTCACGTTTCTAAACAGCAGTGACTATTGATGCCAAATTTGGTACACATGCACCCCTTAGTCAGGTGATCTCAGGGACCGAAGTTCGGTCCAATATGATTCACCACTTTACCACCAGGGGCAAAATCCAAAAACCTTAAAAATGTGATTATTCCTTAACTTCTTGCCCGATTGCCACCAATTTGATATCATGGGTACATCTAACCACCATACAGTATATGTCACACAGGTTTTTAATTGGACGTACTTTTCAAAGTCACAGAGGTCAAATGGCGTAAATTGGCCGTCAGGCCGTAACTATGGCACGTTTCTTAACTGCAATGACTATTGATCACAAATTAAGTACATACACTAGATTCCCAGATATAAGGTCTGGTAGGCATGGCCTGGCCTAAGTCATAGCTCCTCCCAGAAATGCCATTCAAATTATAATACTACACTAATTCACCATGGATAGCCAAGTTGAATGCCTTGTCAAAATTTGGAAATGTCAATGACCAGTTTTACCTTATGATTGATTGACACGCTCTTCAGGCCACAGTATCCTATCGATTAGGCAATAGGTGGTGATCACTATACGATGCTTGATCAATAGCTACTCATCTTTCTTGGACCAATTATAGATCAGGCATACACCGTGGTGGCTGCCTCATTGTTAGGAGTTTGATTCCTCATTCTTTGATTTATTGCTTTGCGTTGACTTTAAAGATACATGCTTTGGTAAAATTAATGCTTCCATTTCATTGGTAAAAAACGTTTAGTTAGGAAGGGCTTAAAACAACATCTACATGGAAGGAGACGTACAGATCAGTACAAATCGAAGACTCAATGATGGCGGAAGGTGGGTTACCTGCCCGCCGCCGAAGCTATACAGTTAAAGAAAAACGTCAACATCTAACTGACTTCGAAAATGTCCTGGCTGCTGGAACGGTACAGACTGCTCGTGAATATGCCGAACACTACCGGATACCATTCGATACATTCCGAAAGTGGGAACCGCAACGAGCAAAGTTTGAAGAAGCTGCAACGGACCACAAGAAAGCTCGCCGCAGACTACGGGATGATCATGATGGTTACTGGCCCGAAATTGAACACATGCTACACGGGTGGTTTCTTGTCGAAAGGGCCAAAGGAATAACAGTTTCATGTTTAGAGATACAGGAGAAAGCCACCCATCTCTTTAACGAATGGTGGGATGATCTGCCACAGGAAGAAAGGGACCGTCTCATCCAGACAAGACCAGAACACGTGCGCTTTCAAGCGTCGGTGGGATGGTGTGATCGCTTCAAGGAGAGGAAAATGATTTCCTTTCGTAAGAAGAATAAAAACAGCACGCTTATCCCAGCCGATGCTCAAGCTCGCATCACCGTTCTACGAGATGAATTAAACGCTCTTGTTGTTGTATATCACCTAAGGCCAGAGGAGCAATTCAATATGGACCAGACTTTTGTATTGTTTGATTGTCCTTGCCTCTACACCTGTAGCACGCGTGGTGAAATGAACATTGATGTACGTACTTCCAGAACAAACGTCAAATTAGGATGTACAGTCACGTTATGCATCTCGAGAGCGGGAGACAAGCTCAAGGGCCACATAACATTTCCTCGCAGAGGGTTTGTCGGACAGCTGGCAGAGCTAGATGCAATGGACCTTCCAGATAATGTTGTTGTTACCGCATCTCAAACTGGATGGATGCGCCTTGAAACTGCTCTGCACTGGATGACAGAAATCTTTGAACCACACGTTGAACAGAATAGAGAGAATGAGAACTTTGTACTTCTTGTCGACAGATACCGGGTGCATCGGTCAGAGGACTTCGGTATGGCAGTAGCAAACCTTGGGGGTATCCTGCACTTCGTTCCTGCAGGCTGCACGTCACTGGCTCAGCCTTTGGATATCGCCGTCATGTACTCCTTCAAGTCAAAGATTAGAAGGCATTGGAAAAGGTGGAAAAAGGAGAGGACGGGCATGGATGGCCAATGCGATCCTATCAGACTACGAGATGTAGTAGCGATCATCAGCAACGCTTGGACTGATGTCTCACCGGATCGACCACGCCGTGGATTTGAGGTCCTGTTGGATCGCGACGGGGCAGCAGAGGAAGCAGAGCCAGTGGACGTTGATCACCACGACGCTGATGAGAATAACAATGATTGTGATGCAGTGTTGTTTGTGGACATGCCAGCCCACAGTGACAGTGATGAGAATGGTAACGATGAGTAACTGATCATGTGAACGTTCCTATTGAAACCATGAGAATAACGCACTTCTGTTTGACTGCAGTAGCTTTAAGGATTTTAAGAGCGCCGCAACTAGTGTTTCAGTGGAGTCTTGAGGATTACTCACTTCTGTTTGACTGCAGTAGCTTAGGATTTTAAGAGCACAACTATTGTTTTTGTTTAAGAAAGACAGGGCACAGTGGGGCGTTGTCAATTTGAACCATTTTCTATTCAACATGTTTATGTACATGACAGGGATAGCCATGGATGTTTTAAGGTTTATGGAAGACGAGAATGTTAGTGGAGCATTGACGATTAACCGCTTTCTACTTGGTTAGGATGCCTCAAGGATTTTAAGAGTTGTTTCTTGAAAGTCAAGATGCTAGATATTGCTAAATGCTGACTGTATAACTTTAAGGTTTATGCACATAAATGTACAGTATAACTAGACGTTTCAGAGTGCATCTAAATGTACCTCGGCTAATTCATGCTGCTGAAGCCTATTGTTATTGAGTGCGATTTAACTCAAGAGTTAATTTATGCTGCATTAAGGCAGTCATGTACCAATCAAAGGTGAAATGACATGTCTCTTACAAATTGTTTTAATGTACATGTATCTGGTCTGTAAGACTTAGAACCTTTATAGATGAACTTATACTTTTATTTCAAATCTTATTTATAATTATTTAGCTTTGTAATCCAATTGCACTCTGTTATTGGTTTACAGACAATGGGTGATATGAATAAAGACTAGCAAATGCTTTTACTCCGGTTTTGTACAGGAAGGCCTAGTGTAAATGTACATGGAGATTTAGATAAAAGCAATTGCTAGTCTTTATTCATATCACCCAATGTCTAGGGTGTTAAAAACTTTACCTTCACTTCACATCCTCTCCCTGGAAGGGGTTAAGTTTAGAAACTTTTATCGCATAAAGTATGATACAGGTAACTGTGAAGAAAAGAAACTGGCACCAGAAGAAGTGTGAACTAGGAGCTGAAGCATTTGTGTTGGTAATGCCACCCCCCCCCCCCCCCCATGAGCACCCACCTCGGATGGAGCAATCCCTCCACTCAACCACCCAGTAACATAGGTTATCCTTTTGCTTGAGAGGTACATGGTGTACAACCTTAACCAACAGGAAATTCAGCTCATAGTTGTAAAGTTCCATTCATTTGCATCTTATCAGTTCTTACACAAGATCAAAGTTTGAGGAGACCCCTTACAGTTACTTGACGAGACTGAGACATGCGTAGCCGGCAATGGATCTTTCCCTACCATTCCCCTTGGTGCAATGGATCACTCTTAAGTCTGTTCAGAGGGGTGTAGTTAGAGGGGGTGGGGATGGCAAATACCCCTCCAAAAAAAACTAACTAATACACTCCCTGTTTATGGATGTGCAGCCCTTAAGATGTGGAAGCTAGTGGAACCTAGTGGAAGTCGCAGCGGATGTGGATTTACACACTCACTCAGCAGCTAAGCACTTGTTCTAGGAGAAAGGGACTCTAACAGGAATGTGGCAGGAGAAAGTTACTGGCGAGTCCCTCAAGTCATCATGACCACGAAGTAAACTTTCAGGGTGAAATGTTTGCCTAGGTTTTATTGTCCCTATATGTCTCTGACAACATCAGAGAATTAAAATCCACTTGACTACCACGATTCATCAACATTGTGGTCACGGTTGTACTGTAATGCATTAGGCCTATTACGTCCAACGATCAAAGACAACTCATTACCGATCACAAAAGTACCAGTACGGGCAGCGCTATTCAAAGACAGCAGCTCCCCTTTGTATTCTGCAATTTGGACAATATGACAGCGCGTGAATGAAAAAAGCCTGATCAGATTTAGACTGGGCCAGTTGACATGTAGAATTCAAGACTGTGACCAGGTGATCGCAGCACTTCATTGCTGCTGCCTATTGGTCAACGGCTTTGTTCAGCCCCTTCATGTTGTCAACTTATCCACCCTTTAACAATAGCACTATTAAGAGTATTATTCGTGGGAGGAGCTATTATTGAGGCCTGGTCAAACCCACCAGACCTTATATCTGGGATTCTAGTGTATGTACCCATTGGTCAGGTGATCTCAGGTACCGAAGTTTGGTTCGATCTGATTTGCCGTTTGGCCTCCAGGGAGGGGGCCAAATCCAAAATTCTTCAAAGTGCTATTATTCCTTAATTACTTGCCCGATTGGCACCAATTTTATATCATAGGTACATCTAATTCTAACAACCATTCAATGTGTGACCCGGGTCTTTTTTGATTTGACCAACTTTTCAAGGTCACAGAGGTCAAATTTACTGTAAATTGGCCATTTTGAGGAAATTGTAATTGCTTGGACCTACATCAAACCTAACACTATACGACACAATACCTTACTCTTCATCCATCTTTCCTCCACATGAGGTGAGCACAATGGCCACTCTAGGGGAGTCTATACATCGCCACTGTGTCTGTCATAGTTGTCTGTCATAGTCGTCGTCGTCTGTATCTTGTTTTAGGAACAGTGGCACGAATCTTAACCGCTAAAGCTATGAACTTGAAACTTTGTACACAAGACCCCCCCTCGGTCAGGTGACCTCTTACAATAAATTTCAGTTTGATCTGATTCTTAACTTGGCGACCAGGGGGCCAGAAGTGGAAACCAAAAAAGTGTGATATCTCTCTTATGAGTGTCTCGTTTTCGATAACATTTATATGGCTGGTTCTCCTAATAAGGATACATCTCATTTCATTCGGGTTTTTGATTTGACCTAATTTTCAAGGTCACAGAGGTCAATTGTCCGTTTGAGTGTAACTATGGCACATTTCTTGACCGCTAAAGCTATGAGCTTGATATTTGGTACACATGACTCCCTGTATTATAATTATTACCTCTGACAGTCAATTTAGGACTGACCTGATTCTCAACTTGGCCATCAGGAGGCCAAAACTAAAAAAGATAAAAAGCGCAATACCTCGATTAAGAGTGACTTGTTTTCGATGATATTTTTATGGTTGGTACTCCAAGCAGTGATACATCACACGTCGTACCGACTTTAAGGGCTATCTTGTGCTCCAATGTCAAAAGTAAAAACTGACGAAGTAGCTAGTAATATGCATTTTGCATTGCTGAGATACAGCGCAACATATCTTGACTCCAGATAAAGATAGAGTGTGGAAACCACTGTATGTTTAAAAGTTATTAGGGGGATAACTTGTGATTTATGGAGTAGTGATATTGTGTGGATTTAGTCAATTAATATTATTGGAATGAGGTTACAGCTTACCTTTAGTTTAAACATTTTTTGAAGGAGTAACTAATTTTTGTACAGAATGGTGAATATGCTATTAACCCTTTTGTGCCGCACAACACGATATAAGCTGTCTCATAGAAAGCTTCATGTCGCATAGTTATGAGCAGAGTCTTCCATTTATAAACACCCTGGCGTGAATCAACGGCTTTTAGGGAATTCCCTTTCTTTTCATAGTGAATCGATCGGAGCTAAGGCAAAGCCGCAAACTTTGTGTGAAATGCAAAATCTGCATTTTTCTACTTTTTTTGGTGCAAATTTGGGGGTTCCTTCAACCCCCCCCCTTTTTTGTGAGAGGTCAATGTGCTAACAAATTGCATTTTCAGAAAGTTCAGACAAAATGCTAAAGAAGTTTTGGGTTTGCATCACTGCTTCTGCTCTCAAATTTTATTTGAAAATTTCATGTCGCTCTTAAGTGAAATTATCAAAATTGTGTCAGGCCGGGAGCATGCATTAATTTTAATAAATTCAGGTCCGAAAGGGTGCCAGTGCCATTTTGGTCGCTACCACATTTATTTTTCTTTAGAATTTGATGGTCTCTGACCAATTTTTGAAGTGGATTGTGTGGTGATCCCGGTCTTGATGGCACTGTTGCTAACTGTTACGTATGTAATGTAATATAATTGAAATATGCATTTATATAGCGCACGTTCCAGGTCGTAATGATCTGCTCACATGCGCATTACATCATTGACCCTTATGCCCGGGTGAAAAGCACAGTCTTCAGTTGTCTCCCCTATGGGTTGGTTTGTGACGTTTAGGGAGAATAATCCACCTAACTTTGTAATCCAACGTGGAAATCCATGGCTGATTGGTGGTGATCACAGTATTACGTAACTAGATTAGGCAGTCTGTGGTGTACACAATGTTCTGCATTGTTGGTTCTCCTGAATAAACACCCGAGTGTATGTCTTGTACAACCATGTACATACACAGGAACCTAAATGGCCACAGTAGTTAATGTAGACAATTTAGAAAGTTTTCAGCGTATTCCTTGAAGACCACATGTGGGCACAGTGAATATAGGTTCACACGGGTCCATACACATTCATGAATCAATTAAGCTCAGTAAAATCCAGTCCAAATGCCTAGAACCATATCAAAAATGTGGTGATGTTAGGAGCTGATATGAACGGCTGCTACTCAGTGCCTGTTCACCTTTCCGTACCGTTGTTACGCATGGTGACGTCATCACCGGGTTTGACGCATCATCTGCTTGTGATGTATATAGATGTAGTCGGCGTCATGGCGTGACGGGATAATATTGTTGTATGTACAGTCCTACCAGAAATTGTCCGGAGGTTTTTTAAATATCACAGAGATGGAATAAGGTAATTGAATGCAGTTTTCAGTGGAGAATGGTGTATCTAGTTGGTCATGTATCTGTTGTATGCGGACCAAGCTAATCCTGTCTCTTCATTATGTAACAGGCAAATTTTAAAATGTCCAAAAGGTAACTTTTTAATTTTTTTAATTTTCGTTCTTTTTTTTATTAGCTCAGCTGAAAAGCTGAGCTATTCATATGAGTAAATGGTAGAATGAGTGTCCGTCTGTCTGTCTGTCTGTCTGTCTGTCTGTCCGTTAAACAGGCACGTTTCAAAACTATGGCGGATAGGCGATAGATTTTCCCTCTGAGGCGTTGAGACCCTTCAGGACTCCTGAATAGACCAAATGTTGGTCCGGCAGGATGAGCGGTTTGGCCACTAGGTGGCACCGAGCGAAATTTTCCAAAAACTTTTCCAGCAGCTGATTTCTCAGTTGGGGATCATGAATCAAATCTAATTTTATAGAGCAAAGCTTTCTCTTTCATTATCAATAGGCGTGGTTCATGAATTTCTCACCAGGTGGTGTTACTGGCGCAATTTAGTGAGCACCCCCCAAGAAGAGCATTTTAAATTTCGCGCGAGTTATCCCACGCCCAATCACACGTGCAGCGAACGTCACGTCTCGAGTCTGCGCAGTTCAGACGTAAGGAGACCATGCTATGGAATAGATCGCGTTCTGTCAATTCAGAGGTAAGTTCTCATTAAATTCACAATTTCATAGGCGATAATATTTGGCTTCTTGTGTTATTGCATGTTGATGAAATTAGGGAAGGCTTGGATTGTTTAATTGGATGTGATTAATTTGAAATAGTTCGTCGACGATCATTGAAAAACGATCTGCGAAATGCAGCTTGGTTGGTCTGAGAAACGATGTCAAAGTCCGGCTTTAAATCATGGATTTCTCAACAAATAACTCTTGTCACATAGCAGAACTAATGTGAATAAACAAGACAATAATAAACATCGTTCTGATATCATCGGGTAAGGTTGCCAATATACATAAACAGTGTAATTGAGGATCGACTCCAGCGATTTGAAATGTCAACAAACAATAAATGCGATAGCTGATACACACTGACACTTGCACACTGTACATAGCACAATGCTTCAAACGGGGCCGATTCATCACTCTTATCACAATGGGTGATTTCAAAGTCAGTTTTTAGATTTAGTTTTAAAACTAAATGGAACACTAAAACCCTTGATTAAGCCAGCATTGAAATGAAGTGGGTTTTATTTTCATCCTATTTTAAAGTCGGTGTTTGTTGGTGTTAGCATTATGCCCGGTTTTAGCTTAAAACTAAGGGATGGTTTTAGTGTCAAAAACTAACACCGGGACTAAAACTAAAACTCTCCACAACACCAGAAATGAAATCAGTTCTGGTGTTAGTTTTGACACTCAGATTTAGCATTATCCTATTTCAAATTAGGTTTTAGTTTCACACTGAAACCAAGGTCTGATCTTAATCCCAGCTCGGTGTTATATTTGGAAGATTTGTAGTGCATTTTGTATTACCAATAAAACTAACACCTTAGGCATTAACACCGAGTGGATTTCAAAGTTGGTGTTGGTGTTAAGAAAAAGAAAATCATGTTGTTCGTACCATTCCAAGAAGTAGTTGCTGGTATTTTGAACGCTGATGGGAATGATGATGGACGTGAAAGAAGATGACAAAATTTATATAGATCGGAAGCGGTTACAATAGGGAAACAACAGTAACAACGACAACAACATGCATGTTTGGTTTTTCCAAGGTTTTATCTCTGTCAATCTTGGTGTTAGTTTTACCTGCAGAATAAAACTTATTCTTAGTTTCAGCCCAGGTTTTAGGTGTTTAGATAAAACCAGGTGTTGGTGTTAAACTAAAACCTCGAATTGGTCTTATCCAGACATAGGTTTTTAGGGGTAGAAATTAAGAATAAAACTGACACTAACACCCAACACTAAAACCAAAACCAACTTTGAAATCACCCAATGTATTCCCAATCATATCAATGAACTTCCTTGATCATTCGGCCCTAGGCCTAGCGCCTTATCAGTTGTTGTTGGCCTTGTATTTGATATAAAACTTGGCTAGCTTACCTATTCTATCAAAATTAAAATGTTATCTCCTCATCATGTTTTGCAGGACAGGAATGATCTGCAGCTGCATTTGAACATATTTGGTGACCACATCTCAATCAAAGATGACCAAGAGAGAGGATCGAGCTATGACTTTGCACATCCCATCGACTTCGGTGTTCACCAGTGCAATCATCAGAAGAGCCAGGCAATTCTAGTATTCAAGTATTTCATTCTGTAATACTTACCTCAAAATTTACTAAATAAAGAAAACCGCATGTGGCAGTTGGCTAAAAAAATCAAGTCTATCTGTTTAAAGTTTTTACTTGCTATCATTATTATCAACATTTCAATGGTGGCATTCTGCTAAGGTTTGTTAAGAGTTTCACTTGACTTAGGTGTACACTAGTAAAATATTAGCAACATTTTACCAACATTTTACCAACATTTTACCAACATTTTACCAACATTTTTACAACAATTTTGCAACAAGCCCTTCAAGGCCCTGTGTTCACTAGCAACAAAATTGCAACAAATTAACAACATTTTTACAACATGTTGGTAAATTGTTGCAAACTTTTTAGTGGGAACAAAGGGAAATAGGTATTTTGGAGGGAAAATGGATGATTCCAAGGAGAGAAGATGTGTTTTGAGTGCTTCTGCAGCAATTTTAGCTGTCATTGTTGAGAGACGGAAGAGGCGGCGAAATAACCAAAGAGAATATGGACCAGGCCCTGGATCAAAATGAGGGGCATACCACTGCCTGTTAAGGCCGCGTATCCATAGGGTATGCCCTTGTGTAGTGTGGTGTTATGGCGTAACAGCCTTGTGACCTGGCACTATGCCCTGCGTCTCCATTGGATATTCCTTTTTGGTCATGTAGGCCTTTGTAGTCCTCATTTCGCAGCAGTCAATCGCGTTTATCCGCACGCTGTCATTATTTCAGAAAACAATTTCTTATGAATATTGAAAATGAAAATACAAGTAACTTGTATTTTCACTTGCAACATCAAATTGACATGTACATGTATATAAAACTTGACTTTTAAGCAACAAATTACAGGTTCGTGCTTGTTATGATAATCATCAGTTTCGGGGTCCCAGAGTAGTTCCCGTTGATGAACCTCTTGAATTAATTTCGCCTCAGACATTGCTTCCGTGTTGTACACTCGCAAAAGAATGGACATGTTCAATCCCAATATGGGCCTATATTCCCAATCCACAGTGCATATATGCCCGCAATGTGACACGGCATAACCTATGGGAACGATCAATAACACCAACGAAGGTTCATTGTCCGTGTGGCGCGCCAGGCGGTAAAAAGGGAATGTTGTGCAGGGCACGGAACAGCCTATGGATACGCAGCCTAAAGGAGTTGCGGCTGACTGACAAGCCGTCATACAAAAACTTCTAGAAAAGGTTTCATCACCCTACGAAGCAAGACACTCACTTGAGAGTTGCTATACCTGCTTCTTGTTCAAGTCACATGAACTCCGGTAGATCACATGACACAAATCCTATTTCTGATTGGCTGAAGAGTTTGCAACATTTTTACAACATGCAACAAAGAATTGCATTGCATTTAATTTGCAACAATTTTACAACATGTTGTAAGACGCGTTTTGCTCTGTACACACTACGCAACATTTTTGCAACATTTGTTGCAACTGGAAATGTAAAAATGTTGCTAATATTTTACTAGTGTACACAGGCCTTTAGGCAATAATAGAGTTGGGTAGAGCATTTTGTTAATGTTACCCTTTTAGTTAGGGAAACTGGTGCCTTCTGCATTAGGTGGACCCCACTTACTCATCTGTCAGACCGGCCTCGCACGTCGGCAGTAGAGTTTAAGGTCCAGTCTGCGAGATTTACCCATTTCTACCCAGCCAAAAGCGGGTGATTGGGCTAGTCTCTCCATGTGATTCAATTCGCATGGATTCTTGTGCCCCGGTGCTGAAAGGATCCCTTCACAAGGGCAGACTACATCTGGTGGCACTGAAGTATGGAAGAAAGACAGAAGACGACCAATTTGCGAAAAGGATCATCATCATCATCATCATGGTAACAGCTTAGGATGAATCATGTTGCTGTGTGTAGAATTGATGGTCCAATATAGGTTAGGTTATCTGTTTGCACACACATTGCAAGGGTGGAGCTTGCTTGAAGTAGATTGCGCCAGTCTACCGTAATTCACTGTTACACATCCAGAAGCTAATATCCTTAGGCTTTGAGTCCTTAGTTTAGTAGAGTTTGACGAGTAATGTAATATATACGAACAACGCAGCAACAACTCAGCTGAGCGCCAGGCCCTTGGGCCTCTTGTTATTATTTTATTATTAAAAACATTTTTATAGCGCTTAACCTTGTTAAAACTTCTAAGCGCTTTACAATTTATAATAAAACATAACATTAATACATGATAGAATAAAAGTCATTACTAAAGAAACGTGCAAAGGATTCAAAAGAATTTCTTAAAAATATGAGTTTTTGGTGCAGTTTTAAAACGACCCAGGGTACTCTGGCCACGAACACTATTTGCAGCTCATTCCATAGCTTTGGTCCCGCCACTGCGAATGCAGAGGAGCCTATCACCCGGTTTGTGCGGACTTCCTTACACAGACCCATTGTACTTGATCGCAGGGAGCGTGAGGGTTTGTAAACTTTTAAGCAGTCTGCGAGATATTTTGGTGCGTAATCATGTTGACATTTGTAGACCATTAGATTAACCTTGTACTCGAGCCTTGCTTTCAAAGAAAGCCAGTGGAGTGCGCACAGAACCGGAGTGATATGATCCCCTCTGCACACCCTAGTGACGAGACGAGCTGCCGAGTTTTGAACCAGTTGAAGCTTACGCACATTGGCCTCAGAGATGTTATATAGCAGACTATTTGCGTAGTCCAACCGTGAGGCAACTAAGGTCCGCACTGCACTTGTTGCTGCTGATTTACTGAGCAAAGATCTTATCTTGCTTATACGATAGAGATGGAAATTTGCCGCACGGCATACATTGTTAACATGCGTTTTCATGGACATTTCTCTGTCAAATGTTACACCAAGAATCTTGATGGTATCACTCAGCACAATTTCAGTATCACAAATTTTCAATTTCAGATCAGACACATACTTCTGTAGGTTCTTTACACATGCAAGGAAAAATTCGGTCTTACTGTCATTCAATTTCAGTTTGTTTCTCACCATCCATTCCTTAATTGACTCAACACATAGGGTAAGGCTCGAAATAACATTTTGCAACACGGTTGGGTTAGTTGGATCAAAGATAATGTAGAGACCACTGTCATCAGCAAACAGTATATATGGCAGAAGGAATGATCGGATAATGTCGCCAAGAGGACTGTTGTATGCAGTGAACAAAAGAGGGCCCAGTACAGAACCCTGTGGAACTCCAAAAAGTAAGGCACAGCTGTTTCAGCTAAGCCTAAACATGACATCGAAATAAACCATTCTGCCTACTAGCCTGCTGCCCAATGATTGGTCCATGCGAAAAGCCTGTTAACCGCTATGTAAACATTGTCGCCAATACACATCTCACACATTATCGCAATACCCATTCATCCAAAGGGTTGATGCATTGGCATCGTTCAAACATCAGGGCGCTTCTGTACACGTGCTCGAATTAGATACGACGGTTTTCATTGGCTCATAAGTTGTGTCACCTGACCATTCACCCGACTTGAAAATTTCATGAAATTTGGACCAAAATTAACGAAACAGTGGCGATTTCCATGCTTTTTATCGATTTTTCGACAAGTCACAGATTTCCGAATTCTTCAAGACTAGATAGCCAGGTAGGCATAATATCATATATCATAAATAACCCGGCTGTTTTGCATAACTCATTTCAGTTTCGTACAGAATCGTGCGTTTATTCTGAAATTTCTCAAACTTTGATCTGCTCAAATTCAAAATGGCCGACTTGCAGACGGAGATTGAGATGGGGTGCCAAGTTCATCGTACAACATCGAATTCCCTTGATCGTTATTTAGCAAAACGAGTTACTTCCAGTATTCATTTAAATCTTTACTTTTAAAATATATATCTATTTTATGTTAGTTTGCTGTATATTCATGCAGAAAATGCATTTGAAAAACAAATGTCTAAAAATAGTTGAGTTTTGAAGTTCGATGGTCGGGTCTATTTTGGTGGAAGGGGTACAGCATGGGTAATAGTACAATAATAAGTCATGATCGTGCTTATGAACAAGCCATGAGTTAGCATATACCATAGTTTATGTTGAAAATATCTTTACAGATGTAATTGATAAATATAGTCTTAAGAATTCGCCAAATATAGAAAAGTTCTTGGTATATTATCCACCTGTTAGCAAAATGAACTCGCCCATTGACCCACATTCCAGTTTGTTGTGGTATTTTTGTACAGGGTGATGCCAAAATAGTGCCTTTTGTTGACTGGTAAACATTCCTTCAGTTACTAAAATGCCTTTTTCTTTAATTTCAGCTGGTTGCATGGTGTGTACTGCAGATAACTTCTCGACTTAATCCGGCTGATGTGATGCTTTAGTTGATTCGAGAGGCTACATGTATATAGGCCAGGTACGTCGACATCATTGATCCGGCGGTGAACAAGATAAGAGGTAAGTTAAGCGATGTTTCCCTTCATCTATGTATTCACAAACAGATGATTGAAATCATTATACTGTATTCCCGTAGGCTTTGTATGCATGTATTCTATTCTAATAAATTACTCTTTATTTCAGGTTCAGCCTCCAAGATGTGTCACCAGAAATGCATACAAGAGGACATATGCCTGTGTCAGGGATTCTGAACTTCAGATGAAGTTGTTGTATTCCAATCATGCCCTTCGCACTACTGCGAATCTAGGCAATTTGAAGAAGAGCGACAGAACTTGCAAGAAAGTCTTGGAAACTGGCAAGGAATGTCCTGGTCGTCTAAAAAAGTGTCCTGCTAACAACAATGAAAGGATGTGTCAGAGCTGCTTCAAGCATTTGTTCACCAAGTAAACTCCCCTTGCTTTAATTAGGAGTACTGCGCATGATTTTCGACTCTGACTGACTCTGGCTGGCACATACATACTTTGTGTATTGTTCATTTCCCTTTTGTTTGATTATTTACTGTAGATTTAGTTTCTAGTCTAATCTTGAACTGTGATTTTAATAAATTGAGCTTACAGTTCCACAATTTGACAACAATATTCGTGTATACTTTTAGTAAGAAGAATTGTTTGTTGAAACTTCTATAGCAAGGAATATGAAGATGTGAACTTTGTATTATTATTTTTTGAATGTATGAGTCTATTGAATGTAAATTAAATGTATATTGTGAATAATTAATAATAATAATATTGTGTACATTGAAATCATGACTTTTTCATTTTTGTGTACTGGTACTGCCTTGATATGTTGTCCTCTGTGACTGTTGTCTCATCTCTCCGAATAACAAGACCCCAAGCTGGATGAGACACCTACATCCCCTGCATATAAAAGATAGGTTGTGACATAATGTCCTCTGTGACTGTTGTCTCATCTCTCTTAATAACAAGGCCTCAAGCGGGATGAGACAACTACATCCCTTGCCTATTATAATAAAGGTTGTAACATATAATGTCCACTGTGACTGTTGTCTCATCTCTCGGAATAACAAGGCCTCAAGCTGGATGAGACAACTACATCCCTTGCCTATGATAATAAAGGTTGTGACATGTCCTTGGTGACTGTTGTCTCAACTTCACTCCCGGAATTACAAGACCCCAAGCTGTATGAGACACCCGTTGTCCTGCCTATGATATCATAGGTTGTGACCTGTCGATTTTTGCAACTAACTGTCTCATCTTGGTAGGCCTACAATAGGACACATTTGTCCTGCCTATATATACTATAGGTTAAGACCTGTTCTTTGCGACTATTTGTCTCATTTGTGTACAACGGGGCACCAATCTTTCATACCACAACATAAGTAATGGGCATGGCATTTTCAAATGACGACCATTCTTCACAACGAATAACGAAGTAGGCCTTTTAAAATGCCTTTTATTTGTCTTTGCCTGAGTGTAAACCTAATCTAATCACAGCCATACAAAGCTATGTTATATGCAGAATATTAAAATGCTTTTTACAGAAGAATTGGTATCTGAGCTGAAACATAATAGAGGTGCAAACAATCATTAATATTTTTTCAGAAAAACCCCATCAAAGTCATATTTTATACACTACACAGTGCAGGCCCAAGCCTATCCAAGATGGCAGCCGGAATATAATACACAAAGCTTGGTTCAGGTCAAGTTGGTTCTAATAAACGCATGCAATCTTAATTACTACTAACACAATTAAGGGGCATACATGGGTGGATTCAGGCCTTTTATGTAATCCTTAAGCGGTTGGGGTGAGGAACTGGGTTGTTTATTGGGGTAGCAATTAACACCTTCATGCCAGCACCTCCCTAAAAAGCGGCGTCTGGTGCCGTCTGATTAAACTTGCATTTCTATTCTAGCTGAAACAGCTGTGAAGGGAACCTTATCTGATACAGCGTCTTTCACCGTCACCTCTTGTGACCTCCCCGTGAGATAAGATTTGAACCACTGCAATGCTGATCCGGTAACCCCGAATCTATTCTCAAGACGTTTGAGGAGAATTGGGTGGTCCAGTGTGTCAAAAGCAGCAGACAGATCCAGTGCCACAAACAGAACAGCTTTGTTAGAATCCATGGAATGGACATTATCGTTGTGAACTTTAAGCAAGGCAGTTTCTGTGCTATGCTTAGCACGATATGCTGACTGCATTGGATCAAACAACCTGTTCGTGTCAAAGTGATCTGACAGCCTCTTTGACACAACCTTCTCAACAACTAAGGAAAAGGAAGGTTTGATACTGGACGGTAATTTGACGATACCTCAGGGTCTAGAGAGGGTTTCTTCAGAAGCGGGCGCACACAAGCCTTTTTGTAACATTCTGGGAAAGTCCCACTTGACATTGATTCATTGACTACAAGTGTTAAAATCGGAAGAAGGTCCCCAATGGTCTTTTTTAGGAGCCATGTGGGGATAGGATCTATTTCGCATGACTTAGTAGCCATGGACAAAATGATCTTTTTCATTTCGTCTTCTGTAGCTGGAGTGAAACAGTCAAGTGGAATTCCTGAGAATGCTTGTTCAGAAATCTCTGGAGGTGCATGTGTTGGCACCACATTGTCAAGGTTCGTATGGATCTTCACTAAAGAAGGTTGCAAAATCGTTTGCCACAACAGATGGGTCACCCAATGGCAGGTGACAGTCACTATCATTAGTGAGCTCTTTAATCACATTGAATGTCTCCTTGAGGTTTCCTGTGCTAAGTTGTTCCTCGTAATAGTCCTTCTTTGCATTTCGAATAAGATTGACGACACACTCCCGTTGTGCCACAAACATTTGTCTGTGAATCTCGAGTTTGGATGAAAACCATTTTCTTTCTAGCTGCCTCCGAAGATTCCGTGCTATGGCGATGTTCTCACTGAACCAAGGATTATTGGGTCTTGCTGTTATACGTTGTGTTTTAAGGGGTGCCTTTCGATCAAGAGTTGACACAATTGCGTTGTTTAACGTTTCTGCCGTTTCATTCACTGAATTCCTTGGTTTACACTTGGCAAATTCTGCACAGATCTCACTTCCCAATTCTTTTGGACTGACGGATCGGTATTTGCGATAAGACTTCACAAGTTCGACATTGACTAAGCACCATTCCAATGGTGAAGTGGTCTGACAACTCGTGATTGCAAACCGTGACATCATTCACAATTCTGTCCTCATCCCTGACTATCACCAGGTCTAGGGTGTGCCCATGCTTATGGGCTGGCGACGTCACAAGTTGCGAAAGATTGTGAGAGTGAAGAATATCCTTAAACCGTCTCACCTCGGGAAGGTCCTTGTCTACATGTATATTAAAGTCCCCGAGTATCAATAGCCGTTCCTTAGCCACAGATATCTCAGTCACCAACTTCTCAAATTCATCAAGGAAGTTGTTGACCGTGTGTTTTCACAATGTATGGGCGAACTATGATGCAGCAAACTTTTTTTTTTGAGCTAGAAGTTTCTTAACTTGTCAGGACAAATATTTAGGGACCCTCTATTCTACCCCAAAAATTTGTCCCGATCGGACTTTAAATATGGCCGTGGGGCGGCCATCTTGGAAATTAAACAAAGTCGGATTGCAACCAAATTTTATGTGATTGTATATATATGTACTCTCTACAACATCCTTGATTTTCAGTCAAATCTAACAACCAATATGGCAGCCAGGTGGCCATCTTGAAAATTAAACAAAGTCCTATTACTCCGAAACTAATAATCGGAGTGCAACCAAACTTTATGTGATTATGTATCTATGTACTCTGATCAATATCCCTAATTTTCAGTCAAATCCCATGACAAATATGGCCACCAGGCTGCTATCTTGGAAAACTAACGAAGTCCTATTACTCCTAAACTGTTGAATAGATGGCTAACTCTTTATGGCTAACTCAGCACATGAAGGTTATTATAGAGATTAAAAAAATAACATAAAAATCCTAAGAAAAAGTGTGCATTTGTCATGACTATCGAACACATTCTATGGAATTACAAGTGCCAAAAAATGATGGTCATAAAGGACAGTTCATGGGCTCATGTGAATGTTGGGAAGATAACCTCTGATGCAAAAATTCAGTCTGATATGATACTTCTCTTGGCCACCAGGTGACAAAAACTGAAATGTAAAGAGTGCAATTTCATGTTTAATAGTGACTTGTTTTGATAATAATCTTTTATTGGGTACTCTAGGCAATGATACATGACATGATAGTGACCTTGATTTGACTCCTCACTCAATGTCGCAGATGTCAAATGGCCTAAATTGGTGTTTTGTCCGAAATGTCTGTCGTCATCTTTTATCGTCATCTGTCATTGACTATATCCTGTTTTAAAAACTGTGACACGTTTCTTAACCACTTGGCACTTAAAACTTTGTACACAGGAAGCCCCCCCCCCCCCCCCCCCGTAGGTCGGATGACATCCGACACTGAGTTTCGGTTTGATCTGATTCTTGACTTTGCCACCAAGTGTGTTATCTCACTTTCATGTGACCCATTTTTGAACCGTCATGGTATGTACTGCTAACAAGGAAACATCACAAATCGTGCAGGTTTTCAATTTGACCTACTTTTTAAGGTCAGTTAGGTTATTAAATGGCGTAAATCAGCTCTTTGAGTGTTACTTTAGCACTTTTCCTAACCGCTATAGCTAACGACTTGAAACTTGGTACACATGACCCTTTATGTCAGATAATTTGGGACACTAAATTTCGGTCCAATGTCATTCTCGATTTGGCTACCAGGGGGCCAAAACAAAAAAGCTAAAAGTGTGATATCTCGTTTATTGGTAGTCCAGGTAACCTTGACCCTATCCACCACAGAGCAGATGGTCGAGGAGGCCTCGTTGATTTACCCGAGGCAAGCCATACAATTTCAGTTCATACAGTGCTTTCACTGTTAATACTGAGCCTCTGGTATTCCTGGTTTTTCACTTGGCTCGAGGTTACCCATATTTGTGAAAAATCCATAACCAGACACTGGAAGCTGACGCCCTCATGTATTCAACTCCATGAAGATATTAAAAAAGGGTGTTCCGACCATGTCCCCCTTTAATTGAAGATACTCCAAGCAAGGATACATCACATGCCATATGAATTTTTGATTTGACCTACTTTTAAGGTCACAGCTGTGAAATGGCGTAAATTCACCGTTCGAGTGTAACATTGCCACATTTCCTAACCGCTAAAGCTAATAATTTGAATTTGGTACACATGAACTTCTAGGTCAGAAAATCTCCGACACAAAATTTTGGTTCAGCATGATTCTTGACTTGGCCACAACTGAAAAGGTAAAAAGTGCAATATCTCGCCTCTTAGTGACCTGTTTTCAATTATATTTTTAAGGTAGGTACTCCAAGCAGGATACATCACAGTCATGTCATGCCAATTTTGAATTGACCTACTTTTCTAGGTCATGGAGGTCAAATGGTAAATTGGCAGTTAGGCTTTAGTATGGCACTTTTCTTAACTGCAGTGACCATTGGTCGCACATTTGGTACTCATGTATGGTACGCTATAGTCAGGTGATCTCAGGGGCCGAAGTTTGGTTTGATTTGGTTCACTGATTGGCCAGCAGGGGGCCAAATCTGTAAACCTTAGATTTCCTGCCAAATTCCCACCATTCTGATATCGTGGGTACAACTTATCACCATCCACAAATTATGTGTCACATGGTTTTTTAAGTTGACCAACATTTAGGTCTGAAATATTGTGCTAGAATTGAGTTTTATTTAGTATTTGTATCACGAATATTTGTCAGCTGCTAAAGAAAAAGTTCTTTGGGTATCTTCGGAGATCTTTGGCCCGTGACGTATTACTAGGGAGATGCATTCAGGAGTGCCGCCATTCTATTTCATGTTCATGTTGTGCAGTGTCGCAATCATATGATATGAACTCAAGAGAATGCTGAATTATTGTGTTGTTGGTAAGTGTAAGAATGCGACAAATAGAAAAGTCGGTATTTCTACGTGCCCGTTTCCTAAAGATGGCACGGTACGTAGGAAATGGGTAAAGTTTGTGAAAAGATCGAGGCTGAACTTTTTTGAGCCTGATGTACAAAATACGTCGACGGTCATTTGCAACCAGCACTTTACGGAAGATTGTTTTGTGGATATCCCTTCTTTGGATTGTGCAAATAAAGTGGATTACCATACAAAGAGGTTAGTTTACTCAACGTTCAAAGTAATTAGGCTTCGTAATTTCGAATGTTTGCTTGGCAATGGCTGGCTGCTGCTACGGTTTGATGGTCAGCGTTGTCGTTGACCTCCTACCTGTAACCAGGCTCATAGGGTCATAATTGTATGCAGGCCTTGTACATTCCATTAACATTGGTCATTGGTCATAATAGCCATTGACCTAAATATTTGGCATTATTTCAATATTTGGGCTTCTTTTGAAACAGTTGTGTTTTTGGCTCACCGGTACGGTGAGTCTGTACAACACCGCAGTGTCTGGCGTCCGTCTTCGTCCGTCATATCCTATTTAAAAAACCGTGGCACGTTTCTTAACCGCTAGGGCTATGGACTCAAAACTTTATACGCATAACTCCCCAGGTCAGGTGACCTCTGACAGTGAATTTCTTTCCGATCTAGTTCGTGATCTGGCCACCAGGGGGCCAGACGTGGAAACCTAAAAAGTGTGATATCTCTCTGTTAAGTTACTCATCTTCGATAAAAATCTCATGGTAGGTTCTCCTATTGAAGATACATCACATATCCTATGGGTTTTTGATTTGACCTAATTTTCAAGGTCACAGAGGTCAAATGGCATAAATTGCCCATTTCCTTACAAGAAATGGCCATTTTGTTAGTTCATACTTACCTATGGAACACTTTTACATGTTACTCCATTTGGGCTCAAACACAAGAGTATCCCTTTAATTTCCTAAAGGGAGAACTGAGTTAACAGCTCTGCCGCCAGGCGGCGCCCTGACCAAGCCCGCGAAATCGCGCCGATCTCATGCCGCCATATTCAGTCTTACTCTTGAGCGTTAACAAAGAGTATGTCCCGTTTGTGGGGACGGCGGGAGGGCCGTGTTCCATAGGTAAGTATGAACTAACAAAATGGCCATTTCTTGTAAGGAAATGGGCATTTTGTGTCATTCAAACTTACCTATGGAACACTTTTGCATCGAATCCCAGCAACCTATTGGAGGTGGGAAACGAGGACTTACCTAAGGCTGAGCTGTTGTTCCATCAAAGAGGCACCACCGGCATAGTAGCTAAGGAGGACCACCAGGGGAAAGAAATGGGGAGAACCGGGGGACCGGTATTTTGATCTCGGTATTACAATCGTATTTATACAGAGTAATAGACCCATTCTCCGGAAAGCGCTAGAATTGCATAATAAAAACCATCTTCTTTCTGGCAACAGAGCTTAGAGCAAGTGAGGCATGTTCATGGGTGTAGAATGAGTTATTGCTAAACAACAATAAGAAATTGCGTCCTTTCTAGTCTACTAGGGGTTGCCTGGATTGTTGAAGATAGGGCATATCAAAAAATGGCGCAAGATGCGCGTTTGACTCTTCAATCCGGCTCCCCCCTCTTTTGATCAGCCAGGATCAAACAACATGCCCCGCAGACACAATCGGGCCGATTGTATGCATGCCATCTACGAGGGAAGAAACGTCTCGTAGGTAGAAACGAGAGAATGTGGAGTGATAACTCCAACATGCAGCGGAAACGACTTCTTGAAGAGCAACTCCTCGGTAGTTAGCGCAGGAGGTGGCTAGTGCTCTAACTTTGTGCGCTGAGATGTTAGCTAGCGCAGGAAGATCAGAGGAAGTCCTCAAAGTGTTGTAGGAAAGACGAATAGTCTCCACAATCCACCTTGAAATAGTGGATAATAATCTCTCGTTTATTTCCCTCCTTATAGGACAAAAACAAACGCTCTCTCCCCTAGCGGATACCGGGAGGTTTTGTCCTATTTATGTAGAAGTTTAGGGCCCTGACGGGACATAAAGTTCTGTCAGGAAGATCATAAAAGATCGTTCTTGACAGAGAGGGAATAGTAACCGGGGGCCGAGAGGCGGCCGGTCCCTGGTTCTTCGCCAGAAAGCCTGGTATGAAAGCCAGGATAACCTCCCCTCCCTCTCTAAAAGCCAGCTTCTTAAAAGAAAGTGCATGGAGCTCTGATCTCCGTTGGGCGGTAGCCAAGGCTACTAGAAAGACCATTTTGAGAGTCAGATATTTCATGGATGAAATAGACATGGGTTCAAATGGATGCCTCATGAGCACCTTAAGGACAACAGAAAGATCCCATTTATGGGTGTTGTGAACCAGTCTAGGACGCTCTAATAACATTCCTCTGAAAAGAGGGGTTATTTGGTCCTCCCAACGAAGATCCCAGGTGCTTAAAACACGGAGGGTAGAAGCGATGGCGGACTTGTACCCTTTTATAGCCGTAACAGATAGTTGTCTTTCCGTGAATAATTCAATAAAGAAATCAACTAATCTGTATATAGAGGGAGAGATCGGATTAACTCCGTTCTCCCTGCACCAGGAAGTGAAGGTAGACCACTTTCCTTGATACACATCAAGGGTTGACCCCCTTTGAGGTGCGGACATGCGTTTGACAGCGATGTCCGAAAAGCCTCTCTGGTGGAGATGCAACTGGATAAGTTTCAGGCATGAAACTTGAAAAATCCAGGGTTCTGGTGGTAGCATCTCCCCAGGGGGTGCCACAGGAGGTGCTTCCAAGTCGGAAGACTCCTGGGGTGGTCTATCAGGAGCTCCAGCAAAGCTGGGAACCAGGCCTGATTTGGCCAGCAAGGTGCGATGAGAGTTATTCTCACCGGGTGGCTGGTCAAGATCTTGTTCAGGACTGGTTGGATGAGAGGGAGGGGTGGAAACGCATATGCGTTCAGCCTGACCCAAGAGGCTGTAAGGCTGTCGACTTCCAGGGCCTCTTCGTCCGGAAGTGGAGAGTAATAGATGGGAAGGCGATTGTTCAGCCTGGTGGCGAACAGATCTACCTTCGGAGATTGCCAAAGGCGACAAAGGTCGTCTACAATCTCCTGATGGAGTGTCCACTCTGTCTGGACTAGTTTGTCCTGACGGGACAGGGCGTCGGCAAGGATGTTGCGTTTACCCGGTATGTGTCTGGCACATATCGATACTCCAAGGTCGGCACAAAGATGGTAAAGCTCCCAAGTTAGCTGGCAAAGAATGCCGGACTTTGTGCCTCCCTGTCTCCTGACATATGCTACAACTGTAGAATTGTCGGAGAACAGGGTTACTCTCCGATTCTTCAGGTGAAGGGAAAGAGCCCTCACGGCAAGAAGGACAGCCTTCATTTCCAATATATATATTGAAAGATTGGTCTCCTCCCTTGTCCATAGACCCCTTATGGACCTGTCCCCGTTGTTCAGATGTGCTCCCCACCCTAGTAGAGAAGCATCTGTGAACAGGGACATTTTTTGGGGCGGTGGAGCAAGATCTACACCGCTTTGGAGACGAGTCTCCGACTCCCAGAAGTTCCAGACGTTCTTGAGTAGGTATTGATGTATCAATACCAACTTGTCTAATGGGTCCCTGTGGGGTTTCCATAGAGACATCAGAAACATCTGGATGGGACTCATATATAGACGGCCAAGAGGGATTTGGTCTGCTGCCGAATTCAGAAGGCCCAAAAGGCTCAAGCATCGCCTTGCGGGAGCTTGAGTCCTTCCTCTGAATTCTGCTACGAGATGAAGAATTTTCTTTATCCTGTCTAGGGGGGGGGGGGGGGGGGGCAGCATTTTCCCTATGGCCGTAAGGAACCGAACTCCAACGTAAACGAAGTCTTGGGATGGCGCGAATTCTGACTTTGTTTCGTTGATAATCTAACCTGCGGAGACTACTTTTTGCTATAGAACATGAAGTTGTTGCAGTAGTAGTTTCCGCGATTGCCGATGCCAGACCGAACGGCAGGGCCCTGAATTGATACGTCTTTCCTTCGTAATCGAAACGAAGGAAGTGTTGATAGTCTGGATGGATCGGTACATGTAAGTACGCATCCGTTAGATCCATCGATATCGCCCAATCGTTGGGCTGTATCGCCGTTGCTATAGACCTGGTGGTTTCCATCTTGAAATGAGGAACATTCAAGAAGGTGTTTAACCTGGAAAGGTCTGTGATCAGCCTCCATGTCCCTGCTTTCTTGGGAACCAAGAAAATGTGGCTGTAAAAGCCGGGGGAACATGGATTTTGAAGGACCTGGATAGCTTGCTTCTCCAGTAATGTCGCGACCTCTGCTTGGAGGGCAGAGGCCTTGACGGGGTCCTTCGGTGGCTGAACTGGGGTTGGATATATGGTAGTCAGGGGGGGGGGTACGGTTGAAATCTAGTTTCACTCCGTACCTCAACATGTTTGGGACTGGGGACCCCTTGGGGCACCAATCGTCCCAAACGTCTGCAAATTTTTGCAGACGGCTCCCGACTACCGGCGTCGGCTCCTTTTTGCGTCTGGGAGGAGAAAGGAGGGGGGGCAGTCACTTCTTCCGGCCTGCACCCCTTGGACGAAAGGAGTGCCTAGTCGGACCGGATCCACCCTGGTTAGAGGAAGTATTTTTCCTCTTCCCAGTCCGGCGACCCTCCGCTTCCCGTCGGAAGGATCCAGCAGGAGCAGGCTGACTAGGCGGGGTAGGCCTAGGCAGGACCTGCCTGGCGTACGGGATTGAACCCGATGCCTGCTGGGGCCTCTCTATCTTTCTAGCGTTAGGTAGAGAGGTCTTGGCCCTCTGTGTCGCAGTGGGGGCATATAATTTGTCCCAATCTTTCTGTACTTGAGCCGCCTCTTGTACAGAATCTGCAAACAGGAAAGAACCGAAGGAGCAGTTCTTAAGGCCCCTTCCAGCTGGAGGGATCTGATGACATTGAGAGAGCCAAGGGCGGCGTCTCTACGGAGTAGGACGCTATTTGCTGCGGTCTTGGCGGACAGAGCAATAGCGTGCCTAATCGAATGTGACAAGGATGTCACAAGCGATTTTGTGTCATCAGATAGTGACTCATTATCCTTTAGGGATCTGGCTAGGGCCAGGTTAGTGTGCTCTGCGTAAGAGAGCACCGCTAACTTGTTTTTGGCCAGACCCTCTTGTGCTCTAAGTTCTCGGTAAGCCAAGGAGGAGGTCACCCTAGGCACATGTTGGTCCAGCTGTACATCGTTCTTTAATGTGGAAGTCGATGCTGCAGCTGGACAGCCGGCCGAGCTGACTCGATAATAGTCAGCGTGGTACTGCCTAACGGGAGGAAGTTTTGCTGTGAACAACTTCCCCGGTTTACACCAAGCTTCCGGTCCGGCTGCCGGAAGGACAGGGATGGGCGCCTTGGGAGTCTCTGATTGTACGCTCCAAAAGTTCAGAGACTGCTACCACCGACTGGGAGGGAGGAAGGAATTCAAGGGCCTGAGTGGAGCCCTGAGAGACCTGTGGATTGGGATCCACTTCCTGTCCCCAAAGTGAAAAGGTCGGTGTCGAAAAGGCTGGCAGTTCCGGCGGAGTAGGGCATAGATCCTGCGAGAGGTACGCTCTGATCAAGGATCTGAGTGTCCTCCGACAGGATACTGGCCTCCTCTGGTGACAGCTCCTCCTGATTGGGGGAGCGGTAGCCTGGCTGAGAACTCTCGTTCTCAGAAAATTCCTCTAAAATAGAGGAGTCGGATGGTGGGTATCCGATGGGACCAGGCGCACCAGAGGAACCGGAACCCTGCTCCAGATGGCTGAGTCTATCAGTAAGACCCGCTACCATCTGGATGAGCTGGGACAGTTGCTGTCCCGACTCGGGTTCCGGACCCGACGTGCGGCTTCTCTCAACGACGGGCGGTTGAGGAGAGGGTGGGCGCATAGGCGAACCCTCGAAGCCGTATGTACGGGCGAATGGGCCTTCCGGATGCGGAAGATGCCCATATTCTGAACAAGAGTTCAGATGTCCCCTCTGCGTAGCTCGTTCCATGGGAACGACGCCTCTGCTACGAGGAGGTGGTGGCACTTCCGGTTGGCTCCACCTAAGAGGTTGGGCAACGTAGGGAGGTGCCTGCATTTCCGGCAGGACGAAGTCCGAAACCGGAAATGCCCGTAACTCCTTTGCCGGTATGGAGCTACCGGTTGCCCTTTTAGGAGGAGGTACGGAGGGCGGAAATGATGTTACCGAAGACGCATGGCGTTTCGGAGGTGGCGTTATAAAGTCCGTCCCTACTCTACTGTGTCCGTGAGGACTGGAGTTATTTCGCAGTAAAGACTGAGAAAAAACCCCGGTATTGTCTTCGGTTAGTGATACACGGGAACCCGCGTCAGCAACCGGAACTGCAATCGGCGGACCGTAAGCAGGGTGCTCCCGCGGGTACAAAGGGCTTGTACTCGGGGGAGCGGACGACAGATTAACCGGAAGGTTCCCTGAGGTCCGGGGTATATTAAACCCTTGGAGACTTACTGGATGTAATTCTCCCTTGGGACCACAGACATTGATAATGTCTGATCCCGCATCCTTCGCAGCCGCGGCCGGAACCGGAACTCGGCTGACGGAAGGGGTGGTGGCGGAAGGTCTGGTAGACCTCCGGGTTATCTGCCCGGAAACGGAGCCGGAAGAGGGTTTAGGCGTCTTCGCGGCCCGTTTCCCGCCACCAGACGAAGTCCTTTGTGGTGAGACAAAGGATGCCGTCGGAGGGGTACGCCATATAAAAAATTGTACCAATGACAATAAAAACACTGGGAACCCCAAGTAGGCCAGAAAGGACGCAATTAATAATGGAAAGGAAAACATGCCTACTTGAATTAAACACTATTGCAATGGATCTGAGTCTTGTTAATTACAATAGAGAGGAGAATAGCCTATGTAAATCTACCCTACTAAGATCAAAATGATGGAGCCGGGTCGACTAAGCTAGCTAAGAAAGGTCTATAATTAAATAGACTGGACAATACTAATGCCAAGATTAGTTTGGCGGTCTACTCCGTAGGTGAATGAACCCAAAAATCGTCTAGACTTGGCTGGTTGAATTTGGTTTTAAATCTAATTCACGGCAGCTTTGAAAAAACGATGTGCTTCGTAGAAGCACTAGAGTAAAAACTGAATATGGCGGATGAGATCGGCGCGATCTCGCAGGATCGGTCAGGGCACCGCCTGGCGGCCGAACTGTTAACTCAGTTCTCCCTTTAGAAAATTAAAGGGATACTCTTGTGTTTGAGCCCAAATGGAGTAACATGCAAAAGTGTTCCACAGGTAAGTTTGAATGACACAAAATGTCCGTTTGAGTGTAACTATGGCACGTTTCTTAACCGATAAAGCTATGCACTTGAAATTTGGTACACATGACTCCCTACATCATATAACCTCTGACACCGAATTTCGGTCTGATCTGATTCTCGACTTGGCCACCGGGAGGCCAAAACTAAAAAAGGTAAAAAGTGTAATATCTCGCTTATTTGTAACTTGTTTTCGATGACATTTTTATGGTAGGTACTCCAAGTAATGATACATCACATGTCATACCGACTTTGATATGACCAAATTTTTAAGGTCACAGGGGTCAAATGGTGTTATTTTGCCCTTTCTTGTGTTACTATGGCACGTTTCGAACTTTAAACTTGGTACACATGACCCCCTTGGTCAGATGACCTGTGACACTGATTTTCGGTCCGGTGTGATTCTTGACTTGGCCACCAAAGGGACAGAAGTGGAAACTTAAACAGTGTGATCTCTCTCTTATGAGTGACTCGTTTTCGATAAAATTTTAATGGTATGTTCTTCTAGTAAAGATACATCACATATCGTACAGGTTTTCGATTTGACATAATTTTCAAGGTCACAGAGGTGAAATGGCGTAAATTGACCGTTAGAGTATAACTATGGCACGTTTCTGAACCAATAAAGCTATGCACTTGAAATTTGGTACACATGACTCCCTACATAATATAACCGCAGACACCAAATTTCGATCTGATCTGATTCTGGACTTGGCAACCAGGGGGCCAGAACTAAAAATGGGTAAAAGTGCAATATCTCGCTTAATAGTGACTTGTTTTCAATGATATTTTTATGGTAGGTACTCAGAGCAAGGATATATGACATATTCTACAGCTTTTTGATTTCACCTAATTTTCAAGGTCACAGAGGTCAAATTGTGTGAATTGGTCGTTTGAGTGTAACTATGGCACGTTTCTTAAACAATAAAGCTATGAACTGGAAATTTGGTACACATGACTCCCTACATGATGTTACCTCGGATACCGAGTTTAGATCTGATCTGAGTCTCGACTTTGCCAAAACTAAAAAAGGTAAAAAGTGCAATAGCTTATTAGTCACTTGTTTTCGATGATATTTTTATGGTAGGTACTCCAAGTAACGATACATCATATGTCATACCGACTTTGGTTTTACCTATATACTATACATGTAGCATGCTTCTTAACCAGGATGAACTCCTTACCACCTAATATGTATGCGGTGAACACAATGGCCCCTGGCCGTTTTATTCGTTTTCCGACATCCTAGAAGAAA
The DNA here is from genome assembly GCF_910592395.1 of Lineus longissimus. NCBI lineage: Eukaryota > Metazoa > Nemertea > Pilidiophora > Heteronemertea > Lineidae > Lineus > Lineus longissimus. The sequence continues at coordinate 13,676,304 of NC_088308.1, read as the reverse complement.
GCCTGATGCCGTCCCAACAATCCTTTAACTTGGCCTTGGCGTCCTTGCTTCTGCTCCTTCTGGAAGAATTGAGTCTTTCAGGGAGCCTTCAGCTAGTCGTGTGCAGAATGTAGGGCAAGCAGCAGCATCGATAAGGGCACGCAAACGGGTAGGTAAAAACAGTACCTAGTTGTTGTCATGGTAAATGTGTAGACAGACACTGAGACAGTCAAGGTGAATCTGAATGAACAATTGTTGGATTTATGCTGTTTGTATAATTTACTTTTTTAATGCAGATTGTTGACGAAGTCATTGCCAGCTCCAGCAAGCAGCAACCTGACCAACCAAGTGATGATGACTCGAAGTGCTGTGATAGTGATACTGGGATTGATTTTGAGGTGCCTACCCGCATGGTGCCCAGTCCCAAATTAACCAGTACTCGATTAACTAGGTCTGAAAGTGAGTGTATTTGTTTTAAATTATCCTAACTGGATGACATAAGTAATTCCTATGATACTGTGATGTCCAATGACATGACATTCGTTGAAACCCTTTTAATTATTTACCCTCTTTCCTTTCAGTTGATGTTGTAGGCATTCCACCAGCAGAAATGGTTTCGAGGGGACATCAGATCCAGATGCCACATAGGTCAAAGAAAACGCAGACCACAAATATTCAGCCTGACCTCACCCACTCTTCAGTGTCGATGGTGGCATTAAGTCCGCCTAACATCATGCGTACAGCTACGTCCACCCATCAGTCGAAACAGAAGAGGAAGCATTCTGAATCACATGACGGTGAGGAGATTGAGCCATTGGCAAAGCACTCTTTGTCATTTATGGAATCCAAATATGTCTTTGGAAAGTGTTGCTTTTACTAGGTAAAGTTATGACTGATTGTTTCAGATAAGTTTTACAGTACGATAGCTAGGCCTACATAATTCCCATTTAAACCTTTGTTATTCAGCAGGAGGAAAGTAGTACCTTGTTGGAAAGGTTTTTATATTGAGTAAATATGTGAATGTCACCCGATTAATATAGAGATATTTATTTTTCTTAAATCTATTTCAGTGATGCCAACAAAGAGCCAGCATCCTTATCTACCACCCAAGGCATGTGTGCAGTTTCAGTGTCTAAGCTTTTGGAGCTTTTCCACATCTGCTTCAACTGTGGTCATTTTGGAGCAGAAGGCCGGATTTCGAGGACAGGCGGTTCCATGGATACCATCACACAGTCATGCCTGTCGTGTGATGGTATCTGGAAATGGCAGAGCCAGGAAATAATTGGAACGATATGTGCTGGTAACATTGGCCTATCAATGCTGATTCTTGCGGCAGGTACCATTCCATGCAAGGTGATTAGGGTCCTGCAATTCTGGGGCATTCGAAGTATTTTCCCCCAAACATACTTTCGATTTCAGTCAAAGTACCTGAACCAGGCGAAATGTAATGTTTGGGAGGAGGAGATCATCCAGACACTGGCAGCTGTAGAGGACGTTGTCAAACTCTCCGATGATACAAGATGTGATTCGCCTGGCCATTGTGTGAAGTATTGCTCTTACAGCTTCCACGACATGGACAGAAAAGCCATTGCCATGACACAACATGTTCAGGTAAAGATACAATTCAGCTGTCTCTTTGCTGTTATGACTTATCTTTCCATGAAGCCTGTAACTGCCATCATTCACTAAGTCAGTATCCTGAAGTCATCTTTGTATTGTACAAGAATATTCATATCCGTTTGTTTATACTTGTGCCTTACTTTTTGACAGTCCACTGAGGTTAAAAACTCCTATCACATGGAGTTGGAAGGCCTGTCCTGATGTGTCGATGAAGTGGAAGCATACCTCCCACTTGTTGAAATACATTTAACAACTGATGGTCACAAATCAGTGGAGAAGTGGTTGAGATATGAAAAATCGGACATCATCACGCATTATTTTGACGTATGGCATGTTGCTGAAGGTGAGTACCACTTCCAGTGTTTTGACCAATGCTATATGACACTGCCTCAGCGACTCCACCAGCAGAATAATTCACTGCATGAGTTATCTGCATTGCAAAATTGTGCCTAGATTTGTGCAGTACTAGGTTGAGGAACCATCTTGACTGAGGACAGCTACAGTATTTAGTCAGACAATGGTGCCCTCCCATCTGTCATTTGGGAAAATTCATACTATACAAATACTTTACTTTCAGGCCTGAAGAAACTGGCCAAGAACAAGAGGTTTCAGCTTATCAACAAATGGATGAAAAGTATCATCAACCATATGTACTGGTGTGCCAGGACCAACAATAATGACCAATCATTGATCTTGGCTAAGTGGAAATCCATAGTCAACCAAATTGTCAATGTCCACACACATGATGACAACGAATTGTTCCCCAGGTGTCCCTACAGTTGTTCAATTCAATGGAGGTGGTTTCAGAAAGGTGGGTGTACATGCTGATTTACTGTTTGAATTTGGAAATGCTTCTGTGTTTGGTTCTTGTAAAATCAATTTGAAGTTACTTTGATACTCCTTCATGGTTTATTGTCCTCAGGTTTTCAGTCAGTTGGCATTTTTGTTGTTTTTCTTGTTATTAACTTCCATCTTCTAATTGTATTCTAGGATCAGAAAAATATGACAAGCTCTGTGTGTTGCTCCTCAACAAAAGCCTTCTCCACTCTATTTCAAAGCTGAGCTCTGATGGCCAGACATCTGGTTTTAGAGGGTTGCCACAGTGCCCTGATACACTTCGCCCAAGATGTATCATTTTGGGTACAATGCTATGAAAAGCAGGTAGGATAATATTTGTAGTAACGCTTTATTGATTACAGCATGATGGCAAAGCACATTGCTGGTGTATAGGAATGCACTCTTTTTTAAAGCAAAGTATTGCCACACTTGATCATGCTGTAGATTATCAATTTCCATAGATGCAGTGAAATTCATTTACTGTATTTATTTCCAGGCTAGAGATGGCTGCATTGGATTTCAATGAGAATGCTTGGAGGAAGTAACACAAGAACAAGGATTGCCAACTTCTTTTCTCTGTTCGTCACCCAAAAAATCGGTATGGAATTACATTGTGACGTCAAGATCAGAGGCACAGACATTTGGTAAGTTGTTTCGGTTCAGTCAATGGTATCATACAATGCCTAACTAGGTGTATACCAATGCCTGTTTTATTCCAAAATGTCCTATACTGTAAAGTATATGAACTTCTTTTCCATGCTTGATGCATGGATAATTACCAGAATTGGTAAGAATGGATAATATCAATATTCATGCTGGTCGTTCTTTCAGGTTTTGTTGACAAGTATGCGGAGGAAGTCAAGAGGCTGGTTTTGACTGGGGAGGACTACACAATTGCCAGGAGAGTCGATCCTACACCTCCTTGTTCACGCTTTGAAAGGCCACCCAAAGAAGAAACTGTCAAGATGCAGCAAACTGCCCATGCCAAACGCTTCAACATATTCAAGAACAATTAACAGGAAATTTCACGTGTTATGTGGCCAATCTTCTATCCTCATCGCAGCTACGGAGTCATCAACATAAAGTGGCAGCCATAGACTGTGTGATAGGGAGGGGTTGACATAATTTTGTGCTATGGGCTTGTGTTTCCACTGTATTTTAGCAAAATTTTGGAGTGAGGGGGTTAGTAAGATGAAACAACTCTTGTTTATGTACATTATTAATGAATAAAAAAAGTAAGTATTTCTAAATGATTTTTGTTCTGGTGCATTGTATTATTTACAAATCTTACAATCATGCCATCTACCATATCACTCCCCATGAGCAAATCCCTGATAAATAGCATCTTCCTCAAGACCTGGAGCAGGGAAAAAAGCACGAATGTTCGATACAACACAAGAAGGGATAACCACTCGAATGTCTTTCCCTAGGTATCCATAAGTCCACCTGACTACTTGCCTGTAGGCAACATGTCGGAACTTTTTATGCACAGGCCCATCGTATGCTTGTCTTCCGTACTGCTGCTGATATTGAAGCCAGGCAATTTCTAAAACTGTCCAATTAGGGCAGGCATTGGCGAAGTCGTCGTGCACGTGAAGCACTCCAGCCCCTCCATTTTCTATGCAAACTCTGCAACCCGACGGCAACACACTCACTCGACCCTTCTAGGCAAAACTTGGCAGGAGCCACAGGTGGACCTGTAAGAAAAAAGACGAGTAAATGATTATATGCACAGTGATGGACCTTATTTGTGCCTATAGACCAATGTTAGTATGTATGCAAGGACTTCATTTGTGTACATAGGCCAGTATAAACAATACATGAACTGCATGCATGATCATGTGCATATGCATTGTTATTGTTTCTGTAGTGTAGCAGGCCTACTTATGCGTATGTACTATCAAGGCTTTGTGAGATGCAGGCTTGGCATAGGCCCCATGCATGTAGGCATAGGCATGATATCAATACATATTGGATAGGGTTTCGAACTCGCCAATTTTCCACAATTGTGTGATCAACCAAGAGCTCTTCAGCATCCTCACCCGCCATCATTTCTACATCATTGGCATTGCCATCGGCAGCGTCTTCAGGTTCATCTCCCTCCGCTTCAAACATGTATGGCTGAATGGCCCCAGTATCTTCCTACACGTCTTTTTGAACATCCTCTTCCCACTCTTGGCTGCACAATATCATCATTCTCATCATGAAAGACGCTCAAATCCGAAGATATTGTGGAATTTGTGTCGTTCCTCGTTATCATTGAATAGAATGACCCAGTTACCGATGCTCCCTAGTAACACGTCACTTCCGTTTAGTTGAGCGCTAAATTGCAAAATGACCTATATACTTTTTTTCTTTGTGACGGCCACCGAGCAGCAGTTAGAAGCTTGTTTTGGGGTGGATCCAGGTTATATTTTGAAAATGTTGATGAATATTTGTAAATAATGATTATCATAATCTAACATGAAATATGAGGTTTGAGGTTGGCCTGTAGTGTGGACTTTTAACCACCAATAGCTAAACATTTGAGCATAATGGCCCCTGGGCTTTTCATTTTCGATCTGATTCACAGCTTTGCCAGGGGACAAATCTGAAAACTTAGTCTCTAAATTTACGTGCAAGCTAAAAATACTTGTACGAGATTGTAACTTGTATGTCGGTATTAATAATGTTCAGTTTATCAATAGAAGTGTCACAGGGTTGATAGACCTATATCAGGATCTGTGCATGACATCAATCCGTTGCGATGAACACACCTTAGTTTAACCTGAGAAACAGAATTATCTATCATGAACGCTGTTCAAACTTTTACTATTCATTCAAATAGATTTACCCTTCAAAGGCCGCTACCACCCAATCCCATGTAATAAAGGTTTTTCACAACTATGTTGACAAAACACCACCAAATATCTTTCACTAAAATCACCTGTATGTAAATTTATGTTTGTTTGTTCACCATTTGCAAAACACATTGTACTGTATCAAAGAAAGGACATTTATAAGTTTCTTTGAAAATTACATTCAATCCTTATTCTTTGGAATAAAAGTATGTTTAAGCTAAACTAGCATGATTCGGCCTCACAATGTGTGTGGTTGCATCAAACTTTAAGGGCTTGTTTTACAAAAAATGATTTTTCTCTTTTCAGATTGGTTCATTTTTCATGATCAACCTTTGTTTAGTGGTGATAGCTACCCAGTTTTCAGAGACAAAAAAACGAGAGACAGAGCGCATGATGCAAGAACGTAAACGTTTTCAGTCCAGCAGCACTTTGGCTAGTAATTCTGAACCAGGAGGTTGTTATGATGAAATATTGAAGTATATTGCTCATCTATGGCGTAGGCTAAAACGCCGTACGTTACGTTTAATCAAAAGAGCCCAGGGACGGCGCCAACGCAAAGTGACTCCAGAAAAAGCAATATCGTTACGAGGGAAACGTAAAAAGAAGGGTCTCTCACAGACATTACATGTGCATCATCATCACCATCATCATCATCATATCCATATATCAGGCGACACAAATAGGAGAAATAGTAGTCCACGTGCTCCGAGGGCAAGCCCGGAGATTTCGGATATCGACCCGGTTTCCTCACCACGACGTCCAAATCATTTAGTGCTGCCAAGCAATAATGGTCTTAACCCATTATCAGATTCTCTTCGCAGTGTTGTATACACCACCTCGGAAACATTGGCGCCTTATGATACCGCAAATGTCAAATGCCAACAGTCTTCCCCAAACCATCTCGTGGCAAACCTCACTGTGAGTAGGGCACATTCATTTAGCGGGAGGAGTTCACTGAAGAGTCTTCAGCCGGAGGTGTTGGCTGTTCATGGAGCTAAAAATGCTGCCTTAGCTGCTACAAATTCTATGCTGAACGTCGAGTATGATGTTAACAAGCTGCATCCCCACATTGACAAGAATACAAGTAAGTGGCATTATCCATTGAACCCTGTGCTCCAAGACACTAGTGTACTCCTAGACCAAAGTTCACAAACATTGTGAAAGGTGTGTAAAACTTTCATTATTTGACCTAAATGGATGATTCCAGTATGAAATGGGAAGTAATGATAAGCTCTGCTCTACAAACTGAAATTTTCTGCTAAATGTACTATCATAAAGAGGTTTGATGTAATGTCAAGATGTCATATGGTTTCAGATTTGATGTTTTATTCTCCACCACACAGTTTCAAACAATACAATTACAATAGGTTTGAGAAATAGTCCTACTAGTTACAGGCATCATGATCAGTGATGTTCGAGGCATAATTAAATACATAAAAAAATCAGGCAGTCACGACGTCTAGTCTAGCATTAACGAACCAGCGCCTGTGGACTGCTGGTTTAATCAAATTTAGTGACAATTACACGTTGAAATATAAGTAGTTTGTGGTATCTTCAAACTCATTACCTGAAGGAGAGAGTCAAGGTGTCATAGGGCTTCAGATTGGATGTTTTATTAGCTACGCTGGCATTGCCAGGACACCATTATTTTGAAGTATTGTTTCGATAGGATTATAGTTATTTACAGCAGAAAGACTAAATGGCCCGTAATTGGCAGTAATTGGCAGATTTTAAGCTGAAAATTGTTGTCTGCTCAAAACTGGCAAAACGGCCTTGATCGTACCTGTCTCTGTAAAGTACTAAACGCGCCACACATAAGGCATTGCCCTAATGATATTATCAATAAAAGACACCTAGAGAAACCAAGATTCGTGCGCTCAGTTCATCTGCGAAGACGTTTTGAAAGAAAACCAAGGTGAGTTGTCTCTGTATTTTTAGCTACGCTGGCTTCCAGCAGAGCTTATGGTTTGTACTGGAGCTGGCCGAAAGTAGTTCCAGCAAAATAGTTGCATTTTCATCCCAATCTGCTGTAGCTTGGCCAGAAAATGTGCCAGGATACCAATATTTTGAACTTTTTCGATAGGATTATAGCTATTCACAGCAGAAAGACTAAATGCCCCGTAATTTGCAGATTTTAAGCTGGAAATTGTCGTCTGGTTAAAAGTCGCAAAACGGCCTCGATCCTACCTGTCTCTGTAATGTACTGAACGCGCTACACATAAGGCATTGCCCTAAGGCATTGCAGCCGAGGCTGATAAAGTGATGGCCATTTTGCGAATGTATATAGAGTGTGTATGTTCACTTCAAAACATAGTTCCAATCTAAATTTTTCATAACGAGCAGTTAGAAAGTGGTGTTTCCCTATACTTTGATTCTCAATGTCAACATGGCGTTTTGTGGGGTTATTTTGTCTAATTCTTATTAATATTGCCGATAAGAGACATGTAGAGAAACCCGGACTCATGCGCTCAGTTCATCTACGTACGGTAGACGTTTTGACAGAAAACCAGGGTGAGTTTTCTGTATTTTCTCTTGATTTGCTAGGTACAATTGGCCATTACAACTGTTATTTGAAAAGTCATAGTATAGAATGTCTCCCGTTGCTTGTTTACATAGGAAGTGTTACCGTTTTTGGCTTTCTGTCTCATTTAATTTGCTCAGTCATTGAGTCGAAGTCGAAGATCAAAACACATGAACGCCATTGTACATTTCATACACAAAACGCTGTTGCAAAAAATTCTTCCTAATCATCAGAATAAAATAATCGTAATACTTCACAATTATCTATCACACATAGATATAACAACTACAGGAGAATGACTTTGAAATCCAGACAAAACTTTAAGAATAGTCTCTTTGTATTTATAAACATCATCAACGTAATCAAAACAAACCCGAACGCTAGATGAACAAACATGGCGGACCGCTTCACAAGAAGTTGACGTTTTCTCATGTTTCTTGTCAAAATAACAATGATATCGTACACCTTTGATAGTTACACTGGTCACAGTACACAAATAATAGCGACGAAGTAGTCTGCTGGAATTGCGAGGTATTTTTAACGAACAATAAAACTGCCATTCTCAGTCTATGCTGATACGGAAAACCGTGAGGAGCTGCATGAACTGGGCCTACATTATTTACCATACATTACAGTTAGGCTACATACCAGATACCGGTACATTAACAAATGCAATACACTGCAACATATGTGCAGGGAAGTAAAGTATGCATTGCAAGCCATGTGTCCAAACTCTACCAAGGTGAATGTTAGTAAATAAGGGTGAACTTTTTCAAATTTATTAACTTTATTTTATCACCCCCCACCAGTTCACTAGTTTTTCACAAAAGTTTTGATCTTTTTTTGTACATTTATGTTTTACCTTATGAGACAATACCACCAATGAATATTCGTTGGAGGGTCCAGGCCTATCATGTCAATAAGACGAGTGCATGTTTTTAACTCTCAAGTACATATTTGGAGAGGTATTGAAAAAATATTTGCTGTGGCGAGTCTATAGATATAAAGAAATTATTTGATGAAAAAATTAATTTCGAATTTTGCTAATTTGGTAATAGGAGATTTGGTAATAGGAGATTTTTCTGCTAGTTGGCTGAAAAGAGTGGAAATATCAATGTCTCATCTAAGGTCTGTCTAATTTGTCGATTATCAAAAAATTTCCGTGGTCAACTACCAGTTTACTCTTCACCATTTACTTGCCCGACTGTCCGGAATATCATATCAAAATTTCAGATTCACAACCCCACGCAGTATTTGATGAGTCGCGGTCAAACATTGACAATTGATCTGCTAAAAGGCTTAAAAAATCAATGGTGGTCTTGCCTCCGATATTATCACCAACATGAACAGCAAGCAGCCATACAGGGTTGTATATCCTCTCACGGTTTTCGCGTATCAGCACAGACTACTCCTTGTTTTTGTAACATAATCGGGAATGTTGATAATAAATATCTTATTTTGATGGTGTTTTTTTACAAAGTGATATTTTTTCTCATGTTTACAGGATGATGCAGTCTATAATCTACGAGTCATTCCGGTGGTATCCACTGGCAAAGTGGTGTTGCTGTGCATGCTGTGGAACTGGTGACACGAAACCAATCAACCAGTCAGCCATGAGATTGACAGGATCGGGAAAGAAGACACTGTATCTTAGCTGATTTGTCCTTCACGTTTTGGTCTTGTTTTACTGTATTTTACAAGTTGATTGAATAAAGAAGCCTTGAAATTGAATAGGCATCCCTGAATTTTTAATTTATTATAATTTTAATAATAAGGATTGCCTATTAAACCTAAACTCTTGAAAATGCAACCTTTAACCCTTATACTAGTGTCATGCTCAACCTAACTCGACCATAGGTCGAGTTAACATTCCTACCCCTTTACTGTCGCGCTCGACCCTGGGTCAAGAGGCATGGGGTATGGTGATGTAAGAGACGTCGTCATGCCTCATGTCACAATCAAGTAAGAGACGGCATTGTCGCCTGAATGATATGAGACAAGAGGGTGATGTCACAATCAAGTAAGTGACCACATTGTAGCCTGATCGATATAAGAGAAGAGCGTGATGTATGAGACGCTATCATACCTGATGTCACAGTCAAGTAAGACTTCGTTGTAGCCTGATTGATATAAGAGAAGTGGGTGATGAAAGAGACGGCATCATGCCTCATGTCACAATCAAGTAAGAGACCGCATTGTAATAGTAGAAGTAAAACTGGATACTGTCACTGTAGTTTACAACAATGTCCATCGGTCCCTATTGTTGGGCTGTTGCGTTGCTCCACCGACGCGTGTTTCTGCCCCTCTAGGCTTCATCAGGGTGGCTGGGGTTGACTTGCATCTGTCTTGTTCGAAGTTCACAGTTTGAATGACATCATGACTCAGGGGTGGTTTCTCAATGACATTGTGACGTTATAGACTTTGTTGCGACTCTGTTGTTGAAACATTATGTTGTAGTCAAGCAGGTGGGCTGTCCAAATGGCACATGTTGAGAAGTACATGATCAACCGATGATACACACGGACTAGACAATAAAATCAGAATAGTAGAAGTAAAACTGGATAACGTCACTGTAGTTTACAACAATGTCCATCGGTCCCTATTGTTGGGCTGTTGCGTTGCTCCACCGACACGCGTTTCTGCCCCATCTAGGCTTCATCAGGGTGGCTGGGGTTGACTTGCATCTGTCTTGTTCGAAGTTCACAGTTTGAATGACATCATGACTCAGGGGTGGTTTCTCAATGATGTTGTGACGTTATAGACTTTGTTGCGACTCTGTTGTTGAAACATTCTGTCGTAGTCAAGCAGGTGGGCTGTCCAAATTATATGAGACAAGAGGGTGATGTCACAATCAAGTAAGTGACCACATTTTAGCCTGATCGATATAAGAGAAGAGCGTGATGTATGAGACGTTATCATACCTGATGTCACAGTTAAGTAAGACTTTGTTGCAGCCTGATTTATATAAGAGAAGCGGGGTGATGAAAGAGACGGCATCATGCCTCATGTCACAATCAAGTAAGAGACCGCATTGTAGCCTGATTGATATGAGAGTAGAGAGGGTGATGTTAGAGATGGCACCATGCCTCATGTCACAATCTATAATAATAATTGGTATTTATTTATTTGAAAACTTGCATAATCATCAGGTTTGACAGTAATTAACAAGGCATATCAAAAATACATTTAAAATACATCACACGTGAAATAATCTAACATTTAGGTTGAGTACAATATACAATAATAAATGGCCGAATTCCTATCAGACCTATCTTATTTCTAAAATCTTTCTGAAAAACCTCCCAACAGTATGTACAATGGTTTCATCTGATGCCAGGAAGCAATATCTAAATTTATCTCTAGCATTTAGAAGTGCAAAACTAGGAGTGACTGCATCTGTCTCATCCATGGCTACCTTCCTAATTTTTACAACATTATTATTGATACATTTCAATAACACATGAAATTCATCCCCAACATTCTGGGTGTTACATAAGGAACAATATCGCAAGGACCGCTGTATATTTTTCTGTCGTCCAGTTTCAATATCAAAATTATGTGCTGACAATCGGATTTTCGTGATTGCCTTCCGAGCTGCAACGTTTGAAATGAGCGATAAATATTTCTCTTTACCGAAATTGCACTTGAGTGAGGAGTAAATTTGTAACTTGGTACACTGTTGAATGTTAGAAATGGCGAGTTTCTCAAACACTTCACATAACCTGTTTTTAATGTTTGTAATGTCAAGATTCACAATGTCCTTGAAAAGTGGAAAGTCTTCATCAATCAGTTCAAATATACACTTTATGATGCTGAAATAGCTCTTGCGATCATTACAGTAATTATCATACTCATTTCTCAAGATGAGTTTGGCGAGTTGGTTATTATCTTTCACTACATGTTGGATATATTTAGGAATTTTTACAAATATATTAAACAACAATGGTATTTGACCAATCTCACAATATACACCGCTATTGGACGTATTTCTTTTGACACCAAGTATCTGTTTGCATATGCGTAGATGTACAAGTTCATGGTCTAACCTTACATTTTGCATAGATTTCATTATAGTATCCTTACTTGGCTTCCTAAAAAGATAGGCACCCCAAAGTTCCGAGCCATATAATAGTTGGGGCCTCACAATGGTATCAAACATATGTACCAACACACTAACTGGAGTCCCATCATAAATATTGAAACTTTTAGATAAAGCAGACCAGGCTCTTCTAGCCTTCAGTCTCAGAGCTTGGGTAGCTCTTTTGAAACTCCCATTCTTTTGAAAGATTACACCTAAATACTTTATGGAATCCACTATGTCTACATCCGTTCCACTGATTTTGAAAACTGCTCCATTTAATTGTCTTTTATTAAAGCACATTATTTTAGTTTTCCTCACATTAACCTTTAGTCTCCATCTTCTAAATACTGCATTGTAGCCTTATGGGAGGGAAAAGGGCAGTGTCACAAGACCTGATTTAAGCTAAAGGTAATGAAGGAGAGATTTGCACTGACCTACTTTAATGACCTTCTGCCCTACTTTAAGACTGTTATAGCTAAAGTAGAATAGTAGAAGTAAAACTGGATACCGTCACTGTAGTTTACAACAATGTCCATCGGTCCCTATTGTTGGGCTGTTGTGTTGCTCCACCGACGCGCGTTTCTGCCCCTCTAGGCTTCATCAGGGTGGCTGGGGTTGACTTGCATCTGTCTTGTTCGAAGTTCACAGTTTAAATGACATCATGACTCAGGGGTGGTTTCTCAATGACGTTGTGACGTTATAGACTTTGTTGCGACTCTGTTGTCGAAACATTATGTTGTAGTCAATCAGGTGGGCTGTCCAAATGGCACAATATTTTGAGGAGTACAGGATCAACCGATGATACACACGGACCAGACAATAAAATCAGAATAGTAGAAGTAAAACTGGATACCGTCACTGTAGTTTACAACAATGTCCATCGGTCCCTATTGTTGGGCTGTTGTGTTGCTCAACCGACGCGCATTTCTGCCCCTCTAGGCTTCATCAGGGTGGCTGGGGTTGACTTGCATCTGTCTTGTTCGAAGTTCACAGTTTGAATGACATCATGACTCAGGGGTGGTTTCTCAATGACGTTGTGACGTTATAGACTTTGTTGCGACTCTGTTGTTGAAACATTATGTTGTAGTTAAGCAGGTGGGCTGTCCAAATGGCACAATATGTTGAGGAGAACAGAATCAACCGATGATACACACGGACCAGACAATAAAATCAGAATAGTAGAAGTAAAACTGGATACCGTCACTGTAGTTTACAACAATGTCCATCGGTCCCTATTGTTGGGCTGTTGTGTTGCTCCACCGACGCGCGTTTCTGCCCCTCTAGGCTTCATCAGGGTGGCTGGGGTTGACTTGCATCTGTCTTGTTCGAAGTTCACAGTTTGAATGACATCATGACTCAGGGGTGGTTTCTCAATGACGTTGTGACGTTATAGACTTTGTTGCGACTCTGTTGTTGAAACATTCTGTCGTAGTCAAGCAGGTGGGCTGTCCAAATGATATGAGACAAGAGGGTGATGTCACAATCAAGCAAGTGACCACATTTTAGCCTGATCGATATAAGAGAAGAGCGTGATGTATGAGACGTTATCATGCCTGATGTCACAGTTAAGTAAGACTTCGTTGTAGCCCGATTGATATAAGAGAAGCGGGTGATGAAAGAGACGGCATCATGCCTCATGTCACAATCAAGTAAGAGACCGCATTGTAGCCTGATTGATATGAGAGTATAGAGGGTGATGTTAGAGATGGCACCATGCCTCATGTCACAATCTATAATAATAATTGGTATTGATTTATTTGAAAACTTGCATAATCATCAGGTTTGACAGTAATTAACAAGGCATATCAAAAATACATTTAAAATACATCACACGTGAAATAATCTAACATTTTGGTTGAGTACAATATACAATAATAAATGGCCGAATTCCTATCAGACCTATCTTATTTCTAAAATCTTTCTGAAAAACCTCCCAACAGTTATGTTATAGCTAAAGTAGTCATGTTTGGTATCGAACTAAAGATGATGAACAGTAGGTTTGTGCTAACCCATTTTCATTACCAACTGACCTACTTGGAGACGGTTACAGCGAAAGGTGTCATCCGTGTTTGATATCAAACTAAAAGTGTTTAAGAGTAGGTTTACCCTGATATACCTTTATTACTCACTAAACAACTTGAACACTGTTAGAGGAAGGCAGTCACGTTAATGGTATCAAACTAAAGGTATTGAAAGAGCAGTTTTGCGCTGGCCTGCTTAAACACAGTTGGAGCAAAGGCACTGAAGGTATTGAAGAGCGGATGTGACAAAAGAACCCCTCAACTACTTCATTCACTGCAGTTCAAATAAAACCTTCACAACTGTCATCCACCCTAGGGACCAAATTCATTAGATGTGTGTAACTTCTCCCTGATTAGTTATTCAGGCTTATTCATGTTCTGTGAAGATTTACATGAAGGACCTGAATCTCTCTATTCAGTAGTTAAACGCTGTTTTAAGCTGAACGCCCTTCATGAATTTGGCCCCATTTGTCTAGGCTTGATTCCATCTAGTCTGTCCACATCTCCCTATCTACCATAAACCTACATTCTGGTACTCGCATATACTACTTGCTACATTTTCTTGTCATTCATCTCATTCCTTGCTATTAAACTCCCCCAGCATAGCTATTCAGGGCGCCAGGCCTCTAGTCTCTTGATTTGCTAGGTACAATTGGCCATGACAACTGTTATTTGAAAAGTCATAGTATAGAATGACACCCGTAGCTTGTTAGGGAAGTGTTACCGATTTTGGTTTTCTGTCTCGTTAAATTTGCTCAGTCTTTGAGTAGAAGTGTAGGATTAAAACACACATGAACGCCATGTACATTTTATACACAAAAGGGTGTTGAAAAAAAATTCTTCCCAATCATAAGAATGAAATAATCGTAATACTTCACTGTTATTTACTACACATTAAAATAACAATTACTGGAAAATGACTTTGGAATCCAGACAAATATAGTTAGATGGTACCGGTTATTTTCTTTTCTGCCATTGAGACAAGAAGAAGAATATTATTCAATGGAATCGAAACTGGTGAAACTAGTCAGAAACTGTTCTCCCCATATCCACTGCAAATGACATGCATTACATTACCCGAGGTGAGCACATGGTCCCTGGGCCTTCATTCTTGTCAAAATAACAAGGATATTGTTGAACTTTGATAGTGACACTGGTCAGAGTACACAAAGAATGGTGACGAAAGTAGTCTGCTGGAATTGCGAGGTATTTTCAACGAACAATAACACTGGCATTCTCAGTCTAAGCTGATAGGCAAACATGTATGTATGAAAGATTGTATCCAGTACTGCATTTTACCCTGGGAATTCTTCCCATGTCATCGTCCCAATGTGGTGACTCAATATTGCCATGTAAATATCGGTAATCAGTTGGTAGGCTGCTGGACCTAGCCTGAGCTGGGTGGAGCTTCCGTGGATTTATAGTCCTACGTGTATACTACCCCAAAGTGAAGCTGATAATTAATGTAGTGACTCCAACAGACAGCAGAGCTGTTACCATGTTACCGTTAGTCAAGGTTAAGGCAGTATGCAGTGGGTAAGATGCGCCAATTTTTAATGGGGATTTCTGACAACTGGTAATCTTCGGGGTCATCATGACAAATCAGGGCCCATAAGGTTACTTCGAACTTGGTTCTCTTGTGATATTTTCTCTTTACAGGGTGTAGGCCTAATTCTGCAGCTATCCTAACCTTTGCACGCTTCCCCTCAAACTCTGCTCTTCAAATAAAACCACAGTCCCAAGGCGGCTGGTCTGTCTCAGTGCTTGGCTTGTAGGATTCGCGCATGTATATGTGTAGATGACAGGCTAAAGAAAGGTGAGTTTCATCGCCTCGTGAAGAACAACTAGATTCATGCATGGACCATGGAGCCAATTGGTAAAAGGTTAGTGTGGAAGCTATGTTAGTGTGAGTACAGCTGTTGGCATTGGGCCAATTTTTATGTAATATAGGTAACTCTGTGTCAATATGAGCATTGGGCTCCAGTATTGGTTCTTTCAATTATAAATGGTAATAACGTGGTGTGTATTAAACTTTGGCATTGGGCCAGGGGACAGTTATTGAGGTCATCGTTGTTGTCATTGCTCGAATGTGCTTCTTCCTTTGTTTACTTTCTGTATCGTCACTTATTTATTTTTCTACTTTTTTCAGTAGTCAGTAGTCTGCTCGGGGCAGTTAAACTCTAGGTCACTTATTAGCATGGGTAGGGCGGTAGGATTAGGAATGGCAGACTATACTCCAGGGGGTCTCCATCACTATGGAAGAATGGCCAACAAACGACAGATTAGATGAGAGGCACTTTAACATGTTTATTTACGCGCACTTAGTCAAACCCGACTCACAACGGCGTAAAATAGCCTGTTAACTAAGTCATAGGCCTAGGCCTACCTTCACTCATCAATCAATCAAGGATAAAATCATCCTCGACACATGTTGTGGCCCAGATAAATCTAAATGGGCCTTCTAACTAACTATAGAGGCATAAGCTATGCTCGCTAAAACAGAATAACCAGGCCTGATAGCCAAGGTGGTCGCTACATAAACTCTTATCAAAGACTAGGTGTGGATACTATGCTCATGACACATCCTCCTTCTAAACCACAACCAAGCTGCTGCTGCAGCTCCGCTGTTTCGAGGACCCCAAATGGGCGGTCAGAAGACACGAAACTGTCTTTCACACGAAATCTAGATTATTCAACGACTAGCTTTGGTGCACTACTGTTTCTCAAATAATTCATCTTCTTATTTAGCCAGGGCACCATTGCTGGCCTGCTCGGATTTCTTTTAATTTAGATGTTTTAGATGGTGAAAATCTCCAAAGGGTTTCAGCAAAATGGAGGAAAAACAGCAGACGACCTTGGCAGCCAGCCACAAATAATACATAAAATTCTAACTAAGACCTAATTTTCTCCTACAATCTTAACCAAAATGGTTCTATCAAAAGTAAAGAACTTATCATAATATAAGCTGAAATTATCTAGGCCTAAATACGAAATAAAAATAAAAATATGTAGTACTGAAACTAAGCAAAGGTGGCAGCACCTCACAGGGTGGAGCTGAAGGTTGCCAATAGCAACGCATGAATCAATTAGCACAGGTTGTCCCAAAAACAACCACACTGTAGTTCACTGGTTTACACTGGCAATAGTCTGCATTGTTGCCTGATTGATATAAGAGGGTGATGTAAGAGACTGCATCATAGCCAGTTGTTACAATCAAGTAAGGGACAGCATTGTAGCCTGATTGATATGAGAGAAGAGGATGATGTAAGAGATGGCATCAAAGCCTGATGTCACAGTCAAGAGCCTGCATTGTAGCCTGATAGATATAAGCTAAAAAGGTGATGTAAGATACCTCATCATAGCCAGATGTCACAATCAAGTAAGAGACGGCATTGTGGCCTGATTGATACAAGAGAAGAGGGTGGTGTAAGAGACGTCTTCATGCCTCATGTCACAATCAAGTAAGAGACTGCACTGTAGCCTGAGTGATATGAGAGAAGAAGGTGATGTCACAATCAAGTAAGTGACCGCATTGTAGCCTGATCGATATAAGAGAAGAGGGTCATGTAAGAGACGGCATATGCCTGATGTCACAATCCAGAAGTATTAAGGTAGCAGGAAGTGGTGGGCGTTTGTGGTTTCTGAGTGTGAGGGGGTATAGTGGTGTCTGTTGACAGTGCTTTAAGAGATACTAGGCATGATAGGCATGATGCCAGTCTCTCTTAAAGTACAGTCAACAGACATGCGGTTTCAGTATCAGGTCTTTCATTGTAGCAATGCAAAAATGTAAGCAATTTTGGTTAGATCTGTCATTTGTTATGACCAAGTAGCTTGGCTCAACCACGCTCTTAATTACAGCAGCCGCCTCAGCGCCACCACGCGGGGCCTAATGGTATTAGGCTAAGTAGCTTCGCGCGATATGCACCATTCTGAGAAAACTCAATGTGGAAGTATGCTCATTAGTATAATCTATTCTTAGCTCCAGCTCGAGATAATTTGCGCAGTGTTTCTTCGGCCCAGATACAATAGGGCCGTTTAGACGCTTTCCAAAAAGACCTCATAAGACCGCATTCTGATCCGATCCGATCGAACCTCATTCCAGACCGGATGTGGTCTCATTTTAATGTATCCGTTTAGATGCTAACAGCAATGAGGACTGATGTGGACTAATTTCTTTTGGTTTCACCAATAATCCGCAGGATGTCGCGGTGGCGTCACCGATTTAGCGCCACAATGCGGGTTATAATGGTACTAAGCAAGCTTGTTCTTATGGTAGCTGCTGTCTAGCTTCCGCTGAATGGATTGATCGCTCCAAATATGTATGAGATCGAAAACAACCGTGTCCGTGAACTTATCCTTCACCGTATTGGAATAATGAAAATGAGCCAAGAGAAAATACTATAAAACTGACAATCAAAACGACATTAATTCCCACGAAAATACACATGTCTATAATGAAAGGAAGTATTGCCGTATCCAATATGCATGCGTGTAGGTGAAAAAATTAGTCCAGATGAGACCGCATTAGGCTTGATCGCGTTTAGACGACCAAATTTGATCCAGATGCATCCGGATGCATCCGGATTAGCCTTTTTTCTGTCGTCTAAACGGCCCTATTGTGGTGGAAAACATCTAGTACAAAGAATGCCTGGCTTGCGCCAGACTAATAATTGAAGAAGACTACTGTGACAAAAAAAAGACCATTGCAGAGACTCTGTGATGAAGGCATATACTTTTTACAATTAAAAATGCTTTCAAAGGACTATTTGTGCCGCAAGACACATTTCCTCTCCCGACGGTCAACCCAGCCCTCGGTAAGGTGCCGTTCGACTTGTTCAGCGACGCCTCCGAGCAGGAGTCGGATGCGGTCCCTGACCGGGCTTTCCAGGAATTGCCCGCGTCTCCGGCCCTGATTAGAGCCTCCACTTGGTTGGATACGGCTCTTAGGGATACAGCACCTTCTTGCTGGGGTCACCAGCGCGCCCTGGTCTCGACGCTCCCGTCTACGGGACCGGGTGCCTGGACTCAGGCTGGGAAGCGATTCACGACCGCTTCCCCTCCAAGCCTGTCCTATAGACCCGATTATTATCGGGTCTCGACGTCGGGAACCGACCCGGTTTCACTGTCGCCCCTCAAGGACGACATCCAACTTTCGGGTTTGGTATCCCCTAAAGTCCTCTCTTCTTCGGCCTTAAAGGATGCGAAGAATGACGAGGCCCTGGCTAAGGAGACCCAGGCGGTGTTATCCTACGCCGACCTGACTCTGTGTGCCCTTACCAGGTCTCTAGCCGTGGATGCCTCGATGGAACAGCGTATTCTCCCTCCAGCAGTCCCTGCAGCATGCCAGTGATCTGGCTGCTAAGCAGGCGGCTAACGGCGTGCTAAAACGCCGCGACCTGCTAATCGGGGGGTTGAGCACGGTCAGGTCACAGTTTCTGCGGGGGGGGCATTAAGGACCGCTCCATTGAGCGGCCCTTTCTTGTTTCATGACTCCCTGCCTGACACCATGGGTGCTCAGGAACAGTCTGATCGCCTGATGGAGTCAGTCTCGACTCCCCAGGCCGACCCCCGTCCGCGTTCCTATTCACAGGCCGCAGGCAGGGGACAACAGGTGGGGTCTCGACTCCCCCGAGGTTCGTTGGCTCCTCGTGGGCCCTCGTCCTCGCGTGGCTCCTCCTCCTTTCGTCCCCAGGGGCAGGCAGAAGCTGCGGCTCCCTCTCGCTGCTCCAATAAGTGCCACCGCTCCTCAGGCAGGGGCGGGGGCGGCGGGCAGCCCAAGCGTCCCTTCCAAGAGAAGGGTCGCGGGGGCAAGCGCAAGCGACTCTTTAGTCCTTCCTCCTGCGCCTCCAGGTGGCGCCCCCACAGTTGGCGTCGTGGGTCGCAGACTGCGACACTTCGCAGACTTTTGGGACCGGTGGTGTCAAAAAGACTCCCCCGTGCCAGATATACTCCGACACGGTGTCCGATTGGACTTTTCCCGTCCCCCCCCCCTATGACGTCGACCCCCACCCCGGTGTCCCGGCCAGTAGACCCCGTCAGGGCACTTGCCCTTCGATCGGAGGTACTGTCTCTTCTCAAGAAGCAGGCAGTGAGGCTGGTGGACAACCATTCCTCCCCGGGCTTTTACAGCCACGTCTTCTTGGTCCCCAAGAAGTCGGGGAAGTGGAGACTGGTCATCGACCTGTCCACCTTGAATCGGTTCCTCCGGGTCCCCAGCTTCAAGATGGAGACAACCAGGTCAGTAGCGGTCGTGGTGCAGCCCAACGATTGGGCTATCTCTCTGGACCTTCAGGACGTGTATTTACACGTCCTGGTCCATCCAGAGTTCCAGCCCTTCCTTCGTTTTTTCTTCGAAGGAAAGGTTTATCAGTTTCAGGCCCTTCCTTTCGGCCTGGCTTCTGCTCCGCTGATTTTCACAACAGTCGTCAAGGCGTTTGCCGCGCCTTTTCACGCCATGGGCTTAAAGCTCCATTGCTATCTCGACGACTGGCTGCTACGGCACCAGGTTCATCGCCGTCTGGGAAAGCAGGCAAAGTTTCTGCTCGGTACAACCGGACAGGCAGGGTGGTTGATAAATTGGGACAAATCCGAGCTGGACGCAGCTCAGGATTATGTCTTCGTGGGGGTGCGATTTCGCACACGAGAGGGCCTGATGTTCCCTCCTCCGGACCGAATTCGCAAGATTCGGTCCTTGGTCGGGATTTTTCGCCGTTAGGACAACGCCACAGCCCGACAGTTTCTGTCGCTGCTGGGGCTGCTCAATTCGGCAGCGGACCAGGTTCCTTTCGGCCGCCTGTATATGCCCCCACTCCAGCTCCTCCTGCTGTCGAGTTGGCGTCCATTCACGGACTCCCTCGACCAGCGGATATTTATCCCGGGGTCTCTCCTGGGGGAGGTGTGGAGTTTCTTGGGTTCGGAGACGGAGCTCCTCCGCGGAGTGCAGCTCAGCCCTCCGTCGCCCCAGATGTCCCTGTTCATGGACGCCTCCCTTTATGGTTGGGGCGCCCATTTGAACGAAGGGGATCTGACCACCAAGGGCACGTGGTCAGAGGAGGATGCGCGTCTCTCGATCAATATCCTCGAGATGCAGGCTGTCATCCTGGCTGTGAGGGCCTTCACGTCTCATCTGAGGGGTCACAGAGTTTCTCTTTTCTCCGACAATTCGACGGTGGTCGCTTATATTCGGAGACAGGGGGGGGGGACGAGATCCGACACATTGTGCCGTCTCACTTGGGAGCTCCTGCAGCTTTGTCGCCGCTTGGATATCCAGCTCCTCCCCGTCACATCCCCGGCAAGAGAAATATCTTGGCCGACGCCCTTTCCAGGTCGGACCGTCTGGTCCAGACAAGAGTGGACCCTCCATCGCGAGGTGGTCTCTCGTCTGGGGGCCCTGTGGGATGCTCCGGTCGTGGACTTGTTTGCGACTCGGTTGAACAAGAGGTTCCCCCTGTACTACTCACCCCTCCCGGACGGGGAGGCCTTGGGAGTGGACAGCCTGTCGGCCTCCTGGTACGGCCTCAATGCTTATGCATACCCGCCAACCCCTCTGTTGCTACCGGTACTCAACAAGGTGGCCAGTTCAGGGGTCAGACTTTGTCTGATAGCACCGTGCTGGCCGAACCAGGCCTGGTTCCCGGTTCTGCTGGAGCTGCTGACGGATTACCCCCGCCACCTGCCGGCGTGGGACCATCTGCTTTATCACCCGATCGGCCGGGTCTATCATCAAGACCCTTCTTTTTACAGGCTTCACCCCTGGAGGCTGTCGGGTATTTCCTCCGCGAGAGAGGCTTTTTGGAAGACGTTATCCGTAAAGTCGCCCAACCTCAGAGACAGTCTACTCTTGATTCATACGATAGCAAGTGGGCTGTCTTTCGAGACTGGTGTCGGGAGCACGGAGTTTCTCCGGTCGCTCCCTCTCTTCCCAACTTCCTCTCGACTTTTTGAATTTTCTATTCTCGGTCCGGAAGTTTTCGGTTCAGGGAGTGAAAGGTTATCGCTCCGCCGTTTCGGTCACCTTAAAGCTGACTGAATCGTGGCAACCGTCTTGGGATGACGCTGTTTCATCGTTGCTTCGCAATATGTCTTTGGAGCGCCCTCGCTCCATTCAGCTCTCTCCCAAGTGGGACCTCTCGGTGGTCTTAAGGGCTCTCATGAAATTTCCATTTGAACCCATGCATCAGGCAGATTTTAAACATCTGACCTTTAAGACTGTTTTCCTGGTGGCTTTAGCCACGGCACAGCGGCAGTCTGAGCTCCATGCTTTAGCCTTTGATCAATTGGCTTTCACTGAGAGGGGCGCGGTCCTAGAATTTGTCCCAGGCTTTCTGGCTAAAAACCAGGCGCCGCACACCTCCAGGCGCCCGGTTTTTATCCCCTCGTTATCCGCTACGGTCTCTAGAGACCTCCCGGACAGAACTCTCTGTCCTGTTCGGGCATTGAAGTTCTATTCTAATAAGACTAAGGAGCCTGCTGTTCGCCTAGGCAGGAAGCGCCTCTTTTTGTCTTATAGAGAGGGGTTTACTAGGGAGATAGCTGCAGCCACGGTCGCCAGATGGTTAGTGGCCACCATCCGGATGGCTTATTCTATGACACTCAGTTCTCCAGAGCTTCGTCGCTTAGGCGCCATTACGGCCCACGAGATTCGGGCCATTTCTACTTCGTGGCCGAGTATAAGGGAGTGGCACTGAACGAGGTTTTAGATGCGGCTACGTGGAGTTCTCACTCTACATTCTCCTAGTATTATATGCGCGATTGTTCCAGGTTAACAGACGGTATGCTGTCTCTTGGTCCAGTTGTCGCTGCTCAGCACGTGGTCTAGGTGTTTCCCTGCCTAGACCACTCGTCGATTTTCTCACCTGCTGGCTGTCTTGTCCTCCCTCCTTTTTAAGCCGGGGGGGGGGGGGGTTGTTCTATAGACTGTTGCCGGGTCTTCGGGCCCGCGCGTTCGGCCCGTCCAGCTGTCCTAGGGTTCAGCTGCCTAGGACTTTTGAGAGTTAGTCAGTGAGGCCGCTCCATGTTATTCTGGGGCGTGCTCTCCTTCTTGTAAAAAAAAATAATAATGATACATTTTTTTTCCACATTGTGTCTCTTGACGATATGTGCTGAGCTTATACCGTGTTGAGGTGGTTTTGTCCCCGTCTAGGAGGGGATGGGTTTTCCCAGTTATGCTTCCCTTTGTTGTCAAAGGGCCTGTTGACCTCTAGCCCGGGTTTTCCCCAAGCATTCTTTCTCTGGGTCCCCTGGTCTGACCCGTTGGGTTCCGCTGCGCAGCTTGGAGACAGTTCACTTCACTACATGGTAAGTCACCGTTTACCCTCCTTCCTTTGGTTGTTGGTATTCGATGCAAAAGTCTGACCTGGGTAGAGTATGAACGACATAAAATTTTCATTTCCTGTGGAAATGTCATTTTATTAGTTCATACCTACCCAGGTCAGACTACCCGCCCTGCCTGTCCCCACAGCAACGGGACTTACTCGGTGCGCTCGAGTAATAAGTACTGATTATGGCGGCTCACACGAGGCAGAGGCTGTATAGGGGCACCGCCTAGGTGTAGCTAAGCGAACTAGCTAAGAGATTTCTATTATAAATAGATTATTTCTTCCTCGGGTGTGTCCGAATGGAGTACACATGCAAAAGTCTGACCTGGGTAGGTATGAACTAATAAAATGACATTTCCACAGGAAATGGAAAAACCTGACCTTTCATGACCACAAACATTGACCAATACACACTGTTCTACTGTGGCTTAAACTAGAGATGATATACCATCAAATAAAGTCCTAGACTTACCCCTATTCCCTATGCTGGATTTTATAATTCATGTCCCTGTAGTATCCTCCACAGCACAATATGGTCAGAAAAAATGGTGAGAAATATGGTGAGAAAACATGCGTATTGGTCATTCTTCACGGCTCCAGGGTGACAACCTTATGACATTATGGGGATTCCCCATTGTGGTGGATACAATAAGATACGGAATTAGTTGTAGGTGCGCGTGTGCAGCTTTTCGAAAGGCAACGGTGTGCCATAGGTGCCCTGCTATGGGTTAATAATTATGTAAATAACAACTCAACACCGAAAATGTATTGTATTGGAAACACATTCTTATCAGCCAGCCGCTCGTATACAGATCTCTTCCCTTCAGGCTTCTGACTTGCCATTGAAATAACAAGTTCCAGTCCCACATCAGTGGTAGTCAACTGGTGTCAAATATCAGTGAAGCATCAGGATGATTCAACTGAATGCAGACCTGTTTGGCCCTAGAGTGTATCTCTGTTTATGTGCAATACTGAAGTGGGGGTACTTAGGGCTATCACTGCTAGCCATAGCAAAATCAAGTTTAACCGACATCATGTTAAACAAACAGCCACTTCTTATTCCTTCATGCATCCATGTTTTTCAAGTGCAAATTGATGGAACATTAAATTGATGACCACTGGACACACTACAGGGTGGCACAGAACTATTTTCCCTTGCACAGTAGAATTCTATTTTGTATCCATTGTGTGAGGGAAAATAATTCTTAGCCACCCTGTAGTATATTGGTTTATTTTTCAAATAAAGAGTGTCAGCACCTTTCAAGATACCAAACATACAAGGCATGGTTTTTAGCTCACCTCTTAGCAGAGGTGAGCTTATCCCATACCGTGGCGTCCGTCGTCCGTCGTCGTCGTCGTCGTCGTCGTCGTCGTCGTCGTCGTCGTCGTCGTCGTCGTCGTCGTCGTCGTCGTCGTCGTCGTCGTCGTCCGTCGTCCGTTAGCAGGGCACGTTTCGTAACTGTTAGAGCTATTGAGTTGAAACTTGGTACACATGTACCCTTATGTAATGACACTTGGGAGACCAAGTTTCGGTTCGATTCGTTTCATGGTTTGGCCACCAGGGGGCCAAACGTTAAAAGTGAAAATATGCAATATCACCCTTAATAGTAGTCGGGAAATTTTGAAAAAAATATGGTAGGTACTTCTAGCAAAGGTGCATCATATATCCTCCGGGTTTTTGATTTGACCTCCTTTTCAAGGTCACAGAGGTCAAATGGTGTAAATTAGCCGTTAGGATGTAACGATGGCACGTTTCTAAACTGCAATGACTATTGATACCAAATTTGGTACACATTTACCCCTTAGTCAGGTGATCTCAGGGACCAAAGTTTGGTCCAATATGATTCACCACTTGACCACCAGGGGGCAAAATCCAAAAACCTTAAAAATGTGATTATTCCTTAACTTCTTGCCCGATTGCCACCAATTTGATATCATGGGTACATCTAACCACCATACAGTATATGTCACACAGATTTTTAATTTGACCTTCTTGTCAAGGTCACAGAGGTCAAATGGCGTAAATTCGCCGTCAGGCCGTAACTATGGCATGTTTCTTAACTGCAATGACTATTGATCACAAATTAAGTACACATGTACCCCTTGGTCAGGTGATCTCAGGTACCGAAGTTTGGTGCGATCTGATTTGCCGTTTGGCCTCCAGGGAGGGGGCCGAATCCTAAATTCTTCAAAATGCCATTATTCCTAGTAATGACTTGCCCGATTGGCACCAATTTTATATCATAGGTTCGTCTAATTCTAACAACCATTCAATGTGTCACCCGGGTCTTCTTTGATTTGACCTACTTTTCAAGGTCACAGAGGTCGAATGTACTGTAAATTGGCCATTTTGGGGAAATTGTAATTGCTTGGACCTACATCAAACCTAACACTACATGACACAAGACCATGCTCTTTATCCATCTTTCCTCCACATGAGGTGAGCACAATGGCCCTGGCCATTTCATTGGGATGGCATCCCGCCGTGGGCAAATAAAATAGTAACTTATGCAGGATGCTGTCCCGCCTGGGGACTCAAAAGGTGAATGAAATCTGTGATTTTCAACTATCATCAATAATCTGAGCAGGCTAAAATCCAATGCCCATCTAACATCCGCAATGATGTATTCAGAATATTAGCCCTGATATCTGAATTTAAATTGATTTCTTTGACAGATAAGTATTATCTGCTAACTTTGGTTTATTCCTGATAACTGAGCAAATGCATATGCTGCTAAAAAAGGTAACCAAAGGGGCTACAGATATTTTTTTGTTTTATTTCAGATATACATCTTTCAGCCCCACATATCTGTGCATCATCAGATTATGATTCCAACCTGCGTCGGGTGTCCCATTCAGAGTATGAGTGGTCAGACAGTGATGATGAGGCATCTTCAAGTGATTGGAAGGAAAATGATGATGATATACCAAACAAGCCTCATGGTGGGTAAAACAACTTTAACGCTTACATTTTTCATGCAGACAACTAACCTTTTGTCGATCTATGTATGTTGTCAGAAGTTCTAACGATGATCAAAGATCAATGTAACTCAATGATATTCCAATTTTTTTCGTTATCGGTAGTCATCTTTACCTGTATTTTGTTAGAGAAATACTTCTGCTTGATAGAAAAGACCATGCTAAGATATCGATCAATGTTAGCACAATGACCTCTCAAAATTTTATCACCAGAGAGAGGTCAGGTTGTCGCGTCTTTTCAGTCTCTGTCTGGGTGTTCAGCAACAGTCGGGGACATGATGTAAAATTACCATCAGGTCTAGAAACATCAAATGTCGTGCGTCTTGTAACAATAGTGACATACGACAACATGAAATATATATGATGAGTCATCACAATTTGGTTTTCTGCTTTACTCGTGCCTCTGGGAAGCCTTCTTGGTAAATCTTTACATTGCCAATTTGTACTATAAAAAGATAGAAGGGTACACCAAGGGTGCTTTAATTCCCACCAAATTTCATATCTGTTATGAATAGGCTTTTATCCAAATAATAGTAAAAATTCAAAACATTCCAATACCGATTGCCTGAGAAAAATTGATTTGTGTACACCATTGCCATCAAATCGTTACTCGCGGACTGATATGGGCCTATTAGAATACAAGTTCTAAACTGGCCAGTGACACGATATTTCCTTAAATTAATTATCAAAAAGTATATCCCTGTTATGGCCTGGCTCTGTAGATTAAGAATCCACCAACGATTGAAGTCATGTCATGTATTTACCACAGCTTCACAGTTCAGTACGGACTATGGGCTAGTGCCACACTTCCCCCAGTGGATGAATACATGTCTCTGCCCACTAGAATACTCTCAATTGGATTATGGAAACATCCAACATGATGAAAGAAGGGGTCTGAAGTATTGGGATGAAACTAGGCCTTTGCCATAGAATACACAAAAACTAAACAAATATTTTCACGGAATAAAAACAGAAAGCATAAAGAAATTTCCCAGTTGACTGCTAAATTGCCTTTTTATTTTGGTTTTGAATATAATACTAGCTACCAAACATCTAGCTCCAACTAAAGTATAAATGTAATGTTAGATGGTATTTACTTTTTTTGCCTACGGAGAGTTCTTAATCTAATTACCTCCAAATAAAACATAGAATGAATGGTCAATTCACATGTGGTATACTGAACATTTGTAGTACATGTAATGCTGGTACTGCCCCACGGTAACCGGAAAAACGCCGACTGACCGACCGACCGACCGACCGACTGACCTGCCAACCTACTCATAAGTCAATGTGATATATCCAATCCACGATAGCAGGTCATGTGAAATGAAATTGTAAACAAGCGCACGTGCGCTGGTCAAATGACAAAAAATGCATGTTGTGCGTTGCAGTTCATGCATTGCATCGGTCGAGACACTCGAGTAGAAAAACTACAGTGCATATATTAGGCCCAAATCATGTTTTTATATCCACCGACCATGTAGACAAAGCATATCTTTAGAGATTAATGTTATCAGTTCCTTACCGCGTGGGCTCGTTTTCCCGGTATAATTGACTGGATATGCTGCTGTCAGACACGTCGGACTCCATCACGTCCATTGCGCTGGGCACTACACAGATACATGTGCTATAGAGAAGCGAAAGGGATACTGCATATGACGGTAGGTTGGCAGGTCAGTCGGTCGGTCGGTCGGTCGGCGTTTTTCCGGTTACCCTGCCCCACTGCTCTGATCACACAGTTCATTCATAAAATTCTAAGTTTGTGAACAGAGATCTTAAAATCACAAAGCTTTTGGTAGGCCTATAAAACTGCTATCAATTATTTTGAGTGTACAATCCAGAAGTAAGTATTAAGGTAGCAGGAAGGGGTGGGCATTTGTGGTTTCTGAGTGTGAGGGGGTATAGTGGTGTCTGTTGACTGTGCTTTAAGAGAGACTAGGCATGATGCCAGTCTCTCTTAAAGCACGTCAACAGACATGTGGTTTCAGTATTAGGTCTTTCATTGTAGCATTGCGAAAATGTAGGCAATTTCGGTTAGGTCTGTCATAACATAGAGTGACTCAACCACTCTCTTGATTACAGCAGCCACCTCAGCGCCACTATGCGGAGCCTAATGGTATAAGCTAAGGAGCTTCGCTCGATATTTACTGGGAAAACTCAATGAGGAAGTATGCTCATTAGCATAATCTATTCTTAGCTCCAGCTCGAGGTAATCTTGCGTGGTGTTTTTTCGGCCCAAATACATTGTGGTGGAAAACGTCTAGGTCTAGTACATTGAACGCCTGGCTAGCGCCAGACTAATATGTGAAGAAGGTCTGGCTGCGCGAGACTACTGTGATAATAATGGCCATTGCAGAGACTCTGTGACATAGGCATATACATTTTACAATTAAAAATGCTCTCAAAAGACGATAAGGAATGATTATTTATTAACATTTCCTGAACTATATGCCTTCTAATTATCACTTTACATTAATAGGTTAGGTTAGGTCGCGTGCTTTTCTTTCCTTGTGACAATATACAGCAAAATAGTTACAACCCCATAATTGCGCTATAAGTCCATAATGAGATCACGGTGACCTGTTATAAATGTTTCGCCAGCTTCGATATTTTGACGCTACGCAGTACGTTAGGTCCTTGCGTCTGGCTCATATTAATATCAACACCTACAACTTACAATGAAATGCATTATTGTCTTCAGTATGTAATCGTAGATTTACAAAAGGTCAAACAAAAAACTTTTTTATTTCTCGAACACGAAAAAAAGCAATGGTGTTGCAGTGCAGCAAAAAATAAGACTGCCTGGTATGTTTTCATGTTGATATCTTACACTGGTTCTGAAATAACATCATTTTTCTGGTTGAATATCAACCCCTAGATGATTCATATTTGTTTTGACTTCTGGCATTTTCCCACCACACTGTAAGCTTAGAACATGGCTACCCTCCTAAGGAAATTGTTACACACAATTTTTTCCAAAGAATTATACACTACCAGCAAGATTTAACAAAGAATATTCTTACTGATTTTTGCTTAAACACATCTATTCAACAACCGTAGGAGTGTAATAACTGACATGTCCAGTTACATCAAGGTGTCAAATACCCTAATAAAGGTATGTCAATAAAATGGGATAATTATGTCCCTCCTTCATTGAATGAGGTTTGAATATTGTTGTGCAATAATTGGAATACTAAAAAGAATAACCTTTTAAAAGTTGTCTTTACTCGTTAACACAGGACCCTATACATGTATAACGTTGAGGTGGTGGAGGTTTTTGGGCAGATTTCAAAGGTCAATAGAAATAGACTCTATTGCATGATGAAATTTTTGCAGAAAAAGCATGATAGCTCGAAACCAAGATAAAATATCAAGATGACAACCCTGACAGTCTTCATTCTTGCTGCATTACAATAAGTGATTTTTGGTGGAATTTTACCTGAAATAAGAGAGTTATTTTGTGGATCTTTTTCAAATGGTTGATTACATAATGAAGACAATGACGCATGTCACTCAAATTAGAATGTTCATGCAGACAACACGATTTTTGGAAACCCTGTCCAAACCACATTGAAATCGGTCTGGTATTTTGGGAGATATCACAAGTCACTATGTGTTAATATTTATATGAGCTAGACCATAAATTGGTGGGTGAAACTTTGTCACTATCTTGGACTGTTGTGAAATAGTAAACATAAGGCAATAGCAACATATGCCACACTTAGTGTTGTCCCTGGGCATGATGAACAGTTTGTGTTATGTCATGGTAATTACCGGCTGGAGTGAAATTGAAAAATGTTACCTGCCACGACAAAACAAGTCGCATGTCGCTCCGAGCTTGCAAGGGTTGAGACGGACTGGGTGTTCATTTTGCTGTTGTCTGCCTTTTGTGACATCTGAGTACGTCAATTTCTTCTATTATGTTGTGTTGTCATTTTAAGCTCATCCTCTGTGGGACATGCAACTCATTTTGTCGTGGTGGGTCACAAATGAAGTTTACAACACCATCGATGCCCCAGATGGAAATGAGAAAAAACATGGCGAGATAAGATGAAATGTTCTTCCCATAACTCGAGGAATCAAAATTAAGGGTGGATGCCGTGGCAGCCATACTGAATACTGGATCACACCTAAGACCTAGCATTAGAGAACCCCGAGCAGTCAGTACTCTGGAGCCCATACAGTTGAGGAAAAGGCTAAATGGATAGCCTGACTATAATTCCATGCAGTCACAGAAGTTCCACCCTTGCCCATGATCCAGTTTTTCCAAGCTTTTACCGGAACATTTATACATGTGAAGCACTGCAAATGGTTTTGAAATAAATTCCACTTCAAAGGTTTTTGTCATACTAATTAAAAAACTACCGCAACTGATTTAGGGTGTGGTACATGAGGCACGCACACACTTTTTAGCTCACCTGTTAGGTGAGCTTATACGATACCATTGCGTCCGTTGTCGTCATCCATCGTTAGCTTTTGACAAAAGAGTGGCACATTTCCTAACCACTTCACCTAGAAAGTTCATTCTTGATGTGTGGGTACCCCTAGACTATAATTCCATGCAGTCACAGAAGTTCCACCCCTGCCCATGATCCAGTTTTTCCAAGCTTTTACCAGAACATTTATACATGTGAAGCACTGCAAATGGTTTTGAAATAAATTCCACTTCAAAGGTTTTTGTCATACTAATTAAAAAACTACCGCAACTGATTTAGGGTGTGGTACATGAGGGACGCACACCCTTTTTAGCTCACCTGTTAGGTGAGCTTATACGATATCATTGCGTCCGTTGTCGTCATCCATCGTTAGCTTTTGACAAAAGAGTGGCTCATTTCCTAACCACTTCACCTAGAAATTTCATTCTTGATGTGTGGGTACCCCTAGGCAAGACCTTCTTTGGCAACAAGCAATGATCATCCCAGAGACCATATGGGTAAAATCCTCTTGGCCACAATGAGTTGACGGGCTTCCTTGGTTACTCGGTCATTCACAAGAAGGTTGAATTTTCATAACTTTAATCTTGCACAAATCATTGTTTCTTACAGCAGTCTTCAAATAGCCGTAGCTCAAAAGTGGCGTATTACCCCGACAGAATAGTGTCAGCTAGCTGTAACCATTTCAACAGTAGTGCTGGAGGCAATACCTGATGTTACTCAATTAAAAACTGAATGGTGCGAACATACTCCCCCCTGATGGAGAGATTCTCAAAAGCCGAAACCATCAACCTAAAAATCGCCATGAAGTTTTAAATCTTCTACTAATACAAATGTATTTAGTGTTCGCAAGACTCAGCCGCAAAACTAAAAAGTCTTAAATCTTCAAGTAATTCAAGCGATAACAGATCGTTAATGTCCAATGATAACCATTACTTAACTAACCGAGTTAACCTATTAACTCAAAAACTCAACCACTAAATGCCAGAATGAAATTGTTCTTACTTTACCGCTCTGCTGGAATTAATTTCAGGAAAAACGTTGTTGTCTTTCCTTTTTAGCTCACCTTTCAGGGGAGCTTATGCAATACTGTGGCGTCCCTCGACCTTCGTTAGCTTTTGACAAAAGAGATGCACGTTTCTTAACCACTTGACCTAGAAGGTTTATACTTGGTGTTTGGTACCCCTAGGCAAGACCTTCTTAAAAATGAAAATTAGCGTAATTCGTCTGCCATATAGGTGGCACTCTTTGAAAACCTATTTTTGGCTATATCTTTTGAACACTGCTAGCTAAAATCATGAAATCTTTACCGTAGATGCATCTCCTAAGGGTGCTTGAAACATAACCCGGGTTTTTGATTTGACCTACCTTTCAAGATCCCAGGGGCCGGATTCTCAAAGCACTCTTAGTGATTCCGTAACATACTCTTAGATAACACTTAAGGAGTTAAGTGGTATTCACAAAAGACCCTTAAAATTACGCAAATACATAGTGTAATCATAACTCTGCGTGAGGTACCGGGCCCATCTTAGTGTACACTTAGGGCATTTGGTAAGGCAACGCGCACTAGAATTTATGGCAGCTGTAATATTTGCTGAAGAAGACGTTATCAGACGAGCTCTCCGTCGGGAACGGGTTTTCGGGATCGGTTGCACCCTCTTGATGAATATGACGATGTCGATTTGTTCAAACGGTACAGAATGTATCGGTGATGTGCCAGTCACATCAGCCAACCTAGTGTCTCAAGGGTTGTTTTATGAGCTTCTACGGTACTGGTGAGAAAGGCACAGCAATTCATTTCATTCCCTCAGCCGGATGCCCAGGAACGTATTATTGAGGGTTTCTACAGTGAGCGACGCAGATTAATCAAAACATGTCAAACTTAATGTTAGTATTTTTTTATCGGGCGGACCCAACCCCCTCCCCCATGATAAACCAAGCAACATATCAAATTCACGCCCTCATATTCTCGGAAAAAAATATTTAGCTACCTACATCTATCAAAGCCTTCAGAGCCAGACCATTTATTGCTCTTGGTAATGATAGAGAAAAGTT
Organism: Lineus longissimus; assembly: GCF_910592395.1. Lineage (NCBI taxonomy): Eukaryota > Metazoa > Nemertea > Pilidiophora > Heteronemertea > Lineidae > Lineus > Lineus longissimus. Next base: position 13,643,621 of record NC_088308.1, on the reverse strand, counting down.
AAAGCCTTTTCATAGGCCTATTGCCGGATGTATGAACACGCTTACTTACTTACTTTCCCTGTGTTTTCGGTAGTAGCATTTTTACTCGCAGTATCTACCCCACCTTCAAGGCCACACACAATATCTACACCCAGCAAGCCAATGATCTTTTCTTCTGTATCGTTTAAACCATTGGCATTCTCATCACCACTATTCTAGCCGTCATCCGAAAATGGAACATTTCCTGTCACCTGCCTCTTTTTCATTTCGTCATACCTCTTCTTTTTGGCTCACCGTAGGGGAGTCTATACAATACCGCAGTGTCCGTCGTCCGTCGTCGTCGTCGTTGTCGCCGTCGTCCGTCGTATCCTAGTTCAAAAACAGTGGCACGTTTTTTAACCGCTAGGCCTATGAACTTAAAACTTTGTACACATGACCCCCTAGGTCAGATGACCCGTGACACTAAATTTCTGTCCGATCTGATTCTCTACTTGGCCACCAGGGGGCCAAATGTGGATATCTAAAAAGTGTGATATCTCGCTTATTAGTGACTTGTTTTCGATAAAACCTTTGTGGTAGGTACTCATAGCAAGGATACATCATATATCTTACGGGTTTTTAATTTGATCTACTTTTCAAGGTCGCAGAGGTCAAATGGCGTGAATTGGCCGTTTGAGTGTAACTATGGCACGTTTCTCAACCACCAAAGCTATGAGCTTGAAACTTGGTACATATAACCCCCTATATCAGATAACCTCTGGTGCTGAATTTCAGCCTGATCTGATTCTTGACTTTGCCACCAGGGGGCCGAAACAGAAAAAAAGTAAGAAGTGCAATAGCCTGCTTATTAGCAAATTGTTTTTGATGAAATTTTTATGGCAGGGACCCCTAGCAAGGTTACCTCAGATGTTGCAAGATTTTTCGGATTTGACCTACTTTTTAAGGTCGCAGAGGTCAAATGGCGTAAATTTGCCGTTTGAGTGTAACTGTGGCACGTTTCTCAACCGCAACAGTTATGAACTTGAAACTTTGAACAAATGACCCCCTAGGTCAGTTGACCTTTTACACTGAATTTTGGTTTGGTCTGATTATTGATTTGGCTACCAGGGGGCCCAAACTCAAAACTCAAAAAGTGTGATTTCTCGCTTATTACTGATTTGTTTTTGATAAAAGCGGGGATTGCCCATCAGTATCCAATGCAATGAAGACAACAATTTTTGGCTACATACTGTATCACTTTCTGTCACTGTCTACTAAAAATACTTACGGTGAGCACAATGGCCCCTGGCCGTTTCATTTGCCATTTGCTTCAAGTCCTCCCACTTCTTCTCTCGTCCTGATGCATGGTGCAATAGAACATATCTTCTTAGTAATTGTTACGAACTCCCCCTGTGAGTTCAAGTGGGTTGTTGGTTCTATGCAAGATGCGACACTTCTGTGTATAAAGAAACTGAACGAGACTGGTTTTAAATGTAAACAAATATAAGTTTAATACAAAATATATACAGGAATTCTATTCAAGAGTCACCTCAGAATGAATTTCGGCGCGTGTCGATATTATTTCGTTTCGCGAAAGGGAGCAGACTTCGATACTAGCTAGATTTCGGCGCTAAGTTCAGAATATTGAGTTACCTCAGCATACAGGCTAGACACGTCTCGTGGCTTCCAGAATCATTCGTGCACGTGCAGCTACATTCGGTTCCCTCGTGGACGTCTCGTAACGCTCCCGAACCATTCTTTCTCCTACAGCATACTATTTCGTTTCAACCGTTGGCGGCACTCGGCCTCAGCACTGAGCTGGCTTCCTTGTACCCAGCCTAACTCCAGGGCTCCGTCTCAACGTTGCGAGCTTTTTCGTTTGCTCTCAATCACGTTCTGCTTTCTCGGCGTCACTCTCAAGTCTGCTCTCCCTGCGCTCCCTGTGCGCGCGGTATTTTAAGTTTCATAACACACCAAAGTTCACGTAACACAAAGTAATCAAATCTGAATTTGCCTGAAATCACTTCGTTATGCTGTTGCACCAGGTCAGTGAGTTTGTCGATTGCTTTCGGAGAGAAATTGGTTTTTCTGGGGCATTTTTGGGCCATTGTAATTGGGAAACGCCGTTGGAATGCCACGTGAGAAGTCTTCTGTACTGCCATGCAAACCCTTAGGACTTCTGTCATGATTGTGTATAAACATGCAATGCATGAATGAGCTGAAATACCTTTCCCTTTCATTACAAGAGACGTTTTAAAGTTTGCTATAGCAGGTTACGTGTGTTCACTCAGGACTTATTCAATCACTTTGCGTAAGCAATTGCTTAGATAATTCTTAGATAGCTTCATGAAGAACACTTAGGGTTCCCTAACCTTTCACTTAAGTTCACCCTATGAGTGCTCTTAGAGTGATCTAAGATCGGAAATCTAAGAGTGCTTTGTGAATCAGGGCCCTGAGCTCAACGTTCGCTATCAGCATCGCCGTTAGTCGATAGTGGCTCATTTCGTCAACGCTGGTGTTACTGACTTGAAATCTTGTACATATGTACCCCTAGGTTAAATGATCTCAGAGACTAAATTTCCATATGATTTGATTCATGTATTGGCCACCAGGGGGCCAAAACCTGAAACACAAAAAGTACTTTTTCTCCTGAACTAAACCCTTGATCATTTCCAAATATTTATCATAGGTTCATCTAGTAAGGATACATGACATGATACCTGGGTTATTGATTTGACTTACATTTCAAGGTCAAAGAGGTCAACTTTGAAAAAATTTCAACAAACATTGCACGTTTGCTTACTATGTGACCTAGATCATTTCAAACTTGTACAAATATGCCTCTAGGCAAGTCCTACCGAAACAACCAACTACAGTCCGAATTCAATTACAAATGTAGCCACCAGCGGGCAAAGTTAAAACTCATTAATGAAGTCAAGAGCAGCCACCACGTCCATTTTTGCCTTCCATAACCATTACACAATACTCAGAACTATTATATGATTGTCTCCTTGGCACTTTTCGTAACAAGTTCTTCTTCAGGTTCTCCCTTCCATGCAAAAGGTGAGCACAATGGCCCTGGCCCTTTCATTTTATTTCTGTATCCTTAATTGTTCATAAAAGTCCACGTATTGTATAGCAAATTGTTCAGAAATGCCAATACTATCCAATCAAAGTCACAAATATCCACCATTATAGTCTTTTGTTCCCTTATTTTACAAGTATAGAATTGCGGAAAAAGTAGTGTCAATTTCTCTCACGGAAATATTTTAGTTTCATAATTTACCAGAGTATGCATGATCCTGCTCCCCATTAGAGTCTAAATCCGACACCATCTCAAATAACCTTGATCCTCATCGTACCCAACTTCAACTGAATACTTACTGCCTGATAACAATGAAAGTTTGTCGTCATCCTCAGAAAGTCGTATGATTTTCTGAGCAGAGGCAATGCTGTCATCTGTAGCAATCAAGTGCTGCCAGCTGGTGTTAATGTGAAGAACGAAGTCTCCTCAGTTTCAGTTTACGCTGGGGATGCCCCATAATTGTTTGATTAGAGGTTTTAGTACAGGCTGTTACATGGAACAATCATGTGGATGTCTGACGTATATATACGTATTACGGCAAAGTGGTTTTGTTCGCATGTGTATGCGTGTTACGGTATAAAGTGGTTAAGCCGAAATTCACGTTTAGGTGTCCACCATGGACAAAAGTCAAAATTATGGTATGAATGTCACAACATCATCAGATTTACCGCAGCACACAGCTGTTTCAGCTATAATAGAAACACAAGTTTAATCAGACGGCACCAGACGCCGCTTTTTAGGGAGGTGCTGGCATGAAGGTGTTAATTGCTACCCCAATAAACAACCCAGTTCCTCACCCCAACCGCTTAAGGATTACATAAAAGGCCTGAATCCACCCATGTATGCCCCTTAATTGTGTTAGTAGTAATTAAGATTGCATGCGTTTATTAGAACCAACTTGACCTGAACCAAGCTTTGTGTATTATATTCCGGCTGCCATCTTGGATAGGCTTGGGCCTGCACTGTGTAGTGTATAAAAGATGACTTTGATGGAGTTTTTCTGTAAAAATATTGATGATTGTTTGCACCTCTATTATGTTTCAGCCCAGATACCAATTCTTCTGTAAAAAGCATTTTAATATTCCGCATATAACATAGCTTTGTATGGCTGTGATTAGATAAGGTTTGCACTCAGGCAAAGACAAATAAAAGGCATTTTAAAAGGCCTACTTCGTTATTCGTTGTGAAGAATGGTCGTCATTTGAAAATGCCATGCCCATTACTTATGTTGTGGTATGAAAGATTGGTGCCCTGTTGTACACAAATGAGACAAATAGTCGCAAAGAACAGGTCTTAACCTATAGTATATATAGGCAGGACAAATGTGTCCTATTGTAGGCCTACCAAGATGAGACAGTTAGTTGCAAAAATCGACAGGTCACAACCTATGATATCATAGGCAGGACAACGGGTGTCTCATCCAGCTTGGGGTCTTGTAATTCCGGGAGTGAAGTTGAGACAACAGTCACCAAGGACATGTCACAACCTTTATTATCATAGGCAAGGGATGTAGTTGTCTCATCCAGCTTGAGGCCTTGTTATTCCGAGAGATGAGACAACAGTCACATAGGACATTATATGTTACAACCTTTATTATCATAGGCAAGGGATGTAGTTGTCTCATCCCGCTTGAGGCCTTGTTATTAAGAGAGATGAGACAACAGTTACAGAGGACATTATGTCACAACCTATCTTTTATATGCAGGGGATGTAGGTGTCTCATCCAGCTTTGGGTCTTGTTATTCCGAGAGATGAGACAACAGTCACAGAGGACAACATATCAAGGCAGTACCAGTACACACAAATTAAAAGTCATGATTTCAATGTACACAATATTGTTATTATTTACTTTTTATTTTTTTTATTTACTTGACTAAGAACGGTTCCAAGATAAACGTTTGAGTCCAATCTGAACAAACACGTGTCGCCGACATTGAATATATGTTTTCCTGATTTGTCAGTGGATTTCTTGGACTTCTTGCGTTTACGACCGAAATATCGCTAATGACCGCCTGCACCAACTTTCGAATCCAACCGAGCTTTTTTCTGAGGAGGGAAGTCACCATCATCATTCCTAGTCAGGTCCATTTTGAAGACGAGTATACCTGGAATTGTAAAGGCGAGTGTAAACATAATGGCAGTGGCTAAATGGGGGAGGGGGGGGGGGGTAACTGGGGGTGGCTCCAACAGACACAGCTTCTATTCTAATTCAATTCTGACACTGACCAGTGTTGAATCTAGAGAAAGAAAGGAAGTATCCTACAGATGTCCACTTTTATTTCAATGTAGATTCAAATAATATTTAATTGCAATCAAAATAGCCTCGGAACTTACCATCAGTCCAAAATCAGAGTAGTAATCACGCCTGTCTATAATGTCGGTTGCATTTCTGGTGACACATCTTGGAGGCTGAACCTGAAATAAAGAGTAATTTATTAGAATAGAATACATGCATACAAAGCCTACGGGAATACAGTATAATGATTTCAATCATCTGTTTGTGAATACATAGATGAAGGGAAGCATCGCTTAACTTACCACTTATCTTGTTCACTGCCGGATCAATGATGTCGACGTACTGGGCCTATATACATGTAGCCTCTCGAATCAACTAAAGCATCACATCAGCCGGATTAAGTCGAGAAGTTATCTGCAGTACACACCATGCAACCAGCTGAAATTAAAGAAAAAGACATTTTAGTAACTGAAGGAATGTTTACCAGTCAACAAAAGGCACTGTTTTGGCATCACCCTGTACAAAAATACCACAACAAACTGGAATGTGGGTCAATGGGCGTGTTCATTTTGCTAACAGGTGGATAATATACCAAGAACTTTTCTATATTTGGCGAATTCTTAAGACTATATTTATCAATTACATCTGTAAAGATATTTTCAACATAAACTATGGTATATGCTAACTCATGGCTTGTTCATAAGCACGATCATGACTTACTATTGTACTATTACCCATGCTGTACCCCTTTCACCAAAATAGACCCGACCATCGAACTTCAAAACTCAACTATTTTTAGACATTTGTTTTTCAAATGCATTTTCTGCATGAATAGACAGCAAACTAACATAAAATAGATATATATTTTAAAAGTAAAAATTTAAATGAATACTGGAAGTAACACGTTTTGTTAAATAACGATCAAGGGAATTCGATGTTGTACGATGAACTTGGCACCCCATCTCAATCTCCGTCTGCAAGTCGGCCATTTTGAATTTGAGCAGATCAAAGTTTGAGAAATTTCAGAATAAACGCACGATTCTGTACGAAACTGAAATGAGTTATGCAAAACAGCCGGGATATTTATGATATTATGCCTACCCGGCTATCTAGTCTTGAAGAATTCCGAAATCTGTAACTTGTCGAAAAATCGATAAAAAACATGGAAATCGCCACTGTTTCGTTAATTTTGGTCCAAATTTCATGAAATTTTCAAGCCGGGTGAATGGTCATGTGACACAACTTATGAGCCAATGAAAACCGTCGTATCTAATTCGAGCACGTGTACAGAAGCGCGCTGATGTTTGAACGATGCCAATGCATTAACCCTTTGGCTGAATGGGTATTGCGATAATGTGTGAGATGTGTATTGGCGACAATGTTTTAATACATAGCGGTTAACAGGCTTTTCGCATGGACCAATCGTTGGGCAGCAGGCTAGTAGGCAGAATGGTTTATTTCGATGTCATGTTTAGGCTTAGCTGAAACAGCTGTGAGCAGTACCTCTGATGTTATGTATTATTACTGAGTTTGGAAAATTGGCACTGTAAAATATGTACCTTATTAGCTCACCTGTCAGGTGAGCTTATACGATACCGCGGCGTCTGGCGTCCGTCGTCGTCCTCGTCATCGCCGTCGTCGTCCGTCGTTAACTTTTGACCAAAATGTGGCACGTTTCTTAACCGCTTGACCCAGAAAGTTCATACTTGGTGTGTTGGTACCCCTAGGCAAGACCTTCCTTCAGAATGAAAATCAGCGCAATTTGACTGCTGGTCTGCCATATTGGGGGCGCTCTTTGAAAACCTATTTTTGTCATTTTGAAGCTTATGGTTAAAGCTAGAGCGATGAAAATTTTATGGTGGGTGTATCTAATAAAGGTACATCACATATCACACGAGTTTTTGATTTGACCTTCATTTCAAGGTCACAGAGGTCGAACTCTAAAATTTCTTTGATCATGGCACTTTTTTTTGCTATTGGTCATAGACTCTCTAAATTTGATATGTAGACACCTATTGGGCATCTCTACATGTTGACACAGATTTAGGTCAGTGTGACTTACTATTCAGGTATAAGTAGGTCAAGGTTAAAAAAGCCCATTTTCTTTATTCCAGCAGATTGAAGTTTGAAATGAAGTTTTAGAGGTCGGCCTGATACAGAGGTTTCGATATTAAATAGATTAATTTCGTTTCATATCACTAGGTGGCGGTATTGTGCAAAAATGTCAGTTGGCACATTACCAGCAGTTTTGAATTTCGCGGTTCGAGGCAATCCGTTGGGGTATCCCAGATGCGAAGTGTTGTACTGCGGCACTAGATCTGCATACTACAAGTATGGAAGACAGCCATTTTATGAATTTGAAGCGAGACGAAGAAGGAATTAAATCCCCTTGAATCAATGCTAAAACTTAATCATCCGCTCTTCGGATGAGGTCGTATGTGTTGATTACATTCTTGTGATTGGTTTGAGATTATTAGTTTGTCCTCATTGCCAGTTGTTTTAGAAAATTTTGACTGTGATTGGAAGGTAAAATGAGAAACTTGTCACACTGTTCTTCAGCTTGGAATGGGGATAGTCAATGCAGAGCCAGTTGGTACAAGCTGCCTTGCGAATCGGGGTGGCGTAATAATACTGTGAAAGAACAATAAAATGATGAATTGTAGCAGTGTGTGTCAGAAATTATGTGATTTCCATTGCATTTGACGATCCCAATGTTTCGAGAGTATGGCAAAATGGCGGCTGCCGTCATTGGAGATTAGCGTCAAGCCGGAACCTTTCGTTACAATGTGGGCTTTTAAACACAAGTTAATGGTTTATAATCACCGAGATGCTACTCATTGGGTAAACCTGTACTAAAAACACTTGCTTTAATTTTTGTAAACATGTCACGAGTGCTTAAAAAGAACCATTTTTGTGATCGTTTTTCGTCGCTGTAGAAATGTACACAGTCAGAGTCAGTCAGTGTGTCAACACAACAACGGTGTTAGTATACACATGAATCCATGATACACGGAGACACAAATGTAAACATTTGCCTGTTGGGTCGGAAGGAGTTCACCGTTACCGATCACTGCCCCAAGAAAGGTCATCTGAGCTGGTTGACTAAAGTAGATGATGATAATGATGAAAGTGTAGCACAGCTGTCATCAGTGCTTTTATAGTTAGGCCTTTAGTCGGATTCATAAGTAAATGTCACTGACGCTGCCCTTTTGGGTCGCTGTGCAAAAACTATTGGGCCGATTTCTTCAAAGTTTGGTTTTTCTTGAATCTAATTTCGGGACCAAACACAATTTCCAGGTTAGAGATTTGCAAATTATAAAGAAAAAAATTGTCAACTTTGGAGCCCTTTGGCCATTTTGGGGGAATCTTGAGGGCCCGATTTTTTTGATGGATAGTTCTAAATGAAACTTGGCAGCTTTAAAGATACACACATTTCAGCAAAATGCATCCAGAAATAAGCAGTACAGAGGAGAAAATGTCAAAATCAATACACTACATCAATGTACACCAATACATACAAAAAAAATTATTTCGTAACCATGGTTACTGAAATATGAAAATCCTCTTGGGTCCTGAAATTAGATTCAAGAAAAACCAAACTTTGAAGAAATCGTCCCAGTAGTTTTTGCGCAGCGGCCCAAAAGGGCAGTGACATTTACTTATGAATCCGACTATAGGGCTGTCTTGTAACTATGTTTTTTCATATGTTATACTATAGCCTACTCTATATCAGTATAACAGTGATGGCATGCATGCATGGTCGGGACATGATGGCTGACTGCTGGATTTCAACATTATCAGTGACCACATGACAATCAGAGATCACCTGGGGAGAAGGGCTGAGCTACACTCAATTCAGAATCAAACAAAAACCTTGCATCTCCCATCCAACATCAGAGCTCCAGTCGATTCTCGTAATCACTCTTTGTCATTTTGATTTGACCTAATTTTTTTCGAGGTCACAGAGGTCAAATAGCGTAATTTGGTCGATGATGGGACGTTTGGTAGCTACTGGAACTATTGACTTGAATTTGGTACATATATTATAATACCTTGTAGACTAAATTTTGGTCCAGCTTGCTTACTAGTTTGGCCAACAGGTGGCTTCAATAAAAAAACAATAACGTGTCTGTGAGGGAGGTGAGCACAATGGCCCTGGCCATTTCATTGATGTACGAAATAAACATATATATATTGTCTCAAACATCACGATTTTGTGTTTTATCTGATTGATACCAATCTCGCCAGGCACCCCCTTCAGATGGGGTACCTCCGGATTACTCAGAAATTTAGTTTTTAAATGGCCGTTTAACCCTTTTTCATAAGCTGTTGTAGGAGACCAGAGGGCAGCACTTGATAATGTCAGTGCATTACCATACTATTAAGCTAGGTGGTAGCACCTAACATCATGACACCCTGCCCAATGTATATATATATACAGCAGACGGGTGATATACGATATCATATATTTATCTGGCTAACCTGCTCATATTTGCCTGAGATTACAACAATATTCAGACTGTGCGGTGCATGTTTTTTGCTGGTCAGAAAAATAGTGTAGCTCTACTTAATATATTGTCAACGTGGTTTTAAACCAGCTACCCCAAGCTTTCGGTAATGGTTTCCATCCGCTGAATCAGTCTCCAAGAGGAGGAGGATAACCCAGTCATGGGGAGGTGGTGGCATATTAATTCAGTACGTATCTGCTGACATCTCAAGTATGAAAATTTTTCTAATTTGATCTTGCTCGATGTAAGTAAGTACAAATAATTTGGCCGGCACGCCAAGTTCCATGTCATAATTTGAATCTAAGTTGATCACGTGCCGGTCATCGTGTAGGTTGTGAAAGACTGTTGCACAGAGGGTGTTTTTTGGGTATTGTAATTTTATGGTGATGTCATGATTTGACTTCATTGATTTTACATCAAAATAAGGCATCAAGGGTTAATTTAGATATTTCTGACTTGATATTTTGATGTATTATTGAGAGCCAATTTAGGCCTACATAATCGTTGAACGGCCAAAAGTTTTTCGCAAATATCGCGCAAATATATTGGGGCGAAGGCTACCCTTAAGTGATATTTCGATGGCTTCCCATATTATTCATACTTGCATACAAGTGTGTCTTCTTTCTCATACCTGCATGGTCAGTAAGTAACGTGTGAAATGCCCTGAAGCTAAATATGCATATGATTTGAATTCTTGCCCCCTGAGAATCAATCAATTAGACCCTCGTAGAAGACCAGAAAAGACATAAATTTTCAACACTTCATCAAATATGATACCATAACAAAGTATCTGTTCTTTTCTTGATGTGTTCTGTGAAGAAAGTTGGTCAACGGCTAATGGTTGCATGTGTATCATGTGTATACTTCGTCCGTGCGGGTAATGCTAGTTTATGTTTAACTTGCACAATAACCACTCGTATGAGCAAATGTAGGCAATATTATGCCCTTCTACACCACCTACATATATGTCACAACACGAACGCAATGTCCCTCGTGAAACACGGAGACCCCTATCAAATTTTGATAATCGTCCTAGAATATAGTGGACAAATAAACGCACTGAGTTTATAACTGTGTTCAAACCAAACACCAAAAATAAAGGAAGGGAATGCTCATTTCAGCACAACAAAGGATCCCTTAGTCACAACCTTACACAAAGGGAGAGTGCACATGCAGACCCGTGAGCATCTGTATAGTACGCCATCGCTTCCGATGGTACATATCATTACCAAAGAAGACACCACGAGGCAGTGTCACGACATCACGGTGAATTTGGAAGTGATTGGGCGTCAAAACCTCATCATCATGTGAATTTTCACTTGCTTTGCAAAAAGGGGCAGCTATCTGCTCCATTTCGACATGGGTGGTCACTAAGACTTCATCATTCACCAAATGGTCATCTAGGATGGCTTTTAATGCTTGTTTCACTGACTTCACTTGGTTCTCCCAGACCCCAGACCCCCGACGTTTGTGGAGCGAGTGGAGGCTGCAAGTGCCACTATATGCCGCAATGACAGAGGTCCTTCTGGAGTGGCTCTTGATTCCAACCAGCCGTCGCCTCCCGTAGCTCCCTTTCACCTCCAACGAAATTCGTTCCGTTGTCCGATCACATTTGCTTTGCATCTCCACGTCGGCCCAAAAATCTTCGGAAGGCATTCAGGAAAGAACTAAGGTCTAGGAAATTGGTTACTTCAAGATGAAAGCCAATACTGGCAGAGACAATATGCTTCAATATTATCGCTGCTTTGGAGAATGGGTCTTATCGTGCCATTGTGTGTATTGGTATTTTTGCTCATCAACCAAAACGGTCCGTTTTTCTCACAAACTACTTCGGCTATATCGCATGAATGATGCGCATAGTCTACTAAGCAAACTTTACTACCATGTCGCCTTCAGCGTGTGTGGGATGAGGGGTTATGCTCATTTTGCGATGCTATTTTTCACTTTATTTCATTGGAGATTCAACATGAGAACGGTCTGAGCATATTTGACCAGGGAACAAAGGACTCTATTCTGTGCTCAAGTCTCTGAGCTATTGGTGGTCATGGCTGTTGGTGCCGATTAGTGGCAAAGTTAAGAAATAGTAAAAATATTCACTTTAGTTTGTTACCGCCCCAGTTGGTAACCGCGCTGGTAAGTTTCGATAGCAACTCAACCTAATTAGCATATTGCGTGGGTTTTTTCCCCGACAACTAGGTCATCGCCTACGTCATCCGAGAGTTTGGTATGCGAGGAATGTTGTATGACGGCAATTCAATTATTGTTTATGCATTCTTGGCGTTGGTCTGGGGGTATATAACGTGGGTCCTCTGAGCATTTGGCAGAACCAACCAAGGGAGCTTTCCTGATTGCTGAAGGAAGCAACAAAGTTAAATAGCAAGCCAGCTAGCTAGCAAGCGTCGTACTAACAGTAACCAGTGAAACTTCTGCCCGAAGTTTAGAGCCCGAGTATATTCTAACTGACCAAGCCAAGTCCGAGTCCTCAAGCCTATTGTCCCCATTGAAACCCTGGTTCAGGAGATTTCTGGCGAGATAGATCCTCTATAGACAAAGATAGGTGTATGTCCGTGCTGTTTGCAGTTTGAATAATACAAGTTTAAAAGACGTCAAAGGTTATCTTACTTTCTTGCAAAGATTATTCTCAGTGGCAGCATCAGGAAGCTGACCCAGGCGTCAATTTTGAGATTGGCACCGCAACAATGGCCTCTATTGAACAATATGCCAAAATCTGTCAAAATACAATAAGGCCGGACTCTTTTTCTTTTTCCTACTACTGCGCTGGATGTGCAGGCTTTCACTAAAGGGCTGTTGCTCAGTCCAATGCACGTAGCAGCATGCTGCATCGCCGCAGTAGTCTAGTGATTGCTGTCCCCTGAAGGCAAAACAATGAACGAGGTCAGTATCACGATTGAATGATTAATATGTGCGGTACATAATTCAATAATGACTTAACGAGAACACTTTACCAACGTTGAAGCAACCGAATTAGCAGCAAAATACTGCATAATCGATGGTGCCTCACCGGATGATACGTCAAAGGTATGTGGTCAATACGTGTATTATGATATCTTACGTATGCTTTGATATTGATCATACGGGGTGATACTTTTGGGGGGCATTTGATATTATGTTTGGCAGGGCTGGCGACACTGAGGATTTCAGGGCAAGGCCAAAACAGGTTTTAGGGCAAGCAATTTCTTATGGCATCAACCAATTAAGAGGGTACCAAGGCAAAAGGCCTTCTCGTTTTAAAGCTCGTATTGAACCAAATGAAAAGCAATACTGCAAACAGAGAAGGCAGCGACAGCAATGTTGTTGTTGCCACCGCTAGTGCCGAGCCCTGATTTGGTGACAATGTTTGATCAGGGGGGGGGACTTTGATATGTGATTTGAAATTTTTCAGTCATGAACATGGCATTTTATTCGATTGGGTGGGGCTTTGATAATAAGTCGGGCCCTAATTGGCGTAAGGGGAGTCGATGCAATACCGAAGCTTGCGGCGTCCGCATCCTGATTCAAAAACAGGTGCACGTTTCTTAACCAATAGAATTATGAACTTGAAACTCTGAACACAGGACCCCCAGGTTAGGTTAGCTCTGACACTGAATTCCGGTCCAATCTAATTCTAGATTTGGCCACCAGGGGGCCAGAAGTGGAAACCAAAAAAGCGTGATATCTCCCTTATAGATGACTCGTTTTCAATCAAATTTTAATGGTAGCTTCTCCTAGCAAGGATACATCACATATCTTACGAGTTTTTGATTTGACTTCATTTCCAAGGTCACAGAGGTCAAATGACGTCAATTGGTTGTGTGAATGTAACGTTGGCACATTTCTCAAAAGCTAAAGCTATGAACTTGAAATTTGGTACACGTGATTCTGTAAAACATATAACCTCTGACACTGAATTCGGTCTGATCTGATTCTCCACTTGACCACCAGGGGCCAAAAACTAAAGAAAGTAAAAAGTGTAAGATCTCGCATGTCTTCAATGATATTTTAATGGTTGGTACTCTGAGCCAGGATACATCACATGTCCTACGGGTTTTTGATTTTGCCTAATTTTCAATGTCACAGAGGTCAAATGGTGTAAATTGGTTGTATGAGTGTAACTATGGCACGTTTCTTAACCGCTAGAGCTATGAACTTGAAATTTGGTATACATGACTCCCTATGTCGGAGAACCTCTGACATCGAAATTTGGTCCGATCTGATACTTGACTTGGCCACCAGGGGGCCAGAAGTGGAATCCTAAAAAGTGTGATATCTCTCTTATGAATGACTCCTTTTCGATAAAATTTTTATGGTAGGTTTTCCTAGCAAGGATACATCACATATCTTACGGGTTTTTGATTTTACCTAATTTTCAAGGTCATAGAGGTCAAATGGTGTAAAGTGGCTGTTTGAGTGAAACTATGCCACGTTTGTTAACCGCTAAAGCTATGAACTTGAACACCCTGGGAATTAATTAGTTGTATCCCAATAGTTGATTTAGATGGCAACACTTCTGAATAGTTGCGACTGTTCAAATAAAAATTAACTGTTAATTACTGGTAACGTGTGTCAGCACATGGTGGCAACGGCCAAAAAAATGGCAGCTGCAGCGAAAGAATTATAAAGGGTAAATAATCAAAATAATCAGCATGGGAACCAAATGTCGTTGCGGCCCCTGTAAAAGTAATTGATATGTTGAATGGCTTTGGAAGTTCTTTGTTGTGGAAGGTGAGCAAATGTTCACCAGCGGTGGCTGTTTAAGGGCTATATACAAATACAACCGTGACGATTTGCGGGCCTTTGGATACTCTCATTTTCTAGACATATTTTTGTATTTGCAGGACGGTATTCTCAGTTAAGAAATATCCTGAAACTCATTAAAGGTATTTGGATTAAATTTATCCTTCAGCTGTCTCAACTGCTCGTGAGTAACCAAATGTGCATTTTAATTGTTGTAAGGCCGTACCAATTATATTTTTAGCTCAACGGTTCCCGCTGCCCTGTTATCCTAATTTGAGGTAAAAAAGGTATTTTGCTCCCTTCCCTTTTTATCGATTTTTTTATCCGAAAAAGCATGATACCTTTGGCCCCTTTTTTTTTTTTGTTGGATTACGAATTCCCCTGGGGTCATTTTCTGGAAAGCGGAAAAAAATAAACAACTGTTTTTGACCATAAAAAAGAGTGAAATGAAAAAATATTTTTCCCGACGACCAATTTCAACCAAGTTTTATTATTTTGGGTCCCCTTGTATGATCTGAGGTAAATATTGATAACAAATAAGCATGTTTTTATTCTAATTCCCCCGCCCCACATAGATTTTGAGTCTGATGGAATTTCTATTTATTCCTGCCACACATGGTTTCGAGATTGAAGAACATTTCTTGATTTGTTTATTCCCGCTCCACTTTTTTTTTTCTAATTTTTTAGCATTTTTTGTCAAGAAAAAAGGATAAATATAGGGGTCCACCGGTAGTGCATCAATAAAATGTTGCATTAAAATATCATTTATTTAAGGACATGGTATATCTGATTAGAACTTGAATTTGCCCTGTTACTTACTATTATTTACTACAACAATTAATCCTTTCATAATGAGTGACTATTGGGTCACTAGTTCAAAGGATAACAATGTGAGGTATATTTTTACTCATAACCCACTAAATGTTGGAGCGACTGATTACTAATAGATGTATGAACTTCTCTCAATCCCTTCAATGTAGTGACCTTCCTGATCACAAATTCAAAGGATTACCCTGTGTGGTACACTTGAAAACTTGTCCGAAACTGACCGGTAGATTGTCAGGGCTGTTACTCAAACAGAACCAATGTGATATAGAGGTGTGGTCTACTGCTCTGGAAACCAGTCTATGCCAGTTGATCGACCAAGCTAAATATATGAACATTATCATGTTTTTAGCTCACCTATTTGGGGCTTATACGATACCGGTGCTTTCTTTTTCCGTTGTCATCCATAGTTCTCGTCAGTCAGAAGCAAGTTTCGTAACTGCTGGGGCTAGATAGCTGAAACTTCGCATGATGGTAGCTTTGCGCAAAATTACATTCTTTCTGGTCTCCACGGGGCCATCTAAAAATAGCTTTTTGCTTTTTTAAAAGGAAATGGCTGTAGCTGGAGCAACAACAAGGTTCTAGTTGGTGTACGAAACAAGGATGCACCACAAATCACACCTGTTTTTGATTTGACTTATTTTCAAGGTCACAGAGGTGAAAGTTCATAGTTTGACCCTGGGGTAGTATGTTACGTTGTTGTTCTCTATCAGGGGCTATAGCTTTGAAACTTATGGTGGTCTATCGAAGTCCTTTCTTTACTTATGCAATGTATGGCTGTACTTCAGCTTATTGCAGATGGCAGCACATGTCAATGTCTGTCTTCTGCTTAGCAAACAGAGTATGTGTTAAGCAAAAATGACGCAAAAAATAAATACCGTCCTCGCAGAGTTAAAAATGGGATTATTGCTTTACTACTTGCCTGATTGCCACCAATCTGATATCATGGTTACAGCTAACCCCAATTACGGTATTATATGTCACATGGGTTTTTAATTTCGCATACTTTTCAAGGTTACAGAGGTGAAAGGGAATAACATTTCCATTTGGCTATGTACTACTGTAGCAAGAATTGTTAACCACCAAATATCTGTGCAGTGAGCACAATTTCCCCTGTCTTTTTCATTTTTATGTCCAGGTCCCTGAGGAAAATCTTACAAATCTCACTTCAAGATTTGGAAGAAAGATGACATTGGCAGTTATTTCAAAACAAAAGGGGATTTATTAGTTTTATGATATTAACCCTATTAGCCCTTTACTCGACTTTATTCGAGTACAGATTTTTTGCTCATATGCCCACACTCGGCAAAGTCAGAGTACAGGTTTGGTTTGGAATTTCGACGTGAGGAGGCATCACTGGTCCACTATTAAAACTGGCTCCTACATCATCGCATGGCGCGGATCCCAACGATTGCAGTGATATATGGTTTGTATGGGGTCCACGGTCAATTATGCTAAACCAAAGGGAGAAGAAAGCTAAAATCTTCAACAAATAACTAAATTTTATTTGATAGAAAAATATTTTTCTATTTTTTTGGACCAATTTGGCAAAAAACTTAGTTTTTTAGTGAAAAAAATGCACATTTCTACCCAAAAAGTAATAATATGAGGAAAATACAATTTGAAAAAAATGTCAGCCAATAGAGGACAATACTATATAGGCAGGCATCTTTACGTCATATTTTTAGATATAACAGGTGAACTAATCTGATTTTTTTCAGAAATGGCTTACCTAATATTTGGGATTGTTTCCAAAAAACCCAGGCCACGGGGAGAATTTAAAAAAAAAACCTAGGCGCAAGAGGGTTAACAAATGTCATCATGTAAACTGTAAGAATAATCAAGGGATGATAAAAAAAGTGACCTGAGTGGGATTCGAACCGGGAACACACACTTCGAAGGCCAGAGCTGTACCCTTTGGACCATGGGGAAATTTGGATTGGGAAATCTCAGATGATTCATCTCTTGATATTTCTCAATGGCATGTTTTTTATGCCCCCACCTTTGAGGGGGGCATTATGTGGACACTATGTTCATCGTCCGTCGTCGTCTGTATGTAAACTTTTCCATTTCCGTGCGATAACTAGAAAATGCTTTCACCGAATGAAATGATTTTCTCTGTGGGAATTATCTATGGTTACAGATGAAGGTTCCTTTTGACAATGGGCGCCATCAACTTTCGAAAGCCATCTTCAAATCTGTTTCCGGGTATTTAAAGCAGAACGTTTTCATGGAATGCAATGATTTTCACTGTGGGTATTGCCAATGGTTAGACAAAGGTTCCTTTCGATAATGGGTGACATCAACTATCCAAGATGGCCGCCAGGGCAGCCATCATGAAATCCGTTTCTGGGTATATGAAGGAGAATGCTTTCATGGAGTGCAATGATTTTCACTGTGGGAATTGCCAATGGTTGGACGAAGGTTCCTTTCGATAATGGGTGTCATCAACTATCCAAGATGGCCGCCAGGGCAGACTGCCCCATCCACACCCACCAAAAATGTTTTTTTTTTTAGTAAACCAAATGTATCCCCACACAGGTTATTGTCTTGTGAAGGGTGGTCCAGAAAAAAACACAACCGGATACTTCAACTATCAAGGGGTTAAAACCATGGATAGGGAATCTATCTAGGAGAGGAATAATTCCAAGGTCGCTGGATTTGGTTCAATAGTTTTTGCTTTAGAGCCTATTTTTCAAGCACAGGCAGGCTTCATTTTCACACAGAAAAAATCGCACTGTGCCGATAAATTGCACTTAGCAAGTAGCTGCATTAAATGTCAGGTAATAATACTGATATGAGAAAATGTCGACAAGGTTCTTGGTGATCATTTGCAATTGAGTAAAGGTCATGTTAGCATGGCCAGGCACAGCACACCAAAGAGATGTTTGTGACTTACAACAGGAGCATTCTGTTTTTTTGCATTGCACTTGGCCAAGGGACTCCAACCTTGCTTCACAAAAGTCTCTACAACAAAAACTACTGAACAGAATCGATCGATCTTGGTAATATCAGTGTTCTCACCAGGCCATTTAAACCCCGTTTAAATTTGAGCAGTGAAAATGCGCCCCGTCTTAAATTAGCCTACCCTGTTAAATTTGCAGCCCCCCTCTTTAAATTCAACTCCGCCATGCTTAAATCCAAGCCAGTAGTTACACAAACACAGCCGTAAATATCGCATATAAACATTCCGCCGTCACTCAACGATCATTATCCCACCGCAACCCGACTGCCAGCCATCTCAATTACCCGGTACAGCACTACATCAATAGCCAGTACGTGATTTGCACTACACTGCCTATCCAATTCTGTGTCAAATGGCTGCCGATCGAGGCAGATTCTGTTCCAAATTGCGTTAATGATATAGCGTCGGCAAGCGCCGTTCCGCAAATAGGGGTCCGGAAAAATTTCAAAATTTGGCGGCTTCGACGTAATTTCCTTGCACCTGAGGAGATGATTTTGACGTTTTTATCTTAGCTTCGACACAGGGAATTTCTGTGTGTGACGGAAGCTTTGAGCGCCGGACACGGAAAGAACAGACAGAAAGTCGCAAAACCGCCTGGTTGGCAGTAGGCTACTAGCCGCTAAGTAAGCGTTCGCCTACTCTCATTAAGAAATTTTGAGCGAGCAGTCACAATTCCAACCAATAGAATAAAAATATACAGGCCTACCCAGTCAGTTAGCGATATCCACTTCGCGCGCCCAACTCAACTGCACTGCCCGAAGTACTACCATTACTATCCACGTGTTCCGGCAGACGATGGTCGGCCAATAACAATCACCCGTAGCCTTGGCAACAAGGTCAAGGGAGTGGACAAAAGCGCACCTGTACGATCGACTAGCGGCAGAGCGGGGGCGGTTGTTTTTAGCTCACCTCTTAGCAGAGGTGAGCTTATCCCATACCGTGGCGTCCGGCGTCCGTCGTCCGTCGTCGTCGTCGTCGTCGTCGTCGTCGTCGTCGTCGTCGTCCGTCGTCCGTTAGCAGGGCACGTTTCGTAACTGTTAGAGCTATTGAGTTGAAACTTGGTACACATGTACCCTTATGTTATGACACCTTGGAGACCAAGTTTCGGTTCGATTCGTTTCATGGTTTGGCCACCAGGGGGCCAAACGTTAAAAGTGAAAATATGCAATATCTCCCTTAATAGTAGTCGGGAAATTTTGAAAAAAATATGGTAGGTACTTCTAGCAAAGGTGCATCATATATCCTCCGGGTTTTTGATTTGACCTCCTTTTCAAGGTCACAGAGGTCAAATGGTGTAAATTGGCCGTTAGGATGTAACGATGGCACGTTTCTAAACTGCAATGACTATTGATACCAAATTTGGTACACATTTACCCCTTAGTCAGGTGATCTCAGGGACCGAAGTTTGGTCCAATATGATTCACCACTTAACCACCAGGGGGCAAAATCCAAAAACCTTAAAAATGTGATTATTCCTTAACTTCTTGCTCGATTGCCACCAATTTGATATCATGGGTACATCTAACCACCATACAGTATATGTCACACAGGTTTTTAATTTGACCTTCTTGTCAAGGTCACAGAGGTCAAATGGCGTAAATTCGTCGTCAGGCCGTAACTATGGCACGTTTCTTAACTGCAATGACTATTGATCACAAATTAGGTACACATGTACCCCTTGGTCAGGTGATCTCAGGTACTGAAGTTTGGTGCGATCTGATTTGCCGTTTGGCCTCCAGGGAGGGGGCCAAATCCTAAATTCTTCAAAATGCCATTATTCCTAGTAATGACTTGCCCGATTGGCACCAATTTTATATCATAGGTACATCTAATTCTAACAACCATTCAATGTGTCACCCGGGTCTTCTTCGATTTGACCTACTTTTCAAGGTCACAGAGGTCGAATGTACTGTAAATTGGCCATTTTGGGAAATTGTAATTGCTTGGACCTACATCAAACCTAACACTACATGACACAAGACCATGCTCTTTATCCATCTTTCCTCCACATGAGGTGAGCACAATGGCCCTGGCCATTTCATTAATTATGATAAAAAGAGATCGTAGACTAAACAAGTGTGCTCGCAGGTGTGCCGCAGGTTGATGATAATAGCTGTCGGCTTAAAATCAACAGTCTCTTTCAATTGATATACAGGGTACAACGGGATCAAATGAGAAGATATGTGATACGTGATTTCAATTTTATTTGGCTTGGTGGGTGAAAAATCTGGCAATGCGGCTAAGGATGGCAACTTGGCGGGCGAGTCACTGTAAATTTTCAGGATGGCGGCAATTAATGGGGTTGGAGAACGCTTTAATAAAATAAAATGTTTAATAAAGTTAACATTGTACATGTATAGAATCGTCGACCATCATCACGTCATCATGAAGAAGCACAGGGCTTGCGCAGTTGGTTACTGCGCATCCGCGGGCTGCAGGATGTGCAGTTGGCTACTGCGCATCTATATTTGGCGCCACTATCTGGTTACAAAATACCAGGTGCTTTGACGATGTGTCGCGGGCCGGGGAGCGAGCGGGGAGGGCAAGGGGATCAAAAACTTTTTTGGAACCAGTGATTTTTTTATTCATACAACTTCACTTTTTTATCCTATAAACTGTCTTCAGGTGGTAATTTTATGTTGAGTGCCCGTACAAGCACAACTTTTTATCTCTCTGCATAATATAGTGTACCCGACCGTACAGCGCTGCACGAACATCGGAAATCGTAAAAAATTGGTTGAAACGTACAAGTAAACAGCCATGCGTATGTAACGGTTTGAATACTAGTATTTACGTGGATACCCCGCCATGCGTCCCTCCCGCCCACCGATGTGATGCCGCAGATTGCCGTGAAGCAAAATGTTTTGCCCACGATACTAACGCTGCAATGTCATTTTATATCATCAGAATTAGGCCTGAAATTGCACCTCAGAGCATCTAGGTTTCATAATTTTTCTGGGGGAGGGCCCTCGGACCACCCGCCCCTAAGATTGAAATCCTGGCGGGAACACTGAATATTCTTCTTTTAGGAAGATTCCCTATCCACTGGTTTCAATGGTTTTGACCGCTGGTAGTGGAAGTATCCAGTTGTATTTTTTCGGGACCACCCTGTATAGCTGATAAATTACTATAGACTAAACTCAAGATCCCCTCAAACATGCTCTGTTTTGCACTTTTTCTTCGAGCAGAAGACCCCTCAAAATCAGCCGAGCCCCTACGAAGAGCTACGAAACGTGACTCCAGCTTCAGTTCCATATGATATTCAAAGAGGGCAGCACCATGTATCTTAAAAAATCAATACTTAACTGCATCTACCACTCTGCAGCCAGTACGATGTGGTGGGGTGTCGATCTACCTGCTCCGCAGTTGGCAAGTAACGAAAGGGCTAACTTAATTTTCGATCATTTTTGTTTTCTTGTGCAAATAAACATAGTGTTTTCTCACAAATAAGTCATCAAATATACTATGTGTCTCAAAATAAGTGATATAAGGGCCAATACATAACGTCAATCATCGTTCTTCGGGTCATATGCCATATGTTGACTCACTGAAGCATTTCATGATAAGTTGAAATCAGTTGTAGTTGTTTTGTTTGCAGGATATCAGTTTATTTGTTAGACATGATATTTGATGTGTCTTGTGATTATGTGACGGTCCAGTGTCATTCTGTATTGTTTGTCATTGCTGTGAGACGGCCCTTGTTTTCAGTCGGGCCCGTTTGTTGTGTCTGTGTGTTACGGCCAGTATTCAGACATATTAAAACAGATGTGGATGAAATATGGATGGGAACTTCTGTGGGATACCTGTCGTCCATTATGTGCACAGAGTAACATGAACATCTGAAATTCGGTGGCGTCCGCCACATGATCACGTTCTCTTCTAGCCATTTTGATATAAAACTGATCTATAGTCTTCAAATATCAGAAACGGCGGGACAAGTAAGCATCCACGGCGGTATCTCACAGAAGTACCACTGCAAGCTCGCCTCCAGAGGTCGTTTAAGCCCATAAAGGAAAGTCACGTGGTATTGTTTGGGCAAGTGAATGATGCGAGATTTTTTTCTCAAAATGTTGCCATGTCTATAGCTCACATCTGGAGAGCTTACAAGATACTGTTGCGTCCCTCTTCCGTCGTCGTCGTCGACCGTTAGCGGAGCACGTTTCGTCATCGATTGGGCTAGATGGCTAAAACTTGGTGTGATGGTAGCTTTGGGCAATATGCCCAGACATACTTTTTGTTTTTCTCAATATGACTTACTCTCTGGCCTCCAGGCGGCCATCTTTTAAATAGTTTTTTTGCCTTTTTGTAGCTAATGGTTGTACCTAGAGTGATGAAATTTTTATGATGGGTATATCTGATACATGACTTATCATCGGGGTTTTTGATTAGACCTACTTTTCAAGGTCACAGAGGTCAAAGTTCACTAAACCACCGTATATCTAAAACATGACATCATCTGGGTTTTTGATTCGACCTACTTTTGAGGACATGTATCTAGGGACCCTCTAATCTACTCCAAAAAAAATTGTCCTGCTCGGACTTCAAATATGGCCAAGTCCTACTACTCCTAATCTGTTGAACAGATGTCAACCAGTTTCCATGTGACATGTGCACTCTATGATAACCCTTAACTTCAGACAACTTTATAATCAAAATAATGTGCTCTGATGGTACCGGTAACTTTCTTTTGTGCCATTGAGACGAGTTTCTTAATACATAAAATCTTGATATAAGTTTTGGAAATGTTGGCATGTTTTTTCAAGGGTTGCAATACATTTCAGAATGTTGCATTATATTTTCAAGTTTTGCATTTATTCTGCTTTGGCGTGCCATATCTTTTACTACTGTATGATATACATGATACATCCATACAATCATGCATTAGTCTGTACAGAAAATCCTAGTACACAGTGTACATGCAATGAGATGTACGGTAGGTAATTTGGCCCTCGATCCCTAGGCTATGTAGGCCGTGAATGAAATAAAAGTTGATTTTTCGATCGTCTCTTCTCGGTGTATCTATTTGTAATTATAAAATATCACCATGTTATTGTTGATTGAGGTCCCTATGCAAATAATCGTAAAAATTTTGTTCTCGGATGTATTTGTTTGAGACCCCCAAACACACGGTCAACACAGTTCCCATCCCCTAAGGCTAAAGCCCCTAGCTGCACATATTAGTCAAATGAATATCACCAATTTCATCCCAGATCCTTCTTATAGCCCTCCTAAGAAACCCTTTGCAAAGCACCGGGATAACCAAAGTCCACATTGTTGTTGATATTTGAACTGCGCACGTGCGTTTGTTTACAATTTCTTTTCCCACAAAATCTCAAAGATCACATTACCTGATATCGCTGATTGGACATAACATTAACTTTGTTGCGTAGCAGCTGCTGACTGAATTTAGGCTGAACACTGCGGGTGTGTCAATGGTGAGTGAGTTATTATAGGCCCCAGATCCCGTCTGGGGACTATATTGATATCACTGGAATCCTCGAAACTGTTATTTTCTTCCACCAACACATTTATTGCTGTAGTCCAGCAAAACGGCTAAATAAACCAGAAATCAATCACCCTTACGCCACCAAACCCAATTCCATCTATGGACTATCGCAAAAGTATTTTTAAAATCCTGAGTATTTCGATACTTTTGAAGCATTTTTTGCTGAGATATCGTCTGATCGTCTTCTCCCAACATGCCGAAGCCGCGATTCAATCTGACATGCGCTGTGACATGCGCAGAGGCGAGACGCTGAACTATAACATAAGCTCCGCCCCGTCATAATGACATCATTATTCTCAGGAGTTGGTCGAGCGATGGGACGATGGAGGTATCATAAAGAAACCCAATTCGATTCATGGACTATCGCAAAACGATTTTTCAAAACTCAGAATATTTCGATGCTTTAGATGCGTTTTTATGACTCCAGCTCCTCCCTCTGGGAGCTGGAGTCAGTGTTGTTTTCGCTCAGGTTTCTCGTACAATCACCTGAACTCTCCAACACTCGATAATGCACTCTTTTCGTCCACGTTTTAGGCCAATCTTCGGCATGAACATGAAATCTAATAAGTGCAGTACTTTAAACAGATGTTTCTCTCGCCTTGAAAACATTCCTGGGTAAAATCCATTGAGATTAGCCGAGTTAATCT
This sequence comes from Lineus longissimus, assembly GCF_910592395.1. Lineage (NCBI taxonomy): Eukaryota > Metazoa > Nemertea > Pilidiophora > Heteronemertea > Lineidae > Lineus > Lineus longissimus. Next base: position 13,619,157 of record NC_088308.1, on the reverse strand, counting down.
ACTTTTCCATGCTTAAAATCTCTGCCGCTGAATTCTATAAATAGAAACTATTAACATCGCGACAGTGTGGTTCCCATTGTGCGCCCTCCCACTTCACACCATGTCAGGAAGTTTTACGGAGAGGGAGGGCGTGTGGTAAGAAGAATGGCCAAAATGACGTCACGTTTTCCTGGCAATGCCTCTTGCCAGACCAGTCAAGCATTGGGAAAGCATCTTTAATTCAGACAACGTTAGAACTAGAAAAACGAAAAGTAAAAGCAGATTTCACCACTAACCAGTAAAATCGGAATATGACGGCGCAAAATGTTCTCGCTTTCCTCCTGCTAAAAAAACCTTGTTCCCGCACTCCTATTTTAATTTATGCCCATCGTTCAACTAGTCTTCTCTCCCCAGGTGCCTCACGGACCTTCAGGTTCCCACACTCAAGACCAACTCTTACGATATCGCCCTCAAACAACCCTGGAGTCATGACTACCTGGGGACTATCAAATTTGCTACTAGCAAATTTCGGAATTCTAGTTCAATTTCTTTTCTCACAAAATCTCAAAGATCACATTACCTTATATCGCTGATTGGACATAACATTAACTTTGTTGCGTAGCAGCTGCTGACTGAATTTAGGCTGAACACTGCGGGTGTGTCAAAGGTGAGTGAGTTATTCAATTTTCGTGGGGTGAAGAAAGTACAAGTGAACAACATAATGATGATGATTATCAAACCTGCTAAATTATCATCAAAGGTATTGAATCTATATTCTTAATCATATCAATGAATTTCCTTGGTCATTAGCACCTTATTAGTGACTGTGGGTCTTATATAACTAGATAAGCAAAAGTAAAATGTTTTCTCATTGTATTTTACAGGGATGATGGACAGCTGCATTGCATTTTCAATGTTTTCGATGAGCACATCACAGTCACAGATGACTGAGGACCAAGAGAGAGAGAGGAGCTGAGCAACACTTTTTAGCTCACCGTAAGGGAGTCTATACAACACCGCAGTGTCCGCCGTTGTCTGTATCCTGTTTCAAAAACAGTGGCCTGTTTCTTAATCACTAGGGCTATGAACTTGAAACTTTGTACGCAGGAACCCCCAGGTCAGGTGACCTCTGACAATGAATTTCGGTCTGATCTGATTCTTGAGGGGGCCAGAAGTGGAAACCTAAAAAGTGTGATATCTCTCTTATGACTGACTTGTTTTCGATAAAAAAATTATGATAAGTTCTCCTAGTAGGGAAACTTCACATATCGTACTGGTTTTTGATTTGACCTAATGTTCAAGGTCACAGAGGTCAAGTGGCGTAAAATGGCCGTGTGAGTGTAACTATGACACCGAATTTCGGTCTGATCTAATTCTCGACTTGGCCAACAGGGGCCAAAACTAAAAAAGGTAAAAAATGCAATATATTGCTTATTAGTGACTTGTTGTCGATATAATTTTAATGGCAGGTAGTCTTAGCAAGGATACATCACATACCCTATGGGTTTTTGATTTGACAGGATTTGTGAGGTCACAGAGTGCAGAGGTCAAATGGTGTAAATTGACCGTTTGAGGGTAACTCTGGCATGTTTCTTAACTGCCTAAGCTATGAACTTGATATTTGGTTCACATGACTACCTATATGATATATCGTCTTACACAGAATTTCAGTTTGATCTGATTCTTAACTTGGCCACAAGGGGGCTAGAAGTGGAAATCTAAAAAGTGTGATATCTCTTTCATGAGTGACTCGTTTTTTGATAAAATTTTCAAGGTAGGTTCTCCTTGCAAGGATACATCACATATCATACAGGTTTTTGATTTGATCTAATTTCCAAGGTCATAGAAGTCAAATGGCGTAAATTGGCCGTTTGAGTGAACTATGGCACGTTTCCTTACCGCTAAAGCTATGAATTTGGTGCACATGACTCCCTATGACATGTATCGTCTGACACAGAATATCAGTCTGATCTGTTTTTTGACATGGTCACCAGGGCCTATATTCATAAAAGCCTGCTAAGCCTTGTTGGCAACTATTTAGGACCCTAGCTACCAACTAAGCGTAGTTGGATACTAAGTGTTATTCATAAAACTCTTCTAAGGTCAGTTTAGTGCTAAGTTGTCTGCTAACCTTAGAGGTACTCTTGGGAGCCAATGTACGCCCACACAACCAGTTCTTTTAACATGTCAAAATTATCCAAATTTGGGGGCTTAATTCATTCTTAAAATGGTATCAACTAGTTTCTTGCTTATTACACAAAATCCATTAACATCCATTAAAAAAGAAGAAGAAGAAGAAGATACTGTGTACATGTATATTCTTTCAGGTATTATGCGTGTGTTTTATGTATAAGCAATGAATTATTTTAGATTAAACTAAAAGTAATAATGCAGAAAAGTCTTTGAATGCGAACTTGAAGCCGGTCGCATCCGTTCCAACCGTTCACACTGATAAATGTGAAATCCCAAACATGGCAGTTTACAACAACTTGTACAAAGTCAAATAGAATTGAGCAGCTCAGGCATGTTAACCAGATATTATCATGTCCCCGCCATAGTTGGGACATTATGTACTTGGGTGGTTTCCGGCCGCCGCCGCACTGAATTCCGGATTATAACTCAAGAACTTCTTGTTCGGCTGAATTGAAAATTTTAGGGGGTGTAGGCCTAGTGTGTCAAAGGGTCCCTATTGATTTTGGGCGCGTTCCAAAATCAATATGGCTGCCATCTTAGGTTTTCGAATTCCGCTCGTTAACTGAAGAACTAGAGGTCCGACAGACTTCAAACTTTTGTGGTGTAATGGTCTGTGGTAGGGGAGGTTCCCTATCTACTTTGGGCGCGTTCCAAAATCCAATATGGCCACCAGCCGCCATCCTGGGTTTTTGCATTCCACGCGTTAACTGAAGAACTAGAGGTCCGACAGACTTCTAACTTTTGTGGTGTAATAGTCTTCAGTGGGGGAGGATCCCTATTGATTTTGGGCGCGTTCAAAAATCCAATATGGCTGCAAGCCGCCATCTTAGGTTTACGCATTCCGTTCGTTATCTGAAGAACTAGAGGTCCGACAGACTTCAAACTTTTGTGGTATAATGGTCTTTAGTGGGGGAGGTTTCCTATTGATTTTGGGCGCTTTCGAAAATCATATATATGGCCGCCAGCCGCCATCCTAGATTTTTGCATTCTGCTCTTTAATTGAAGAACCAGATGTCCGACAGACTTCAAACTTTTGTGGCGTAATGGCCTATTATAGGGGAGGTTCCCTACTGATTTTGGGCGCAATACAAAATCCAATATGGCCACCAGCCGCCATCTTAGATTTTTGTATTCCGATCGTTAACTGAAGAACTACAGATCCAGCAGATTTCAAACTTTTGTGGTGTAATGGTCTTCAATAGGGGAGGTTCCCTATTGACTTTGGGTGCGTTCCAAAATCCAATATGGCCGCCAGCCGCCATCTTAGATTTTTGCATTCAGCTCGTATTCACCTGATATCCAATATGCCCCCAGGCCGCCATCTTGTTATGTATTAATCATGAATTAATCAAAAATGGGCTTGCCAGCTGCTGTTGGTTGAAGACCAAATACCTTTCTCCACATTTGGATTTCATGCCGCGTAATCGCCAATATGCAAAAGGCATTTCTTCATCATCAGATTTACACAAATGATATTAAGATTGATCCTAGCTCTCAGTATGGAATACGAATAAAGAACTTTTCTGTATGTATTCAGAAGGATATCCCTAAAATTGAGAGTGATAACAATCTTAAGATTAATGTGTTCGAGTTACAGAATGAAGCTGCTAAAACATACGTGAGGCAAAATTAGAACCTCTCTTCCTATCCGGGAATGGTAAGAACTATGATGATAATGACGTCATTGATATTCTTTATTTCAAGGGTCATTTCATGTACATAACTGACATATGCTCTTCTGGAATGGCACTAATACTGTATATCTCTGCAGGAGGTGCATGAATTACTTTTATTTTAAATCTACACTTGAGAATCATAAGAAGAAATGTAATGAATATAAATATTGTAAGATTAGTTTACCAGAACCAAATAGTAAATTGTCTCAACTTAAGTTTGAAAAACATTCAATAAAGAATAGAGTTCCTTTTGTTATTCATGCATATTTTGAGTCAATAAACATACCTGTAGTATCAGTAGAAAGTAATAGTAAGAAACTTTTTAAACAGAACGCATCAGCAGTTGGAGTTTGTGTTAACTCTGATTATCAATATATTTACAATAATCAGTATTTAAGTCATAGCGGTTCTGATGTTTTGGAAGTGTTCTGTAATTGGCTTATCAAAATTGAAGAACAATTCTCCAATTTATTGAACAGTAACTTAATTTCCTTTAACAATGTATGATGAGGACTGGAATAGATACCACAAAGAAACGCAATGTTACTATTGCAATGAGTTGCTGGGGTATGATAAGGTCAGAAATCATGATCACTACAGTGGTAGTTTAAAGGGTAACTCGTGTCAAATTTCACCATATACTGTTTTAGCTGTTTTTGACAAATGACTACGTCACCTTCTCATAAATCGGTAAGGTTTTCGAATAGAAATGCACATTTTCTAGAAATTGATGGTTTTAATCCCGCCCAGACGGCTCGCTTCAATGCCGTTGAAATTGCGCTACGCCGACGACGTTTTCGTTGATGACGTCACAACATGAACATTTTCGCGGTCGCGGTGGTTTACATTCCCGCGAAAAAAAAAATCTCATTCGTTTATTTACAACTGCCATTGACCATTGACATTTCATCCTGTTCTTACACAATATATACACGATAAGAACTGAAGATTATGGAGAAGAAGAAGAAAAGGGTTGTCGGGTGGCGTTGTGCTGCGATGTTTTGCGGCAACACCAGCAAAATAAAGGCGTTGGGGTTTTCTGCTGGATTGACCCTATCAAAGAACCGGGCCGTCACCATGAAGTTTGAGTTAAGAGGTCACCAGCCGGTGGTTCATCTTCTCCTCCTGATGCTCTGCCGGAACACCACTTCGAGAACCAACTCCAAATTCGTCTTCCGTTGGGGGTCTTCCAGCACATTTGGAAAAAATCTTGAAGTAACGAAGTAACGAAGTAAGGGAAGGGACGGCCCCTCCCCCAAGTCCACAGTCCTTGTCATTTCATCATAAATTTCTTATTCCAACCAGGAAATTCCATCGCCGACGTCATAATAATGGTATTCCTAAAACTATTTTTAGACCTCATTTAATATTCATCATATTTTCCTGAGCGTACGCGAACTACTGCGGATATAGCTTCTTCATGGAGCGAATAGGAAAATATTCGCTGGTCTGACTTGTTCATGTTGTGACATCATGAAGTCACGTGACTTAGTGCGGGTTTTTCAAAATGTCTTTGGCAGTTGGCCAGTCTGACGCGATTAAAACAGCGATTTTATAATAAATCTAATCAAAAATGGAAAATTTGAGTTTTGCATTTGTGATCAACAATTAAAAACGGACGTATTTCCGCAAAGTTGTAAATCACATCATAGTATCACTTTAAAAGGTGCTGCTCATAGCTCTTGCAATCTGAATGAAAAAAAAGCCATGTTCGTTCCAGTGTTTTTTCACAATCTAAGTGATTATGATTCTCACCTAGTAATTAAAGATTTAATGACAAAATTACCTCAAAATAAGAACTTAAATTACTTTCCAAAACAGCAGAACAATACATTTCATTTTAGTTCGGTTGTTTTAGGTTCTTACAGATTCCTACAGATTCCTACAGTCCAGTTTATATAACATAACAAAATCAGTGGTAGACGATGACTTCAAAAGACAGATGTTCCCTGATATTTCAGACTTCAAACTATTGTGGAAGAAAGGATCAGTTCCTTACACGTCACATGAAAGTTACAATCTAACCTACCTAGATAAGTCTATGTTCTTTGATTAATTAAAGAATGAAATGGCATCTGATTCTTCCTATTATGAAGCTAAAGCCATATGGGATAATTTTAACCTAAGAAATCATGGAGAATTCATTGACCTTTACCTAAAAACTGATGTGTTACTTTTAGCTGATTTATTTGAAAAGTTCAAGTAAATTTAAACTACCTTCAGATAGATCCATGTCACTGTTACTCAGCACCAGGTCTTACATGGCAAGCTGGTTTGAAATACACAGGAATAAACCTAGAACTTCTAACATATAGCAACATTTTACTTACATTTGAAAAGGCAATAATAGGTGGAATTTCAGGTGTTATGGGAACAAGACATGTTAAGGCCGATGATAACCACAAACTCATATACATTGATGCTAATAACCTTTATGGTTGGGCTATGATGGAAACTCAACCTTATGGTAGTTTTGATATGACAGATATTGATTCATCATTTAATTATTAAATTGTTTGAATTTAAACAAACAAATTTTACAAAGAAAGGGAAGTACTACTCTACCATACCTCTTTTTTTACCATTCTTATCTTTTATTAAGATCAAATCTAGTTGATACTAGTAATACACTAATAAATAATAGACCTTCAGATGTTTTCTGTATCATACCTGTAGATGATGCTTGGAAGGTATGAACTTAACTGTACTAAAGAAGTTAACAAATGTACTAATCATATGAAATTTGAAATAACTAATTATGATGGTCATATCATTAATTTCAGAGAAATGCCTATTGTTATTGAATTCTTAATATAGTTAAATCCTTGTATTAGGGTAAGTGATAATGAGGTCATAACTGATGAGGAAATCATTCCATTAAAGGAATAGAAGTGTTACTTCTTAAGACAGAAGGTTTATCAAAATTACTATAACTAGAGCTTTTATCTTGTTTATTTGTATCATTAATAATAACTACAGGTTTCTTATTAGTTTTCTAAACAACATGAGGAAATCTGCCCTGTAAAATATTTAGTCGCCCTCCAACTTCAAGCACCCCGCTGATACTACACACAGTGATGATTTACCTTATCTACCTAATGGCCAGCGTAACCAGTGATAACACTCGGGCCAGAATCATCATGTGATCATGACTAATTTACTGTGATGAGGCAAAATTAGAAGTAATTTGGTCGACTACAAAGCAACCAGGATGTGATAGCAAGATCGGTTATGTAACAACATATGTTGATCTCAGCCTTTGGTCGGGCAACTCAGCAGGAGGTTACCTGGCTCAGATAAGCTGAGAGCTAAAGTCAATAAACTATTCCTCAGAAACTCCCCTCATCAAATATCCATCCCCCGGCATCTAAGGCATTTTCCATTAGTTGGTGGGGGATGGTTAGGAGATAATTTTTACAGGGCTGGTTTCCTCATGAAATGACTGAAGTAAATTAAACTAACCAAAATAACTACACCTCCACCTACATTGAGGTAGGTTGCACAAGATATTAAACTTCTAGTAGATTTTTCTTCATTACTGGTAATAGTACTTACCTCTTCTTCAGGTTCAGGTTCTGGTTTAGGTTAAGGATCTTTGAATGTTGTCTTTTCTTTTTTATTTCTCTTATATTCCTGAGACCTTTTACCCAAGTCTCTAGACCATGCTAATTGTTTATCAGTTCGAACCTTCTTAGTTACTACCGGGTTAGTATCATCTGTATTACTTGTAACTTGAGTTATGTTATCACTCTCCATTTATGTTACTGGAATTAATTATGTCACTATTTGTGTCAATGTCATCATCATCATCAATCTTTATTGGTGATTCCCCATGACGGTGACCTAATGTAATGAGGGAAGTTGAAGCAAGGGCAGTTCGTGCTCCCATCTTCAGTCTTACCCATTCTAACCATTTGTCCAACTCATTAGTTACTAAGTAATCGTTTCTAAGATCATTGTAAAGTTCTTCCTCATCATCAACAGGTAAGAACAACTTTGTTAATTTAGTGTAAGCCTCAAGTACTATCTTACCTAAAGAATCGTTAAGTCTAGCAGACATCTTTGTCTGGTAGAGTCCATGATATTTAATGATCTTTCCTTCTCTTGCATAACATGTAAGTCATTAGTTGTTTGTTGTTTGTCAAGGAAATCCTTACTTTTACCTGTTGCAACTAAAACCTCAAGGTCTTGTTTGGCTTTAAGGCCATTATCAGTCAAGTAGTTGGAATTTAGTTTAGAGTTAGTTGAAGCTAGTTGAGAGTTAGTTGAACCTAGTTGACAACTAGAATTAACTAGACCTTGACTAGAATTAACTACACATTGACTACCGGTGTTAACTACATTACTACCAGTGTTAACTATACCTTAAGTAGTTAAATTCTTGTTAGAATTTAGTTGAAAGTTAGTAGGATTTTGTCCTGAGAGTGTAACTCAGTTGTTTTTTTGTAGCCCTAGTTGGTAACTAGGAGGTTGACTGAGAACACTGATCTGTTTCATCTGTTGCTCAATAACACTAGATTCCATTTATTTGTAGAGAAAATTAATGTTACTTATTCTTTTAACTTTTTAACTTAAAAAAAAAAATCAACTTTAAAAAAAATTAACAATTTGTTAGTATTATGTTAACAGTGAAGTTGTAAGACGTTTCTGGCATTCTATTTTACATGAAAAGTATTAGTTCTACCCATGAATAGTTACTCCTTGTCCTTTTCTGCCATAGCAGCAAGTATGGGTTTACAAGCTAGAGTTAAGTAATCGCCATCTTCCTTATCTGACCTGTAATTCTGGAAGAAAATACTTTTAATGAAATCATACCATAAATCATTCAAATCATCAATTCTATCCTTGGATGTTAAATAAGGGTTAAATACAACATGATCAATATCCATCTTGTTAAAGGCTTGATCTATGTTACATGGAATAGTATTAGTTCTACCCATGAATGGTTACTCCTTGTCCTTTTCTGCCATAGCAGCAAGTATGGGTTTACTAGCTAGAGTTAAGTAATCGCCACTTACTTATCTGACCTGTAATTCTGGAAGAAAATACTTTTAATGAAATCATACCATAAATCATTCAAATCATCAATTCTATCCTTGGATGTTAAATAAGGGTTAAATACAACATGATCAATATCCATCTTGTTAAAGGCTTGATCTATGTTACATGGAATAGTATTAGTTCTACCCATGAATGGTTACTCCTTGTCCTTTTCTGCCATAGCAGCAAGTATGGGTTTACTAGCTAGAGTTAAGTAATCGCCATCTTACTTATCTGACCTGTAATTCTGGTAGAAAATAATTTTAATAAAATCATACCATAAATCATTCAAATCATCAATTCTATCCTTGGATGTTAAATAAGGGTTAATTACAACATGATCAATATCCATCTTTTTAAAGGCTTGATGTAAGAACAGCTTAATCAATTGAGACCTTAAACCCACAGTAATGCAGGTATCTTAGGAAAGCAAAGAAAACTAACCTTAGATCATTAAATGTCTCATCAGTTAAGTAAGTGTTACCAATAGCACGGTTAATGAATTCTGTCTCTAAATACCAATCATACTCTCCGCAGTGCAATTGAAATACCATTGACCCAATATCTGAAACTAACTGAGAAGGTAGAGAAGTAATACCTTTTTTTAGTGATGAATGAACTGTCTTTTCATACCTTTCCTTACTTAGCCATTTTCTAGGACCAGAGCAGTATCCTTTTAAATCGTACTCTATGTACTCTTTTTTGTAATTTACCACTTTTTCTGATAGACGTCTCTGTCCAAGCCTTGTAAGTATGGTGTCAAAGTAAAGTGCTTTATTCTCAATACTAATATCTAAACTTTTGAAGTCATCATCATAAGCAACAGCATTACAAGAGGTACAAAACCTGTACTTAATAGTTTTAGTTGTGTACCTTGTTGGGTTCAAGTTTTTAGCATACTCATACAATGTCTATCTCTTACAATTACAACATAATCCAACCTTAGATTCTGTACTTATGTCACACTGTTTCATAGGTGGTTGCACTGCTGTATCAGGAGTATCATAAGTATCATGAGTAATCAAATCATGAATAATCAAGTAATGAGAGATATTTTTTAGATCCTAGGACGTACATAACACATGTTTTGTAATGGATTACAACATAATGGGTTACACCCAATTAACTCCTGGGACCTGTTTCATAAAGCTTAATGGAGTTCCTTTAGGCCTAAAGGCACGTTAACGACGTTCCTTAAAGGACCTAACCGTTTCATAAAGCTTCCATTAACTATCTAGGTTAATGGTGGCTTTAACGAGTGTTTCAGGTAGTGCCATTAACCTTCCTTTAGTTAACAGAGTTCCTTTAAATCTGAAGGAGGTTCGGGGCTCCTTCAAGCTTCCTTTACGAGTTGTTTCTGCCTTCGGACGTCGAGCAGAGTGGACGTGCCATCATGCTGCGCTTAATACGAGAGCGTGAGAGACGCGCTATTCGGCGGGAGAGGATATTCCGTGATCGATTTGACCCGATTGATTCGATGCCGGAGGATTTATTTATGAAACGATACAGATTTCCAAAAAACATTTGCATCGATTTTTGTAGAGAGCTTTCGGCGGAGTTTCAGCATCCGACAGAGAGGAACCACGCCCTTACTGTGTCAATGCAAGTATGCACTGCGTTGCATTTTTTTGCCAGTGGCAATAACCAATCGAGTGTTGGGGACAATCATCACATTAGTGTGTCAAGCGCTTCACGATGCATAAATGCAGTTTCCTCTGCTTTGGCGGCTCGTAACGATCAACACGTGTACTTCCCGAACAATCTACAGCATGTGAAGGTGAAGTTTTTCGAAAAAACGGAATTTCCCCGCGTGATTGAGTCGATTGATGGGACCCACGTCCGCATCAGCAAACCAAGCATCAACGAAAATATATACGTGAATCGAAAGGGGTTTCACAGCATCAATGCGATGCTTGTGTGTGACTGGGACATGATAATAAATAACTGTGTAGCCCGTTTTCCTGGTGGAACACACGACTCCTACGTCCTTCACAGTTCAGCACTAGGCCGAGAATTCGAGAGAAATCCACCAAATGGTTGGCTGTTGGGAGATTCTGGGTATCCTTCCAAGAGATGGATTATGACACCTCTTGGTAATGCTCAAACACGACAGGAAAAACATTATCAACAGAGGCAATGTAAAGCTAGGAGCATCATTGAGTGTTGCAATGGATTGTTGAAGCAACGCTTCAGATGCCTCAGGAAGGAGCTACATTACACTCCTGCAAAAGCATCTATGGTAATTCAGTCTTGCTGTGCTCTTCACAATGTTTCCGTCAGATACAAGTTGCCAGTCTTACATGATCCGGATAGTACAGACAATGATTCCTCTGATAGTGATGCTGGGGATGACGAGTTTCCTCCAAGGTACAATGATATGAACGGAAACCAAATAAGAGAGGAATTGGTTGCAACATTATAGACTGATTCATGGGGATAAGGGACCATCTCAAAGTAAAAGTAAAGCCAAAAATATTTGTTTATTTATCAATGACCCCCCCTTTAAAAGTTTGGTTGTCATTTGCCAAAATGCTTGTCAAACACGCTGCATGAAGGGCCTATATCCAACATAATTACATCACATAACGAACCGGCAGAGTGCCTCTGAGCAGATATTACCGCGTTTCAATTGAATTCCGACTGAGCGTTCGAGTAAATTTTAATGGGTGCTTGGTGGGTGAACCGTAGATTCACCTGCTAAAGGAAGGGCAGGCTAAAGGTACCTTCAAGCCAGTTTGTGAAACGCTCTGATTTTGTTCCTTTAAATTTTAAATAACTCCTTCCTTTATGGTTCCTTAAAGGAACTCCTTTAAAAAGTTTTATGAAACAGGCCCCTGGTCTTCAAGACAGTCTAAACTAAAGTTCTCTATTAAAGGTATGAAATTGTACATCCTTTCAATATTATTCATTTACTTAATTTTTTATTTTTACAGTGAATAAGGTGGTGCTGAGGCTTCAATATATGGGGCTTCAATATATGATGCTTCAACATATGAGGCATCAACATATGAAGGCAATGTTTGTGGTACATTAAACTAATGATAATAATGATGATGTATTACTTGCTTTTCAATTTCTGTAACATCTCTGTCTGTGCTAGTTTTTTTCCTTCCTCTAAAAAAAAGTATACTTAACCCTTTCACTGCCGGTAGCTTCTAATTTTTAGCTACCTCACCTGCCGGTAGGTTTCTTTGTTTTAACATGATTTTGAGTATGGATATTTCTCCACCCTGTAGAGAGAAAGCCTCTGGAGATAGAGCAAAACAATGTATATAAAAGTTGTTCAGTGTTGCCTAATCTTCAAAATGGGACCATAATTTGCCCTAATTTGCATACCGCCATCTTGAATTTATAATGAGGACGACAATTTTTTTGAAAAAACTATGTAATTGGCAAAACACAATATACACACTCTCATTATCGCTAATTTGTTCATCATTTACATCAAAGTCAGGATCTAAATCATCATCATCGACGAACTCCTCACCAGAGTCCGAATCGTTCACTTTATCCAGCTCATCAAGGACCTCAGACACAGTCAGTTTCTTCTTGGTCATTTTGGCTTCAAATTACTCGATAAACTTCTAAACATCGAAATATAAAACCCTCCGCCATATTTTGCTGAACCATCTATACTACCGCGCCATCTATCAAACTTTAAGCTAACCACGCTCAATAACGAAATTTCAATGGTTTTATAGTGTATGGATAATTGTCGCAGAAGTGCGCCTCCGGCAGTAAAGGGAATAATATTGATTGTCGCAGAAGTGCGCCTCCGGCAGTGAAAGGGTTAAGGGTTTCTACATCAAAACTGGTATCAGAACTAGCCTCCTTTTGTTTCTTTCTGATGGCATTCTTCAAGGAAATATACTTCTCCTTCTCCTTGAGGATTAAACTCAATTCCTCTGTAGATATGAACGAATCTGTTAATGATTTACTTACCAAATCATTGATAGGGTTAAATTGGAAATGGCCAATTGTGATATCTTCTCATGCTTTTCAATTTTCCTAAGTATGACCTTCTGAAAACTAGGTAGTGATGAAATAATGGCACTAGCTATTGTCACACCATCCAATGCAAAACCTATTGGAGTAGTGATGACTCCTGCTACTGCTGAAATACCAGCAGAGCTAGTAGCCACACTTGTGAAATATAGGGCATGGTTAAACCCAAAATCAAAAACTTTCTTGTATTTAATAAATGTTTTTCGTCTGCATTCAATCTCAGCTTCAAAGAACATTTTAACTTCGCTGATATGATTAAGTCTGAAACCTTGAGGATTCAAATCATGAGGGCTCAAATCATAAGGATTCAAATTATGAGGGTTTAAGTCAGACTTCGTCACGATAGGCTGGTTATTCTGTTCATCGATCATATTTTGATTACTAATACCTTGATGATTTAAATCTGGATAAAGCCTACTTGTGTCTTCCATTTAATTAATGCGAAAGGCTAGAATCAACAGCAGCATTACTATGTCTGTCTGTAGCATTAGTAGATCCAAGCTCCGCTTTGTGACGGAAGGTCGATGTAATTGATCTAGAACCAGTCGGTTTAATCACCACAGGGACAACAGGTGGTTTAGTCACTATGGGTTTGATGTCTTCAATTGGTGCTATTACTGGTTTATTATTTGATAACTCATGATTTGATGCCTCGTGATTTGATGCCTCATCTTTCTTTTCTAGTTCCTCTAGCTCTTTGTAAAACTGTTCTAATCTATTTTTCCAATTCTTTGGTCTTTTAGTGTATCCCCAAGTTCTATTCTTTCTTGAAGAGTAGAAATACTGAACCTTATTTTCCAGGTCTTCTGGTGTAATTAACTGAGATGTAGAATAAAAACTAGTAAATTGTTCAATTGTTTCATAACATAACTTTGAAAGTTCATTGATTAAACCATTCTTAATACAGTAATCATTTCTGAGTTTAAAATCATTAATCATAAAGCTAAGATAAAAATCAGGGTAATCCCCGAAATACTGTGATATCACTCTTCTCCAGTCTTGTATCACATTTTGATCTCGATAGACAAACCAGTTTTCATTATTCATCTTGGTCATAAAATTATTTGATCTGTCCCATTGCTCCTTAAATAGGGACCAGTAAATTTTATCTTATCCATAGGTCTCATTTTTACCCAAGCGTAACACAGTTCAGGGTAATATTTGAATTCCTTGATTGGTAAAACATGATCTAACTCTTCTTCAATTATTGGAGATAGACTCCTCTGGTATTCTGACCACCGTGAGAAGAAACTATCAGAACAACCTAGATTAAATGATGATGATTCTGATGATTTCAAGGCTGATGATTTCATATCTGAATTACCAGTTAACTCTCCTTTAGAAATACAGTTTAAACCTACCCTTATTTTATGACTCTCTCTATTACCACTCTTATTAAGATAACCTTTGTAGCTAGAGTCCCAACATGATCTACAGCTACCTCTATTTCCATTATTTTTTTAGCGAACTCAACATCACTTAGTAATTTAACTTCATTACATTTATTGCCTTTCTTAACTAATTACTTTAACACTGACCTTAGTATTCGCTAGAATCAATGTTTAACACAGTTTTTCATTTGATTAACTAACATAATAAATCATTTATTGATCTTGGTATGATACCAATTTTCTGTAGGTAAAATAATGTCCAAAAAGTAATAAATAAAACAAACTTGAGTTTAAGTATCTCTTCTATGCTAGGATATTTAGGGGAATCAATTTTGGTTTTACAATTCCTCCTTAGTAAGTAAGAGCAAAAAGTCGTTCCGATTGACATAAATAAAGATAGAAACAATGCACTTTCATTGACTAAACATGGCTTTATTCATCTTCATCCATTTATCGATATGAAAAAAAAATCACTAAGAAACTCTAATACAACTTTGTTGCTAAGGACTATGTCCTAATACAACTTTGTTGCTAAGGACGAAGTCCTGCTCTAATACAAATTTGTTGCTAAGGACGAAGCACTAATGCTGTAAAGATGCTATTTGATAGTTACTGATGTTTACCTGAGCATCAAAAACGACGAATATGTGCATTTTGTATGGCCCATTTCCTATTTCTTTTGTTATCAATAACTGTATTCCATCCTTTGTGTTTTGAAGCTTCTTACATGAACCGTGTAGACGATTGTCCTCTGTGGTTCTCAAGTCCAACCACAACCCGTAGTAATTCGAGTTACCGTAATACTTCTACATTGTCATGTAACATTCACTACTTTTCTTCAAATCCGCAGACATGAAGTGTTTCTTGATCTCATCCCATTGATCCAACATTTTCATTCCTTCAAAGAACACTTGATTAGAAACAGCCTCTGTTGTAATCTGTACTTTAGTGATATTTGGGTTTTCAAACATCTCAGAAACTTTAGATCCATTGGCATAATCAGACACGAATAGAAGTAATATGCCTTTAATTGATATCCTTGGAATATTGATGTTCTCGTTTATTAATGTTCCATTTGAAGTAACATTGACTGCCTTGAAATGGTCTACCAAATCGTGAAAGATTGAAAATCCAGAGTTGTACCTGATACTAAGTTGACTTGCAATAATCTTGTAAGTTACTGTATCGTACTCTAAACAGATATTTTTAAGTTTGTAGTTCATAGCTGCAGTGTTATTGGTTACTATTATTTCCTCCTTGGGTGCTAATGTAATCACAATAATCACATCCTCGGAAATTGGAAACTTGTAAAATGGAGCATGGTTGTTGAACAGTTCAAAAACTGTTGGAACGGATTTCAACCAATTTCCATGTGACCTGTTCACTCTTCAATAACCCTGAAATTCAGACAACTTTATAACCAAAATGCTATACTTAGACGGTATCGGTAATTTTATTTTGTGCCATTGAGCCAAGAAGAATAATATTATTCAATGGAATCAAAACTGGTGAAACTAGCCAGAAACTGTTCTCCCCATATCCACTGCAAATGACATGCATTACATTACCCGAGGTGAGCACATGATCCCCGGACCATTTCATTAATCTCTGTCATTTTACTGTCTGTACATTTTGTAACCATTGTATTTTCTTTTTAATGTTCTCCTTTTAGGAGGTTAATAAATATTATTATTATTATTATTATTATTAGTATTATTATTATTATTAGTGTTATTATTATTATTATTATTATTATTATTATTATTATCATTATACAGAGAGAGTGTTCACAAATCCTCTCTTTTTTGTAAAATGAGACATTTCACTAACCATAATTGCTCATACATGTTCATACAAACCACCAGTAAGTTAAAGTTTGAACAAAATTAGCCCAAAAACAAAGCATCCTTAGAACATAAAGTTTGTGATACTTCGCTAGTTTTTGAGGTTTCTTTGTGAAAGTGGGGTTTATAAAACCTTTTTTTTCTGCAAAGATAAATGATCTCTAGGCAAAATGGCATAACATTCTTGTTCAGGCAATTAGCGTCATCAATCAGACAGTGGTGTCAACATAATTTGACCAATATTGAAACACTTCATTTTTTAGATTAATGCAGAGGTAGTGCTTACAAATCCTCTATTTTAGGAAGGTGAGACTTTTCACTGCAGTTAACTGCAAAAACTGCTCATGTACTCATGTTGTCACATACCTAATAATCAGTCTGTCCAAGTTCTAATGAAATTGGCCCAAACATAAAGCTTCGAAGTAAAACAAAATGTCTTTTATCATCTTCGTAAAATTTCTGTTCATCAAAGTCACTACACGTATTTTCAAAAATCAACCATGCCACCCGTCGGAGTAGTCCTAGCTACACTAAGCAATGATACATGTATATACTCTGTTTCCTCATGTACACCGTCTTCCTATACCGCTAATACAAAAATAAGTGTCGATACATTGGGTGGGGTACACAATAGGGTTCACCACTTGCGGGGTGGTTTTTCTCTGCGCACGTGATGAAAGGGCATTGTCCATTTGTTCCGCCTCGGTTACGGCATGAATAAAGCCCAAACACTAGTGTCTGGTTATACAACCCATTCAATTCCTTTAAAATCCCATCGACCAATGGTAGTGGACTGCAAGAAGTGGGTGTCTCTGATCATAGGTCTGCGCCACAATCCGAGACAATCAGTCCAATCCAAGAGGCCTAACCTTTGTATTAGGTATGTGAGGTATTCATCCCTTCGGGTACTTAAATATGGTGCCTAAAGATGGTATACTTGAGGAAAAAGAGTATATTAAACATTGTATATATATACTAGTAATTAATCTCTACTTGGGGTGCCACAGGCTTGTTTATGCACGTCAGGTTATGTAATAATCACACAAAGCAGCAGTGACCCATATCCTCAACCTAAAGGAGGTGTTAAACCCTGCTGCCCTTATTGGATTAGTTATTTATATGTAATGGGGAGGGCAGCTGATCTATGGAACAGCTTCCTTGCTATTTTGTGGGGTTGAGGGATAAGGCTCACGCTTTGGTTGAGAACAATGGACGATCTTGAGAGAAGATAAAACAGAATCCGAATCCGGATCAAGGGCTCCACAAACGTAATTAAGTCACATAATTTGTTATTTACATGTAGGTCACGATACCTAATTTGCATTAATAAGCATAGTTTTTCTAATTAGTAATTGAATTTTAGTTAATAGGTTATTGATGAGAACCAGTTGTTTGTATCAACATCTTATGTTTATGGAGCACCAGGCTTGAGAGAAAAAAGATCCAAAAATCCCTCAATTTTACTCAGTACAGGACTGGCACATACCTGCAGTAACGAAAGGGTTAAGGGTAAATTCAGGATCTTCGAGTTACAACGCACAAAAAGTTGAACCTCTGCAAGAGCATTTCAATATATGGTTTGAAATTAGCTTGGAGTTAATAAATGAGACTGAGTGCTTTGTATTTTCAGGTCACTGGAGAAAGTTCTGTGATAAAGTAAAAACAGTAACAGACGGGAACATTTTTCAACGTGGAATACTACTAGCAATTCTTATCAACACACTTAGCATGGGAATTGAATATCATAATCAGGTTTGTATACAACATCAAATGACATGGTAAACAACTGATACTGTGGAACAGGAACATTTTGCATATTTTCCCTGAGTGGATCATGCTAGAAAAATCAAATATTTTGGCATGATGTCTGCAGGGAATCTAGGTAATAAAGGTACAGGAAAAAAAGGTACAGGAAGAAAAGGTACGGAAATAAAGGTACAGGAAATGAAAGTACTGGAAAAAAAGTATCGGAAAAAAAGGTATTGGAAAAATAGGTACACAAAATGGCATAAATAGGTAAAAAACGTACACAAAATTTTTGTTTTTGGCTCACAACACCGTGAGTCTATACAACACCGCAGTGTCTGTCGTCCGTCGTCGTCATCCGTCGTATCCCATTTCAAAAACAGTGGCATGTTTCTTAATCGCTAAAGCTATGGACTCAAAACTTTGTATGCATGACCCCCTAGGTCCGATAACCTTTGACACTGAAATTCGGTCCAGTCTGATTCTTGACTTGGTCACCTGGGGGCCAAAATTGAAAACAAAAATAGTGTGATATCTCACTTATTAGTGATTCATTTTTGATGAAATTTTTATGGTAGGCCGCATATATATATATTAGCAAGCATATATCACATATCATACGTGTTTTTGATTTGACCTATTTTTCAAGGTTGCATAGGTCAAATGGCGTCAATGTGCCATTTGGGTGTAACTGTGGCACGTTTCTTAACTGGTAGGGCTATGAGCTTGGAATTTTTATACAGGACCCCCTAGGTCAGATGACCTCTGACAGCAAATTTTGGTCTGATCTGATTCTTCACTTGGCCACCAGGGGGCCAAAACTGAAAACCCCAAACATATGATATCTCACTTTTCAGTGATTTTCTTTTGATGAAAATTTTATAGTAGGTACTCCCAGCCAGGATACATCACATATCTTAGAGGTTTTCGATTTGACTTATTCTTCAAGGTCATAGTGGTCAAATGGTGTAAATTGGCCGTTTGAGCGTAACTGTGGCACGTTTCGTAACTGCTAGGGCTATAGGCTTGAAACTTTGTACACGAGACCCCCTAGGTCAGGTTACCTCTGACACTGAATTTTGTTCTAATCTGTTTCTCGACTCGGACACAAGGGGGCAAAAAGTGAAAACCTAGAAAGTGTGATATCTCGCTCATTAGTGATTCGTATTCGATAAAGATGTTATGGTTGGTACTCCCAGCAAGGATACATTACATATTTACAGGTTTTTGATTTGACCTACTTTTCAAGGTCAAAGAGGTCAAATGCCGTGAATTTGCTGTTTGGTGGCCTAACTATGGCATGTTTCTTAACTGC
Organism: Lineus longissimus; assembly: GCF_910592395.1. Classification (NCBI taxonomy): domain Eukaryota; kingdom Metazoa; phylum Nemertea; class Pilidiophora; order Heteronemertea; family Lineidae; genus Lineus; species Lineus longissimus. Next base: position 13,599,968 of record NC_088308.1, on the reverse strand, counting down.
AATGACAATTAAGTTCATATTTGTTGCACATTATCCCAAATGTAAGGTTGGCCTAAGTTCAGGACTTCCACATGGACATATGAAGTGCCCTATGATGTACCTCAGACTCTTCTTTGGTCATATCTCAAGGAACATTCATTGTCAATTAAGTTGTTACCTTAATACCGGTGAGCACAATGGTCCCTGGCCTTTTCATTGAATATTGTTTGAATTCTCTTTTTTTCTATTCATAACTTTAACTTTATTTGTTGCGTAGGCATTGCATAGGCCTTAGAAATAGGTATATCAAATTTCCAGTATACCGTTATGGTTTTCAATAGTGAAAACACGGCTATCAAGATGATGCTGATTGTTAAGATTCTAGGACAGTTCCCTCTGTAAAAGGGTTAACTGATAAATGTACCAGTGTTCAAGTTAAATTGCATTTAATCAATTAACATTCATAGAGCTGGACCCAATTAACAATATGCCTGGCCAATTGGGTCTTAACAGACAAAGTATTAGATTTAAGACCAAACACAGGCTATTTAGGGAAATTGGCGGGAATCTTGATGTGAAATGCCAGGTAGGATGCCAGTTGCGCATCGTGTATTGTGTATTGCGCGGTTCGTACCTCAAATTAAATAATCGCCTCGTGTATTGCGCGGTTCGTACCTCAAATTAAATAAATTACGTTACAGACCTAGATCATTTAGAGTACTGACCGACGATCATTGACCAATCACCCGACAAAACGATGCACGATATGAATCCAGGATGATACGAACCAACAGGAACCAGGAAAAAGATGACGGACCGCATCCTCACCAATGATGTGATAATCAATGACCTGATTTTACCTTGAATCGGGGTCAACCACCTGCATCCCATTTTAATTAGAATCGGTCGGTTTAGGAGTCAGTCATTTCCAATTTCAACATCTTGCTAACACATCAGTGAACTCGCCGCTATAAATCATGTACGACTAGTTATCCAAGACAAAATTGTTCTGGTAGACCCTGGCATGTGTATTGTGAACATGGCATAAATATCCAAACATCAACATCAGAGAATCATCATTATTTCTTCTAAAACATGTGTATGATGTGACGAAATAATTAATTATTCTTAACATGCATGCATAACCTCGAGATGCTGTATCGAGCACTTAGATAGGTGTACCTGCCGTCTTGTGCCGTAATAGGGATGCCGCGGTAGGCCTAGAGCAACCTATATGGGGTGCCATTTCGACCAGTTTCGAGCAAAAAGAGACGTGTTTCACTAGTGTTCCTGCCGTACAACCACTGTCATTAGTGGTTTTACCACTTTTAGAGCTATCTTCACCATTCTACAGTCTCCAAGCACTACACTGGTCTTGGACTCAAATTTGCTGATATGCTTATTTGTAATTTCGTTTAATTTCTAGTCCATTTGATGAGGGGTAAACTTGAAGGGTAACATCTGAAAGTGCCCCTTGCAGCCGCCATCTCGAATTTCTGATCTCTTGATTGGCCACCCGTTCATGATGGTTTGTCCGACGGATTTCCTGGCCCTTTGTGTCAGCGTTGAAAGGAGGACATTTTAGCACTGAAATTCACCACCGATAAGTCGGCATGCATAGATACATGTAATGACCTTACATGACATATCACACGGGTGTTTGAATTGACCGACTTTTCAAGGTCACAGAAATCAAATAGCCTAAAGTGGCTAGTGGCGGCATGTTTCGTATATTTTACTGGAGCTATTGACTTTAAAATTGGTACATATATGTTGCCCTATGTTATGAATCCTTGCAGACTAAATTTCAGCCAGGTTTGATGTCTGGTTTTGCCACCATGTGGTTAAAGTTGAAAATTAAGGGCTTGATCATTGGCAAATTTTCATCATACATAATAAACTGTCTGTCAGGAGGTGAGCACAATGGCCCTGACCATTTCATTTTCTGTTTCTTGACAATTTAAAGATCTACTTTCATGTTGTTTTGTGAGAAATACATCTCATTTAGCAAGATTCTTTCTTTTCTAGCCTGATCGATGGACATTGGTTTTGGAATACAGCAATATATGTTTCTGTGCCATCTTTGCTGCAGAGATGACTCTCAAATTGATTGCTGAGGGTTTATTTGGATACATTAGCAATGGCTTCAATGTCTTTGATGGAATAATTGTGGTACTAAGGTAAGTCAACTGCTGCAAAAGAACCCTTTTACTTCTGGTTATGTGCATGTTGAGTTATTTCACATGTTCCCATGATTTGCTGGTGATTTGCATAGCTTGCACTCTATGAATTGGGTTGAAATTGTGACCTTTACAACACAATACATTTAAGTATATAAGGCATGTTATGGGATGAAATGAGATATATTTAACCCTTGGGACCCTGGGTTCCCAAGAGGTACCCAACACCGTACCCTGGGTTCCTTAGGTAGTGAGAGGGTATTTGAAAATCTAGAATAAAAATTATAAGAGAAAGACCTTTCAAGTAAAGTTTGTGATGTTCCTCTAGCTTTCCTCTATCTATAAAAAAAGAGTCCTGAATGAAAGAAGATGCCCCCATTTCTTTAAACGGAGGCGAAAATGCGAGTGGTGGCCACTTTCTCGACATTTCCACCGAAATCGGCTCTTTCCCAGCCCAAGGCACCCTGCTGGGCTGCCCTATAAAACGATTGTCTGCTTGACTGGTGTCAGAAACACGCTGAGCGATGGGAGAGACATCCTGTGGTAGGTGGCTGAACTAATACTCTTTCAGTAGCTGATAGCAAAGGGCCATAACCATTTGGTACCAAAACCGGCCGCTCATGTATATGTAACTCTTGTCCATGGCACAGAAACCAGTGGCTCGGGTTCTAGGGGATAAGGGATATTTCAATTATAATGAGTCTGTACAGTCCAGTATATAAAATGATGATCCGGAACATCAAAACTATGTGTGATAATGAGGCAATCTTTTCCAGTATTCTCTTGGTATAATGCAATTTTCTTTGGAAATTGCAGTATACACCCATTATATCTCATTATTACATCATTATGTGTCATTATATGGGTCAGGATATGTCAGTAATACCGGCCATATCATGGGACGTATGCAGAAATGTTGACACATATTGAGAATATATCTTTCAGTATGATGAGAATTATCTACGTGTCCTTTAAAGTAATGAGTTAATTGGCTCACCTCATGAGCCCATGCGATGACGTGGCATCTGTTGTCGTCGTCCGTCGTCGGCTTATGTTAACGCGGCACATATCGTAACCACTTGAGGTCTGGACCTAAAACTTTGTGCACATGTACTCTGGGGCCATTCACACCAGATTTCATTCCAAAATTATTCTTGGTTTGGCCAACAGGGGGCGTACTGCAAAAACATAAATCATGCTATTGGACCTGTGATTTTGGGCGGATTTTTATGAATTTTTTTTGATAGGTACTCCTACCAAGGCTAAGACAATACCACCATTGAATATTCAGAGGTTGTAGGCTCCAGACCTATCCCTTAGACACGAGTATGTTTTTTAACTGTCACTGAGTGCATATTTGGAGAGGTATCTACACTACTAAATCTATAGACTTCCAAGGAAATCACGGCAACCGTGCGCACTGTCTCTTTGAAACTTCACCTAACCTTGCACTACCTTTCCGTTCACAAAATGATCGATTCTCAGTCTAAACATTTGCCGGGAATGTGGACTTTTTAGCGATTTTATTCAGGAATTTTGTCTGATCTAAAACTCACGGAAATTGCCGGACATTGCCGAAGTTGACCGTTCCGTGTTGATGACGTCATCAGTAGCGAACAAAGTGACAGACCACTGAAGAGCAGTCAACTTGCAACTTTCGCCCTGCCATCTGTTGGAGACTTCAGGAACCAAAATGTCTCGTATCTTGCTGAAGAAAAATTACTAATGTGGTTGTGGCTTAAGCCATACCATGGGTAACTCTACTAGTTGAAAAAATATTTGGTGTGGCAAGTCTAAAGATATAAAGGAATTATTTGATGAAAAAATTTAATTTGAATTTTGCTAATATGGCAATAGGGGAGTGTTTTGAGATTTTTCTGCCAGTTGGCTGAAAAGAGTGGAAATATCAGCGTTTGTCCAATTTGTCGATTGTCAAAAAATTTCCTTGGTCAACTGCCAGGTTACTTTTCACCATTTACTTGCCCGATTGTCCGGAATATCTAATCAACATTTCAGATTTACAACCCAACGCAGTATTTGATGCGACATGGTCAAACATTTTAACTGCTTAAAGGTTTAAAAAATCAATGGTGGTCTTGTCTCAACATTTACACTACATTTTGGGTCAAATCACTATAATTCATTTAGAATATTGCATTGCTGTTGATTTAAGGTCAAAACAAGCTAAAGCAATGAGAAAAAAAACTTAATTTGACCCCAATATGTGCCAACCTAGCCCCTGTCTAAGTTCGGTTTCATTTTGACAAATCTTATTGTCTGGCCATTCATTACGTAATTTCTTTGAAACAACGTAGGCCTTGATTCTGAAAGTTGTTTCCTGAGCAGCAAAGATATTCCTTAATCACATTCTAAATTTTCAGCCTCATAGCTTGCTTATTGTGGCCAGGGCTGGTCTTTGATCTTGGTGCTGTTGGCTGGAAAATCGTGACTTTTTTCGTTTTTGTCCTCTTTTGTCGCTTTTTGCAGTTTTACCACTCTTGTCAATGTCTCGCAATGTCTCTTAGTCCAGTGGCAGAGCCGAAAAGCGTGGAATAAGGTCTGAACGCAATTTTTTTGCAGTTTCCTTATCTATGACGTGTGCTGGTCCAGAATCTGTCGGGTGCCAGGCTGGCACCCTTGGGCGATTTAAGATATCTTCGTTTCCATGGCAACCACTTACAGAAATCGTGTCTTGATCAAACCCATTTTCTCCTCAACTTTGTACTCATATCAAAACTTTGTACGCATGACCCCCCTAGGTCAGATAACCTTTGACACTGAATTTCGGTGACCAAAAATTTGAATAGTGCCATATTTGCTTATTACTGATTCGTTTTTGGTAAACATTTTATGGTAGATACTCTTAGCAAGGATACATCACATATGTACGGGTTTTTGATTCGACGTACTTGTCAAGGTCACAGAGGTCAAATGGCGTAAATTGGCCATTTGAGATTAACTGCGGCACATTTCTTAACCCCGAAAGCTATGAACTTGAGACTTTGTACAAATGATCCCCTAGGTCAGGTGACCTCTGACCCTGAATTTCAGTCCGGTCTGATTATCAACTTGGCCACCAGGGGGCCAAAAGTGAAAACCTAGAAAGAGTGATATCTCGCTTATTAGTGATTCGTTTTCAATAACATTTTTATGGTAGGTTCTCCTAGTAAGGATGCATCACATATATGATTGTACGTATTCGTTGAGGTCCTGCTACACTGGTCGCAGTGCGCTTTCCATCCTTACCAGAGAAAATACACGAGTCCACATTCATCGAGTGCATTTCTACCTGAAAACCGAAACATACATGTAGTGTAACTGATAGAATGAACGTCATCCATGTTCATCGATCCTAACAACTCAACCCTGACTAAACTGTTATGTTAAAAATGTTAAATGTTATGTTAAATGTTAACTCAGGATCTTGAATTCACCTCTCCCACTGTCTTTACTTCAACTGCAGTATGTTTTAATTTAGTCAAGTTCCCTTTATGTGTTAACAGTGTTGGACACACTATTAATATAGAGATGCTGTTTTAAATGTGTGCAAGTTAAATCTTAAAAGACATGTCAGATTTTCGGTATTAGTGCTACAAATAAAGAGTATTGTAATAATAGTAATTACCTATTATGAATTTATACTAGTATTCTTGACATGGACCTTATCGCAGCATACAATGTTTTCTTAAACTTCGTTTGTCTTTGGGGACACTGAAAAGAAATAATACAATGGTCACTAATATCATTTATTAAGTAGACCCGAAATATATATTACAGTTATTCCAATTTTTACCATTAGAACTCCACGAAGAAATATATTTTGACCATTGTATAGCTATTGCAAATAATACGTACCCTTTCATGTAGCCCTTCCATCATCAACGAGAAACGCGCGTAAGGTTGGTTTGGCAAATACTACTCCTTGATCGATACCCAAAAGAACCTGAAAAAATAAGTGGTGTATTAAAGTCCCAGCCTGAAATCACGCCTGTCTACAACATATCAATCAATCGTGATATTATCCACTTCTGATTTCTCAATATCAACATTAAGGCGGGCGCATATACATTATATCATGGACCTCTATCTTGTTCCATATGACCATTGACCTCTAGATATGATATCCACACACATTCCCAGCTGGAGCTTCGGACGAATGTCCGCAAGTGCTTTTTTTTCAATTAACGATATTGCCAACTGATTTTGCACGGATATGATCTTTCTTTCATTTAACACAAACGCTGGCCGCACGCAGTGTCATAAAACTTATTAACAGAGACATTTTTATGAGCCAAAATAATGATCGGCTAGAAAATGGAAAAGTAGCCCTGGCTGTACATGGCCTACTGCGGAGCCAAGAGAGGGGAAAAGTCTTTAAAATCAATGCTTACATATATGACAAACATGCCTGGAATCCACAAGACATCAGATAATATTATGCTACCAAATGTTCTTGGCCAATAGCGTAACTCGATTCACATCATGTGATTTCAAGTCATCACATCGTATCGGATCCAAAAAAGCAATAACGGATCCAAAAAAATGTTGTAACGGATCCTAAAATATACATTTTGTATATTTCATTAAAAACAAATTGTTTCATTATTTTCCTTTGGATTGATTTCTTTGCCAAGACATTTGGTTGCATAATATAGCAAATAGTGGATGTTTAAGGTCGTCCAATATGGAATTTTGCAAAATTCCATATCGGACTCCCAAACATCCACTATTTGTATAAAAATGTGCTTCACTAATTGGCAACAAATAAATGTAACAGAGAAGTTAAAAAAACGTTGATTCCTTGGTAAATTGCGCGAAAAAAACTGTGCTCCACTGCTTTGGCATCAATTCCTCCAAAAAGACTGCTTTCAAGTTTGTCTTCATTGTTTGAAATATGACGTTATGACGTTGGACATTTGAATTTAAAAATCCGGAAAGTCAAACCACTATGCGATACTCTTATACTTTAAGTGATACTATGATGTGATTTACAACTTTGCGGAAATACGTCCGTTTTAAATTGTTGATCACAAATGTAAAGCTCAAATTTTCCATTTTCGATTAGATTTAATATAAAATCACTGTTTTAATCGCGTCAGACTGGCCAACTGCCGAAGACATTTTGAAAAACCCGCACTAAGTCACGTGACCTCATGATGTCACAACATGAACAAGTCAGACCAGCGAATATTTTCCTATTTGCTCTAGGAAGGAGCTATATCCGCAGTAGTTCGCGTACGCTCAGGAAAATCTAATGAATATTAAATGAGGTCTAAAAATAGTTTTAGGAATACCATTATTATGACGTCAGCGATGGAATTTCCTGGTTGGACTAGGAAATTTATGATGAAACGACTAGGACTGTGGACTTTGGGGGGAGGGGCCCTCCCTTCCCTTACTTCGTTACTTCGAGATTTTTTCCAAATGTGCTGAAAGACCCCCAACAGCAGACGAATTTGGAGTTGGTTCTCGAAGTTGTGTTCCGGCGGAGCATCAGGAGGAGAAGATGAACCACCGGCTGGTGACCTCTTGACTCAAACTTCATGGTGACGGCCCGGTTCTTTGATAGGGTCAGGCCAGCGGAAAACCCCAACACCTTCAGTTTTGCTGGTGTTGCCGCAAACCATTGCAGCACAACGCCACCCAACAACCCTTTTCTTCTTCTTCTCCATAATCTTCAGTTCTTATCGTGTATATATTGTGTAAGGACAGGATGGAATGTCAATGGTCAATGGCAGTTGTAAGTAAGCAAATGAAATTTTTTTTTTCTCGGGAATGTAAACTACTGCGACCGCGAAAATGTTCATGTTGTGACGTCATTAACGAAAACGTCGTCGGCGTAGCGCGATTTCAACGGCATCGAAGTGAGCCATCCGGGCGGGATTAAAACCATGAATTTCTAGAAAATGTGCATTTCAATTCGAAAACCTTACCGATTTATGAGAAAGTGATGTAGTCATTTGTCAAAAACAGCTAAAACATTATATGGTGAAATGTGACACGAGTTACCCTTTAATGACAAACTACAAAGTGAGGAAAGTTGGCTTATATGAGATCGTCACCTTGACCTTTTCTTTTTAAATAAGGCTAGATGTCAGCCTTATATCATCTTTGCACCATTTATGCGAGAAGTGCTCATTTGCAAGTTATGCTTGATACGTCATTTTTAAAGTCATTATCTACGGTAATAAACACATTATTATAATCAAACATGCCAGTAATTAGCAAGAGGAAATTGATGTTATGAAAAAAGACTTTCAAAAAAGTGCATTTTGCGCAATGACCTTGACTTTTCCCAGTGACCTTGACCTTTAACCATCTTTTTATTGCACTAAAATGGTAGCCGGTGTTGATTTACATATATTCATTTGTTTTATTTGTGTAAATACGACTTCTATGTCGGAAGAAAAAGCGATTTATAAGTGGTTGCCATGGAAAAGAAGATATCTTTCATTGCCCAAGGGTGCAGCCTGGCACCTGACGGATTCTGGACCGGGAGATAACATAGATAGAGAAACTGCCAAAAAACTGGTTCAGACCTTATTGCACGCTTAAGCCCAAAAAGGGGGCAACTGGACTATCTCATTTCTCCAAAAATGTCCAGATATCACTTTCCTTTATTGAAGAGTTGTGGGATGTCATCTACATTAGGAAAAATCAAGTTTGAAAGCATGCAGTATTTGGTCAAACATTGACAATTTAACTGCTTAAAGGCTTAATAAATCAATGGTGGTCTTGTCTTAGATACATCACATATCATACGGGGTTTTTTTGGCCAATTTTTCAAGGTCACAGAGGTCAAAGTTCTCCGAAGAAAGAGTTATTTCCACGACTGCCGTGGACCGAAGAGCAAAAATGAGCTTGCGTCCACTACATTTTTGATTAGTGGTATATGCCCTCTGTGTACGTGTCTGTGGCATACCTTGCAAATCAGGGAACATTAATGATATTGTCAATTGTTTTGTCGTGGAGTTCAGCTTTTTTATGAAAAATAAAAAAATGAATATTCACTTGAAAATGAACCACGGAAAGAATATAGAAAATAAAAAATAATCTCGAGTTTGAGATTCGAACCCAGGCGCATGCATCATAGGCAGGTGTTTTGACCATCAGGCCACTGGAGATTCTATTGGAGCCAAGGGACTCTCTTACTTCTGATCTAAGTCTTGAACATTGTTTTTCGCCCAGTGTTGTAAAAGAATTCAGATGCAAAACATGAGGAAACCAGCCCTGTAAAAATTCTCTCCTAACCATCCCCCACCAACTAATCGAAAATGCCTTAGATGCCGGGGGATGGATATTTGATGAGGGGAGAGTTTCTGAGGAATAGTTTATTGACTTTAGCTCTCAGCTTATCTGTGCCAGGTAACCTCCTGCTGAGTTGCCCGACCAAAAGCTGAGGTCAACATATGTTGTTACATAACCGATCTTGCTATCACATCCTGGTTGCCTTGTAGTCGACCAAATTACTGCTAATTTTGCCTCATCACAGTAAATTAGTCCTCATCATGCTGATATTTGGGAGAAAGTTGTTACTTCAGTTGTGTGTCTTAGGGAAGTCGGAAGTATAATATGTCTCCTGACCGCGAGTAAAATTTCAGTTAGCTATGGATATGAACGAATCAAGTAAAGCAAAGCCCAGACAGCGTGTCCAAGCTGTGGACCAACTTGGTAGATGGGAGGATGCCCGTATAGTGCGCATCACAGAAAAAGGGTACTTCGTCCACTTCCTAGGCTGGTCAAATGAATGGGACCTCGACGTTAGTGCAATAGAAGTTCGTGCCCCCTTAACTCTTTGGACTGCAGGTATGTTTATATTATTAATATTCTTCTCTCAATTTGATTTCGATTTCCCGTCTCATTGCCCCAGTGTTTGATAGGCCTACAAATCTTATGGAGTTGTAATACAACCACACCCATTGATGATACACCGCGCCTAAATAGGATAAACTATAGCTGCTTAAGTTCATCATTCTCTCTGGACTTGAATCAATGAATATGGACAAACAGTTCAGTCTTGGAAATTAATGTATCCTTTTTTTCGGACTAAGGCCTATGGCATGTAACGAAGATTGTCCTTCAGATGACTTTACTGACTGACTATTCAGTCCATTAGAAAATTAGATGAACTGCATCAATAATATCATAACATTCTCTATTAATAATGATGTCCTCCGTATGAGCGTAACAAAAAAGACTGATTTCTTTTGGCGGTAGCATAAGTGAAATAGTTAGGCCTACCAGTGTTGAAAGTATGACCTACCTGAGAATGGCTTGTGGTATTCGACTCGATGACTCGACGACGCGATGGCTCGATGACGCGATCGTTGCTATGGATTTTGCTAAAATACGGAATCCCATGATCCTGGTCTCCGGGCTACCGCTGCAACAGCAGAGGTTTTAGCTCGGCCTTCCCATACCCAGCTACGGTATGTAGAAGGATGTGCCCCCCCCCCCCCCCCCAGCCATGGCCACTGAAGATTGGTCCCCGCGATTGATTTTGATATTTAAAGGACTCGCGGAAGTTTCATAGCATGCAAAATGACCGGAGATTTAATTGACAAACAAGCTTCTAGTGGCCAATGTCAGATGTCATGTGGTAGTCTGTCAACAATCGGAATTTCGCATATGTGCAGTTTTTTAGACTCAGTCACTCAGTCCCTCTTCCGCCCCTTGACATCTGCCCCCCCCCCCCCCAATACATCAGCCCCTATACATGCTTTCCGAAATTGGTGGCTTGCATTGGAACTAACTTTTTCCCCCTTGTCCGTCATTAAAGGCATCCAAGTGTGTTGGTCAACCATGACTATCTCCTTTGTCCCTCCACCACAGGCCTAGTTTCCCCTTATGACATCACTATTTCGGACACTCAGCGCCCCATTTCTGGAAAGGTGTATAGGACATTTAATATTGCCGTGCTGAACGGATATCCAGAGCCAACCTTGTCTCCAGGAACTCGCGTGTCATTTTAACATTGGAATTTCTGCTCGTAAAGAACCTGGGTAGGAGGTTGATCTGAACCAGCTATATTTAGGTGTATTCAGCTGTATTGACGGTAAGCTTGCATAGCAACATGGCGCATGGTTTTATCAAAAATGCGAACTTGTAGGAAACGAAAAATGGTCGGATTAGATACGGTGAAAACAGCTGGAAAGGGGTTGGTAATGATCGGTTCTTTTTTATTTTCCTCCACTTATGATTCTATGTATAAATTACAGTCCAGGCAGTGATATTCTTTAAAAAGATTCCAACTTGATCGCGTCATCGAGTCATCGCGTCGTCGAGTCATCGAGTCGAATACCACAAGCCCCTGAGAATAGGGTATCTGAATGGTTTTCTCAAAGCATTTGATTTTGCCAAGTCTTTTCATTGAGGGAATTGTTTCCTGAGTGGTAGGCCTACATTCTGCATTTTGAACTATCAAGGCCTATGGTCACTTTGCTCTTGGCCTACGCTCCCTGGAAAGAGCAGACCCAGAGACCAGTCAAGGGTTAAAATTTGCGACGCTATCTGCCAGATATAGCGTTGCCAGGGTTAAAATTTGCGACGCTATCTGCCAGATAGCGTCGTGAATTTTAACCCTTGACTGGTCTTGATGACATTCTGTGCCTGAGTTTTATCTTGTGAAAGATGTTTTCTACTAAAGACAACTATGCCCGATATTGTTGCCATCTGCAGTTTCTAATAAACTGCTGTTGCCATGCATAGATGGGCTTTTGGATGGAAATTACTGTTCACGTATTATCAACAGTTAAGCCATCTTGACCATGCAATCAATTCGCATGCCATGGACTTGCTCATGACTCAATGAGCAGGATAGGCCTAACCCTCTGCTATCAGTGAGGTACCCCCCCCCCCCCCCCCCCCCCCCCCCGAGGTCTGCATGGCAAAGAGAGAGACGGGTACCTCCTCCTCATTTCTAGGTATTGGCGACATTGAGTTCCCCCTCATTTTAGATGGGGTTATCCAATCTAGACCTTTTCAACATTAAAAACTCTCAACCGACGCAATCAAATCAAGTGTTTGAGGCCTGCAGGTCATGTTAGATTTTAATATACGTTTTTTCAGCAGTAAACTGCTGGTTTTGTACTTAGACCAGGTTTTAAATTTACGGCCAGACTAATTAATTTTGGGTTCTTGAATCTGCTTAGTTTTTATGCACAGCCTTATGTACAGCTTAAGTTTTGAGAGGGCTGTTCAACACACCCCATTTGCTTCGCTGGATAGCATCTTTACTATATTTTTTTTCTTTCAGGAAATGCATCCAAGCGGAAATGTGGGGAGGCTAGCCTTGGCCAGCTGGCAATTTTTTCGAAGCTTGAGCGTGGGACCACAGCTTACGTGAAAGGAGAGGACATCTTTCCTCATCCAGTGACTGTCTTCACTGTGGATAGATTCAAAAGGGAATTTACTGTAAAGGAAGAAGACACTGATCAGTTTCAAAAGTTTGGAGTGTCTGCCCTGTGTGTACCCGATGCCAATAAAGGTAATTACATTGATTTAAAGTCAGTCTGATATTTAAGCTGAATAAAATGATGTGAACAACTGTGTTATGCCAATGGTTACAATGAAGTGAAATGCAATCCAAAATGAGTTGCTGATTCCCGGATGCTGCTGAAATCAATAGTATCTGTTGTGTTATTGGATTTTCATCTTCATGAAGATCCTCAGATTTGTTGTGTATTATATCAGGTATTCATTTTGTTTCATTACTAACCCCACTCTGTCCAAGCAGGATCAAGCTCAAGCCCAGGGCAGAATGCCAGGAACCATGTGGTGCAGTACATGCAGCCTAGTGCTGTTCAATTTGGTTGTACTATACTTATTATTTTTTTCATTGTCTTGTTTCAGAGCGAAAGATCAGTAAGAAGCACCATAGGCATACTGTTTCACAACAACCAAGAGATGCAGTGGCCAGTACAGATGTGCCTGTCCACTTGGCAAATTGCGACAATGGAGAGAATGGTATTGGCACACCCCCAGCAGTTGCCCCTTGTAAACTTCTTGTGGCAGTGGATGCGAAAGGGACAGTTTTCCGGATTAGGGATGCAGCTAAAGTCAGAGGATGCAAATCATCCATCCTTATTCGCACCATCACCAGCAGAGTGGATGGATCACTGATTATTGAAGGCGCTTTAATCGAAGAGGACTCCCTTTTTCTGGATGTGACGGTGTCATTGGCATCAGCAAAGGTGGTGGCGGCGAGAAAAAAATGACCTGTTTCGCAATGAAGCAATGTCATTTATCAAAGATTCAATTGAGACGTGCCGAATGCAGAATGATTCAGCTAAACAAAGGATTACGTTTAGGCGGCACCAACTCAAATTGGATCTAATACAGTGTGGGCTCCGCAGCAGGAGCAGAAATCGAAAAACAGACCTAGGCCCATGTCAGTTTGACATGGACCTAGATATTTTACATCTTGGGGTCCACTCTGGACCAGCAAGATTTTCCTACAAGAAGGGCAACCTTCTGGCATTGGATTCCCTATTAGGAATCTCATGGGATGTGCTTCTGCAAGGCGATAAATTTCGTTTTGTCACTAACTTGTCCTTCAAAATGAATGAGGACTTTATCCTGTCAGCGAGTGCCAGCTTTGCAAATTCTAAGGGACCACTCCCTGCTGAGGACTATAGGTTCCAAATCATGGAGACAGAAATAAAAGACTCCACAGGAAAAATCAGAGAGGACGATGATGATCTTGTTGATTCAAGTTAAGGGCACTCTTAGGATTACTTGTTAAGTGTTATTCATTTGTAACGTATATTTCCATGGGATCTTCTACAGTTCAGGTGGAGATAATAATCTGGTATGACAGGACTGTGCTGCTTATAGGTAGGATTAAGTGTTTTTACGGAATGTGTGTCTCTGGTAATTCTACTGATGAATATTTTTTTGTGTAAAGTGTGGTTATAGTGAAACTCGACAGTCTTTTCATGACTATGTTATTTTCCAGAATATCTTATGGTCAGTAAAAACAGTGATTTAGGGCTGTCATGATTTGCATCCCGTAAAAGTGTAACTTTAGGTTTACCATATACACAACTGCATGGCCTTTTTATCCTGCAGCAGTTTCATGGCATATTCTATTCATGTATTGTCTGTCATGCAGTTGTCAAATAATTTCCTCTAGCCAAAATGATGCCATCAACTATCACGCGTGTGTCAACCTTTACTAATGAGTTTCAGGTGCATCGTCACACATATCATATCAGCATGTACACGCACGGAAAAAAGTAAATGGACACCGATAAATATGTTTTTATATATCATATTAGACTGCTACCCTGAAAACATGACGTTATGAAATTTTTGATTTATTTGGCAGAAATATTGCATATTTGCAAAATATCAAGAATACAAAACATATATTTTAGCCACCTGAAGTGCCAGGAGTGTTAACCTTTAATGTTAGTAAGTTTGTTGGGTAGCTCTATCTATTCACATTGAAATGTCATCAAAAATGTCAAAATATCAATTCTCACTTTTGATAATCTCAGATATTTCAGTTATAGTTCTCAATGGATTTAATTCATGATTACATAATCATGAAATATTCCAATACTAAACATTTTGGAAAGGTGACCAACAAAATTTCCATTAATATGCAAAAAAACCTCCGAAAGTTGGTCCAGTAGTATGAGATATCAACCTCGGTGTCAATTTACTTTTTCCGTGAGTGTACTGTTATCAACATTTTTTTTGACACGTACCAGTATATATAGTAATATGCCTTATGGTGCATGCATACAGTCACATCTATTTTGAAAATAGTTATTTGTAATGCCTGTCTTTGTGTTATGTAGTGTTTTTTGAGTCCAAGAACAGGCTTTGTATATACTGTCTGTTTGCTGAGTGACTGTCAGGGCAGCCTCATGCAACAGTTCATGTACTATACTCACACTCACTTGGCAATTTGTTCTCACTATTTATGTCATGACCGACGATGCAAATGTTCTTATTTCAGATTTCATTTATTTTGCCGAGTTATTACTTATTTTGAGTAGGCGTAAGTCCTTATCTTACCAAGCAGATTCAGCAGCATGGTCAATGTCAACATTTGATTGTATATCTTCCTATGCACCCGATCTTTAGAGGGCCTAAACTATGATGGATTGGTCTAAAATGTAAATGCCAAACTAAGTTTATGTCTTTTTTACTGCCATTATTGGGAAAATCTTACAAAATATGCACTTCAGGTTATATGTAACGTGTGCCTTGGCATTTGCTAGGAAAAGTGAGGAAAAATTAACTTGATTCGTTCATAGTCCATAGCTGTCATGAAACTTACCCATTACTGTATATATATAGATATATAATGTACATACCGCATTTTGTAAATGAATTACGCTGTAATCCCAGTTACGGAGCCAGCTGTGCTCTTGACGTGTTCCTAGACACATTTTATTATTGTTTTTATTTAGAATGTAGAAAACTGTTTGCTGATGATAGAGAAAAGGGAAACTTCCTCAAATTATTGTTGGAAATGTGTGAGAAAAGGAGGCAAGGAGAGGCCGTCTGCTGCGCCATGCGTGAATCAATTTGGAATTTGTCTGTTACCCACCTCCGGCTGCTTTTGCACCAAAAGGAAGAGGTAATGCTGAATCAGCTGCTCTCTTTCGTGCCTTGGAAACTGATGCATGTCCTGATGCTTTCTGTGTGAAATTCAGTTGTGATACCTATTGTCGCGGCGATTATATTATAGGTTTAATTCTTTCATTCATGTTCATATTGAATTGTAATACGTGTTGTGTCATAATGTTTAGTCGTTCATCTAACCTAATCATGTAATCGTCTTCATCATGTTTTTACTGTGTATAGAATAAAGGATTCGAGTCATAGATTTTATGGAAGCTAGTCGTCTGGCGTTCTTGCTTACGAACCGCCCCTACATTTATGGTGCCGTGACCTTGGAAAACACTCATCATGACAGACAAAGAAAAAGCTGCAGAACGTCTTGCGTTTTCGCGAAGAAGTCATAGAGGACAACTAACGAAACTAACGAAGAGAGCTGACGAGTTTATCGAAAACTTTGACGAACTCTCGGACGACGAACTAGACAAGCTCGAATCAACCATGGACAGCATCAGATCGAAAATCAACTTTCTCAAGCAACTCGATGAGGAATTACTGGAGCTGATACCAACTAAGGACCTAGAGGAAGCAGTGGTCACATTCGACGATTATCTTCTCGATGTTCAGGAAAATTACGACGTTCTTCAGATGCGCCTAAAACGCTCACGTGGTAGATGTACACGCAAGACCACATCCGACCCAACGACAAAGGACAAGTCGAATTGTCGCTTGCCGAAACTAGATTTAGAAACTTTTAGTGGAGACAATTTGCTTTGGCAAACGTTCATCGACGGATTCATAGCATCTGTTCATAATAACTCTAAGCTTGAGGACATAGAAAAGTTTCAGTACCTCAAGAGACAACTCAAAGGTGAAGCTGCTCGGACTATTCATGGCTTAGCATTGACAAATTTGAACTACGCCCATGCAATGGAAATATTAAGAAAACGCTACGGTCAAAGACATAAGATCGTTGCCGCCACGATGAAAGCGCTAATGGAGTTACCAGTGACGACGTCCGCTGACGCCAAAGGATTACGTCATTTCTACGACACGCTCGAAAGTCATGTTCGCACCTTGGACACGCTTGGGAAAGATCAATCATCATACGGGGACTTTCTTGTGTCCATTGTGTTGGATAAACTACCCACGTCCACCAAGCAACAGCTTGCTCGGGATCATGGTTCCTGTGAATGGTCATTACCCGACCTACGCGTAGCTTTGGGAGCAGAAATCGAAGCTCTTGAGGCAGGTGACGTATCAGCAGATAGTTCGTCTGCCTGTTCAGGATACAGCTCGGAACTGCAAAGCACAGCAGCTTTTCATACCAACGTCAAATCGCAACGGAAACCGTACTGTGCATTCTGTAAAGGGACGCATTACTCAGGAGAGTGTACGGTGTATGCTAAACCTGCTGATCGCTTGACTCAGACGCGGAAACTTCAACTTTGCTTCAACTGCCTTGGTCGTCATAAAATCAAGGACTGCAAGTCAAAGTTTACGTGTCGCAAATGTAAGAAGAGACATCACACTGCCATTTGTTCGGGGTCAAGACCTGATGAGAATGAAACAAACTCTAATAACCAAAACACAACGCAACAATCAGAACGAGAAACGACCGAGTCTGAAGAAACTGTTCAGTCAGTCACAACAGGCTGTACAGACGAAATGACTGTCACCCACGTAGGGAAATCCGGGTCTGTTTTACTGAAAACAGCTGTGACGGACGTCTCGTCCTCAACAGCGTCATGCAAGGCGACCATCCTATTCGACGAGGGATCGACACGCTCTTTCATCACCACGGAATTAGCAGAGAAGCTGAGTGCAACGTCGAATGGTTCTCACACGCTTTCCCTTACCACATTTGGGGGTAAGCCAGGCTCAGCTAGAAAGTTCGACGAAGTAACTTTCTCCGTACATACGATTTCCGGTGAGAAGATGCAGATGTCAGCATTAGTTGTACCTCGCATATCGCAAATGAACAATCGCATCAACTCATCGCTACTTTCGTTACCTCACCTACAGGGATTAACTCTCGCCCATCCGATCTCAAACGTCGATTCATTACAAATCACGCTTTTGATTGGAGCTGATTTCTTCTGGGACTTCGTAGAGGATCACGTAATTCGGGGCCCAGGACCTACTGCTGTTCGCTCTAAACTTGGCTATCTTCTCTCGGGACATCTACATTCGCAAACTAAAGACTCTCAAGCCTTATCGCATGTGATTTCAACAGATACGAGCCAAGATGTGAGTGATTATCAGCAGTACTGGGATCTTGAAACGATAGGAATCAAAGATAATCCCTGTCAGGCCATGGCGGATGACACTGATCGTTACAAGTCATTCTGCAAGACTCACTTGCGCCACGATGGCACACGCTATGTGGCTAGTCTTCCTTGGAAGGAAAATCACAATCCGCTACCAACCAACTATGACGTTTGTGTGAAACGCACACGAAACACGATTCAAAGACTTAGTTCTGAATTACGTCGCACTTACGATAGCATTATTCAGAATCAAGTCGCACGTGGATTTATTGAAGAAGTCATAGGCGATGATCTAACTAGTGGTCATTACTTACCACACCACGCGGTTATGAGATCTGATTCAACAACAACGCCAATCAGAATCGTGTATGATTGCAGCTGTAAGGTCGGCGATGCACCGTCGCTGAATGACTGTTTAGAGACCGGTCCTCCCTTACAGAATGACTTAGCCGCCATTCTGCTGAGGTTTCGTTTACATCAACATGCTTTCACAGCAGACATCGAGAAGGCATTTCTCAATGTAGGACTTGCCGAAGAGGACAGAAAGTTCACAAAGTTCTTGTGGTTGAGTGACGTCAACAACCCGGACAGTGCTCTTCGCGTATTCCAGTTTAAAGTAGTACTGTTCGGAGCTATCTCATCGCCATTTATCTTGAACGCTGCAGTGCGATCTCATCTCGAGGCTCAAGATAGCACTACATCTTGGGACATACGTAACAACATCTATGTGGACAATTTAGCTAGTGGGACTGACACGGTGCCACAAGCTGTTAGTTATTACAAGGACTCGAGGAACGAGATGCACGTCGGAGGCTGGAACATTCGTGCATGGGCCTCTAACTGCCCAGAGGTCGTGAACTGTGCAAAACGTGACAATGTCCTGAGTTCTGACACTAATGTCAAAGTGTTAGGCATGTATTGGGACACAGAAGAGGATACATTGCATTACTCCAAGTGGAATCACAAACCACCAGACATTGAAGCTTTGGTGACCAAACGTGACGTCACCAAGGTCATTAGTTCGATATTTGATCCTCTAGGATACCTCACGCCCGTTCATGTCAAGGGGAAGGTATTCCTACAAGAACTCTGGAAACGTAAACTGTCGTGGGATGAGCCTCTTCCCGAGGATTTAGCGAAATCCTGGGTGACCATTTCTCAGGAATTAGCTGAGGCCTACCAAACGAGCGATATACCACGGAAGCTGTTCGAGACTGTTGATAAAGAAGGAGGATCATACGAGTTGCATGTCTTCGCGGACTCTAGCATCAAATCATACGGTGCCTGTGCCTACTTGGTACGAGGATCGGAAGTCTCGCTCGTAATGGCAAAGTCACGTGTCGTACCAATGAAGTCAATGACTATGCCTAGATTAGAGCTTACTGCAGCTCTAGTTGGCTCACGCTTGCTAGCATACGTACACGAGAGTTTGAGACCATACATCGATATCGGACACTCTGTCTTGTGGTCTGATAGTCAGATTGTCATCGGCTGGTTACACAGCGAGAAACAACTACCTACGTTCGTCGCTAACAGAGTCAAGGAGATTCGTTCATACGATATGATCAACGAGATTCGTTACTGTCCGACGCAGGATAACCCTGCAGACGTCATCACACGTGGATTAACTGCCGATAACCTTCGTCATGCCACCTTGTGGTGGAAAGGACCGCACTGGCTATGCACAGAAACATGGCCGGAGAATGTCGAGTATCTTGATTCTCATGCTCAGAGCGTCAATTCGGACGCAGCGGATCGTTCATCGGAATCGCTACGTACTCAACCGGAAACGGAACTCGTCACGACGGTCAGCGAGGTTACCGAAACTACTGACATCAGCAACATTATCGACTTGGACAAATTCAACTCGTACACCGCTCTACTTCGCGTTAGTGCCCTAGTGTTACGCTTTGTGTCAAACCTGCGCAAAGAGCGCCAACTCCGCAAAGTTGGCCCTCTCACGTCTGATGAGATTCATTCTGCCGAATTAGTGTGGATTAAAGCAATTCAGAATCGCAGCTACCAAGCTGAAATTCAGGGCATAAAGGAGAAAAGTGTGAAAGGCCCACTTGTGAAGCAATTGCGCTTGTTCATTGGAGAAAATAGTCTACTTCGTGTCGGTGGGAGACTCCACAATGCAGAAATCTCACATGATGCCAAGTTTCCTATTCTCATCCCATCCAAGCACAGATATGCTAAGCTGATCATTCTTCAGGCACATGCTGGAGTTCTGCATTCTGGTGCGCAGTCTACCATTGTTCACATTAGACAGAAATTCTGGATTACCAACATACGTCAACGCGTGAAGAGTTTATTACGCGACTGTGTCATTTGCAAGAGAGTCATGGGTAAGCCATTCCGATCACCTATACCACCCCCTCTTCAAGCAAGCCGTCTATTGTCGGCTCCTGCCTTCACAGTCTGTGGAGTTGATTTCACCGGTGCTCTTTTCGTACGAGGTGGTGAGGGTGATTCCAAGGCCTACATATGCCTCTTCACTTGCGCAGTCACAAGGGCTATCGACTTGGAAATAGTAAATGACCTGTCGGTTGCATCATTCCTACGCGCGTTCAGACGTTTCGCCTCCAGGAGATCTCTGCCGCAAGAGATGATTTCCGACAATGCTATGACTTTCCTATCATCTTCTGACATTCTATCAACGTTCCTAGCAAATCACAGAGTCAAGTGGACTTTCATCAAGAAACGCGCAGCATGGTACGGTGGTTTTTATGAACGTTTGATTGGATTGACAAAGTCTGTCTTGAAGAAGGCATTAGGCCGCCGTCTTTTGACATTGGAAGAGTTGCAAACTGTCGTTGCTGAGATAGCAGCAGTTCTCAACGATAGGCCTATAACATTCCAGTCTACTGAAGTTGGAGACCTAGAACCGTTAACACCATCTCACTTCCTTAATGGTCGTGTGCTGACCAAAGGCACATTAGGCCTACCCTTGTTTGATTTGGAGGAGGTTGATGACCCATCCTTCGGTTTCTCCACATCACTAATGCAGCGGCGGATAATGCTCATGGCAAAGCTCCAGAAAGAGTTCTGGAACAGATGGTCAAGTGAGTATTTGTCCGCCCTGCGTGAGAGGGACCGAGGGATGGGGAAAGGTACGCTTCGAAATCAGATAAGGATTAATGATGTGGTCCTCATTCAGGATGAAAATCAGAACAGAGTCAAATGGCACATGGGAAAGGTCACCGAGTTGCATTATGGGAATGATGGTCTGGTGAGATCTGTCAGTTTGAAAACCGCCAGAGGTCATACCAATAGGCCCATTGTGAAGTTGATTCATCTGGAATCTAGTGATTGTCAGTCAGAGGACACACCAGACACAGATGTCGAGGACAATTCATCTGCGCGACCTAGGAGACAAGCAGCAATCGCTGCTAGGGACCGAATCAGAAACATGTCAGACTAACTTGCTAATGTATTAGTCTAGTCAAGTCACAAATTAGAGACAATGTCATGATAACTTTTTACTATGTTCTACTGTTCTACTTTTACTATGAAAAAACAAAAGACAAAAAGAATTTGCTCATCACCATTTCGCGGCGGGGAGTATGTCGCGGCGATTATATTATAGGTTTAATTCTTTCATTCATGTTCATATTGAATTGTAATACGTGTTGTGTCATAATGTTTAGTCGTTCATCTAACCTAATCATGTAATCGTCTTCATCATGTTTTTACTGTGTATAGAATAAAGGATTCGAGTCATAGATTTTATGGAAGCTAGTCGTCTGGCGTTCTTGCTTACGAACCGCCCCTACACCTATTGCCATGTTTGTGAAGTTGAGGAAAAAAACATGTCTTTTACACTCAATTCCAATATATTACTGACATTTACTGTGAACGCTAAAGCCAATGGTATCCTATCAGACTCATTGCCTCTACAAATTAAGACATACTGTCGACAAACAGGGGTGGTGTGTGATATATGTGGTACAAAACTGGCATTAACAAATGAACAAGTGTCTTTGCCACCATTATTAGTTGTTGAACTTGGTATAGTCGATAATAGGAATGAACAAAAACCACCCGTTTTGATTAAAGAGGTTGACCATTTCTTTGATGTGGAGTATGAGCTGACCAGTGCAGTAATGCACAGGCCAGGCCACTTTCATTGCATTGCACGTCATGAAAATCTATTTCATGTGTTGGATGACTTGAAGGATGGTAACAGCTCCTATACATCATTCACTGCAGCAGTCCATCAGCAAAACCAAATTGATTCAACAGTCCACAGGACTGATAGTAGTCATTATGGTTTGCATTTCCTTCTATTTCGAATGTCTAATCTTGACACCATCAATGCAAGAACAACCCATCGAATAGAAATGAATCCCGACCTCACCGAGGTCGGGTCCACTGTTGTTACGACTGAGGACTCCGATGTGATTGAGTCAGTCACTTCAACTACACTGCAATCAGCAAACTGCACACCAACGATTGTGACAAGCACACCTGTCAATGCAAATTGTCTTCCGCTTTTTTCACCAAAGTCCAATAGGCAAAGATCTAGTGGTGTGAAAGCAAAGAAAAAGATTCGAAAAAAGCTGATGTACTCAAGCAATGGGAAAAGAAAAACTGGTGGGAAAAAGCCTTCTTCTGTAACACCAATGAACAAGAAGTGCTCAGTTGCAGAAATGGAAAATGATGTTATATCTGGAAAACTCCTCATTGATAACACAAGCATGCTGTACCGAATAATAGATGGCAACATCTTTATTTTATGTAAAGAAGCATTTCAGTTGGCTGATTTAAGTAGGCACTTGAGAAGAGATGGTTACAGTAAAATCGATACTACCTTGCGCCTGAAAGGAGTGGACTCCAGGTCATGTTTTCTGTTCTATAAGGAGAGCAGAATACGGGAATACATTGCATTAGAATCATTTGTAATGCTGATGGATATCATGAAAATTCCAAACAAACAAAAATCACTGCAACTAGCAAAAGAAAAACTGGTTCAAACCTTACAAAAATGTGTAGTGATTGACTTAAAATACTTTAACCACCCGTGTACCCCATTGAAAAAAGAATTGAAATCTGAAACCTCAATGGTTAATGTAACTCCGACTTGTGTGCCTTCAGCAAAAAAATATAGGCGTAAACGAGGTGTCACAGGTAAACAGAAAACTATGCGAGAAAAATGGAAAACCAAAAAACGCTTAAAAAATATATTTGATGAAATCCAAAAGAAACATTTTGGTGGTGACAAGAAAAAAATGATTGTGTGTATCGGAGAAGTTCTGTCAAAAGATTTGACTGCAGACGAAATGGATTATTTCAAGCAATCATTGGGCCTATTGAAACAAACACAGCATGCTTCAGATCACAAATCAAATTGTAACAATAGTCGTGAGACCAATCAAACTAGATTAGAAGCATCTGATTGGGTGTACATGTCAGAAAACTTCAATGGCTATAGGCTCAATGCACACTTGCGTAAGAAACTGCCAAGCATTCCCACACGGCGAACTGAGCAAGAACTGAGAAAAAAATATGAAAATGAATTTGAGAAAGTTCTTTGTCCTAAACAGATAAGTTTGGGATGGTATGTTGATCCGGGCCGCCTTATTCAAGTGTTGTCATTCAAGTACTACTGGCTAACTGAGACAAAGCATTGGAAGATATATGGTGATGGTAGAAAATACGGAGGGAGACACAGTACCTATTTGGGGTTAAGTATCCTAAATGATGAAGCTGCACTTCGTGGCATACTTTTTCAAAGTTCCAAGATAATCTTTCCGATCACAGTTTTTTATGAAAGCGACAGCCGGGATAATCTCGAGGAACATCTGGGTAATGGTTATCTTGAAAGATTTATCTCACAACATCAGGCCCAAGATGCTAACAGGTTTTATCTAGCGGGGGATGAAATGTTCCTTGAGGCAGTATTGGATGGAGACGATGAATTGTCTCCAACATCAGAAGATGGCTGGAACATATATTCCAAAATGAAGAAAAGTGACAGAGGTTTGACAGGCTCTGATGGCTTAAGAACAAGCCTTGATGTAGCAATAGATCGCCAACACCCCACCTCGCTTGTGGCCAGTATTCCAACTGAGCGGATTGTGATGTGCGTGTTGCATGGGTTACCTAGATCTGTCGAGAAATTGATAAATTTAGAAATTGAACTTGTCCTCTCTGAAGGAAATAAGGTTGTCCAGAGGCCAAACGCTGAAGATGCAAATAGCTACGTCCATGAAAGAATTTCTAACTTAGAAAACAATATCAATATGAGGGGAATAAGATAAGGCAACTTCCGGGTCCTTTTCAATAGCAAAGGTGCACCAGAGCCAGTATCTTTGAACAAAGACCATGCATTTACAGTGATAAGTCCTTCTCCCGACGTCCCACCGGGAAAAGCAACACTACCGCATGTATTAGGTAAGGTTGTTCCTAATAACCGAATTCCGATATTCCTAGACGAGTCCATTGCAACTAAACTGTGCCTACCTCGCAACTACACTGAGATTGAACTTGTGAAGACGATTTGGCATCAATTTTATGAAATGATGAAAATTGGCCAAAAAGAACCAGATCCAGTTCTTATTGATGGCAAGGTGAATGGTTCCCTTCAACCATCAGACTATACATGGGGATATACTGAAGGTGATCACGTCAATTACACCAGACATGCTGAATCATTTTATCAGTTATTCTGCTTCAGATATGGTTGTCAAAATCTCTCTCCATACATGATGAAATTCATAGATGTTGTTCCTCTGCTCATGAAGTCTCTACCATTTCCTCTTGCTCGATTCCAGGCTGAAGGTGGAGAGCATGCAAACTACCTCCATAATTGCTTCTATTTCAACCATACAACTAGGCATGGGGGGAAGGAGAGAAAATGTCCTCTGAAAGCACTCCTATGTAAATATTGGAAGGATTTGCGCTATGAGGTTGACCAATATAAACTGCTCCCTGACGAAGAAGCAAAAGAGGCTGTGTTTGCTTTTGATAGATTCGTGGAATCCTGCTTGTCTTCACAAGCAGATACTGCTGTCACTGGCACTGACGCCTGCCCTTCAACTGAAACTCCTTCTGATAATAAAGTCCTCAGCAATATGACATTTGTGTTTGTAGGCCCAATACCTCAACAAAAAGGAAAGGCAATCAAAATTGCTGACCTTAAGATTATCATCAGAAGCAATGGGGGCAGGTTTCGAACAAAGCCACTTCCTACTAACAAACAGAAAGGGTTGTCAACAAAACGTTTCTATGTGCTAACTTCTCAGGCAACCATTGATAGACCAAAGGTCCCGATCTGTCTGCGTACTGCAGTCAGACAACAACATGATGTACTGAGCTACAGTTACATATTCAGTGTTATTGATGGCTCATCTTCTCCTGATGATTTTTCAAAACATTTTCTAGATGTCAGTAAAGTTAGGAAGAAAATGACAACTGATGTCAGCCTGCAGAAAAGACATTTTGCAGTTGAGAAACATATGGTTTCTCAGATGAAAGGGCCCAGGAGAAAGAAGCGTCAGCGCAGTCTGCCTGCTATCCCTGCAAATTGCTACAAAGGTGTTGGGCATTGCCCAACTCAGTACTATGCAATTACTCGGCAAAGACGCTATCTGCAAGAAAATGAAGGTAAACGCGTTAGCTTCATCAATGCACGCAAAATGTTTGCAAAATATATGAAACAGTTCAAAAAACTACTGACTTGTGAACAAAATGCCGTAGTTATTGAATGGAAGGAATTAATCGCCCAAAATAAAATAGAAGTTGAAAAAAAGAAACGTGATCTCGCCATGTTAATGGAACACAACAAACTAAAGAAACCTGCTTACATGATCGAATAAAGGTTAGGCTCAGTATTGATAGTTAAGTTATTGATTTTGATTATCTTCATCCACATTTGCTGAGTGATTGTAAGGTCAACCTCAGCTTCTCTTAGGGTGCCGAGGTCATACCAGTATACAATAAATTTATTCATGTGTGCAATGATACTGTCATCCTGTACTTATCTGAGACGTTTTGATGTGATTGTCCTCTGATTTGGGGTAACAGACAGAGTGATTAGCTATTTCCTTTTCCTAGGTTAAGCCATCCACACAACATGTTTTTTTTTCTCTCATTTAGGTTATACAATTCGGTTTTTCAATGTGTCATAGATATTGATATTTGATTTGTCATACCGGATGGTTTGCCATGGTATCATGTTGCTGTAGCATCTAAGTAATTGGCAGTATTTGGTATTGAATTGAGTGTGGATAGGATGGCCCTCACTTCCCTTTTTCTCTTGTAATTCATTTGATCAACATTATAATATTTCTTTATTTAAAAATCAAGAACTATTTTAGAGTGATTTTGATTGAAACATTGACCCTGTACTGACACATGTGTACTGGCATCCACTACGTTTCAGCTCAATCAACTATCAAATTTTTGAAGATCGCTGCTGATAATCACTGCATGCTGCCCAAATTGGTGGCTATCAAAAATTGAGGGGAGGGTTGTATATTTTGGTCCCCGATCGGGAAGCATGTTGGGTCTTGGGGTGTCCGCCTCTGTCACACCTCAGAACTCTGTTTCTGTAACAATTAAAAGAGCACTCGAAAAAGGTCCTACCCCAGTCTCTTGATCCTGGCAACTTATGAGTTAATATTTTGTCTGTCACCAGGCCTTCCAAAGTGTTTCATTTTTTTACCTACATTCGTTGTATTTTGTATTAATGCCTGGCATCAATTATAATCGTATATCATGGTTTTACAGATCAATCACGCAACTTCCTGGAAATCTGCCCATTGCACAATTGTGGTGAACACACAGAGATTCACTGTTGGTATATTTCTGCTTTGCTGCATATTTTAACCACGGTTTGCCTACTGATTTGCTATTTCAACTTCATATTGATAAAAAGCAGTATTTGTTATTTTTATTTTATTTTTAAAATGAGCATTTTTTGTGTGAGCATTGTGTTATTAGCAAGTGGCAAATCAAATAATTTAACATGTATGTAACGCAAATACTAGTTTATCAATCACAAGTAAAATTGATAAGGAACTGTAATAGGCCTAGGGTTAAGCCTTTTTGATTTTCCAGAACTATCTAATATTATCACACCCACCCTTACTCCAGTCGAGCGCAGTAAAGATACCCATTCATCTGTCCAATCTTGGATTACAATTTCCTGTGTTTTGGTAGTAATATATGGTCCAACATTGCAATTCAATGGAAAGTTGAAAGTTTGAAATTTATCTAGTGGTGAAAACATCATAATTATAACATGATTTCACACTTTTGTTTGTTCGATTATTAAATTGTATACCGTGTAGTTTTATGAATGCATGATAAAAATGTTTTGTGTAATAAAAACATACTTTAATGAAAATACTGGCTTGTTTTCATCTGTACTATTGTTTTCTTTGTCAGAAAATTTACTGCAGTGCACACGACATTGGTTGTTTCTTGGAATCAAATCATGATGTCGGTCAAAATGGTAGGGCCTACTGATTGCACCTAATCATCAGGTTAGTGTTCTCAGAGTTATACTATTAGAATTATTCAGGCTGTCCTGGGGAGACTAATAACAAAAACACAACCAAGAGATATTTGAGAAACCCTGACCGTTCATATTTTAAACAACCAATGTCTCATGCATCCCAGTATCTGCAACATATGCTACACTATGTATTATTCTACTGACAGATGAATCAAGTTCATCAAATTATAGGTTCAACAGTTACTTTTAAAAATTAGAGAGAAAATGAGACAATGCTTCCACTGGCCACTGGGTACTAAAAGTAGTCCCTTAATCTGTTGCACATGTTTGTGCTCACATGATCACATGATGATGAACCTGGCCCAAGTGTTATCACTGGTTACGCTGGTCATTAGGTAGATAAGGTAAATATGCCGATCATCACTTTGTGCAGTATCAGCGGGGTGCTTGAAGTTGGAGGGCACCTAAATATTTTACAGGGCTGGTTTCCTCATGATGTCGCCGAACACCATTTCGAAAAAAATAGATAATTAGATATATGCTGAAATGAAGCCGCTATTAACCTCTTACTTTGAATCCTTAGTGAAATAAAAATTTGCTGAGGACTGGATCGATTCGATTGGATGAAAATTGTCATAGACGGAACGTCTTTTTCGGGCTTGCGTCCCTGACTCAGTTGTTGAAATAACCATTTTGTTCTCTGTAACTAATGTTTAGATTGCAACCAAATTTCATGTGATTATATATCTAAGTACTCTCTACAATATCCCTGATATTCAGTCAAATTCAAAAACCAATATTGCGGCCAGGCGACCATCTTGATAATAAGGCTAAGTCCTATTAGTATTACTCTGAAGCCAATGATCAGATTGCAACTAAATTTCAGTTGATTATGTGTCTATGTACTCTTTGTGTGGGAAACGATCTGATGTAATCGATAAACAAAAGTTCCAACTCTATAACTCGTTTCTTTATTCTGCCCCGAACAACTGACGAAAAAAATTGTAGACGATGACACATGACTACTGCAAACACCAAACGGTCAAACGGACAGCAGTATATATATATATATTTTATTAACGTGTCACCTTTTACAAAAAGCCAGCCTGCAAAGGCTTACGAGACACAATAATTCATAATTTGCAAACGGGAGCGCAACATGTCGACCGCGGCAAAGGGAGGGGTGGTCCCACCATACACGACTTATTCTACTTAAGATTTGAGGCGGTTTATTTACGCATTTGGTAGATGAGTCGTATATAGCTAGCTACACGACCTGCCACTGTCGGACTCGACAGAAGCGCATTCAGTCCACCGCTCCGGTCCATGGAACCAACATTTTCACCAATATCCAACAGCAAGTCCACCCGCTCTCGGCTATATTTTGTACACTCCAAAAGAAAATGGAAATCATCTTCCACTTTTTCATCACCACAGTTCTTACAGGTTCTATTTTCAAGCGGCACACCCCGATATCGTCCTAATTCTATACCTAGAGGGAATGTACTGTTACGCATTCTTGCTATTGTAGACCTACTTGCCCTACTTAGTGGCAATAAAACATATCTCTCCGTACCGAATTCCTGTTTTAACAACTTAAACGTTCGTAGTTTTGGCATGTTCACCACCTCATTTTTCCATTTAACCACATAATTTGCCATGAGAGCGTCCCTTATCCGGCCTGAAAGCTCCCTATTTTCTGCTGCTGAGAATGTCCTGTGTAGCATGGGAGCATCATAAATGTTAGTCATATTACAATCGTTCAAAATAGTTTTTATACTTTTGCACCAGTTATCTTTCCCTTGTCTAGATAACTCATAATCCCATAGAAATATGTGTTTGGCAATTCTATGAACAGGCAAAGTACACAGCTTAAACCACAAGTTACACATCTTGACATGATGCCTGATAGACAGCGGTATGGAACCCATGTCGCCCACTATTGCCGGTATAGCTGAAAATTTACCAACTCCTAGAAAGGATCTTAAACACCGCAAATGAACTTTCTCACATTGTCTATAAGTTTTAAAACCCCAAACACTGCAACAGTAGTCCATCACTGGCATCACCTGAGCGTCATATAAGCGTATATACGAATTATACATGAGTCCTCTTGCCGTCCAGAAATGCTTCGCTAAAATACCTGCTAGAGCCTTTGAGGCCCCTTTCGCTAACACGTCTGCAGTGTGGGTATAATCTAAATATTCATTCAGTTCTACACCCAGATAACGATAGGCATTAGTGCGCTCAATATCATGTTCTCCAAAATGAAATACATAATTAGTTGGCGCTTCACATTTCCTACGAAAGTGCATAACTTTTGTCTTTTCAACGTTCACTGCCATACGCCACTTTATACACCAATCCCGCACCATGTCTATCATGTTTTGGAGCGATTCCTTATTGTCACTAATCAGGGCGATATCATCAGCATACAACAGAATAGCTATATTTCTACCGTTTATAGCTACGCCATTTCCTTCACTGTTTATCTGTTCCGCTAGATCATTGAGATATAAAGCAAAAAGAGTTGGCGATAGGCTGTCCCCCTGTCTAACTCCGCACGTTGTCCTAAAACTATCAGTCAGACACCCATTGATGCGCATGCGTGCATCTGTATCCTTGTACATTGACACAACTGATTTAAGGAATCTGCCGGAGATGCCTTTACCATACAGCTTTGTTATCAACAGTTTTCTATCTATCATATCAAACGCCTTGGAGAAATCCACATAACAAACAAAAGTAGGCTTTTTCTGTTGTTTTCGATTTCTCACTATTGTTGTCAGACTAAAGATATGATCCTCGCAACTCCTGCCTTTCCTGAACCCATTTTGCTCATCGACCAACAAATCATTGTCGTCTATAAAGGTCATTAGCCTGTTATTCAATATCGTACTATACACTTTTCCAGTTGTTGAATTGAGACTTATGCCCCGATAACTCAACGGATCTAATCGGTCTTTTCCAGGCTTATGTATCGGATGTATTATACTGTTGTTCCACATCGAAGGAGTTTTTCCGTACTTGAACACAGCACAGAAGAATTGGTGTAATATGTCAGTCATTCTCGGACTTTTCAGTATCTCATTCGGAATCTGATCAGGACCAGTAGCCTTTCCGGATTTAATGCCACCCAAGGCTTTCACTACTTCAGTCCTTCGTATATCGTTATTAAGTTCCGGCGGGCCTGCACTACTATTTAAGTCTCGGATTATTTCATTATATGCACCGTCATTCTGACCTTCCGCCTGATCTTGAACATTTGTTGGATTATATAAGGCCTCAAACTTTTCCTTCCATACTTTCATGATATCGTTCTTACCAAAGGAAATACTACCATCTGGCATTTTTACTGATGTAACGTCCTCGGTACGCTTCCCTGGGCCAAACGCTTTAATCCGCCTCCAAAATTCCTTCGGGTTAGACGTCCTGAAGTGCTCAATCTCATTCATTGTTTTGGCTTCATACTGTCTCTGAACCTGCCTATACCGTTTATCAAAATCCGCTCTTCGAATTTGAAATTCCCGCCGTAACACACGCTTTTGTTCGCGATTACCTCTACAACGTAAGAAGTTTTTCTCAGTGTGTTTACACAATCGCCACATATTGTCTAACTCCATATTCCACCACGGTTTTTTTGTTATTCTCCTTTGCTTATTTTTAAAACGCACTTTTACTTTTCTATGTGGTAACAGATCACTCATTTCCTCATGCAGAATATCGACCACTGCCCCATAGGCGGTGTCGATCTCGTCCTGGTTAGAAATGTTGCGCAGAAGACCGTCACATATGTTCACAATAGCATTTCGCCTGCGGTGATTTTCCAAAAAGTTAATCGGCACTCCATTTAAAGTATACCTCTTATTCACAACTGTGTCCTGTCTTGTATCATCACTATCCTCACATTCATTTTTACCACCGACGGGCCGCGAACTCGGAATTTCGGCTACACGTACTGAACATGTCACAATAGAATGGTCCGGAATCTGGCAATTTGCACCATAGTCCCCTGGATTTACAAGATCACTCATCAGAAGCACATTATATTCCACCGTGCGGTTAAACTGTTCTGTGGGTACTATGATATAGTCAACTACTGATTTACCTAGCCCCGAGACATATGTATAGTTGTCCTTTCCTGCAGCTCTGCCATTTAACACACATAAGTTAGTGTCCTGAAGGAGGTCTAACAGAGAATCACCAAATTTGTTTGTCACAAGATCGGTATACGTCAACAAACGTCAAGTCAAACGGCAAACGTAGTCAAACGGCAAACGTCACGCAAACATAGTCAAACGGCAAACGTCACGCAAACGTAGTCAAACAGTTTACTGCAAAGATAAAACAGAACATACATCAGAGAAATCTATTGTCGGACACGCGTCGAATTGTCGGACAAATTTTGTCCGTGTGCCTCGTCACACTTGAGTTACACTTTTGGCTCAGTGCCTTGAATAACACTTACAGAACATTGGTACTTCTCAACAGATCAGATCAAACCCACAGGGTCAATTACAAATGATGATAATGATTAAAACGTAGGGAACAGCACGTTTTCCCAAACCAGTGCAAATTGGCTTATTCCCCATCAATTACTTTCTAGACCAAACAAAACATAGATGGCTCCACCGAGCGCGCGAAATTCAAACCATCACCAAAGTCACAAATACTGCGGTAACATCCTGGCCCCTCAAATTGGCTGAACAAGAAGCGTATTTGACACAGTTCGATAATATCCATATAGAGCACAGTTCGCGCGCGCAACACTGATAATCACTTCAGAAACGATAGTCCTTACGAATGTCAATAGCATCCTCTATAAACAGTGTCTATATCACTGAATCACTCCCTAACACAAGAATTAACTCGACTCAACCAATCAAGGACTAAGTGCCAAAAACAGATACCAGATAGCTCGAACCCATGCCAAACAGCAGAGAGATATCGGTACCATAACTCCCAATTTCACCTAAACCTCCAGTCCTAAACTAGTCGAACCAAGAAGTTCTGATAATATTGTCTCTAGTCCTTGATCACTTTCAAAAAAGGATATTCCTAAGCTTGCACAGATTCAAGCGAGCACAACTCAGTGATCGGCCTCGTCAACGTGGTAGATCTCGTCTTCACAACTACGGACCGAACTTTCCCATCCTTGGCCAGATGCGTTTCCACCACTTGTGCGAGTGGCCAGAGATTCCTCGGAGTCGTCTCATCCTTCACCAGCACGACATCATCAGCCTTGAGATTCTCCTGCATCTCGAACAACTTGGATCGTAGCTGCAACGTGGGCAAGTACTCCTTTACCCACCGAGTCCAGAACAGGTTGCCCAGATACTGGACATGTCGCACACGCTCCTTGTACATGTCTTCCTTTACGAATATACCCGGAGGAAGCGAAGCTGCAGACCTCATCAACAGGAGATGGTTTGGCATCAGCGGTGTGAGGTCTTTTGGTTCACTCGACACTGACGTGATCGGACGTCCATTTACAATCGACTCCACCAGACACAACATGGTTGACAGGATCTCGTCATGCACCGGCTGTTCTGACAGGACTCCAACTGAGACCTTGCGGACCGTTCAGATTTGCCGCTCCCAAACTCCTCCCATATGTGACCCAGCAGGAGGGTTGTATTCCCAAGCTATCTCCTTCTGTTGCAGGAACCCTGCTATGTGCTCCTAATTCCACCCGCGGATTGCCTGACGAAGTTCCTTGTCACCGCCATGGAAATTGTTTCCATTGTCTGATCGTATCTTCTTGGGTGGTCCTCGCCTACAAATGAAGCGTTGTAGGCCGTTGACGAATGAGTCAGTGTCCATTGAGTGCATGACCTCAATGTGGATCGCCCTGATGGATAAGCAGATAAAGAGACTGCTATAGCATTTGACATTGCTGTTCCTACCAAAATTAACCAGGAATGGGCCAAAGCAGTCTACCCCAACGTAAGTGAATGGCGGCTCCAGAGGGGTTACACGATCTACGGGAAGGGCAGCCATCCGTTGCGTCATAGTAGAGCCTCTTGTCTTTCTACATGGAACACACTCCCTCAAGACCTCGTCTTCCCACGCCTAATCGAGTCGATTGCCTCTGGGAAGTGCTCTTGCTGCTGACGCTTTACTATCTCTAACTCAGCACTCTTGATCTCAACAACCGACAGGGTAGGCCTTACTTCTCCGATGTCAGTCTTTCTAATCTTCACCAGTGCTAGCTTCTTAAAACGTAGAATCCAGGCATAGACTCTCTTCATCTTATTCCAAGAAGAGTATCTCTTCAGCAGATCGTCCGCCATGTCTTGGCGAGGCAATCTACAGCAGCAACGCACACTGTCGTAGTCGATTTCTTCACTTCTGGATCTTGGCTCGTCATTGGAATTGCTGCCGGTTGTACATGCCAGTTTGTTGGACTGGACCACAGAAACCCCGAACCACTCCCCATCTCCCTCCGTTGAGCAGCTCCTCGGCAGGCAAACTACGAGATGCGTCATCAGCTGGGTTACTCGCAGTATCGACATAACGCCACTGGTCCGGTGATGTCCCAGAGTGGATGAGGGCTACGCGATTAGCTACGAACGTCAGGAATCTTTTATCTTCATTCTTGATATACTGTAATACCAAGGTGCTATCTGTCCAGGAGACTGACTCATCCACAGCAATCTCAAGCTCCCGGCGTATCATCTTGTCAAGTCTCACTGAGACCACAGCCACGCGCAGCTCTAATCATTGTATCGTAAGCATCTTTATCGGATTCAACTTCGACTTTCCAGCCACTAGTGAGCAGTGAACTTGGCCAGTTCTATCCTCAGTCCTCAGATACGATACTGCTCCGTAAGCCTTCGTTGACGCATCAGAAAAGTGGTGAAGTTGCGATTTCACCACCTCTCCGAGACTCTCAGGTCTCAAGCAACGATCAATCCCAAATGACTCAAGCTTCGGCAAATCTTCTAACCATGTCGACCAATCATCTGATAACGTATCTGGTAGCAAATCGTCCCAATCGTGATGCTGTCTTGACATCTCCTGCAAAATCAACTTTGCTGGCAGCAAAAAGGGGCTGGTAAGTCCCAGAGGGTCATACACCAAGGCTATCACACTCAGTATTCCTCTCCTCTAAAAACACGCCGACCTTACGCCCATGATTTGTGTGACGTCACAAGAGGTGAACCTGTTTTGTGTGTCCACCATAGTACATGTAGTACAGCGAGTTGAAATTAAGACGAATATTATTTTAAATGATGGTGTATAAATGTGTGTTATACGGTTGTAATTAGGGGTCAGAGAAGAATGTTATATTGCATGACATGAGCTTCCGAATGATACAGCCACTAGAAGAGGGTGGAAAAGGTTTGTGAACCGGACAAGAGATAGATGGAATGGACCGTTGAAATCGTCACGAATATGCAGCGACCACTTTGAACAGAGTTGTTCCAAAAATTTTATGGCTTGGAGCGCAGGGAGCGTATCCAAGTTAAAAATGAGGCCAAACCAGTGCCCCACAGTATACCCTGAGAGTGAGTATCATCAGCTCCATATCTTTCTTACATCACCACACACAAGTTTTGCCACAGTAGATTCAAATTATGTGACAAAAAACAAAGTAGTTTGGAAATCAGTGAATCTGTATTGAGGACTAACAGATTGCATCTCATCTATTCTAAGAAATGATTCTGATGATATATATAGCCAGTCATCTTCACCCTTTCAGCCTTGCATTGATTGGCAGCTCTTCATTACAATGAAAACAGCAGTCGCCGAGTTGCTAAAACGAAGACCGGTACAATCATTTTCGCCAAATTCAAGCAAGGGTATTCAGAGGTCAAAACTACCTGCCCCCTAGGGTATGTATCACAAGTAAACCTTTCAGCTACCGGCTAATAATTGTGTGGCCTGGAAATACAGTGGTGTACACCAGCTAATGAGGAAAGAGAGAAGACAACAATGAATTACTAAAGAATATTGTGTATTTGTGCTTTGAATTTACAGTGACTGATTGTTTCCTTTCAGGATATCTCACAGCTCTGATGAAAAAACTCTGTGACGAAGTTGTGTGCAAACCTACAACGTTGCTTTGAACGTCAAGAAAGTGACTTTCAAAACCCATATGTTACGACAGACTCCTTCAAAACCAGGGTGCTCCGTCACACACTTGAAGTCTGCGCCTTCAATCAAGGGGTCAGTGAGCTTTTGCTGCACTACATTCATTGTCTGGCAACATCTGCATTCTCGTGCTGTCTCTATTATCTGACATTTGCCACAGCTGCACCTGTAAATAAATCGACTATATATTTGTAAATAAAGACAATATCACTTTGTAAATATAACTTGTTTACCTCAATGGTTACACTTCATTATCAAGCCCAGTGTTAAAATGAGGGTGAGCATAAGGAAGCCATGGGTCAACTTATTAGTCTTCTTCTTGGCCATGTATTGACTATTGCCATTGGATGCACAATGGTAGTCATAATGTAGAAGCCATTTTGGCTGATTTACGTGCTGTGAATTGACGGATCAAATTTCTTGAATGTTAACCCATCTCCCCCACAAAAAATCTCATTGCATCCATTCACATCGAATAAGGTCCGAAAGAACATTTAGAGAACGCACCAATATTCCAAATCTGCCAGTCGCCGAGCGCCGTCTTCATCATCGTCTTCAACTTCGACTTTCATGTTGGCCTCCGGATCGTCCGCATCATATTCCGGCTCAAACTGGACGGTAGCGCTCCGATGGCTGTTCTTTCGACATCTGCATGTTCTGTAGCTTCTTCCTCAGGCTCGGACAAGTAGTCTGTCTCAGAAAAGTCCGAAAAATCGGAGGAAACATGGATTGATTCGCAGCTCGATTGCAGGGAATTGTCACTGTCTGCCATGTTATTTGTTTATGATCCTCGGTTGACCTCTTGTGACGTCACAGGGTATTCACGGGAAGATTCTGAGATTGAATTTTCTTTTCTATGCAGGGTTTTTCAAAATCGTGTTTCGTAATAAATTGGTTGGCGCAAATGAATTGTCTATGTAGTTTATCGATAAGGTATTAAGTTAAATGGGTTAGAGATAAATGAGGTCTGGATTATTCCTTAAATAAACTCTGTAGGAGGAAGAGACATGGAGAAATGCTAGATTAGTATACTGGGATTTTTAGCTAAGCTGACAAAGTCAGCAGAGCTTTTCTAATAGCTATTCGTTTGGTGTCTGTCCATCCTCTGTGGACAAAATTGGGCATTTTGTAACCGTAAGACCTAGGCACTTCAACTTTGGGCAAATAGGAACACTGGACGAGATATGCTGCTGAAAGAAAATTCAGCGCGATTCGACTCTAATTCAGCTCACTAGGGGGCAAACAGCGTAAGTCACAAAAAAATTTTTGCTCGCTTTATTCCAACAGGTGGAGGCTTGAATTAAAGTTGAAGAGGTCTGCACGATACAGAGGCTGTAATATAAAATGGATTAGTTTCGATTTTGATCACCAGTTGGCGGTAGTGAGCAAAATTGTAGTTTGACCCCGGATGACCCCGCTTTAAATTTCCCGCCGCGAACTGACATGAAAACCTCGAACCAGGGAATACCGGACTGCTGGTATTGCCAGTGCAACCACTGTATGAACGGCTCGTCTGGGATAAATTGACCACTGCGCGGTCGAGGTTACCTGGAGTACTATCATCAAGAAAATGGCGGTGACCTTTTTATTTGTGACAAATTTTCTCATTTAAGCCTTTACGGAAATGTATTTTGGTACGAAACTTCACACGTTTATAGAAAAGATCAACGAGAATGTGTTCAAATGCCCTCATAACGATGAGTTCAACGAAATTTGGTCAAAACAACCTTCGAATGGAGTCAACTTTCTTTGCTAAATTGAAGCGACAACCTCATTATTTATCGTAATTTATGCAGATCTGAGTCCAGCTGATGGGTGATGTTCTGATTTGTGTTCAAACTATTGGAAACTTCGGAAATTAGTTCTATTAGTTCTACTATTCTGCAGGAGTATATTATAGCCATTGATGTTGACAGCTAAAAGCACGAAAACTTTGTTTATTTATCAAACTGTATCGAGTGTTATCGAATCGAATGGATGTGTCGATCGTCGGGGCGGATTGATATGTGGTTGTGCGTCCAAGGCGATTAGGTCATTCAGTTAGTTTGGGAAAGATCATGATCACGAAGATGCGTGTTGTGTTATCATAACCGGAAAATAAGTTGAAGTTATTAGTAGTACTACGATTCTTACATAAGTAAAAAGTACGTTTTAAGCAACACAATAATGTTACTCTCATAAAAAAACTGTCAATTCTCCTTACCACTCACACAGTCACTGGAGCCAAGCCATTGCTGTTGTGTTAAGTTATGCAGGGGCTTAATCAATTACCTGCACTCCCTGTGGGGTGAATAACATTACCTTTTGAACAGCTGGCTGTAGGGGGATGATTGGAACAGCCGGTATACCTACTGACCTGCTGAACCCAGGTTAATGTTATTTTCAATCCACGATTGCAGGTCACCTGATTTTCGAGATTTCGCGGAAAATGAAATTGTAAACAAACGCATATTGTGTGCAGTTCAAATGTAAACAAAAATGTATTTTTGGTACTTTTGGTTGCTGGACTTGGGTTTTCCCGCAGTTAGGAGCTGGGGTCAAATTGGTGGTCTATTGTTTATGGCCATATGGGTGCTGTTTTAGTCAGAGGTAGTCCTTGATTATGAAGGGATTTTCAAATTAAGGTGACCATGGTCTTTTTATGTGCTCACCACAGCTTTCAATACTTGATGTATCTGAAGAGGCGCGCGGAACCTGACATGGCCTTACCAAGGAGCTGCTCACGGTGCTGAACTTCTAGCTTGCCTGTCGACTAAGTGCCTTTTTGGCCGAGACATTGCTACATGTAGGAGGAGCACGCATTTTAAATTAATAGTAGTGATAGGACAGTTGGTTCGAGCCATTTGGCAGCCGACATGTGAAGGCCTATCTGGGATCTCCTTCTTCTCCTTATAAAAAGGGGCATATTGCTGACTAAGGAACAAGGCATATTGACATTGCCTCATCATCTCTATCAGACCAATTGATATACTTTTATATGCACGCATACATCACGCCATTTCAGGGTAATGTCTGTGGACAATTGGTTTGATTAATTTGTCTCTTCGATATTGCTCCTTTATTGCATTAGATTTTCATTGCAATTCAATCTATTCAAGATATAGCCGATTTGAACCTGTCTGCGCCAAGGGTAGATTGGTTCCCGATCGACTCACTAGGGATACGCAGTAGAGCACAATGTCATGAAAAATGACCCTTTGTATTGTGAATTCCAATCACCTGCAGGACAGGTCAATTTCTCTCAATAAAATTAATTTTGTTGACTCCTGTAATCTCTACCTTATCAAAAAAAAAAGACTGTGGTGTTAGTCCCAAACTGGTAATTTCTATTTATTTTGACCTCTGTTAAATCAGGATACCTCTCAATTACCGACAGCATTTTGTATCCTTGTGCTGTACAACCCAGCCTGGACATACCACAGTTGTCCATGGAGAAGTCTCATCCTCTCTGACACTTCTTTTCTGTAAAGCTACCGATACAACATACTGAACTAGGGATATCTTCCGTTGCCTCCTGTAATATTTACATACCATGGCTGATTAGTTCAATCATATTTCATCCAGCTGGCAGCTCTGCATTGAAAATTTTAGTGGTATAACGTGTTCTCGTGACCTTCAAACAGTAGTATAAAGCCGATATTTACTACTTTGCACCATCAGTCCTATGTTATTAGGTCATCCAGCTGAGCGCCAGGCCCTTGGGCCTCTTGTTATATCAGTATACTGGGTTTAAAGAATATGCTGCAATATACTGATCATTAAACATAAAAACATTTTATAATGACTTTGTTTTAAAGCCCTGCATATACATTTAAGTAATATGTTGTTCTTTTCAGCATTGTGGAATTGGTCCAAGGTGGTGCTGGTGGCCTCTCTGTTCTTAGAACATTCCGCCTGCTGAGAATCCTCAAGCTTGTGCGCTTCCTACCAGCCCTGCGCCGTCAGCTGGTGGTCATGTTGAGAACTATGGATAATGTTGCTACATTCTTTGCACTGTTAGTGTTGTTCATGTTCATCTTCAGGTAAAGTAAAACAACTTCAAATTCTTTGTTTTAACAAGAGAGAACAAAACAAAAGACATTGGATTCCTAACTATTAGATGAGTTTATCACTATTACCACGTGGAGAATTATGAGTTCAGTGGATAATTTTTCCTGGACAACTATTTGCAACACCTGTAGCTAATTAGGTAATGAAGATAGCATATGTTATTAAATGCTGTGTCACAGTTAGTGCTATAAATGCGCTGAAAAATTAGTATATTAATATAACTTGTAACCTGCCATCTGTTTTTATGTTCCATTAGTGTAACAGATATATTGGGAAAAACGGGATCTTAACATTAGCTGTAACTTGCCGCAGCATGAGGAAAGTGCAGTACTAAAGGTTTTCCATGACTAACAGGCGTGAAAAGTAAAATGCCTTGAATATTAAACTACAGAATCACTAGTCAGCTCACCTCTGGGGAGCTTATACGATACCGTGCGTCCGTCGTCGTCTGTTAGCGGAGCACATTTCGTCACCGCTAGGGCTAGATGGCTAAAACTTGGAGTGATGGAAGCTTTGGCCAATATGCCCTGACTTATTTTTCTTTTTTGCGATATGACCTACTGTCTGGCCTCCAGGTGGCCATCTTGGAAATTGTTTTTTTTGCCTTTTTGAAGTTAATGGTTGTACATAGAGTGACAGCATTTTTATTGTGAATGAATCTAATAAGATTAAATGACATATCACCCGAGTTTTTGATTTGGTGTACCTTTCAAGGTCACAGAGGTCAAAGTTAACTTAATCGACGATAGGTGTCATGTTTCATTTCTATTTGAGCTAGAAGGTTCTAAACTTGTGAGGACATACATCTAGGGACCGTCTATTCTACCCAAAAAATTGTCTCGCTCTGACTTCAATTACGGCTGCAAGGCGGCCATCTTTAATTAAACAAAGTCAAATTGCAACCAAATTTCATGTGATTGTATTATGTACTCTCTACACAACCCTGTTTTTCAGTCAAATCCATCGACCATATAAACAAAGTCCTATTACTCCTAAACTGTTGAACAGATGTCAACCAATTTCCATGTGACATGCACATTCTTCAATAACCCTGAAATTCAGTCAACTTTATAACCAAAATGCTATACTTAGATAGTAGCGGTAATTTTCTTTCGTGCCATTGAGCAAAAAGAATAATATTATTCAATGGAATCAAAACTGGTAAAACTAGCCAGAAACTGTTCTCCCCATATCCACTGCAAATGACATACATTTCATTACCCAGGTGAGTACATGGTCCCTGGACCATTTTATTTTCATTACCTTATGCTTCGAAATATAGACTTAATCTAGTCTTAAGGAAAGGAATGTATTGAAATAAGTTAGAAGGGTTTTGCTGGTTCCGTTTTAACTGACACATATCTTTCTCTATTTAGCATACTAGGAATGAATCTTTTTGGATGCAAATTCTGTACAAAAAGTCCATATTTCCCAACTGGGAGACACTGTGACCGAAAGAATTTCGATTCACTACTTTGGGCTATAATAACAGTATTTCAGGTATGAGTTTGATGTGTTTGAGGCATTTTGCCTATATCGTATTCTTGCATGTGTATTAGAAGTCAGTATAGTTACTGCTATAGTTTGCAAGCTTAATTAGGGATCATCTCCAAATTATTGGTAGTAATTCGCATAGCAAGTAGCATCACAAATTTTTTTTCAAATTGTTTCCAAAATTCGTTGCTGCAAAAAAGTGCAACGATTTTGTAGCGATTATCAAGCTGAAATGAATATCGTTTCGAGGTGAAAACCGACATCTTTTTGATAAATGCGGTGAAATTCGCATCGATTGAAATCAAACATCTTTTGCTGGCAACGAAAAATATAACATTGTACATTGTTGTAAATAGGCCGTACAACCCAGAAGATGATAATCCAAAGCTCCCAACAACATTAAACCTTGACATATCATGACATTTCAAAATCCCACCTGCAATTTCTGTCCTAGAAAACTTTCAAACTAAACCCACCAACTTCCCAGCAATGGCGACCACCGCAAACAAATCATATATGCATCCTCGCATCCAGTTCAGTTTAAAATCTACACTTCTTCCTACGCTTTTTACCACACTATCTTCTTTATTGACCTAGAATCGGGTTCAATCACCTGCATCATATTATCTTTAGAATCGGCTGGTTTAGAATGGAGTCAGTGGGTGTATAATCATATCCAATAAACACATCAAAAGACTCACAGCTATAAATCATGTAGGACTATTCATCCGTGTCTAAACTTTCTCTGATACTGACTTCGATCTACAAACTTGCCGCTAAAACTTTTTCAAAAGTGATTTAGCAGTCGGCTACTTCGACCAATCTGCTTTCGCAGGTGGTCATGATGTCAGTAGTAGACAGCTGTCCAGTAATACAGGTCGCTTGTAATTCAACTTTCTGATTCTGTGCTTTGACAGCAAAAAACCTGGAAGAAATTAACCATATCTTTTCATAGAAGTAATTGTAGATAGTAAATATCAATCCCACACATTTTTTTTTTTTGGGTGGGGGCTCCCTTAACACAGGCATATGAGATATGAGAATAATTTTGAGTACTTAGTATAATAAGCGAAAACCGCAAGCCGCAACAGACTGCAACGATGTTGGCTGCAGGTTCTCTACGAACAGAGACTTGACAACTGGTGACCTTGCAAGGAACCATTTATGCGAATTGGCACCTGTTCTGGCTGATGATTGACTATGGTGCTTGCGCTGTAAATTTTTTGGATGGTTTGTCTTAGGGTGAAATGAACCAATCAGTATGATGGAATGCATCATAGTAAATGTGTTGCAATTTCTAAACTTTGTGTGTAAAGTTTTTCTTCAGAGTTCACTCAAATTCTGCCGC
The DNA here is from genome assembly GCF_910592395.1 of Lineus longissimus. Lineage (NCBI taxonomy): Eukaryota > Metazoa > Nemertea > Pilidiophora > Heteronemertea > Lineidae > Lineus > Lineus longissimus. Next base: position 13,557,512 of record NC_088308.1, on the reverse strand, counting down.
CAGTCCCTATGTCACATATTTAGTACTCCTCAACACTCCCGCACAACACCTTTGAACTTTTGATCAGACTCTGCCTCTCGCCACCAGGTGGTGATATGTGAAAACATACAAAGTGCAGTATCTGGCTTATCAGTGATTCATTCTCAATAAAAAAATTTATTGTAGGTACTCCTAGCAAGGATACATCACATATCATGCAGGTTTTTTTATTTGACATACTTTTCAAGGTCACAGAGGTCGCATGTCATAAATTTGCCATCAGTGTGTAGCTGGGTCACATTTTTGGCTAACTTTAGGGGAGTCTATACAATACCACAGTGTCTGTCGTCCGTCCTTGCCGTCGTCTGTATCCTGTTTCAAAAACAGTGGCACATTTCTGAACCGGTAGAGCTATGAACTTAAAACTTTGCACACGCGAGCCCCCAGGTCTGGTGACCTCTTACAATGAATTTCAGTCCGATTTGATTCTTATCTGATTCTTGATTTGGCCACCAGGGGGCAAAAAGGAAACCTAAGTGTGATATCTCTCTTATAAATGACTCCTTTTTTGATAAGACCGAAGGAACCGGCCAGAAACTGATAGTTGCCTCGTCTATTGCGCGGTTGGTACCTCAAATCTATAGCCCCGATTGCCTAGGATTTGCAGTTGACGAACCCAAAAAATGTACATTAGGCCATAAAAAATTGATAACTTGACTCCACCTTGGCAAATATTGGTGAGTAGGGCATTTTATATTTTATATATTTTTTCAGCTAAAATAAGGAAGGTCACGGTCGAGTTTAAATGCAAGAAAACCTTTAATGAACTAATGATTAAAACTGTGGTTAACACTTTCAGCGCCATCCGACGTAATTTTACGTCTTGCAAGTTCACACGGTTGAGCCATCCGACGTAATATTACGTTGCATTTTTAAATTTCCTGCTTTGTCTTCGAGGCGACTAGCAGCGCAGTATAGGGGAAAATAATTTAACTATACAGCGCTTGAGGTGATAGTATGATGTTCAGCCAATGTGCTATTTATAGCCAAGATCGTCTGCATTCGAATAGGCGCAATGGCGGGTCGAAGATTGATGACGGGGGCAGATGTAGCCGAGAGTATGCCAAAAAGCGGGTATTCGGAAAGACACCAGATATTACTGTTCTATGTGTGGGGTACCATTGTGCAAAATCAAGTGCTTTGCTGACTATCATTCCAAATAAGCATTGTAAAGAGATCTAATAAAGAAGAACCAACACAGAAAATTTCATGTAATTATCTTTATTCCTTCTATTGTTTTCCTAATTTTGAAAAAGGTTAAAAAGGGGCGTAACCTTGGCCCCTGGGGGAAGTACGCTAAATATGGCTGGGCGCTGAAAGTGTTAAAACTGAACAATAATCCCCTGTCTTGCCCCACAAACAATCTGGCAAATTATGAAAACCATCATCCATGTGATGAGAAATCGATTAAATAAGGCGGGAATGACGGGCCGCATGGCAATCTGCCATGGTCACACTAGCCGGTGCAGAGGCCAGGCCTACCTGCCTCCAAAAATGATGCGATATCATTTCATTCATACCCCTGTTCCAGCGGCTGTAGACTTGGCAGTACCTTACTCTCACACAAACCTATACATTTCTGAATAGCGTGTCACTTCTAGAATACATCTGGCCAAGTTTCAACGTCGTCTAGACATGCAGTCATGCATAGACTGATGCAGCACAATGCATGAGACACCTTGTATGTTAACACAAATTTGAAAAATTTCACCATTATGCCTTATAACTTCAAGATTAACAAGGTTGGTGAACAAAACTTTTCATACACATCTACTCATCACCTTGAGAAAGCCAACTGACAACTGTTTCAATCTTTTGTATAAAAATAGGCTGTAGTTGCGGCTTTTGTTTGAGATTTTTGCCCTCAAAATTTTACCTCGAGGACATGTGCAATCTTACAGGAACCAGTTGATGTCAACATCCTGTTGAGCTATACAATGGGGGGCCTGCTCACAGTGTAAGTTTTCAGAAGAAACTGGTATTTTCCTCAAAAAAAATCGTCAGAGCTACCCCTTCACAAAAAACATCAGACATTAACATTTGGAAAAGTAGCAATAGGGATAGAGTACGCCCATCTTTATCCATGATAATCACTCGAGATTGAAGAAATAGTTTTTTGGGAGGGTGCTATCCTGACCTGATCACCACTGGCTAGTGAGAACCATGTCTGCACAGAGTGCCGGATCACCTTGACAACACAGCGCAGAGACACAGGATGATTTTGAATGACTACAAGGTTTTTCAAAAACGGTAGCTAGCTTGGCGCTGTGACGATCTTTTGAGTTGAAAACGATTAAAAAAAAGACTTTTGAGAAAAATATAAACATAAAAAATTCTTGAGGCGGCCTTGAAAATTGAGGGGCACGGTCATATAAAAAAAGTAATTTATTCTAATTTGCCCTATAGACCTTAGAAAACTGACCGACAATCATTATCCAACGCAACCCGACAATATGAACTGAGGATGATACGAAACCGACACAACCGGGAAAAAGATGACAAGCCGCGTCCTCACCAATGACATGATGCCAGGCGGATGGGGCAAGCATTTATATAATTCAGAACACAGGGATATTTTGGCCTTCATTGTACCTACGTGATTGGCAGCAATTAACAACCCAGAAGATAATAATCCAATGCTCCCAAGAACATTAAAATCCAATGCGCAATTTCTGTACTGGCAAACTTGCAAATTTAACCAGGCAACTACCCACCAATTGCGGCCTAATGCATCCTCGCATCCAGTTCAATCTGCATCTGCTTTTCCCTACGCAATTTACAATGCTATCTTAGGTTGTATCAAATTTCAACATCTTGCCAATGCATCAATGGAATTGCCGCTATAAATCATGTAGGGCTATTTATCCTTGTCAAAACTTTCTCGATCCCAGCGCTTTTGATCTTCAGAATTGCCACTGAAACTTCTTGGAGGGCAATTGAGCAGTCTGCTGCTTTGACAAATAAGCTTTCACTGTTGATCATGACGTCAGGAGACAGTTGTCAATTAATGACAGGCCGCATGAAAATCGACTTTCCTTCTTTTTTGAAGGAATTACCCATATATATTCAAAGAAGTAGTTAAATAGTAAAAATTTCACCCAAATTTTATTTGCGGACTTTCTCAAAACAAATATTTGTGATAAAATAACGGACAAAGACTGGAGATGCAACTAAGCAATATGCAAATAAATACATGTTTCAAATCAATATGATGCGTACATTTGAGTCATCGGCCTATATTTTGGTTGCTCTATTAAGTGCGAATACACTGCACATTTTTTGGGCAGTTTGTCCTGGAGTGAAATGTACCTGTATGTTTGGTGGAATACATCATTGTTAATATGTTGTGGTAGAAGAGTTTGTTTTTTCAAAGTTCACTCAAATTTTGAAATCAAGAAATATAATAGAAACGAAAGAGAAACGAAATAGAATTGGGTTTTTTAGAAAGTGGAATGAGCATAATCAGCATGTGGGCCCTGGGTCTTCCTTGCTCATCCCTTTGTCTGTTCTTGAAAAAATATGAACAATGAACTACAATATCTTCCACTTCCAGGCCCTTGGTCTGCCCTTGATGAAATTAACCCCTTCTGGTCAATCTATTTCAATGAAATTTACCGTTATAGTTTATTTGGTTCAGATTAACCACTTTTGGTCCATCTACACGTACTACCCCTGCTCATCAGTCTAGGGCCGTAATAGTGCATGTGGGGTCAGATTAACCCTTTCTGGTCCATCTACTTCGATAAAATGAACCCTTCTACTTCAATGAATCTTTTGCATCCAGGGTTGTGATGGTGCATGTGGGGCCAGATCTTGGAGGAGTTATACTTGGTAAGTATAATTTCCCCTCCCCCAGGTCAAATTAACCCCCTTTGCTCTTTGCTTTGATGAAATTAACCGATCTCATTTTGGGCCGTAATAGTGCATGTGGGGTCAGATTAACCACTTCTGGTTTGTCTACTTCAATGAAATTAACCGTTTCTTATCTATAGTCTTGTCCAAGATGCTGAGAAATCTTGAAAATCGCTCTCTCAAATTCATAATTTCTGTTGTTTTTAAATGAAACCTACCTCAAATGAATCTTTCAAAAGTTTGTATTTACCACAACCACTCCAAAACAAGGCCAAATGTAACAGCGTAGGACATTCTTGGCTCACCGTTAGGGGAGTCTATACGATAGCCCTGTGTCCGTCGTCATCGTCCGTCGTCGTCCGTATCCTGTGCGACACGTTTCTTAACCGCTTGTGCTAAGAACTTGAAACTTTGTACGCATGACCTCCTAGGTCAGAGGTACTCTGACACTGAATTTCGGTCCGGTCTGGTTCATGACTTGGCCACCAGGGGGCCAAAACTGAAAACATAAAAAGTGTGATATGTCTCCTATTAATGATCCGTTTTCAATAAAACTTTTATGGTATGTTCTCCAAGGAGGATACCCGGTGACGTCACGGCTTTTCCAAGATGGCGCTGCATATTGTAAACGAACTCGATCCACGGCCGAGGGAAAATCAAGTCATCAAATAAAGTTAGATTTTTCGCATCAAATCAGAGTTATTAGTACTTTTCTGCTATGAAATAAGTCTTCAGACAATAAGTTATCATTTGAATAATGAAAAGTGCTGTTTTGATGGGGAAAAATAGGGTTTTTAAAACCAAATAGCCGGGCACCGATCTTCCAAAATAAGCGATGGTTTCAAAACAGTCTCCCAGATATGGGGCAATCTCTTCATTATCATAATGGGATTTGGAGGCATGTTTACAGATTTTACAAGTTCGAGACCTGTAGGACCTAAAACTTGCATAGATCCCCATAGATCCCCTCTATTTGTCGAGTTAGCGCCCCTGTAAGATAATGCATTTTCGGACACTATAACGAAATCTTCCTGCGGATATCGCGGTTTCGGTGATGATTTAAGGAGAAATTGACTGTTCTTAGAGTTGTATGGGACATAAATGAGTTCATACTTCATGAATACATGAATATGTTATGATATGGGCTGGCTTCTAAGTCAAAACAATAACAAACTCAGCTGCATCTCTACCGTATATCGCGTAGTGCATTGCCTAGTGTATTTCGTAGTGTATTTTAGCGCCAGGGGGCAAAATCCAAAAACCTTAAAAATGTGATTATTCCTTAACTTCTTGCTCGATTGCCACCAATTTGATATCATGGGTACATCTAACCACCATACAGTATATGTCACACAGGTTTTTAATTTGACCTACTTTTCAAGGTCACAGAGGTCAAATGGGGTAAATTGGCCGTCAGGCCATAACTATGGCACATTTCTTAACCGCAATGACTCTTGATCACAAATTAAGTACATATGTACCCATTGGTCAGGTGATCTCAGGTACCGAAGTTTGGTGCAATCTGATTTGCCGTTTGGCCTCCAGGGAGGGGGCCAAATCCAAAATTCTTCAAAATGCTATTATTCCTTAATTATTTGCCCGATTGGCACCAATTTTATATCATAGGTACATCTAATTCTAACAACCATTCAATGTGTCACCCAGGTCTTTTTTGATTTGACCAACTTTTCAAGGTCACAGAGGTCAAATGTACTGTAAATTGGCCAATTTGGGGAAATTGTAATTGCTTGGACCTACATCAAACCTAACACTACATGACACAATACCATACTCTTCATCCATCTTTCCTCCACATGAGCATGCACAATGGCCCTGGCCTTTTCATTTGTACAGAAATTTGTACAGGTTTTGAGAGAGGTCGTCAACAGTGAGATTTGCATGGCTTACTGGACTTTGCGCAACGAAACGAAACAAGCGAAATGGGGGAGCGACCATTATGTTTTACCCCGGTACGTCAAGTTCGATACATGGTGTCGGTCACCAGTGAGCGATGACCCACATCCACCCAGGCAGCTGAGACACATGTCTTGTTGGACATGCCTACCGATTTTTACTAAATAAAAGCATAACTTCACTTCACACTTTTCGGGGTTGAAAATGTACTCACGTAAATCACCAAAATTACATGCCAAATTCGCACATGACCTGTTATTTCTCAAAGCTTGGAAGCTCAAATGTCTGAATGTAATGTATGCGCGTAATGTATACTCTCAGCAAGCGAATAGTTTTGATCGTCGGTTTTTGATACGAAGCATTTCCTGTATGGCCGTTACAAGCCGTCGTCTGAATATGGTGTGAACCTGTTTACCGTTCAATGCTGCTCCCTGTGACGCTGTACCCGCAAATGTTCAATGAAAAAATGCTGATAATGACTTACATCGTAAACATAGTGGGACCCGGGTTAACTGTCTTTGCGTTTGGCCTAATTTTACAACGATTACTCCCCATGTAACCACGATCTAGGATGGACAGGCTGTGTATTATGAATCGGAAAAGTCACCTAGGGACCGTTGCGTAGAATACTTTTTTGGCGAAATATTGCGCAAAGTCCAGTAAGCCGATTTGCATTGTTGATGACGTTGCATCATTCATGACGCAACTTGTCTGCCAGTGCATTTCATTGCATTTAGCACAGGAAACGTATCTTGCTGCAAAGTCAACATTTCTGTTGTGCCAGTTGTCAGAGCAAAGTTTTGAATGGATTAAAATGTAGGGACAAGCTGGGAAGATTCATTTGAGGTAGGTTTCATTAATATAAATACGCAATTGTTAATAAGTAAGCATTTTTCAGGATTTCTCAAAATCTTGGACAAGACTATAGGGCTGGAATAGTGCATGTGTGGATCGCCAGCAGTGTCATATCGAGTAACGGTCAAGGTCACAGGGGTTAAACTACAGTATCTTCCTCTTCCAGGCCTTTCGTCTGCTCTTGATGAATTATGGTACTGAAGAACTTCTCTATTCAGAACACCCTCGGGACTGACAAGATATGTTTTATTAGAGAGGTGTCCTGATTAGAGTGGACAATTTGAATGAAATAACAACTTGGGACAAAAACTAGTATCCTTAATAGAAAGGGTGTCCTTAATAGAGACGTGTGCGCTAAGGGAAGTTCAACTGTATGTGTACCTGATTTGATCAGTGGGTGTATTGATTTCCTTGGTCCATGTATCGCCGGTTCAGTTCGGTCACGCAACAGAATTATAGATGACATTCGCGGGAAAACTACTAGTGAAAAGGACAGGTGGCTGATAAAAAAAGGCCCTTTATCTTACCTTTTTTAAAACATAATCGCCCAATCTAATCCCTGCCGGTATCTATCCAAAACAGCCCATCCAAAATGATAGAAATTAATTCTGTAGTCCAACTCGCTAGTCCTGGCCATGCTGCTCGTCCAAACAATATGAAGACACAACACACAAATCAATGCCTGCTTACATTTGTTTCCAGCAAGATTTGAGTAAACTTTGAAAAGACAAACTCTTCTACTGCAACATATATATTTGCTGTGTGTGACAAGCACAACAGAAATGATTTGAAGGAAGAATTTGTAGTAATTTTAGTTTTATATTGAAAAGTTGGTGAGAATGTATACACAACGTAATACAAGTGCAAATGCACTGTACACAAAACGTGGACTAGATGAGGCAAGCAACAATGTTGAAATAAACCACCCTAATTTGTACTTTTTTGGTAAATGACCGGTTGGATGTTGGGAGAATATACTGTACTTACAGTTTGTTGGTAATTTATGGTTTGAAAGTTGTAAAAAAGGCGGAAAATTATGGTTATGTTGGAGAAGTTGGAAAAATGGAGGTCGAATTGCAACTGCCTGAGCATGCCCAGAACAGGTTAAAAATCCTATAGCCAGATGGCAGTACAGGACAGCACAAATTAGAGAGGTTCAGACTGTTTGAATTGGTCACCAACATTGCCGCCCCCCTGACAGAGTCAAATTTGTCGCATACAAACACACAACGCGGTAACCTTGAAAAAGGCGTGCACGCTAAAACGTACAAGAACCCTAGCAAGAAGGTATAAACATTGAATGTTATAAATAATGCTCGAGCCGTGGGCAGTAAGAGCATGAAAACCATAGAAAATGGCATTGAAGCTAAGCCGGAGGCAGTAAAGCTTGATGAAGTTGATAAAACTATACTCGAGCCGTGGGCAGTAAGAGCACGTAGAACCTATGCAAATTGTATTGAAATGAAGCTAAGCCAGAGGCAGTAAAGCTTAATAAAGTAGATGAACTATGCACGAGCCGATTGGCAGTAAGAGCAAAATGTCCTATCCTAAAGAAGGTATACTCCATCGAATTTGATGAAGATGTACTCCATTGAATTTGAAAGTCAAGAATAACAAGAATACAAGAAATCAGAACCAGATCATGGCAGCAGCTCTCAGAAAGGACACCAGGTAAGATGTTGCAATACCTTATGAAATAATTTTAGATTTGGGCCCAAAGAAAAGAGACAATAAAAAGGATTGACTGTAACCATGGTTATTATGTGCCCAACTGAAGACTGCTTCAATGATCAAGTAAGGAAATCAGATTCAAGTTCACACTAAACACAGATGAATACACAGAGTACGGTCATGATAGACAAAGTAAGAAGAGGGTTAAATGGAGAAGCCAGTTTTTCAACTCAACTTGAGCAGAAAACGTGAAAAATGGGAGCTATGTAATGGACTGAACTTCCCAAAAAAGGTGAATTTACTTTAACCCATACTCAATGTCAATATCATGTCCGGCGTCTGCATAACATCATCCTAGAATTACAAAACAGTCCGTGTCCAATGTTCTCCTCGAGTAGACATATCCTGGTAACCGGCCTCACGTAGGTGGACTTTGACGACTTCAGTAGCATGGAACGGACTCTGCCATCATCTCCTGGGTAGACGTCGAGAACCCTTGCCATTTCCCAGGTTCCTCGGGGCAGTTGGTCGTTCTGGACGATGACAAGGTCGTTGACAGCTAGGCTCCGCTCTTCCTTCAGCCACTTACATCGGACGGACAGGGTAGGTAGGTACTCTCTGACCCATCTTCGGCAGACATGGTCGGCGATGACTTGGGCTTGGCGCCATCGTTTCCTGCTGTTTATCTCTCGATCACTGACGACATCAGGAGCTGCGACGTTGACTGCTCTACCAACGAAGAAGTGACTGGGAGTCAAGGCTGTAAGATCATCGGGCTCGCTGCTGTTATGCGTGAGTGGACAACTGTTGACAACCGATTCGACCTCTACAAGCGCTGTCCTCAGGACAGATTCGGCGACAGGGCTCTTCGGCAGGACAGCTTTCAAGGCGACTTTGACGGGACTTCACCAGACTTTCCCAACTCCCGCCCATGTGTGGGCTGGCCGGTGGATTGGAGATCCATTCAATGTCGAGAGGAGACAGGAACTCCTGGACCTTCGATTGGCGAATCTTGCGGAGACATTCTTGCAGTTCGTTGTTGGCCCCGTGGAAGTTGGTTCCATTATCGCTGTGGATCGTCTTTGGATTCCCTCTTCTTCCAATGAATCGCCGAAGACAGAGGATGAAGTCATCCATCTCGAGCGAATCGGCGAGCTCCATGTGGACTGCTCGTGTCCCAAAGCATGTGAAAAGGCATCCCCATCTCTTGATTGTTGATCTCCGGACTTTGATCATCATCGGACCGAAGTAATCCAAACCAGTGTTGACGAAAGGCCCGGCGGCGACGGAAAGACGACACTTTGGGAGGTCAGCCATTCGTGGGACGACGGGTTTAATGAAGCGCCACCAACTGAGTAGACAAGAACGGATGATCTTCTTCGCCAGGACTCTCGCATTGACGGGCCAGTATCGTTGTCTCATAATGGATAAGAGATGTTCGCGGCCACAGTGGGCATTGCTTTGGTGGGCGTTGTCGAAGAGCAGCAGAGTGACAGCATGATCAGCGGGCAAGATGAGCTGTTGCTTCGCTTCAGATGGGATTTCGGCTTTCCTCAGGCGACCTCCAATGCGAAGACAGTCGCTGCTTGGATCGATGAATGGCATCATCTTGAGGAGAAGTTCAATGGATCAAGTAGGCTCGTCAGATCGTGTGTTGCTGGCGTGGTGTCATCCTCTTTGCTGGTAACAGCATTCACAGACTTGGCTTCGACCCTTTTCTCTTCTGGATCATCTGTCTCGAGACAGGCTTGGGTGCTGTTCAGGTCTGGCCACCCCTCAGGCTGGTGCAGCAGGAAATATGGCCCCTCCTGCCACTGACGATCGCTGCACAGGGCCGTAGCTCCGACTCCTCGGGAACAGCGGTCCGCAGGATTCAATTTCGTGGGAACGTATCGCCATTGCTCTGGTTGGGTAGTTTCAAGGATCTCTGATATCCTGTTTGCGACGAAGGACTTGAAGCGTTTGGACTCGTTTTTCAAGTATCAAAGGACTGTTGTTGAATCGGTCCAATAGATGTAGGTGGAGATGGTCAAATTCAGCTCCTTCTTCAGGCATTTTCTCAGTCTGGCGGCGAGTAGGGCTCCTTGAAGTTCGAGTCTTGGGATTGACAGCACTGGCTTTATCGGCGCGACTCTGGTCTTTGCAGCCAACAGCGATGATAGTAGTTGACCATCTTCGACTGTGTACTTCAAATAGGCAACAGCTCCGAATCAAGCCTCTGATGCATCAGAGAAGACGTGCAACTGGATATCTTCAGTCCGTGGTGAGAAGCTCTGATGGTGTCTCGGCAACTTGAATGATGACAACTGCTCCAGATCTTGTAACCTGCTGCTCCATTTGCTTGCTAACTCTTCAGTCAGTGGCTCATCCCAGGACAATCCGCTCCTCCATAGCTCTTGTACGAAGATTTTGGCGTGTATTATAAAGGGAGCGAGATATCCGCATGGATCGAATATCAGGCTGACTGTGCTGACGACTCCTCTCTTGGTCAGTGGATTGGATTTTGGCTGGCACTTGAAGACGAAGATGTTGTGACAATATTAGGAATTGCTTAATATCTGTAATTATTATTTCTGTGTTTCTCTCTAGCCCTGGTGAACCCCGACACCCAGGATCGTTAACCGTTATGAGTTTCAACACCTCCCTTCTTAATTGCCCCTTTCCATTGTTTTATAATCTCTATCTTTTAAGCTGTTTGACCCCTTTTATGATCTTCCTGATTAGCAGCTGGTTACTAGGCTCCTGCCCTTGGCCCTGTCTGATAATCTTGTATTGATGCTGCTGTGTACTGATTGGTTGTTTCCTTAATTGCTGAGTGCTAGTTGGCTCAGAGCCTGATATTTGGGCTAGGCTATTTACCAATTAGGGGTGTGTGTAATTAGGTATAAATGATGATGTTCAGATGTTTTTTAGTAAGTCCTGGCAGATCCAGAAAACCAACCCTTTACCCTCTGTAGCTAACAAGATATTTCTCTTGAAAAGCGCCAGAGCATTTTAATTGACTTCACCCTTGACCTTACAGCATGGTAAGATTCTTTTATATGATCTCTTGTTGATATTTTATTGTGCGCCTTATTTTTGTAATATTTTAGTGTCGGTTGTAGACATGAGGTTAGAGGGACGTGGATAATAAATAATGTAAATATATATCTTAGTTGGTTTAGTCTTTGGGTTCGAGTTCAGAGTTGCGAAGTTTATACGGTGACAAATATTATAAGCCCTTTTACCGCTACAATGTCATTTCTGATGTCCCATTTGAGGCCTAGTGTACACTGGATGTTGATGGAGTCTTTCGCTGCAAAGTCAAGGTCCTTGATCGATCGATCCGACTCCTCGATGTGTTGCAGAAACTGGATGCTTTTAGAGAACCATTTATGCAACCTGAAGCCTCCCCCTTTTAGTATGCTTGCAACTTCTTTGGCAAGTGGAATGGCCATCTGTACGGAGTCAACAGATTTTGTTTATGTCGTCAACGTAAAAGGAACGAAGGACCGTGTCGTTGGCTTGCTGGCTGTATCGGTCACGGCTGTCAATGGCGCTCTTCTGCAGGGCGTAGTTTGCGCAGGTTGGAGAATCGGTGGCTCCGAATATATGGACAAGCATCTTGTAAGTCTCTGGTGGACCTGGAGCATCGATGTCGCTTTTCCAAATAAAACCGCAAGGCGTCTGCATCTGGGATCTCTGGGACTCTGACCATATGGAACATCGCTTCAACATCGGCGCACGTGGCTATGCGGTCTAGTCTGAATCGCTGCAGGACTCCGAATAGGCTGTTGAGAAGATCAGGTCCGGTCATCAAGTTGAGGTTCAAAGACGTGCCCTGACAGGTTATGGCTGCGTCAAACACCACTCGGATCTTGCCTGGCTTGTTCTGATTCATGACGCCATGATGTGGAATGTACCAAGTCTTGGGTGATATCTTCTCTGCTTCGATGATGGACAGCTTCCTGGCGAATCCCTTGTCAATGTAGCCATTCAGCGTGTCAGAGTACAGGGACTTGTACTCAGAGTCTTTCTTCATACGCTTCTCTAGGAGATAGAACCGGCGGACAGCGATGTGCTTGTTGTTAGGTGGAGCAACGTCAGGATCCTTCCAGAGCATACCAACTTCATAGTGGCCATCAACGAGACGTGTTGTTTCTTCAAGGATCTTGGCAGCTCTCTTGTCTTGTGCAGAAAGTGGGGTTTCTGTGGCGAAGGCGACACCAAAGGACTCTGTCTGGCAGAACTTCTCGACATCTTGATGTAGCTGTTGGTCTCTGCTGACAATGAGGTTGATATTGGCAACGGCTTTTCGTGAATTATCGGCTTTCGACATTCCCATGAACATCCAACCAAGAGGGGTTTTGATGGCTAGTGGCGCGGTCTCATCTCCCATCCTGGTATCGGTCTGAATGTGGGCGAAACGGACGTCAACTCCAATCAGCATCTGGACCTCAGCAGCATAGATATCCGTCAGGCCAAGTCCCTGGAGGTGATTCCAAGACGGTGAAATCATCTGAGGTGGGCATCGAAAAGCATCAACATCCACGGTCCACGCGTAAGCAACTCTCAGCACCTGGGCAGATTCTTCACCGGCGGCTCTCAAGTTGAAAGATACGATCTGTGACTTGGATGAGGATTCCCCCCCCCGTTCATCGTCTTGATGGTGAGATCTCGTGGTTTCCCGTTCAACCCAAGGTCCTGGGCTAGGTGCTGATGAATGACAGTGATCTCACTGGCGGAGTCTAGTATGGCCACGGTAGGAATGCATCTTCCATTTTTGCCGCTGACGTTGACTCGAACGAGTTGGAAATAAGCACGGTTGGGAGTTCTGCTGGCATCTCCAGTGACGTTGGCATAGTTGTTCGCAGTAGTTCCATCAGGATGTAGCAAGGTGTGATGCTTCTCTTGACAACCTGGTTCACGGCATCTGAGGGTAGACAGGCACTTGCTCAGCTCATGAGTCGAATGCAGGCAGTTAAGGCAGATGTTGGCGTCGGCAGCAATCTTCCGTCTCTCCTTGGGTCTTTTGTTGACGAACCGAAAACATCGGTATAGACGATGGGCTTCGTTGCAGAGCGGGCATGAGACAGGCGGTTTTCTATCTCTATCCTGGTTGAACGCTGGCTTCGGCTTGGCTGCACCATCCTTGCTATTTCTAGATGACACTGGTGGCCTGGTTGAGTATTTGACATATTTTGGTGACATGTCTGGCTTAGCTGCTTTATCAGACTTCTCAGACTTGTCGTTTGGCTTCCTGGTACTATAGGAAAGGGCGGTTGTAGACTTCCCCTTTGAAGCTTCTAAACATATGGCATATGGGTTGAACTCGGTCTCAACGCACTCTTTCAACCAGTCCTGAAGGTCTAGGATCGATGGTTCTCTGGACTTGGAGATTCTGGTGATGTGCTTATGCCAATACCTGACACTGTCGACTGGAATGCGACGTGAAACTCTAACAAGAAGATCCTTCCCCTGCATGTCTGTCGTGTAGTTCAGCTGAGTCAGGGTGATGATGCAATCTCTGACGTCTACGTAAAAGTGGCGTAGGGCTGCTGGGCTCTTAGATGGTACTGTGCTGCCTGTTGTGATAACGTCGAGATAGGCCCGGGACACCTTGTTCCTATGTCTAAACGCTCTCTTGAATTCCTTCAGGGCGTCAGCGTAGCAGCGTCCGCTAAAACCGATTCCACGGATCATGGTGTGGGCCTGGTTGGAGACGTGGGACTGCAACAGGTCCATCCGACGCAAGTCATCTATACCAGGCTTACTGTGGACGTGTGTGAAGAACTGTTCCACGAACTTTGGCCATAGGAGGGGGGAACCATCAAATGTCGGAATCTTGGTAGCAGGAAGACCTCTGTCGATCTCCAGTTTGACCAGTGCAGCCAACAAGTGGTCCTCAGCTAGGCTCTTCTTTGGCACCGGCAACACCGTCTCCTGGCCAGAGACCAACTTGTCTATCCACTTGTCTATCGGTGGTCGTGGATCCCATGGAGGCATCTCAAATCTGGCGGGGTTAACATGGCTGGTACATGTAGGTTCTGATACAGAGGGGTGATGATCAAATCCTGGATAAGCTTATTGGACGGTACTCGGCAGGAAGAGGGGTACTGGTGATGCATGGCTGGTCATCACATTAGCTGGTTGGACAATGCTCGGCTGGAAGACTGGAACTGGCGCTGCTTGGTTGGGCATTACAGGCTGTTTGTGGAATGTATCCCTCTTCATCGCTGGTTTGACTACTCGTGGCTGCTTGTCCTTGGTTGCAGGGCTTGGTTGTACCATCGGGACCTTGGGACGCACTACTTGTGGAGGTTTGTGATCTTTTAGCCAGTCTTCAATATTCAACTGCTTCAGCTTGGCCAACTCTACCTCTTCTTGAAGTCGGAACGCATTCATCTCAGCCTTGATTGAAGCCTTCTTCTGTACCATTCTGATGTCTTGTTGAAGTTGTTTTTGTGTTGTCGTGAATTGGGTTTCGTCTAAGTTGGGATTGGAGTCAATGTTCGAGAGGGAACTTGCATCGGTGGCGGTATATGAACGGAGGCCTGGCGACATCAAACGGGTAGTGACATCATGTAGAACTTGCCTAGCAATGTCCATCCTAGCTTGCATCCAGTCGATTACGGTCTGGACCTCAGGGCCATCTGGTGGTAGAGTAGACAGGTACATCTCCTGGGTGGCTACCAGCGTGTCAAGATCGGACTGTACCACGTCTGCTGAATCCCTCAACGTACTCTTCGACTGGTCATCCGCCATGTTCTGTATCGCCCAGTTACACCGCTTCGTCAGGTTGGCTGCGTGCGTTGATCGAAGTCTCTTCAAACGTGACTTCATGTCTGGTTCAGCCATCTCGGACGGTAGGTGGCGACGTCACGAAGGGCAAGGGTTGAGAGGCAATTCGGCTCACAGAGATTATTGTTTAAAATATTAATTTGATTGCCCAATGCAGAAATATAAAAAGGTTGATTGCAAAATCCAGAAATTTAGAAGTTTATGATAAGTTTATGATTTATGATAACATGGGACACACTGTAAAATCATGAGCCAATCGTGATGTACACAAATGTACATCACCGTACAGAATGTACACAGGATGCACACAAATGTATGCACTGTGCTCAAAACATTTTACAAAATTTGGTATGAAGGTGCTAAATAACTTTGACATCAATTACTTTTTGTGCGTGACAAGCACAACAGAAATGATTTAAAGGAAGAATTTGTAGTAATTTTAGTTCTATATTGAAAAGTTGGTGAGAATGTATACACAACGTAATACAAGTGCAAATGCACTGTACACAAAACGTGGACTAGATGAGGCAAGCAACAATGTTGAAATAAACCACCCTAATTTGTACTTTTTTGGTAAATCATGAGGAAACCAGCCCTGTAAAAATTATCTCCTAACCATCCCCCACCAACTAATGAAAAATGCCTTAGATGCCGGGGATGGATATTTGATGAGGGGAGAGTTTCTGAGAAACAGTTTATTGACTTTAGCTCTCAGCTTATCTGAGCCAGGTAACCTCCTGCTGAGTTGCCGGACCAAACGCTGAGGTCAACATATGTTGTTACATAACCGATCTTGCTATCACATCCTGGTTGCCTTGTAGTCGACCAAATTACTTCAAATTTTGCCTCATCACAGTAAATTAGTCATGAGTGTTATCACTGGTTACGCTGGCCATTAGGTAGATAAGGTAAATATGCTGATCATCACTGTGTGTAGTATCAGCGGGGTACTTGAAGTTGGAGGGCGACTAAATATTTTACAGGGCTGGTTTCCTCATGGACCCGTTGGATGTTGGGAGAATATACTGTACTTACAGTTTGTTGGTAATTTATGGTTTGAAAGTTGTAAAAAAGGCGGAAAATTATGGTTATGTTGGAGAAGTTGGAAAAATGGAGGTCGAATTGCAACTGCCTGAGCATGCCCAGAACAGGTTAAAAATCCTATAGCCAGATGGCAGTACAGGACAGCACAAATTAGAGAGGTTCAGACTATTTGAATTGGTCACCAACATTTGCAATGATGCATTCCACGGAACACACAGGTACACTTCACTCAAAGATAATTAAACTGCCCAAAAATGTGCAGTGTATATGTACAGAAAATGTCTGGCAGTGGCCATTCATGATATGAGGGGTCATAACGAACATTTTCCAGCAAGTTTTTTCTGGTTAGCTTTTCAGCCAATCTAGGTCACTTTTGAGGGCGGGGTTTTTGGGTGTGTCTGGCAGGGATAACCCACCACTGAAAATGTCTGGCAGTGGCCATTCATGGTACATGGGGTCATAACGAACGTTTTCCAGCAAATTTTGTCTGGTTAGCTTTTCAGCTAACCTAGGTTACTTTTAGGGTGGCAGTTATGTAAGTCTGGCAAGGGTATCCCACCACTGAAAATGTCTGGCAGTTGCATTTCAAGATACCGTGGGGTACACCGAACATGTTGGAGTTGATTTTAATCAGTTAGCTGATGAGCTAATCTAGCTTATTTTTTGGCAGCCTTTCAGTGGACCCCACGGCCACACCCACCACAACTGACCAGCCAGACGTACATTTCTATATGCTCGGATATGTATAGAATATCAAAATACTCAACAAAATTGGTTAGCTTTTCAGCTACCCTCGACCCCTCTGGCTCCTGCTCTAATACGCACAAAGCAACAAAACTATAGGCTGATTACTCCGAGGTACACATCTTAATGATAAAAAACGGGTGTTTATTTGCATATTGATTAGTTGCATCTCCAGACTCTGTCGGTGGAGAACGTTCTAGAGTGACCAACAAGGCAGTCTTTGTGCCATGCGGTTTTCACTTCTTTTCTCTCAACAAAATTATCTTACCTCAAATATTTGTTTTGAGAGAGTCTGCAAATAAAATTTGGGTGAAATGTTTACTATTTAATTCTTTAAATAGATGTGTAATTCTTCAAAAAAGAAGGAAAGTCGATTTTCATGCGGCCTGTCATTAATTGACAGCTCTTTCCTGACGTCATGATCGGCAGTGAAAGCTTATTTGTCAAAGCAGCAGACTACTCAGTGGCCCTCCAAGAAGTTTCAGCGGCAATTCTGAAGATCAAAATCACCGGGATCAAGAAAGGTTTGATAAGGTTAAATAGCCCTACATGATTTAGAGTGACAATTCCATCGATATATTGGCAAGATGTTGAAATTTGATACGACTGACATCTAAAACCAGGCGACCCCGATTCCAGGTCAAATCAAAAGATGGCGTTGTGAATAGCATAGGGAAAAGCAGGTGCTGATTCTAGATCGAACTGGATGTGAGGATGTAAGTTATTTTTTGTTAGGCCGCCATTGGTAGGTTGTTGCCGCAAGTTTGCAAGTTTGCCAGTACAGAAATTGCATGTAGGATTACAATGTTGTTGGGAGCGTTGGATTATTATCTTCCAGGTTGTTAATTGCTGCCAATCACGTAGGTACAATGAAGGCCAAAATATCCCTGTGTTCTGAATTAAATAAATGTTTTCCCCGCCCGCCCGGCATCATGTCATTGGTGAGGACGCGGTCTGTCATCATTTTCCCTGTTTGTGTGGGTTCGTATCATCCTCAGTTTGTATCGTAGCATCGGTTCGGGCCATGATCGACGGTCAGTACTCTTAACCCTTTCACTGCCGTAAGCAGGAAGTCCCGCCTGTGTTGGTCACTGCCGTAGGCGGGGATTGCTGCCAACGCTGTATTCAACGTTTAGTTCGCTCTTCAACCACGAGATTTCACCCCATACGTTTTTAACTAGCGCATTCGTGTAGAAGGAGGTCATGGCCATCTATTGCAGTGCTGTCCGTTGGATGTTGCTGAACAAGTTTTAGCCAAACTTTTTGATTGAAAGTTGTGAATTGTTTCAAGTTGCGAATGGCAAGTAGAAGGAAAATGCATCTTGATGAAGCTGTAGCGATCATTGCTGATAGCGATTCTGAGGAGGAAATAAGTGATTTAGACTCAGATTCTGATGATGACTATGATCCTATGCCCGATGCACATGATGATATACATAGTGGTATAGTAGTGGGGGGGGGGGGGGGGTAGTGATACCCAAATGCTAATGAACATATCAGATAATTCCAGTGATGAGCGACAATCCAGTGACAGTGATGGTGATGCTGCCAAGCATGATGCAGCTGGTATCATTACTAACAATGTTTATGTACATCATAAACATATTTGAGCACTTTTTCCTATCTATATTTTCAATTATAAGTAGGGTGTCTAAATCCAGGGATTTTCTCTGGAAAATTCGGCACTGAGAGTGACAACGACGTAGGTCCGTAACATAATTTTTTTCGGTTTGTATGCTGCAAAACCTAGGTCATCGCAAAACCTAGGTCATCGCGGCTATAGATAGAGGTACGAACCGCGTAATACGACTATTGGTTTCTGGCCGTTTCCTTATCGGTCCATAACTGCCAAAACCGATACATACTTCTGGACCTGGCTGTATGAACCAACAATTATTAGGTCACGGACCGCGGTTCGGTTTGTGATTTGTCCGTTTGTCATCGTGTCATACTCTAAATAATAATTTTCAAGATCATAGACATAGAGGTCATGGAGGCGAAAGTTTGCCGTTTGAGTGTAACTATGGCATATTTCTTAACTGCTAAAGCTTTCAACTTGAAATTTGGTACACCTGATCCCTATGTCATATAACCTCTTGCACTGAATTTGGTCCAATCTGATTATCGACTTGGCCACCCGAGAGCAAAAACTGAAGAGGTAAAAAGTGCAATTTCTTGTTTACTAGTCAGTAGTTTTCAATAATATTATTTCTGGCAGGTACACGAAGCAAAGATACATTACATGTCATAAGGACTTTGCTTTGACCTACATTATATACGTTTACATGTAGCATGTTTCTTAACCAGGATGAATTCCTAATCACCAAATATCAATACGGTGAGCACAATGGCCCCTCTCCTTTTCATTTAACTGCTAAAGCCATGAATTTAAAAGCTTGTTCTCATGTCCCCCTTTGTCAGTTAACCTCTGACACCCAATTTGGGTTCGATCTTATTTTTCATTTCACCATCAGTGGGCTAAGACTGAAAAGGTAAAAAGTGTAATATCTCGCTTATTAGTAACTTGTTTTTGATAATAATTTTATGGTTGGTACTCCAAGCAAGGATATGAATTAACTACAGTGACCATTGATACATATGTACCATATATTGTCAGGTCATCGCAGGGCCAAATGTTCGGTTCCGTTTCATTTATCACTATACCACTAGGCGGCCAAATTTGGAAAAAAACTAAAACGTTATGATTGCCTAAATTCTTGTCCGATTGCAACCAATCGGATATCATAGGTAGGCCTACATCTAACCACCATAAAGTATGTGTTACATGGGTTTTTTAATTGACTTACTTTTCAAGGTCACATATTTAACTTGCATAAGATTTCCATTTGGCTATATATTATGTATAGCACGTTTCTCAACCAGCATGCATTGTCCACTTAATATCTATACTTGAGCACAGTGGCCCCTGGCGGTTTCAGTGATCTAATTATCAGTCTACAATAATGGCACCTGACCGTTTCATTGTTATTGATATTTTCATTGTACAATATCACCTCAGCCTCAAATTCTTCACCCTCAAATGCTGAAGTCTCTGAACATCTCAACTTCAGCTCAAACACATTCTCAACTTCTAACACCATATCACACACACCAAGACAACATATCCATATAAAAATATATCCACCTCAACGTCCCTGCTTTTCAAAAGGGGGGAGATTTGCGATGGCTTTGCCATCCACATTGCTCTAGTTTGAGTTTGTGTTGTGTCCTCGTATTTTGTTTGGGCAGGCAGCAAATATGTTGATCAGAAACAAAAATTTGTTTCTTGAAAAAGCGTCAAGCTATTTGCTAATTTCTATGAATATTTTAGAGATGATCCCTTAGTTACATGTTAGCCTGTCTGGTTCAAGACCTAGAGGAAAAATTGTCATTCACAATGGTTTTTACCCCTCTGCCACCAGCATGACTGAGGGGTATTGTCTTCCTCTGGTTCTTTCTGTCTGTTTGTCCTGGAGACTGGTTCAAGATTTTCCTTTCATATTTGGTAGATGTGTACATGTATGGCATATCAGTATGCATGTTTCGAAAATCAGCCTGGTCCGATTCAGAGCTTCTCTACTAGCTGAAAATGGAAAAAATGATATGAATCCTTTACAGCTCAACAGAATTTCAAGAAGTTTATTATGGTAAGTGTATCTACTGAGGGGTACATCATATATCTCAGAAGCCTTTGATTTGACCTTATCTTTTCTTGACTAATGAGATAAAAACTCACACTGGGGACTGCTTTAAGATTTTATTTTCATATGTGGTAAATGTATAGCATATCCGTAGTCGCAGTTCACTTTTGAAAGTTGGTCCAACCGATTTACTCTTTTACCCAAGCATAGCAAGGTTTGTTGGCTGAAAAAAAGAAAAAAAGTGACTCCTATGCAACTCAACGGAATGTAATGAAATTCATATTGTTAGTGTGCCTACCTGATGGTACATTGTATATCAAACAAATTTTTGGTTTGACCTTATTTTCTCTCGTCATAGGGGAGTCTATACAATACTGCAGTGTCCTGCATCAATCAACGACGTTCGGCGTCATCTATATTCTCTTTCAGAGATAGAGGCACGTTTCTTAACCGCTAGGGCTATTATATCAACTTGAAACTTTGTACACATGACCCCCTAGGTCAGATGACTTCTGACACTGACTTTTGGTCAGATCTCATTCTTAACTTGGCCACCAGGGGGCCAAAAGTTAAAACCTAAAAGGTATGATTAATCACCTTTAAGCGACTTATTTTTACTAAATTTCTGATGCTAGGTAGTCCAAGCAAGGATACATATAAACATACATGTGTATCATACAGGGTTTTGATTTGACCTACTTTTCAAGGTTGCAGAGGTAAAATAGCATGAATTGGTTATTTGACTGTAACTGTGGCACGTTTCTTAACCGTTAAAGCTATGAACTTCAAACTTGAACACATGACCCCCTACATCAGATAACCTCTGATGCAGAATTTCAGTCTAAACTGATTCTTGACTTGACCTTCAGGGGGTCAAAACTGACAAGGTTAAAAGTGCAATAGCTCGCTTCTTAGTGGCTTGTTTTCGATAATAGTTTGATGGCACCTACTCCAAGCAAGGATACATCAGATCTCAAATGTGTTTGATTTGACCTACTTTTCAAGGTCACAGAGGTCAAAGCACATAAATCAGTCGTTAGGCCTTAACTATGTCACATTTCTTAACTGCAGTGACCTGTTTGATCGCACATTCAGTACACATGTGCGGTTCCCTTTAGTCGGGATATCTCAGGAACCAAAGTGATATCGGGGACTGATTGACCCCTTGGCCACCAGGGAGCCAGATCTGAAAACCTTAGAAATGCGATTATTGCTTAACTACTTGCCCGATTGCCAACTATTTTATATCATGGGTACATCTAACCATCATACAGTACTTTAAGTCACGTGGGTTTTAGATTTGACCTACTTTTTAAGTTCGTTTGAGATTAAATAACAAAAAACTTTCATTTGGCTATATTGGCACAACCTTGGGGGCCAGAGATATGATACTGCCAGGAAAGGGGAGTTGAGAGGATCCACTGGGACATACAGAGCTGTCCACAGACGCCTAACTCAAATAAGAAACCAAACAAGGTAAATCGAGTTTACTAAAATTTATGTACAAACACCTGCTTCATCTCCAATCCGTTACAACACCATTACATAATGAATATACAGTTACAGAAAATGCGGCTTTCGCAGAAAATGCCGCCGAGGGTGTGAAATACAAGAAACATAAGACATCCTCATTATCATGACATTATGAGCAGTCTTCAAAATGTAAAATGGATGCAAGTGGAAAGCACAGGGAGATTGACGTGAAGTTTGGAACAAAGGAAACGGATGTTGAATCTTGACGGCAGCGGTTGTTCGTGGACGATATGTCCTCAACATAAAGGGTTGGCATCATATCGGGATCATCTAGTGGAGAGATTCGCGTCTAAGCGCGGCGTGGGTCAATCTGATCAATCAAAGGGGTGCTGCCCTTTAAATAGCAGCATGCAAATAAGATGCTCACCCACAATGCATGGCAAAAACGAACTGTGTACAAACTATAAAACACTCAATTAAAGTTTCCTAGCAGAAATATGCTCAATACATCCTACAAGTGATATTACCCAAAGTGCCTGGCTTTGAATAGCATAATATATCTATAAGGTACTGAATTTAGATGATCTTTACTCCCTTACACATGAGTGAGAACTTTCAGGAAATTACAACTGGAGTAGCAGACTTTAAACCAATCAAAATGCTCCAAATACTCATAACCAATTGATATCTGAAGTATGTAAACAAAGATGGTTCTCCCAATGTTAGCACAACAGGTTGAAAGAAAATTATACTTTCAGACATGATCATCACACACAAAACTATTAAATCACACATAAAAACCTGGGGTAGACAGGGGTAGTGTTGTCATTAAAAACAAATATGATGAACAAAAACCCTAGTCGTTTCAATATTCTTTACCAGCATGAATTGTCTACTAAATGTTTATGCGGTGAGCACAATGGCCCCTGGCCTTTGCATCAAGGTCACTGAGGTCAAAATTTAAAAGTTAAGGAATGATTTTTCTTTTCATATGCTATTAAATTGTAGCAGATCAGTTGGGCAGCTCACTTTAGAAAATTACGGTCACCACTTGGGTGTGACGCTGAAAGTGAAAATAATGTAATAAATCCTACTGATGATACGCGTACATCCATTTCACAGCAGTTTTTGGCTTGCCTAATTCTCAAGTTCACTGAAGTCAGAGTTCAAAAGTTAATAAACCGCTCATTGACCAGTTCACTGTTGATTATTTTTTCCTTACTGGCCACCCTGTGTCAGGTTATTTTGGAAACGCTTGTGATTTTTCAAAAAAAAAATCAACCTCCAAATCTGCCTTCCTCCTTCACCCATACCCTTATGAAGTGATATTTAATGGATAAACCTGGGCTTCTTATGTCTAAATACACCTAATTCTTATAAGCCTGTGTCGCAAGACGGGCGTATTATGGTATGGGCCTGTCGTGCGATTTTAAAGGTGGGCGGCCAGGAATTTCTTCAAATTTCTTCTCCCCACGAACTTAGTGTTCTAGGTTTAGTTAATAGATAGGCTTAGGTTAGTATCTCTCAAAACCAGACTCTGTGCTCCCTTGAAGTGCTCACTATAGGAGCGTAGTAACATGTATTGCATGAGTGATGTGAGGGGCGTGGTTACAGTCTAGGCTAATAGTAGGGCTTAAGTCTAGGGGTTTTTGTCACATGCAAGGTACCGGTATAGTGACATTTTGAGAAGAAACAGGTCTGGGGCAATCTAGCCCCCCCCCCCCCCCCCGTTCATTCTCCTACCCCCTTCGTTCTCCTACTCTTCCTTTACCCATGGACCATTTCCATTTAGGCTAATTGCCCTTCATTAACTGCTCCCCATAGCCTAAATGTACATTACCTCCCCAGATATTTACCCGCCCCTGACTTCTGCCTCATATTTTCACTCCTTTTGACAGGGACCCCTGGACTATTTTCCTCACATCAGAGCACACCCTTCCAACTGCCCCCCCCCCATAATTTTACCTCCTTAACGCCCCCCACCCCCCACCCCCCAGGTGCCCAGGAGGCATTTCCGGCGGGGGGGGGGGGGGCACTCGTCTGGAGGCAATTGTCCTAGGGCTGTAGGGGGATAGTCCTGGGGGCAGGGGGCAATTGGCGTGGGGGGGGGGGGGGCAAATGTCCAGTGGGGAATTGTTCCAGAACCATTGTACTAAGTTTAGTCTACTTGTAGACTTGGTTGAGGATTGGTAATGGTAGACACATGGTAGGTAGAGACGCAAGGTAGCCTAGACATGCATGACCTTAGCGTGAGCATGTATCGTAGATTGATACACAAGCATGCATGCCTATGCATTCTTCACTTCAGCTTGGGATGGGTTGCCACTACCCGTGTACACGGTCATGACATCATGAACCTGATCGGCCTGTTTTCGAGGGAAAAAACACCAGAAACTTTCGAAACTAACTAATATCCTGCATTATGAAAGCTTGCTGTGGATTTTAGAGAACATTTTAGTATCTCATACAAACCTTCTCTACTTACATGAAAATCGTGAAAAATCAATGACCAAACACTCCGATATGTGCTAACAGGAGAATGGGGATTCCCAGAAACAACATCATATGCAGGTAATATAGACTGCGCTCTTGTTCTACCTGTATATCCCACAGTTCAAAAGTATATTGGTAGGATGGGGAACAAGGCCACGAAAACAATACCTCGCACACCTTTTCAAAAGCTTGTCCGGGGGATGAATTTGCTTCTCGATGAATATAGCGATTTATAACATTCTAATAGCCTGGGAATGTTGTATCTATTGTTAGTAAGGGATCACGTCCAATGTCCTCACGCAATATTCGCTGGCGAAATTCACCCTACAGTATTTCGCCTGCGAAATCTATCCGAAAATCAACCGGCGAATGTGAGGCGATACATTTTACATTGGTACATTTTATGGTAAAATATGATATGAAATCGCCGGTATGTCAGATGCGAAATTCGCCCACAATCGTGCCTATTCTTCGATTTCGCCCCAAAAATCGCTCCAGGCGATAATGGAGCGATTTTACGAAATCGGTGGCTCTTGCATGCTTGTCCGATATTCGGAACGATTTTGCAACGACTTTTCATTTTTTTATCGGTGGAAAAGTGCAGTCATGTGATGTAAACAAATCGGGTCATACTAAACAGCGTCCACCAGGTTTAAACACATACTTAAAGCCGTAAAATCTAATGGTCATAAATGAAATAAGCAGGACATTTCCTGATCGTTCTGTGACATTTATGTGCTGGATTTAATAGCGAGTTGTTGTCTAAAATGTACCAGCGTCCACCACTCAGTCGGCGGACATCATGTTGGATTTGACTTGGAGGAAATGATAGGGCGTCCCAATACAATAGGAGCCCTGTGATTTTAGACAACATCTCCCTTATCTTACACCCAAAAGTCATGAAATTTTCAGGAAATGTGTTTTTTATGGTGTACTTATTACGTTTATGGCCATTAAATTTTATTTTGATGACTTTATACCTGACTTTAAACCTGGTGAATGCTGGTGGGCGCTGGTGGACGCTGTTGAGGATGACCGGATACTACCTACGATCTTGATTGGTTGGCTGAGACTCGGAAACATTAGCCTAACTGTGATTAGCTGTATGATTCGGTACATTCCGCCACAATCCTTCGGAATGCATACCATAATACTAAGAACTTCAAACCTCTGTGCCAAATTTGTGTAGGCCTAGCTCCTCGTGGATAGTGTGATGTATTTGATTACTGGAGTCAGGTTGACTGGGAATTCCAGTTTGTGTTTTTGTTCAGTCTGGTATCAGCTGATGTCGGAATTCGCATACTACAACACATGTAATATTCACTTCGTTCCGATGGTTGGTGAGAGCAAATTAGGCGCGATTATTGTTTTCGCCTGCGATTTTCATTCAGTCTGAATTTTCGCCTGATCATGATAGAATCGCTGAAGCAGGGAGCGATTTGGAGGCGAATGAGTGTGGCGATATTCGACCAGGCGAAATTTCGCGTGCGGACTTTGGACGTGATCCCTAATAACATTATTTAATTGTCAAGCAATTTAATGCAGTTTTAGCATTGTTCCCGTAGAAATTCTGTTGATTCCATTAAATCGACATGGCCCAATTTTGATACTCCAATATGGGCTTTCATTACTTCTTCCAGGTAATGTATTTACTATTCACTTGATTCATATATAAAGCAAATTACCAGACAGCATATATCAATTAGGGTATAATTGTGTAAAAGAAACTAGACAAAGTTAAGTAATTCGTCTCCGGCTATGAAGCTGGAAACTTTCTATTTGGCCATTTTTCTCTTTACTCCAGCGCACGCTCCTCACTAGTTCATTGTTGCGTATGTAGGTTTAGAGGGCTATAATGCACTGCAAACTTACCCGCGAGTCACCCTTGTCCGTGAACAGTAGATTCAATCTGGCCTCCAGGGTTACGTTTCGTATGAAAATGGGCAATGCATGTGAAACTTTCTGCATTCATCAATTCCAGTAAGAAACAAATGGGATATTGAATCACAATAATAATTCATTCATTCAGGAAAAATTGCGGGCAAATATTCTTCTCTTCCTTCTAATTACTAATTGTCTCCTTTTGGAATATTTCTGCACCTTTGATAGTGCAATATCATCAAAAGTTATTTCATTTCTTTGGAGGTACATGCACACAACCAACATTTCTCATATAGCATCATCCCCAGGTGGAAGGTATATATGGAAATACAATTCACAATGCATGTGAAAATGAAACTACCGCAATGATCCATGCGTTTATTCACGTTCTATGTTCCTTTGTGATTCTTTTGCTATTAATGTTCTCCAATCTCCAAGTTCAAGCCAAAATGGTGGTGCCTATGGTCAACCCGTAAATGCTGGAGATGACACTTGTCAATACTCAGACGTCTAGAAATATAAACAATCTGTAAATTCCCCTTAAACATTACTTGAGACAATATGAATACAAATTATCTGTAAAAATACAGCAATTCCCATGTTTCTTTATTTTCCACCTCTTTATACGGAACAAGCCCTGGCCCCCAAACCATTTCTACCCCTGCCCCTCTCATTTACCACTCTATTCATCGACAAACAACAAACAACAAGCCCTAGCCAACCCCTCCAAACTCTGGAAAGACACAACTGCAAGTTCTTACAGTAAAAAAAATAAAATCTGCCTGAATTATCATGCTTTTCCGATGTTGACTCCGATTTGACCGGAGTTCACTCTTCGTGCGTCGATCCTTTTCCATCTTGAATGATGCACTAATAAGGCGCTTTCTGGTGCCATGGATCTACCTTGTGACGTCTTGGTGTAGATATTAATTTTTTCCACATCACGCTGACGGCACTTTGATAATAGAAATGATGTTGCGTAGTAATAGCAGTGTGACCTGAACTTGAATCTCTGCGTGCACTCGCGTGGTGGGAAAGGTATTTTTGCACCAGGACTTGTGCACACTAAAATTAACGAATAACGTGTTTTTCTATTATCTAAGAGCTGCAGCAAAATTGGAAAAGCATAAAACACGTCAAGAAAAATAGTTTACTGATGAACCAGAAGAACAAACATACTGCAGTAAAAAAACGTCTCGTCCTTTCTTGCCACATATACACTCGAATACAAGGAATGAGGCTCCGTCCCCAATCATTACAATGGTTTAGAATTGGGATGGGCCAATAAGTCAGGTATTAGTCTTTGATCCACTTCAAGACAGGACACCCTGCCACAACCAAGGATATCTGTCACAACCTAGGACAGGTCGTCCAATTCTGTCTCCATGGCAACTACTCTACAACAAAGAACACAAACACATAAGTACTCTTATAAACAGTATCGCAGTGAGTGTAATGCATTGCAAATGGCATACTCTGCTACTCTGCAAGCGGCTAATAAAGGTGCTACAGCATAGTTGGAAAGCGCCAACTAGAGAGAAGAGAGTACTGGTACAAGTAGGCCTAACACTAGCAGCAAATGCCAATCCCGTGTCATTAAGCAGGAAGAAACAGAATGTTGACTGCCAGCTACCCAACCCTACTTCCTTTATCTATTTTTTATTTTTTAAGGAAGGGAGAGGTAGGTTAATTACCAGTGCAGTGACAACTCAGTGTTAACTCACCTACTGCCTCTACCCAGCCCAAAACACACAAGAAATGACAATGTGCTAACCGGAAAAAAGAAACCCATTGAAAGGTACATGTACATAGTTAAGGAGACTCACATTGTATCAGCAAGTATACAATCGCTACCTATAAAACTTGGGGGAAAGAAAAATGTGGTTGAACCTTCTGTATCGGCCGCTTGAGCTTCAAGTGACGCCAAGACGCACCCCAGCGTAAAGCACGCCTGCTATTGGCTCCTGCCAAGACAGCACGCGCCACCTCCTGACATCATAGTCCAGCCTACAGCATGTCACAAAGACAAATGTTTTGCCGCTACACTCCGTGGCGCGGAAAACGGACAGTCTTTGCTCCACTTCAAGACAGGGCACCCTGCCAAAACCAAGGACAGCTGTCACAACCTAGGACAGGTCGTCCAATTTTGTCCCCATGGCAACTACTCTACAACAAAGAACACAAACACATAAGTACTCTCATAAACAGTATCGCAGCGAGTGTAATGCAGTGCCAAATGGCATACTCTGCTGCAACATCAAAGGATGTGGGTTTAGGGCCTAACGATAACAAAAATAATGTACCGGTACCAGTTACCTACAATGAATTATCAAATTGACTACATAGCATATGTTGCATACAACAAAACTTTATATACTTTAACTAAATTCTCAAATTAGCTGAAACCAATAACCTATTAGGAATGCTTTCTTGCACATAACGATTTTTAGAGCTAGCAGCCTTCCACCTGCCATGTCTTTGCAGCAATCGATCGTTTACTCCAGCCTGAACTGCAGCAGATGCACCACCTGCCCTGAAGGAATGCATACCCACTCGGGCACCTGGCTGCATAACAGATTTAGCCAAAGGCACGACACTGTTCCTCAAAGCTGAGTAACTCGGAGGCTTGTTAACCGAAACCATCTTTTTTACCCCGCAGATATTCTGCCTGAAAATGTATGAAAGTGACTCCAAGGAAAGCTGTGCAAAATCGAAATATCTGCTCAACCAAAACACTGGGCAAGCCACAGACCCTGTCTTAGCTAAATCTACTTGACTCCCTTCACTGAACTGGTCTGTTTTGCTCTTTTTGATATTAATAGAAACGTAGTCAGGATGAAAAGAAACATATTCTGCTTGAATTTGCCTCAACTCGTCAGCACGGAGAAAACCTGCAAAGGCAACAACTGCCATGGTGACTGTCCTAACCCGAGTCAAATCTCTGCTGTCTTTGTAAAGACGACACAAATCTAACAGCTTGTTAGCTGGTACTGGTTGCATTGGCCTACGTTTTTTGGCCAAGGAACGCTAGGCTGCTTCGAAAACATTATTGACACTGTTACTCAGAGTGGGAGAAGGCAAATCGCCACACTCATGGAACCACTTAACTCCACATAGAAAACAGCATCCACTGCAGACAGACTACGAACAGCTTTTGCCACGTGTAAGAGATACAAACGAAAATCCTCTGGTCTGGCCGGAAATTCCGGAATTCCATGCTCCTTGGCAAATGACATCCACTTCTGCACAGCTCCCATGTACCGTTTGACCGTCCCTCCTGCTCTGGATGATGCCAAGAATTCTCGGAGCTCCTTTGTTATCTGCTGCAAATAGGCATCCCTCTTCACTAACACTTTAGGGTGATTCACTGCAAAACCTGAAAAAAAGGCCAAGACAACATTGATCGCAGGATGAAATAATTGACTATTCGCTTTGAATTCTGCACTGTGAACACACTCCTTCCTCACTCGTGCAAAACCCCTTAATACCTCTTCTTTGCCGACCGCCATCTACTCTCAACACCAGCATTCTGAATGGTAACTTCCTCCCATTAAACATTGGATTGATGGCGCACTTGCCAGGCTTTACCCAGCCAGGAAATTGGTGAACATCCACCCAACTTGAGATGCACCGAGCATAATGTACCCCATCTGGACAAACTGCGGTCCAAAATGATGCTGATCTCCACAAGGGCACAATCAGTGTCAATGAGCATCTTTCCGACGTTAACTTGTAGAGCACCAACAAAACCAAAGCAAGGGGAGGAACCAACCGGTTATTCTCCCTGCTCCAGCATTGTGCAAAGGCATCCACGTCCTCCACCCCTGGCACCCAGAACCTGGAATTAAATCTGGGTAATTTAGCATTGTAATCGCACGCAAACCTATCCACCGTGTGAGGGCCCCACAGGCTGTCTAACCACTGGAAGGTGGCATCTGAAACCTCCCAATCATCTCGATCGACCACATGGCTGAGACTGTCAGCAAACACGTTCTCCCCTCTAGGGATCCATTGAATATCAATCTCTATCTTGCTATCTCTACAAATCTTAAACAATCCAAGTGCTAAGGCCTGAAGATCGTTCTTCATACTGCCCACTGACATGATGTGGGCAACATTCTGGTTATCTGTGAACCTGCCATTGAGACTTTTTAGCTCCTTGAGCCAGAAATTGAGCTCCTCTAAAGCTGCTTCACTTAAGAGGATGTTACTCAACCAAGAAGACCTTGACTCAATGCATGCATACAAGTTTCTTGTCATCAACCTGGTGATGGGTCCCACCCCATGAATCATGGAAATGATCTGTCCTGCCACTCTGGCCACCCCTTTCACCTTAACTGTGGATCCAGTAGTGCTTACCAAATATAACAACACTTTTAAGGCAGCAATGCACCTATCAACTCAATCTGTTGTAAAGGCAACGAGACCTGCGCTTGTATCAATGATATGCCCCAACCACGTCTGAGATACGCTCGGGACCCAGCAACTTTTAGGTTTGATAACTATAAACCCGCTGTCAAGCAGATCCCTCCTGACTTTATCACTAACCTTCTGCGCCTCTCCAGAAACGGCGCCCCCCATATCATCATCCAGATACAGGATGATTTTGAAAACCGAGAGACCTCCATTTTTAGCTCACCTCTTAGCAGAGGTGAGCTTATCCCATACCGTGGCGTCCGTCGTCCGTCGTCGTCGTCGTCATCGTCGTCGTCGTCGTCGTCCGTCGTCGTCGTCGTCCGTCGTCGTCCGTCGTCCGTTAGCAGGGCACGTTTCGTAACTGTTGGAGCTATTGAGTTGAAACTTGGTACACATGTACCCTTATGTAATGACACCTGGGAGACCAAGTTTCGGTCCGATTCGTTTCATGGTTTGGCCACCAGGGGGCCAAACGTTAAAAGTGAAAATATGCAATATCTCCCTTAATAGTAGTCGGGAAATTTTGAAAAAAATATGGTAGGTACTTCTAGCAAAGGTGCATCATATATCCTCCGGGTTTTTGAATTGAACTCCTTTTCAAGGTCACAGAGGTCAAATGGTGTAAATTGGCCGTTAGGATGTAACGATGGCACGTTTCTAAACTGCAATGACTATTGATACCAAATTTGGTACACATTTACCCCTTAGTCAGGTGATCTCAGGGACCGAAGTTTGGTCCAATATGATTCACCACTTGACCACCAGGGGGCAAAATCCAAAAACCTTAAAAATGTGATTATTCCTTAACTTCTTGCCCGATTGCCACCAATTTGATATCATGGGTACATCTAACCACCATACAGTATATGTCACACAGGTTTTTAATTTGACCTTCTTGTCAAGGTCACAGAGGTCAAATGGCGTAAATTCGCCGTCAGGCCGTAACTATGGCACGTTTCTTAACTGCAATGACTATTGATCACAAATTAAGTACACATGTACCCCTTGGTCAGGTGATCTCAGGTACCGAAGTTTGGTGCGATCTGATTTGCCGTTTGGCCTCCAGGGAGGGGGCCAAATCCTAAATTCTTCAAAATGCCGTTATTCCTTGTAATGACTTGCCCGATTGGCACCAATTTTATATCATAGGTACATCTAATTCTAACAACCATTCAATGTGTCACCCGGGTCTTCTTTGATTTGACCTACTTTTCAAGGTCACAGAGGTCGAATGTACTGTAAATTGGCCATTTTGGGGAAATTGTAATTGCTTGGACCTACATCAAACCTAACACTACATGACACAAGACCATGCTCTTTATCCATCTTTCCTCCACATGAGGTGAGCACAATGGCCCTGGCCATTTCATTTGACCAGAACTCGCCCAATTTTGGTGAAAAGAAAAGGCCCCCGAGATAAACCAAAAGGGAGCACGTTAAAGACGAAATATACAACCCTGCCCTGGAAAATCCAGCTGAAGCCCAGATAATGCCGGTGCCCTGGCCAAATTTAGACATGAGGATACGCCCCCTTGACGCAAGGGCCCAAAGCGCTGCGTAGCGGCAAAAAAGTGAAGCTGGTGAAACATTTATAACGGGTCACCGCATTTACGGGGTTGCAACTATTTTGCTTTATAGTGTCACCAGGAAAGAAAAGCATGCGACCTAACCCCGATCTATTTGTATAAAGTGATAATTGGAAGGTATATAGAAGGAAATATATCAATAAAATAATCATTCCATTACGTCTTTTGAGGACATTTTTGATTGTAAAAAATATATGTGTACGTCACCGGAGTCTCTGCAATGATAATTTTATCACAGCAGTCTCGCGCAAGTAGAAGTTCTTTACCTATTAATTCTTCACTTATTAGTCTCAATGTCTGGCGCAAAGCCAGACGTTTTCCATTACGATTTCAATACGATGTTTGACAAGAAGGAGCAGTGCGCGAGATATGCTAATGAGCAGACTTCCCTCGCTTGAGTTTCGGAAGAATGTTCCATATCGCGCTAAGCTGACCACTGCTGACCATGACAGGCGTGCATTGGACTGGTACAGGTTGGAACTGAACATTTAATATGCTGGTGGTGACGCTTTCTGATGAGAAGTTGGTCGTGACTGATGCAGTATCCTTGGACTTGTCCACAGCATCGTTCAATCATTGCTCTCTGACTCTGAGCTGCCTTGATTCTGTACTTACCCAAATACTGAGACCAAATGCCTGTTGACTGTGCTTTAAGAGAGACTGGCGCCATGCCTAGTCTCTCTTAAAGCACAGTCAACAGACACCAACCCCCTCAGACTCAGAAACCACAAACGCCCAACCCTTCCTGCTACCTTAATACTTCTGGATATCAAAGACGAATAGCAACTCATTGGAATCGAAAAGTTGTTTTCCGACCAGCATGTCCTCCATTTTGAAATGTTCCCTCAAGAGATGCATATTAACATATCTGAGATCCAGAATTAACCTCTTCTTATCCTTGGCATTGACAGCCACAGAAAGGGGATTAACGACTAACGGAGGTTCTTCGCAGACAGAAATGCACCCCAACCTGTATAGTTTGGCAATCTCTTCCTCCACAAAAACAGCATTAACCAATGCTGAACGATTATTTGCCAAGTGACACGCAGCTGGACACATGTAAAAAGGCAACTGATACCCCACATCAATAACGTCCAGGATGAACTGAGACGCCCCCGCAGATTCCCAGAATGACCTGGAAGACCTCAACCTGCCTACGGGGGACGAAACGTCAGGATGCGTTGAGCTAGGAAAAACCCCGAAATATAGACCAGCCCAACGTTTGAAAATACTCTGGTGATGAATAATTGGACTGGACGACACATCAACTAGGCCTAGAGCCACCCGCGCCTGCCCCTCGAACAATTCTTTGTCTGAGACCTTTGCAAAAGCCTTGCTTTTGGGTCACAGCCAGGTGGCGCTAGGAACATCCACGCTTAGGCCTACCTCTCCTCTAGAGTCAAAAACAGCGCCCAGCATGTTGTCATTTTCCGCACATGAGCCTACAGTTAGGCCTACCCGCTGAAAATACAACATTCATTTTTGGCTCAGGCATGTCAGGTGAATTACAAGTAAACACGCTTCTTATCTTATCTGCTGGTGCCCCAGCTGACGCCAGGGCGGCTCCCGCCATCATTCTCCTGTGGAGGTCCGCCGCATTCGCCCGACCTTGAGCCATCGTTGGACTTTTCGCCTTCCAATGGGTCGTAGCACCGCAAGAGAAGCACGCTCCCTTGATGCCACCACGCTGCGGCTGGAACACTGGGGCAACCGCTGCCTGACTCGGTGCCGTCGCTCCTCCGCTGAATCCGCCGGGGGCGCTGTAAACATTGTAGGGGGTCATCCTCATTCCGCCGTAACGCCGGCCGCCACGCCCGCCACGTTTTGCGCCAGCAGCAGCCTTGAGCTTCCGTCCCGCACGAAGTTCCGCCTTAAGAATTTTCTGCTCATCGTCACTGTCCTCAGCTAGCGGATTAGATTCGTACTCCCTGACCGTCTTCCACCCATGCTCCAAGGAGTCGGCCAAGAGAATAATTTTATTGCGTTTCTCCAACATTTCCATACCTGCACCCATGGGGGGGAATCCTGATTCAACTTTGCCCCAGTCCCTGGCCTGCAATCCGTCCGTAATGATGGTTCTCGCCTCTTCTACGCTCTCGAAGACCTGCCTGTTGACTTTAAACTGCTCCTCATGGGATTTCTTGTTTAATTTTCTGGGCTCCTCGAGTCTCACTTTTCGAATCGCGGCCACCGTGGCCGCGTTAGAATCCGTCAGTTCACGCCTAATATTGTCCACTTTGCTCTCCACAACCGCCTCCATCCGGCACAGTAATCCTTCCTTCATGTCCTCCAGTGCTTTAGTCAGCTCGGATTTGTCCATTGAGGCGGACGAAGATAGATTTTAGAAGTACAAAAGCGAAAAAATTTGGTTGAACCTTCTGTATCGGCCGCTTGAGCTGCAAGTGACGCCAAGACGCACCCAAGCGTAAAGCACGCCTGCTATTGGCTGCTGCCAAGACAGCACGCGCCACCTCCTGACGTCATAGTCCAGCCTACAGCATGTCACAAAGGTCTTGTTAGGGAGTTTTTCCCAAATGTTCGCGATGATGACGTGCCCCATTAGCAGGACGTAACATCTATTTTAAAATGCGTTTCCAAAGTGAATGCATGAGGACAACCCATTTGTGTCGTATATCACTGGAAACGCCCGATTCCCCTGATTCTGCAGGATGTTAAATCGGGCATTTTATTTCTTTAAATAAATCATAAGCGTCGCATTTGCTCCTAGCTCTGTTCACCATCCCAAATGGCAATATTGCCAATTGGGCCGGACAATCACGAAAAAACCCAAATATTATACATTTCTTCCTGAATAATTCTTACAGAGACCATTCTCCCATGAAAGACAGTTGCTTACGCTACACAAAAATCAAAAAAAAATCGAGGGTCAACCATTGAACTTTTGAGATATGTTGAATTTTGCACAAATCAGCGCAAAAACGCACCAACTGGCACTGGACGGCATTTCAACATGGGGCCGACGCACATCCCAAGTTCAGTGTACACATACGTCGGCAACAACAGTATAAATGCGTAGTTTCTTGTTAGTCGCCTATTGAGTAGCGCTCTAGGTTTCAGAAACTCACAAAAAAAACATGTCTTTGCCAAAACAACTGCTGAATCAACGCTGACATACTGTAAGGACCGAGAAATCAATGATTTTAGGAACTACCGTTAGGGTTTGGCCGCGCATGAATAAAAAAAAACAACTCCCTAATGAGACCTTAGGGTAAGGTAGACATTACCCTGACAGCCTTTTTTTAACATATGATAAAACTGCAGCCTCCTGCAAGTCTCCTGATACCCGACAACACTGGTTTCCTCAAAAGGAAAGGCTGGAACGACCATCTGGAAATATCATATGTACTATGACAATCTGCTCAAATTGTGTCATACTTAGCATCCCATACGTCGAGATATATAGAACGCCTCAATTGTGCAAAATAATCACGTTCAGCGTCAATCACATACTGCAAAACATGCATATTCTTATCCAGAAAGAATCAAGCTATTCATATATTCAACATATATCATATAGAAGCATATTTGTTTAGTCCTTGGGCAAGGCAATTCATGCCTTGTGCCACTGCAGTGTTCACATTTGGTGGAAACAGCACTTAAAACAGGTACCCCTTTAAGCGCAACTAGTCTTTTTGCATTCGCGCTGCAAGCAAAACTGACATTGGGAATGCCGAACAGATTGTATTTTCAGGTAGTCAAGGCATTTCTTTGTAATATGTGCAAAAAGTCGGACTGGATTCTCTAAGAGGACACCTCCGTTGTCATGAGATACCAAATTTGATGAAAAGGGCCGAGTTTCACCTCGGGCATACTGAAAATGCGTTGAAGAAAACGATGACACACTGTTGTTTCAAACGGCGCTCTGTTCACCAGTATTGCATATTTCATATAGATTTCTGTTGGAAATTATTCAAATTATTCATAGCTACGTGGTTAAGTTAAAATTAATAGTTTCTGAGCTCATGAAAATGTCGTCATTACGTCTTAAGGGGTCGTTAGGGAGTTTTTCCCAAGTGTACGCGATGATGACGTGCCTCATTAACAGGACGTAACATCTATTTCAAAATGCGTTTCCAAAGTGAATGCATGAGGACAACCCATTTGTGTCGTATATCACTGGAAACGCCCGATTCCCCTGATTCTGCAGGATGTTAAATCGGGCATTTTATTTCTTTAAATAAATCATAAGCGTCGCATTTGCTCCTAGCTCTGTTCACCATCCCAAATGGCAATATTGCCAATTGGGCCGGACAATCACGAAAAAACCCAAATATTATACATTTTTTCCTGAATAATTCTTACAGAGACCATTCTCCCATGAAAGACAGTTGCTTACGCTACACAAAAATCAAAAAAAAATCGAGGGTCAACCATTGAACTTTTGAGATATGTTGAATTTTGCACAAATCAGTGAAAAACGCACCAACTGGCACTGGACGGCATTTCAACATGGGGCCGACGCACATCCCAAGTTCAGTGTACACATACGTCGGCAACAACAGTATAAATGCGTAGTTTCTTGTTAGTCGCCTATTGAGTAGTGCTCTAGGTTTCAGAAACTCCAAAAAAACATGTCTTTGCCAAAACAACTGCTGAATCAACGCTGACATACTGTAAGGACCGAGAAATCAATGATTTTAGGAACTACGGTTAGGGGTTGGCCGCGCATGAATAAAAAAAAACAACTCCCTAATGAGACCAAAGACAAATGTTTTGCCGCTACACTCCGTGCCGCGGAAAACGGACATTCTTTTTTGTCAATGGGCATGGGCCAATGGAGTCACATGTGTTATAATCGCGCTCTGATCTCAGCTGACATTGACAGGGAAATGAATTGAACATCACTGGTTATAGTAGACTCCTTGCGGTCCCGCTATCAGGATACCTCTGTATATCCAACCGTATTTCTTTGTCGCCACACGCATCTGATGAGTCTCTCTTGACGAAACCGCATTTCCTGCACCTTCATGACCTATCAGGCACACATGGTTGCTTCATACCATCAGTGCACGGTGCCTAGTAGCCAAAATCCTTCATTTTGGTCCTCTCTTGTTGCCATGAGCATGCAGGCTCAGGCTACGACGTCACTGATGACGTCACAAGGATGCCATGACGTCATCATGATGTCATGACGTCGGGTCAACAATCACAGCTGTCACACATTCCCTCAATTATCTCTTCATTCAGTTGCGGTCATACAGGCGCAGTGGACACCAAATTGCCACGTCAACATCATTTGTTATTATTTCCTTGGTGTCCGTTGTCTGGGAACACCCCAGGGTGCTCTGGCTTTGGCACTGCACATCTGTAGTGCCTGTGATGAGGAAGTCTCACACTCTCCCATCTTTGTAAGTGGTCGATTTTTGTCGCAACCATTTGGGCCTAGGGCCCCGCGCTCACTTCAGAGTGCATTATTAATGGGCTTCAGCTCCATGAAGCTTTCATCTGTGCACCCAGCCCCTGTTGATTTCATGTTCCCAAGGTAAGTATACGTACATTGCCACGTCATTTAAATACTATTTCCCTCCGTATACTTATTTCCTTTACTGTCCAGCTGTTTCAACCTCTCCGGTTTCACGTGTCTTCTTTAGGCACACAGGTTAAACTTCTAACCATCTAGACCCACTTTTTGCCAACTGCTTGGCTCAGACCGCCCTTCAGCAGGCCATACTGCCTGGATGGACTGACCAAGATCTACTCTAGGTCAATCCAGGGGAGAAATTGACTCCTTGCGGTCCCGCTATCAGGATACCTCTGTATATCAAACTGTATTTCTTTGTCGCCACACGCATCTGATGAGTCTCTCTTGACGAAACCGCATTTCCTGCACCTTCATGACCTATCAGGCACACATGGTTGCTTCATACCATCAGTGCACGGTGCCCAGTAGCCAAAATCCTTCATTTTGGTCCTCTCTTGTTGCCATGAGCAACATAGCATGCAGGCTGAGGCTACGATGTCACTGATGACGTCACAAGGATGCCATGACGTCATCATGATGTCATGACGTCGGGTCAACAATCACAGCTGTCAGACAGTCCCTGAATTATATCTTCATTCAGTTGCGGTCATGCAGGCGCAGTGGACACCAAATTGCGACGTCAACATCACTGGTTATAGTAGGCCCATTTCTTCTAATTAAAGAGATCCATTGAGTTTTTTCTTTAGAACTGATATTGAGGTTCTAGAATCCCTCCTCCATTGTAATGAATGGGGGCAGAGCCTCATTCCTTGTATTTGAGGTTTTAAAGTATATATAAGAATACAGGTTTGGTCCAGAAAAAACGCAACATGATACTTCCACTACCAGTGGATTAAAATGATTGAAACCAGTGGATGGGGAATCTTTCTAGAAGAAGAATGTTACCAAGATCGACCGATTCTGTTCAGTAGTTTTTGTTGCAGAGACATTTTTGCGAAGCAAAGTTGGGGTCCCTTGGCAAGGTTCAATGCAGAAAAACAGAACGCTTCTGTTGTAGGTTACAAACATCTCGGTGGTGTGCTGTGCTGTGCCTGGCCATGCTAACATGACCTTTACCCAGTTGCAAATGGTCACCAGGAACCTTGTTGACATTATCTCATATCTGTATTATTACATAACATTTAATCCACCTACTTACTAAGTTCAATTTACTGGCAAAGTGTGATTTTTCCTATGCGCGTGCTTAAACAATTGGCTCTAAAACAAAAACTACTGAGCCAAATTGGGCGATCTTGATAATATTTCTCTCCTAGAAAGATTCCCTGTCCACTGATATCAATGGTTTTAATCCCTTGGTAGTGGAAGTATCCGGTGGCATTTTTTCTGTTTTCTGGACTACCCTGTCTATATAATATAAAAGATAATTGTGACACTGTAAGAGTTGGAGATTCATGAGTGGCTGATGCGCTATTCACTTCTGTAAGGATTGTTCCATCCATATCACAGAATACTTTCATCACTAATAGACGGTATCGAAATTGCTAGGAATAGGAAGGCATGAACATGACAATTACTACTTTCTAAGATATTTGCTATTGTTTTAACAAACACATTGTGTTAATTGGTAAGATTGTTAGTCTTTAGGTTTGTAAGTAGAATGCCAGTCCAAAGTCAGTCAGTTTTAAAAGAATAATAAGTGGGCACGTAATGTTGATATTTTTCACTCCTTGGTCACCAGTATGACTGAGGTTTATTATGGTCCACCATGGCATCTGCCTGTAGACTTCCAAGATTATCATTTCATATACTCTCAATGTGTATTGTATGTTTGTGTGCTGTTCACTGTTGATGATCACCTGTTCCAATTCATGATTTTACCACTAGTTGGCGTTAGCTGGAAACGGAAAAGTTGAACTCTAGCTGACACCTCTCATATGTTTTCAGATTTTAACCCAGGAGGATTGGAACACTGTTTTATATAATGGTATGGCAAAGACATCAGCCTGGGCTGCCCTCTACTTCATAGCTTTAATGACGTTTGGCAATTACGTACTCTTCAACCTGCTGGTAGCCATCTTAGTTGAAGGATTTTCATCTGAGGTGAGTAATTATTACATTATACTTTTACATTTGAATGAAACTTTCATTGTTGATGTGATAACATGGTACAATGGTTAAATCATGCCACCTTTATCAGCAAGCATGATCATGCTGATACTTCTTCTGATCCTACTGTACCAAAAAATCACAATTTATTGGTGAGTTTCTCT
The DNA here is from genome assembly GCF_910592395.1 of Lineus longissimus. NCBI lineage: Eukaryota > Metazoa > Nemertea > Pilidiophora > Heteronemertea > Lineidae > Lineus > Lineus longissimus. The sequence continues at coordinate 13,517,410 of NC_088308.1, read as the reverse complement.
GGTTTGCTGTTATTGACCTCTTCAGACAAACTAGGGTCGCAATGCATCTTACAACGCTATATTGACGTAGCTGTTAGTTTCTTCTTTCTATTGTCATAAGGTCAATTCCTGTTTTAGTCTGTGAAGGTGCACCGTTAATTTGTTTGTTGTTGTCTCCTGTTCAATAGTGAAATGTGTCTTGAATGCCAAAAGCTGACAACAAAATGAGCAAAGGACATTGCGTGTATTTTAATGAGTATATGTTGATGTAGTATATATATAGGGTGTTCCAAAAAATGTACTTGTTAATTTTGTTAACAATCGCTAGTCAATGTTTTTTAGCTCAGCTGACGAAGTCAGCGGAGCTAGTCAAATAGTAATTTGAGTGGTGGCCGTCCTTCCATCCATCTGTGGACAAATCGGGCATTTTTGTGACCCTTAGACATAGGCACTTCAAATCTGGCCATCAGGAAGAACAGCTGCTGACAGAAAATTCTGCCCGATTCGACTGAAATTAAGCTCACCAGGGGGCAAAGAGCGTAAATTACACAAAAAAATTATTGTCGCTTTATTCTAACAGATAGAAGCTTGACACAAAGAGGTCTGCTTAACATCGAGGTTTCGATATAGAATAGATTAGTTTCGATTTAGGTCACCAGTTGATGGTATTTAGCAAGAATGGAAGTTGGCACATTGCCAGCAGTATTTGAATTTTGCGGTTCAAGGCATTCCCTCGGAAGCACGAGCAACGTCATACAAGTAGTTGCGCAGTTATGTTCTGCGCCTGAAGCTGCATGTAGATACCAGCCATTTTGGTTAGAGTGAAGCGATGCTAAATTAAATTAGAAGGGGGCAATTCACTTCAAATCAATGGTATAAGTCGATCATCCACTCAACACACCAGGTAAGATGTCTAGATCAGATTCATGTGATTGGTTTGACGTTATTAGATAAACCCCTCAGCCCATAAAGGCTAGATAGCTATTGTCGAGGTGGGCGTCGTCTGTCTGTCCCTTCGTCGGTCTTGCCGTCCATGGTCTTGCCGTCCATGCGTCGGGCCGTCAAGCCGTCTTGTCAGTTGAACTAGTTTCCGGAGCCTATCTCTGTAACCATAAATGCTATGCACTTCATTTTTGGGTGGTCTGAAGGTATCATGGTGGCATTTTGCCTTTTGGCAGTTTTGACGATCTTCGAACTACCGTCGGCCCCAGGGTCGCTTAATTTGAAAAAACTACTTTCGGCTATGACTCTTTATAGAATTACTATATAGAATTTTTTACTGTGGACACTGTTCATGAGACGTCATCACATAATACCCGGCTTTTGGATTTGACCTACTTTTCAAGGTCATAGGGGTCAAATAGCGTAAATTGACCGCAATTTGTTTCCAGAGCATATCTCCATAGCTATCGAGACTAGGCATTTCATCTGTAGGTGGTTTGAAGGTATCATGGTGCCATTGCACCATTTGGCAGTTTTGGTGATTTTCGAACTACACTCGGACCCATGTGAAAAACTACTTTTGGCAACAGCCAGGTCCACAAGTATGTATCGCATCGTACCATATTCTAATCAATTCCCGGTAGGTCTGTAACGCTATACGACACGACAAACCGACAAATCACAGATCGAACCGCGGTCCGTGTGAGGAAAATACTGGTGAAAGGGACGGGTAGCTGATTAAAAAAGGCCCCTTATCTTACCATTTTTAAAAGATAACCCCCAATCTAATCCTCTGCCGGTATCTATCCAAAACAGCCCATCCAAAATAATCGAAAATAATCCACTAGTCCAACTAACCCAGTAGTCCCGGCGGCGCTGCCTGCCCATTTTTGTGAAGTTTGATAAGACAATCTCCCCTACCGCATCATATTTACAATGATGCATTCCATAGAACACACAGGTACACTTCACTCCAAGACAAACTACCCAACAAATGTGCAGTGTAGCAACCAAACTGAAGTGATAGCATCATAATGATAAGAAACAGGTGTTCATTTGCATATTGATTGGTTGGATCTCCAGTACGCAACATATTTTTGTCAACAGAATTATTTTATCTTAGATATTTGTTTTGAGAGAGTCCACAAGTAAAATTTGGGTAACATTTTTACTAGTTATCTACTTCTTTGAATAGAAATGGGTAATTCCTTCAAAAAAGAAAAGTTGAATGTCATGCGGCCTGTCATTTATTGACAGCTGTCTCATGACATCACGATCACCAGTGATAGCTGATTGGTCAAAGCACCACACTGCTCAATCGCCCTCCAAGAAGTTTCAGCGGAAGTCTGAAGATCAAAAGCGCTGGGATTGAGAAAATTTTGACATGGATAAATAGTCCTACGTGATTTAAAGCGGTGAGTCCATTGATGTGTTCCGGACGATGTTGAAATTTGGTACGACAGACTCCTATAAATGGCCGATTCTAATTGAAATGGGATGCAGGTGGTCGACCCTGATTCCAGGTCAAATCAAAAGATTCTAGATTGAACTGGATGCGAGGATGCATTATGTTTTTTGCTTAGGCCTCCATTGGTGGCACAGCTGTTTCAGCTAGAATTGAAATGCAAGTTTTATCAGAAGCCACCAGGCGATGCTCTACAGGCAGGTACGACACCAAAGTGTTAATTGCTATCCTAATAAACAACCCAATTCATCACCCCAGACAGCTCCTGGAACACGCGAGGATTACATACCCATGTGTGCCCTCAGTTCTGCTGTAGTAATTAGGATTATGTATTGATTAGAATCAACTTGGCGTGAACCAAGTTTTGTGTATCACACTTCGGCTGCCATCTTGAATAGTACGCATGAGCCTGCATTGCAAGTTAGCTAAATGATGATTTTGATGAAATTTTTCTGTGCAAACATAGATGATTATTTGCACCCCCTTTATGTTTCAGCACATGTACCAGATCTTCAAAAAATGACTATTATATCCCTGACATCAGACTAAGCTATGTATTTTTATGACAGAGTTTTCCCTGAAAAAAAGTTAAATTCACTGGGTCGTCCTCTTTACTTGGCCTATATTCCTAAAGTGCTTTTGAAAGATATGTTATTCTCTCATCAGCGATGGTATAATGTTATAAATCTTGTGAAATTCTATAGCAAATGAAGATTAGTAACCTGATAGATGTACGGGGAATAAAATTGATGGCTGTACCTTGTGTTCAAAATCACAACTAAACCTGCCTTCCTACTACACTGAAGACCAGATCAATGATGCAAACTGTAGACATAGTCACAATCTGCCTTCTTACTACACTGTACTGAAGACCAGATTCGTATGGAAGTTATGATGCAGACTCAAGACTAGACGTAGTCACAACCTGCCTTTCTACTACACTGAAGACCAGATCTGTATAGAAGTTGTGATGCAAACTGAAGACTTACTTACCTTGATGTAAACTGTCCTGTTGAACCAAGATGGGTCAAGTAGTATAGGAAAAGAGATAACCTATATCATGGGCAAGGGATGTGACCATCTCACCCAGCTTGGTGTCCCTGAACTACGATTGGACAAGTAATAACCTATATCATGGGCAAGGGGTGTGACCATCTTACCCGGCTTGGTGTTCCTGAACCAAGATGGGACATGTCATAACCTATATCGTGGGCAAGGGATATTGATGTGACCGCCTCATCTGGCTTGGTGTGCCTTGACCAAGATGTCACAAGTAGTATAGATTGTAATAATATCATTGGAAAGGGATGTGACTGTCTCACCCAGCTTGGTGTTCCTAATGTAAGCTGTCCTGTTGAACCAAGATGGGACAAGTGGTTCTAGATCCCTCAGCAGGTCTCCTAGCAACACAACCAGGTTAGTTGTGAAGAGTGCCAGTGCTTGACAAGTATTCCAAATACTACCATGTACCAGTACACAATAATGAAAAAGTCATGGTTTCAATTGAATGCTAATATTCACATATCCTTACTAAATTTGAGAAAAGTTTGTGTGTTTGTGCGCTCATATCTCCCCGACCGAATGGCTGAGCGACCCCAGATTTTGCATGTAGCATTTAACGGGTCCCGAAAGTGTCCTTACGAAGCCCGATTTTTGAATTTCTAACTAACAATCCGATCATAACGCCGTTTATTGGTTTTATCTAACGTTATTCAGCTTGCCCGCGCGGCGATTTTACCTTCGCGTCATGCGCGTCACGGGCGACGTCACTCCCGACACAGCCTGATCGCGTCACGGCTCTGACGTCAGGATGGGTCTGCTGACGTGACGTCTCGAGCCCTGTCACTTCAGTCAAAAGCTTTTGCGCGTTCACACACAGCTTGGTGAGCGATTTTTGTTCGGAATCAAATTGTGAAAAGAAGGTTTGTATTAAATGTATTGATTGATGGCGGCCACGGGTACAGTGGACTAGTATTTATAATAACCCTTACAATGCAATCATATGAGTTCACAAGTTCATCAATGATCTAAAACATGTAAAGTTCAACTTTGATTTACTGGATGACGATGATAGAAGCAAGGTACCATAAGAGCGACACAGACAAAACTAATGAAGGTTATCCTTACTAAATTCGAGAAAAGTTTGTGTGTTTGTTTGTTTGTTTGTTTGTGCGCTCATATCTCCCATACCGAATGGCTGAGCGACCCCAGATTTTGCATGTAGCATTTAACAGGTCCCGAAAGTGTCCTTACGAAGCCCGATTTCGGAATTTCCAACTAACATCCGATATAACGCCGTTTATTGGTTTTATCTAACGTTATTCAACTTGCCCGCGCGGCGATTTTACCTTCGCGTCATGCGCGTCACGGGCGACGTACTCCCGACACAGCCTGATCGCGTCACGGCTCCGACGTCAGGATGGGTCTGCTGACGTCATGACGTCACAATGCGACGTCTCGAGCCCTGTCACTTCAGCCAAAAGATTTGGCGCGTTCACACAGAGCTTGGTGATCAATTTTTGTTCGATTGTGAAAAGAAGGTTTGTATTAAATGTATATGACGAATGAAAATGACTGATGATAGGCCTACTGCTGGCTGGTGGGCGTGTTTAGTATCGTCCTTTTGTGTACTGTTCCATTGGCCTACTGACATCTCACTTCTCATCGGTCACTTCATGGTCAGAGCAAATGATACTGCCCACCTCATTAGGCATACTACCCACGAGAGAACATAAAATCAATCACCCGGTGAAAGGCCACTGACTAGGCCAGTGCATGATCTGATAATGACATCAGACCCAGTCACACACCATTACGGCCTAGCTACTCTGTGTTGAATACAAATAGTTTATTTTGTCTTTTTATAGAAGAAAATGCCTAACCCGCCAAAAAGAAAAAAGAGCCTGTCAAGGCACACGCCAGGGAGTAAACGAATGAAGCAGACTCGAACAGTCGTTTATCAATACATCACTTATAGTACACTGAAACTCTGATGATGGCGGCCACGGGTACAGTGGACTAGTTATAGAAATGGAGCAAAGTGCCGAACTTTGAGCAAAAAAAAGGTTTACTGTCCGCCCTATGGAAGACAGAACCTATAATTTTGCCCCTTTATTGACAACATACTAGTATCAGAAACAAACTTCAGTGACTTGCAAAAAAACGGTCTGTACAATACTTCGTACTGCTGGTATACTAAAACTATCCATGGCATATTGTTTTCAAACTTTGGAACTCTTGACAACTTTGTATGTACATTTTTACAAAGTATAATCACAGATTAAGATGAGACACAAATAATTGTCAGGCAGAACCCGTATGGCATTTTCCACAACATTTCACTTGAAATGAACATTATCATGTGCCAGGATCAGACAAAAAGGACATACATGTACATGTAAGCTCACAAATGTGAGCTGTAATTAAGTATAGAAAATAACTCTCCATGCCATCTACATGACAGTTGAAGGTGATCACCCAACTCTTATGTCATGGTTTCTAGTTCTACATGTAAATCATAAGCTCACCCATGTGGTCTGACCTAATAAAGTATACAAAAACATCCATGCATACATGTACTATCCGCAAAACCCAACATGTAGAAACCAATCACTGATTGAACAAATGTTTGAAGCAGCTACAACACGTCATTCCATTATTGTTAGCAGGACATTTTTTCCACAGACCAGGACAATCTTCGCCACTGTCTAAGACCTTCTTGGACATTCGTTCAAGCTTCTTCATATTGTCTGGATTGGCAGTAATTCGCAGAGCAGGATTACATCAATTTCATCTGATATTCTGAATCCCTCACACAGGCATAGGTTCTCTTGTCAAGATTAACAAGCTTGTGGATGTTTTTAGCACCCTGCTCATTCATCAAACTAACTGTTTTCCACTTGAACACGAAGTCAGAAATGTGATATGTGAGCAAGTGAAGTTTCACCGTGATGGAACATGATGGAAAGTTGAGTGGGAACCAGGAACCATAACTCCAGTATTCAAAGGACAGAGTTCTGATTTCCTCTTCAGTGAGGAAGCGAGAGATGGAAATCAGCCGGTAAATTCTGGCCATACGATTGAACAATTCCAAATACCTGTCATGAATCTCAATGACCATACTGTTGAGTGTACTCTCCATTTCTAATCTAACCGCATTATCTTTCAGTTGGGAAATTTCACCTTTCTTATTTAAGGCCAGTTTTTGAAGAAAAAACACTCTCCTGAAGGAAAAGCCGACTTTTGAGTTTCTGGATTGCTGCTCAGTATCGTTCATTCTCCTTGATTGTTGAGCCAAGTTTTTCCTGCAGTGATTTTGTCAATTGATTCAACGCACTCCAACGACTAAACCACTCACAACCAAGTTGGTTAATAGTGACAGTGTCAACCAAGTGCTGCTGTTTTATTTCAGTGATGGCACTGTCACTTGTACGAATATCCTGAACGCACAAATCCCGAATTTGAATTGCTCGGTCCCGATAATCAGAATGAGTGTGAATCGTTCCCTCTGTCAATCTGTTTAGCTTACACGTGAAGAGGTGTATAGCCTCATGTGTATCTCCATTCTCATTCACACTCATCTCTCCCAATCCCATATTCCCTACACCTATTTGCTTAGCCCGTTCATTCAAAATAAATGCTTCGTTAAAGGGAACACTAAACTCACGTCCCAATTTGTCAAAAGTAATATATAGTGCATCATTTCGGATGCAAATAGTCTTTCCCAGTTTTAGAACACCCGTTTATCACTGTATCGAACAAAGACAACTTCACGAATAGCAGGTAATTGGGCGTGACTCGAAACTGGCAATCCTTCCTACAGATCATCAATGACTACTACATGTATACTTCCAGTGAAGTCATGAATGGTGTACTGTTTTGGATCAACTTGTGACAACACAGTTCCTACATAAACATCCCTCTGTAATTTAAATAGAACAGAGTCCCCAACATTGAACATAGATGATGTAACGTTTGACTTGAATGCCTTGGATTTCCTGTGTTCCGCCCAAAATATTGTTTATGGCCGCCTGAACCAACTTTTGAATCCAACCTAATTTTCTTCTGAGGTGGGCAGTCAGCATCATTTGAAGTCAAAGACGTCTCCATTTTGTAGACAATACCTGGAATTGTAAAAATTTGGAGCGAGAATGGGTTTCAAAAAGGTGGTGGGGGGGGGGGGGGGTTCTCCAACGGACACGGTCTGTGCTTCAATGCAAGCCAAGAAGACCAGGATGTACTACAATATTTACATGTATCCCTTCTTGCATGTCTTGTCAGGTTGTGGGGAATTCCAATCCATCGATATCAATCAAGCCTACGCATCAACCAACAGGCATTCTGATTTCTAGCGCAGAGTCAATTACAATTTAGAGTATCATCACTTTACACACTACTGTTTTAGATCAGGGCGGATGTAGCACTCTCAACTCAGCCATACTGTAGACACTGCTCATAAGACTTCATCACATAATACCCAGGTTTGTGATTTGAAATACTTTTCAAGATCACAGGTCAAATAGCGTAAAAATTGACCATAATTTGTTTCCGGGGCAAATATGTAACTATTGAGGATTGGCTTTCATCTTCCGGTGATTTGATGGTCTTTTAGTGCCATGGTGCCTTTTGATGAATTTCAAAGTACGCTTGACCCCAGGGGGTGCTTTTTGTGAAAAACTATTTTTGGTTATATCTCATGAATTCTGCTAGCTTAAATCATGATTTTTTTTACTGTGGACACTGCTCATGTGACTACATCACATAATATCTGAGTTTTTGATTTTAACTACATTTCAGGATCACAGGGGTCAGGTGGCGAGAATTGACCGTTATTGGTTTCTGGAGCATGTCCCCATAATTATTCATGCTCGAATTTTCATCATTGAGTTATATGATGCTCATCAGCTAAAAAGTTGCCTTTTTCACAAACAACTTTCAGCTATATAACATGCACGTAGCCCATTAGGCCAACTTAACTATCATGTCACCTTCAGTCTGTGGGCTGAGGGGTAATGCTCGCTTTGCGATGCTATTTTTTCTCATTGCTGAGAGGTGGGCAGTCAGCATCATTTGAAGTCAAAGACGTCTCCATTTTATAGACAATACCTGGAATTGTAAAAATTTGGAGCGAGAATGGGTTTCAAAAAGGTGGTGGGGGGGGGGTTCTCCAACGGACACGGTCTGTGCTTCAATGCAAGCCAAGAAGACCAGGATGTGCTACAATATTTACATGTATCCCTTCTTGCATGTCTTGTCAGGTTGTGGGGAGTTCCAATCCATCGATATCAATCAAGCCTACGCAACAACCAACAGGCATTCTAATTTCTAACGCAGAGTCAATTACAATTTAGAGTATCATCACTTAACACACTACTGTTTTAGATCAGGGCAGATGTAGCACTCTCAACTCAGCCATGTGATTTCAGGATAGACCTCAAATCTAGAAGGATGCGGTACAGGCATCAAAGTTGATCGAATCACTCAAAGTTGAGAGGCCAAAGAAGTAAGTTGAGAAATGTACACCACCAACTGAAATTAAAGAAAGAAGGAGAATCTTGTAACTGAAGGATGACTGGCCCACTTGGCGGCCGTGGATAAGGAACATGAAAGAATACACATTATAAACCAGACAAATCTTGTACCCCGGTAAAAAAATCTCCAATTTCTTTGGGGCGAGGACCTCTTTCTCAAGTTTAGAGACTTTGCATGCCTGAGTTTGATCATGTCACGCCTGTCGGGCTGGGAATTAATTGCTCCTTCAATATAATTCAACACACATCCCCCCCTCATACATACTTTCACTCTTCCTTCAACTCCCTACAATACAAACTTGTGTACTGATGACTTGTTCTTTGAATGAATGCTTACAATAGGCCTACATACAATAAATGTACAAGAAGTCAGAACAAAATCTTACAATGCAGTCATAGAGCAAAAACAGAAATGTTTATGCAGGCACCCGAGATCAAAACAAACCTAATGTGTGGGTCAATGGGCAAGTCCATTTCAGTAAAAGGTGAAAGGAAGGCTCAGAGTAGCACATATCAAGAACTTTTCAGGGTTTTGAAAGTTTGAGGACCAGATTCATTAATTACATCCCTAAATATGTTTTCTACATATAGACTATAATAAATACGAACTCATGGTTTGGTTATTAGTTACCAAATAAATCATGACTAATTTATATTTCCACCAAAAACGCACCCCCATCAGCACAATAGACCCGACCTACGTAACTTGAAACAGGACAATTTTCATGCCCTCAATTTCAAATGCATATTTATGCATGAATATAGCAAACTAAAGTTTTAAAACTAAAAACAATTAAAGTTGTGATATCAATTAATATTGAAAGTAACTCGTTTTACAAATAAATGGTCAAGGGAATGCGATGTTGTAAGATGAACTTGGCACCCCGTCTTCATCTCAGACTTCAAGCCGGTCATTTTGATTCTGACCAGATCGAGGTTCAAGAAATTTGTGAATAAGAGCACGATTTGGTACGAAACTGAATTGAGATATGTTAAATGGCGGGGGTATTTATGATGTGTGATGTTACGCCTACCTGGTTATCTAGTTTGATGATATTCGGAAATCTGCAACTTGTTGAACAATCTATAAAAATACCACAAATCGTCACTGTTTCGCCAATTCTGATCAGAATTTCGTGAAACTTTGAAGCCGGGTAACATGGCAATTGACCGAGCTAATGAGCCAATCAAAGTGACGTAACTTTTTGCAGGATGTCTGCAGGCTTGAGCGGGTGATTTGAATGATGCCAATGCATTAACCCTTTCGACTGAATGAGTATTGCGATGTGTGATAGTGACAATGTTTATGTAGTGGTTAAGACGATTATTGCGCTGACCAATCGCTGGGCAGCAGGCTTATGTCATGTTTTAGCTGAAACAGCATTGGTGGGTAGTTGCCACGTTAAATTTGCAAGTTTGCCAGCACAGAAATTGCGAGTTGTATTTTGAAATAAATGTTTGCCTGCCCACCCGTCATCACGTCATTGGTGAAGACGCGGCCCGTAATTTTTTTCCCGGTTCATGTCGGTTCGTATCCTCCTCCTCGATTCCTATCGCGCATCATCGGGTCAGGTGATCGGTCAATGATCGTCGGTCAGTACTCAAAATGACCTCGGTCAATACGTAATTTATTTCTGCTCGTGTGCTGCAAAACCTTCGTCATCATGGCTGTAGAATTGAGGTACAAACACGAGGTAATTATCGGTTTCTGGCCAGTTCCTATCGGTGCCAAAGGTGCCAAAACTGATACATACTTCTGGATCTGGCTGTATATCTCATGAATTATGCCAGCTACAATCATGACATTTTTACTGTAGACACTGCTCATGAGACTTCATCACATAATACCCAGGTTTGTGATTTGAAATACTTTTCAAGATCACAGGTCAAATAGCGTAAAAATTGACCATAATTTGTTTCCGGGGCATATATGTAACTATTGAGGATTGGCTTTCATCTTCCGGTGATTTGATGGTCTTATAGTGCCATGGTGCCTTTTGATGAATTTCAAAGTACGCTTGACCCCAGGGGGTGCTTTTTGGGAAAAACTATTTTTGGTTATATCTCATGAATTCTGCTAGCTTAAATCATGTTTTGTCTTTCGAGTTTGGCGATCCCTTAACTTGAAATATTGGTCGGTACAAAGCGCAGTTGTGTTAAAACTACCCAACGAATCACTGCCTGAGGTTCGATTATAGCTAAAGAATATTGAAATGATGGTGATTTTTAGCAGAGTTTTTCAGAAGTTATACGATATCCATTCCATTTGACGATCCGGGAGATTGTAGAATCCGGCCAAATGGCATATTGCCATCAAATAAGCGATTTCAGGCTGGAACCATTTGTCCCAATGTGCGCTCTAAATGCTTGTTGATAGCTCCAAATCACCCAGACTCCACTTATGGGGTAAACCTCCACTGAGAAAAATTACTTTAGCTTCGGTAAACATGTCACGAGTGCTAGATTTTTTTTAGATCATTTTTCAGTGTATCAGGTCACCCCTGTAGAAATGTACAGTAAGGCATGTATAGATATGCACTGTGTTAGCGTAAGTGTAGCCTACACACGAACAAACCTACTGCCATTATCATGTTAAATGAATTGTCATCAGAGTTGTTGAATATTCTTGTCAATGAACTTCGTAGATCATTAGCGCCTAATTAAATCAGCGTCTGTTGGTCCTAATAATTTATATAACTTGGCGGGCAAAATTTTAAAAAATTCTCCTCATGTTTTTCAGCTCTGGGATGACCGACCTGCACTTTGCAGTGACGACATCACAACAGACCCAGCATGCAGTGTTGACTGAGAACAGCTAAGGCACACTCGTAGAACTGGCTAATGACCCTGCACTGTCCCTATAAATTACCTTCATGACGTAGCATCGTGTACAACGTTATATTTCAACACAGCGCTACGCATTGTGGTGTCAAAATGCCAAGCATGCGCCGTCCTCCTGGTTGGAAAACACCTTTTTTCAAGCCATTTCCAGTAGCATTGGGACCCAAAATTGGGAAGAATGGCTTGATAGAACTGGCTAAAAATTACCAATACACATGATCAAGTAAAGTTTGGACAGTCCAAAGCAAATTATGTAAGTTTTAAAAACGCATGCTTCCAACCAGCCTGAGTGCGCATGCCAAGAGTAGCTTGACAATGTTCCTAGAGATTGCATGGTAAAACTGATGTATTCAACATCAGTGCAACATCAGAAGAAGCAATAGATTCCATCGAGTATTTCATTGATTAAACTTTTGTATACTTTGTCGGTAGTTTATTGGTTTTACTGAATTCTCTCTATCTTTCTCCGACTACCTGACTATTGATCTAACCAACTTTAAGAGATAACTCAGGAAAGACAATAGCTAAAGCTTTCAACAAGGTCAGGATTTCGTTTTTTCGTTTTCGTTTTTGCCGACACACTGTGATAGGCAATGCGGTGCTCTTCTTCTTGGAAGTAATGTAGAAAGTATTTCTTTGTTTTTCTTAGCAGTGTGCATCACTTTCCCTGTACATGATGTTTTTGCAGGACGACCAGCCATACAACTTCGCCTTCCACCAAATGTTATTTTACGCCTAGATATTGCTGTTGGTTGCACACCTATCCTTTTCAAACCAGAAAGAAGGTTCTGTCTTCGCTTGGAATCAAACTTCGCCAATCCAGAATATCTGCCATAGCCACTAAGGGGCCTTGTCCAAATTATTCGCCGAAATTCACCGGCGAATTTCTGGCGAATTTACGGCAAATTTTTACAAGTTCGCCAAAATTCGCCAAAACCTCCTCAAAAATCGTCAAAAATTCGCCGGAAAGTTCAAAAGAAATCGCCTAGAATTCGCCATAAAATCGCCATAAATTCGCCATAAAATCGCCACAAATTCGCCAGAAAATCGCCACAAATTCGCCGGAAAGTTCAACAGAAATCGCCTAGAATTTGCCATAAAATCGCCATAAATTCGCCGAGAATTCGCCATAAAATCGCCAAAAATTCGCCGGAAAATCGCCAAAAATTTGCCATAAATTTGCCGAAATTCGCCTTCAAAATCGCCCAAACTTCGCCAAACATCGTCAGAACTTCGCCAAAATTCGCCGGAGACTTTCGGCGAATTTAAGGCGAATATGTGGCGTTTTTGGGGCGAATTACGGCGAATAATTTGGACAAGGCGCCTAAGAGCCGACACAAGGGCAGAATCTGTTTGAATTTTCTGATGCGATTTTACAAATGCTTTCATTGCTGGGAGAAAGGTTGAAGGGCTGTTTGCTAATTTGGATTGCACGCCTTCATAACACTCCTTCAGAGCAGACTGCATGCTTTTCAATTCATCTGTCCGACTGGGAGTGGTATCAATACCCTCACTGGGAGTGGTATAAATACCCTTACCAACACCCTCTGTTGTCTTTGGATGCAAGGATGACCTTTTCACCAAGCGAATGCATTTTGTGCAGCCCTCTGAAGTTGCAGACTTTCAGTTAAAAATATAGGCCTGTCACCGCCATCATCCACACAGGGTACATGTACATCATTTTCAAAAACAGCTATACATTTATCAGGATGTAATGGCCTGAACCAATCCAAGAAGGGACTTTCTTTGCCCGTTGCAACATCGAAAAGCATCGCTCTCTGTTCAGGGTCATTCTCAGGAATATAATTAATACTGAACTCCCTATTTTATATTTGAGCTGTACTGCCGCTTGATGATTACAGGGAGCACCGTTTAATCCTACATGACACTCAGACATGCCTCGTTCCATATTCACTGAATATGATATGTTGCTTTCTGATGCACTTGGCACAAGAAACTCCACTGGGGATGCCCTTTCAATGAGGTCAATTTAAACATCAAACTTAAGAGGCGCTAGGTACCTAGAGTACTGTTGTTGACCAAGGCAATTATTGGTGACGTCAAGAATTCATCGTTCATAGAAATCACCCAGCCTAGTGCAAATGAAGTCCAAAAGCTGACATACATTAAACGCCTTCGTCCTATGTAGCACTCTGTCATTCAGGACTCGCATAGCTGCCTCGCAATAATTGTTTGTATTATTGCCACGCAGGATTAAATCTTGTCCGTAGAACAATGCCCATAATTGACGCATTTCAAACAGTTTCTGAAGGTGCTCCTTAAATTTTAGGTAATGGAGCACAGTCGGGTTTGAACAAACTTCCTTGTAGCGTGCATTCAATACCATCCCATTTTCAGAATACAGCAGACCGAAGAGAATTGAGCGGTGGTCATTCGTTATCTTATGTTTGGCTTCCCAGAGCCATCTCCACATTGCCTGTAAGATATGAAAGGAGCATAGGAGCAGAGTTGCCTCGGAGAACACATTTTGCAGGGCAATCTTTCTGACTCGCAGTCATCCGTCATAATTAGCTGTGGCCCTCTAGAGCCACGCCCATAAAATGCATCCATGGGAATAAGGTCCAAGTACAATTTCAAAGCTGCGGAATTGGTATCACTTGACTCGGATGTAGTTATCAAGCAGCCAAACAGCCAACTAATCCGACGCAATAATGAGTCATCAAAAGGAAAACCCTGCAATTGTGTCTGTCAACATTGCCTGAGGAATCTACAAAAATAAGTTCTCCACTCTGCTGAATTTTCTTAGAAACCCGTCTCATGAGTGGGCTATATATTGCTACAACAAGTTGATTGTCCGCTGTTCTGTCCATCTTTATGAATCTGTCTTGTTGATTCACGTCACTGATCATTGCCTCCAGATCTTTTAACAAATTATCCCCTGATGAATCGCCATTCACCTTTTTGAAGGCCTTGTAGTACAGCCTGTAAAAAATGAAAATAGAATACATGTAATACATGTAATATCCTCACAATCATACAATGTAGGTAATTACATATTGCAATATATGATGCTGTTCATGCATGTGCGCACTTCACAGCGATCATTACATACCTGTAGCAACTCCGTGGATCTGGAACCTTGTTCCTATCAGCAGCTGTAAATAATAATTTTCACCAAGTTCCATCTGCATATCATACTTCAGTGTCTCTAACGCCGATGCAGAGCCATGCCCATGCTTAAACATGTCTGACTGTTTTTCCTTTTACCTCATCTGAGACATCCCTATGTTTCAAGGCATCAGCACACTGCACTGGATGATTGTGGGCAAATATGAGGCTCACGTCCGCTGGAAAATGAGGCATATAGGAGTCTACATCGCTGGTGCTGAAAATATTTTAAAAATAATGTACCGTATAGTCATCCTTTCAATGATTTGCAAAGTTGGCAAGTGCATTATTTTGACACAGGAACATCAATTGGAGGAAAAAAGTTAACAAAACATTATATAATACGTCTATCCTTAGTAACTTCATTTTTGGTAAGGGCTGACTAGGTTTTTTAACTTACACAGATGGTTTCCTGATTGTCAAAATCATTTAAGCCTTGTAATGTGTATTTTTTGACCCCCCTTCTTTCATTAGCAGTTGATGACCGACTATATGTACGATGTTGGCACCTGTATACAATCTGAAAAAGAACACTGAGAGAATTCTATTTCATATGAAACTGGATAAAAGTAGAGATGCAGGTGTGAAGTAATCTGACTTGATGAACATTGAACTGTCTAAACCACCACCATTCATGACTGGTTCTTTCATACCTTGAAAATGTTGAACCTGCCAAACTTCGGAAATGTCTTGTCCACTCTGAAGGTAGTCAGGCTCTTCTCTTCATATCGACTTTTTCATTCCTTGGCCTCATTCTCAGTTTTCAGTGGAAGGCGTACTTTAGCAAAGAACTGATCATCACTGTCATAACTATCCAACTTCACAACATTGTATTCATGGCTACTTGGTAAAACATCCTGCAATAAAGAAATGCGATAATGTCTTATGCCTTATGGAGGTAACCAACAGATTATAGGCCCTATACAGGATAGTTACTATACTGCCTATTAGTGAGTATTAGGCCTAGGATGGTTGGTAGACATCATATCATAGACGTAAAGTCTTAGGCCTATACATACTGACAGGCCTATTTTGCAGATGAAGGCGGATAGTCATAATATCACCATTATAGGGCTATGAGAGCTAGGCCTTGAGGGGTGTTACAGTAGGCCTATATCAGAGAATCAGTGATACTTTGCAGCAGGCTAGGCTTTGTTTGTAGAACATAGGCCTAATGATGATGTACACATAGTCATACAAGTAAAATGTATTGTTTTACCCTATGCAAACGCGTGAAGTGCGGAGAAAGGCAACATTTGCAAGTCATTCGCTGATATGACATGCTGACCTCAATTAATGTTCTATTATGAAATTGTCTTGGTATGAATTGTCAAAAGGTACTTTGTAGTTGAGTGATAATACCAACCTGAAGGAATGAATAGAGTTGGTCATGTTGCTCGTTTAAAGAGGAAGCCATTGTTAGGCAAATTACCTATTCATGAGTTCATGACGTCAGTGTGTTCTGATTGGTCGATAGCAGTTCCTTTAGAATTACTGGACTTGGAAAAAAAATTTCGCTGGCCGGTCGCTCGGCCGGAGTCGTGCAATTAGCTAGCTATGCATGCTTTGTGTGGGCCTACATTTCTTACACATACAATATGCTGACACGCAATTCATAAATACATTGCCAGTCAAATGTGAGTATATCATGCTACAGTTATAAATGAATGTGAATTTAGGTTTATCCGGAAATCGATTGTGTTTCTTGTATTGTAGGCATGCACTCGGCGCAATTCACTTATTGATCACCTATTTTTGGACAATTTCAAATGTCTTAAAGTCACAGGCCTACCGGCCCACCACACCGTTTGTTTACCCTGCCATTTTTCTTGATAAATGGCGACTTGGTTGATGTTAACCCCTTGGCTCCCAAGGCCAATGTAACGCTATGTACCGGGATTTTTTACCAGTTTTATGCAAATAACATTAAAATACTTTAGATATTGTAGCTCCTTCATTATGCATCCTTGATTGATAAAACCATACATTTTTGTAAAGCTGATTACCTTGGTTATCAATTGGCGTTGTTTCTGGGTATCGATTGGGTAAGAGGTAATCAATAATCAATATTAAGCAGTATTTTTTGATTGATTTTGCTCTAATTGATTGATCTTTCTGATTTGAACAAGTATATTGAACTGTAATTGATGCAGTTACAACTTGTAAATGATCAATGTAACTTGATTAATAACATTTGGCTATTGTATATTACTGATTTATCGAACGATACAACATAATATTAGTTTATATGCTATTCAGTTTGTGTACTGGTAATTGGTTTTCTTATTTTTTTCTCTGATTCTTCTCATTTTTGAGTGAATATATCTATATTAGCGAATTGCACTTTCTGTAATAAAGAACAAGTTGCAAAATATGGCTTGTCTGATTGTGCAGATTTTTACTTTATACATACTGTTACATTAAATTTGAGGATGGAATGCAACCATGTTTAAAGTGCCCATAAAACCAGATGAATTTTACTTTCATGACAAAGATTTAGAAATTAAAGTTCAGTTGATTGGTTTTTAACCAATTGTTTGTCTTTACCTCCTCTGGTTATGGAGCACCAGGCTTGAGAAAAAAAGCACCAAAAATCCCTCAATTTTGCTCAGTTCACGACTGGCACTTAACTGCAGTAAGAAGAGGGTTAAAATACTTCAAGTGTGAACATGGAACAACTTGCAAATAGTTGTTTGTAAATACTGGGCTGTATTGTTTTGATAGGAATTGCTTCCTTCACTATATAGTCATGATCCAGAATCAATAATGGAAAAAGCGAAATCAAACCCTGTCTTGCAAACCAAGCACGTCCGAAGATGCTGTTGGATGGCTTATGCTGAAATGCCATAGTTAAGTGTTCTTTCGTCCTGAGGGCCATGTGTCTTTTAGTCTTGCCAATGTAAGAAATATCTGCATCGCGCGACATGTAAATTTATATACAACCTTGACATTAAATGTGGTGAACATCAATACAAAAGTTTGTTTTTTTTAAATCTTGCCATAAGTAATAGAGGATAGTGCCTCAATTCACTGAATGAGGGTGCCCACCCGAGTAATTGAATTATTTGCCAACAAACACCTTGCAGATAACTGTGTCAAAAAAACTGAGTTCAAAATATATATATCAGCGATTTCCAACTTGCTGGAAGCAGAGCTTGTCGGACGGCACGAACGATTTTAGTATGGCAACTATCTGCAAATATCTGTGCCACAAATTGGGGGCTCCCCTAGAAAATCTGAAAGTGAAATGCACTGAGATGTGTTCTGAGGCATTTTTCCAACGAGATTACAGCTTTCAGAATTGCCTTAGATATCGTCAGTTTTGAAGTCCAAAGGAGGCATTTGGTACTGAACTATAACAACGCCTCCATTTCTGAAGAGCAAGAAGGCATAAATTATGCATACATTACTCAAAGAACAGCACCCAGATTAGTGGGCTTTGATGTAATTGGCTACTGTACTGGATAAGTTTGGAGCTTATAGGCCCCGAGTGTATAGTATGTATGTTCTAATTCGCATTCATGCACAATATTATAATAATATACATTTGATCAGGAATAAAGACTCGGAGCCTACTGAGGTAAACATTGTTCTTTGAGCAGCAAAATATCTCTTTTCAGGAATAGTTTGGCTATGAAAACTATTTTTTGAGCTTGTCAGAAAAAATTATCAGCTTGTTGAAACCTTTTTTAGCCTGTTGATGGTGGCCTCCACAGCTTCTCGTCCTGTTAGTGCGACAACCCGGTTATTGAGGTCAGAATCCCCTGAGGTATACTAGTTTGCTTAGATTACTATTCGAAATTCATGGGACAGGATAATGTTAGAGCTCTTGAAGGTGTTGTGGCGCAGGATTTGATCTTTGGCTTGGTTCTCTCTGATCAGTGGAACTCGTGTGGATTTAGATCGAAGTTCACTGTGTTTGCCAACATTGTCTGATATCCCTGACACAACTTTGGAAACTTTCTGTGACCTTGAATCAATGTATTTACATGGAGACAATTGACTCTGATCATTAAACTTTTAGTCTGTCTTGAGGCGTTTCAATGAATAACAGTATCTGAAATTGACATGCAGTCACAGGATCAGGTTGTAAACACCAACGTTCTCAGTGATAGAGAGGTTGTATGCCACGAGTGGTTGAAGCTATTCTGGGATATACGATGTAAAGAGTATCTCTGAAATCTTCCTCCCACAGTACATAAATTCTGAGCTAAGAGTGATGTTGGTAAATGCTGTGGTAAAGGAGGACAACATCCTAAGAATGAAATGGCCATTGGGTATTGTGACAAGATCATTGATAAAACTCTGCGTCGTGCCATTAAAGCACTGAACAATGTAGGTTCAAGGTTAACCCTTTTACTGCCGAAGTCGCACTTCTGCGACAACCATTATTTTCCGTTTACTGCCGAAGTCGCAAAAATGCGACATTCTGTGTATCACTAAAAATCAACAGATAACACGAAGACTAGCGTAGTTTTTCAAGAAGTTCGTAGATGGCGTTGTAGTACGATGATAGAGCTTGCAAATGGCGGCGCCCATGGTATATCGACCTGTACAACTTTTGGGAGAAAATTGAGTTTGAAGTTGGTGAAATGGCAAAAAGATTGTCACTGACGGAGGTTCTGGACGAACTAGATGTAGTGAATGATTCTGATTCAGGTGAGGAGTTCGTAGATAGTGATTCGGATCCAGAATACGATGTAAATAATGACGATGCTGAAAGCGATAGTGACAGTGTGTATAGCGATGTACATGACGATGTAGGCACTACACAGGGTGTCCCAGAAGTGCCAAATGTCCAACCTATGCCTAGGCCTGATTCTCCCATTGAGGACAATCCTGCTGATAGTGAAATGGATTCTGATGATGAGCAGGATGTTGTTCCTAATCCTGCTGCTCCTGCTGTAGCTGATGTTAGGGCTGGTGGTGATGGGCCTAGGGGTGGGCCTAGGGGTAGAGGTGGTCGTGGACGTGGTCGAAAATTTCCGCACATGGATACCTCCTCTACCATGGCATTATTTCGCATTTTAGGCAGGACACAAACAAATTCAGGGTTCCCATTCAGGAAAAACAAAGAAAAGACATTATTACTATTGTTCAAACAGTTTTATTTGAAAAAAGAATTGAGTTTGAGTCAATTATAGTGTTTCTTTGAGATTTTTTGTCCGTCCTCATTATAAATTCAAGATGGCGGTATGCAAATTAGGTCAGAACTCCCAATTTTTTTACCCCAATTGAAAGAGGGGGTCATACTGAACAACTTTCATATACATTGTTTGGCTGTATCTCCAATGGTTTTCTCTCACTAGGCTGGTGAAATATGCTGCCTTAATTACTGTAAAAACAATAGAATCTACCGGCAGTTGGGGTTCATGGAAATTAAAATTGGCCGGCAGTAAAAGGGTTAAATCCTGTTCCTGTAGTTACTCTATCGGGTAGACTTTCAAAGCTGGTTGTAAAACGTAAAATTAAGTTGTGAGTAGGCTATTTTGATAATCAAAATCATGTATGTACTGTCATGTATGGAGTCAATGACACTATATTCTTTAAAAAACAAACCAAATGTATTCAAAGTTGTCAACTCGTAAATATGTTTGTAACCTACAACAGAAGGGTTCTGTTTTTCTGCATTGAACCTGGCCAAGGGACTCCAACCTTGCTTCACAAAAATGTATCCACAACAAAATCTACTGAATAGAATCAGTCCACCTTGGTAACATTATTCTACTAGAATTTTCCCCATCCACTGATATAAATGGTTTTAACTCCCTGGTAGTGGAAGTATCCGGTTGCCTTTTTTCTTGACCACCCTGTATGTTAAGATCAGAGTCAACACATTTTGATTGTTTTGTTGACAGTTTGAGTAAGTTTTCTCTCTTTTCAATGGTATTTGATGTAATGCTTACTAAATTAGATTTAATTACTGTTGTGATAAAGGATATTATGATATGTTTATTTCGTGTTTGTTCAGCATGGACATATGAATGATCATGCATTTTTCATTAGTGACTTTCATGTCCAGGGATTGTTGTGTTTCTTATTTGATATGTTCCTTACATTTCCAGCATTAATTTAGGTTGTTGTACCACATGCCACACAAACACCCACTACTTATTATGTATTATGTAATGTTTTACTTGTATAATAAAGTTTGGCAATTGTGACAGCAGTTGGCCACCGCTAGTCAAGGGAAGCAACATATTTGTTTGCCCCTTTCTTTTAATGGAACCCACCCAAATTAAATCTACAAAAATCAGTATGGACAAGTGTGTTGTCAGGTCAATTACTTGACCAAGTAATTTATGATACCACTTCACTGCAGACCTTTATTGAGACAAGAAAGCAAATGCTTTGGATAAATTTGGTTGTCCAATTCTCGGTAATCTTGGGAATTGATTCTCCATGGTTGTAATGGTTACATGCAACAAGCATACACTAATGTCATCATAATTTACAGTTGAAGATGTGAACAGGCTTACCTTTGCTGTTTTCTGGTTTGGCTCTGAACTCTACCATGTTTCTTTGGGTCAGCCTTTTTTGTTCTTCTATTTTTTTGTCCTCTATTATATCTATTTTTGGCTTGTCGGGGAATCCCCAAATTCCACGACGGTATGAAGAACAAAAAAAGCATGTCAGATAGAATTATATGCGAATTATATGTATTTTTTGGTAACGAATTCATCTAATTAATTGTAAAGAATGATTGTATAGTTTCTGGGCTGTTTTTGAAGAATGCTAAGGCCATTTTAAGGGGGAAGGAAATCCGTCATATCTGACCCATTCTATTTTTAGCCTTTATCGGTTTCCCCAGGCATGTGATTAGACTGGTTCCCATCTTTTCCGCTACACAGTGCTGACCGTTTCGACTACAAATGGGATGAGTGCGTTGTGTTACAACTTGCGTAAACATGCCTACAGAACCCTCCTTCCAGACCCACAACCAAAGCCACACCCCTACGTGATCTCAGTCGCCGCCAGGCTTGTCCATGGGAGCTATTGGTCACTCCCATGGGCTACTTTATGGGTGCTGAAAATCATTTCAGAGTGATTTCTCCTATAGGATGACTCCCACGGGTGTGATTTTGTAAACGATGTTTCAGTAATAGTTTTTAGCTCACCTGTCAGGTGAGCTTATACGATACCGCGGCGTCTGGCATCCGTCGTCGTCGTCCGTCGTCGTCGTCCGTTGTTAACTTTTGACAAAATCGTGGCAGGTTTCTTAACCACTTGACCCAGAAAGTTCATACGTGGTGTGTGGGTACCCCTAGGCAAGACCTTCCTTCAGAATGAAAATCAGCGCAATTTGACTGCTGGTCTGCCATATAGGGGGCGCTCTTTGAAAACCTATTTTTGTCATTTTGAAGCTTATGGTTAAAGCCAGAGCGATGAAACTTTTATGGTGGGTGCATCTAATAAAGGTACATCACATATCACACGGGTTTTTGATTTGACCGTCATTTCAAGGTCACAGAGGTCGAACTCTAAAATTTCTTTGATCATGGCACGTTTTTTTGCTATTGGTCATAGACTCTCTAAATTTGATATGTAGACACCTATTGGGCATCTCTACATGTTGACACAGATTTAGGTCAGTGTCACCTACTATTCAGGTATAAGTAGGTCAAGGTTAAAAAAGCCCATTTTCTTTATTCCAGCAGATTGAAGTTTGAAATGAAGTTTTAGAGGTCGGCCTGATATAGAGGTTTCGATATTAAGTAGATTAATTTCGTTTCATATCACTAGGTGGCGGTATTGTGCAAAAATGTCAGTTGGCACATTGCCAGCAGTTTTGAATTTCGCGGTTCGAGGCAATCCGTCGGGGTATCCCAGATGCGCAGTGTTGTACTGCGCCACTAGATATGCATACTACAAGTATGGAAGACAGCCATTTTATGAATTTGAACGAGACGAAGAAGGAATTAAATCACCTTGAATCAATGCTAAAACTTAATAATCCGCTCTTCGGATAAGGTCGTATGTGTTGATTACATTCTTGTGATTGGTTTGAGATTATTAGTTTGTCCTCATTGCCGGTTGTTTTAGAAAATTTTGACTGTGATTGGAAGGTAAAATGAGAAACTTGTCACACTGTTCTTCGGCTTGGAATGGGGATAGTCAATGCAGAGCCAGTTGGTACAAGCTGCCTTGCGAATCGGGGTGGTGTAATAATACTGTGAAAGAACAATAAAATGATGAATTGTAGCAGTGTGTGTCAGAAATTATGTGATTTCCATTGCATTTGACGATCCCAAAGTTTCGAGAGTATGGCAAAATGGCGGCTGCCGTCATTGGAGATTAGCGTCAAGCTGGAACCTTTCGTTACAATGTGGGCTTTTAAACACAAGTTAATGGTTTATAATCACCCAGGCGCTACTCATTAGGTAAACCTCTACTAAAAACACTTGCTTTAATTTTTGTAAACATGTCACGAGTGCTTAAAAAGAACCATTTTTGTGATCGTTTTTCATCGCTGTAGAAATGTACACAGCCGTCGAAATGTACCAGAGTCAGTCTGTCACAGTGTGTCAACACAACAACGGTGTTAGTATACACATGAATCCATGATACACGGAGACACGAATGTAAACATTTGCCTGTTGGGTCGGAAGGAGTTCACCGTTACCGATCACTGCCCCAAGAAAGGTCATCTGAGCTGGTTGACTAAAGTAGATGATGATAATGATGAAAGTGTAGCGTAGCTGTCATCAGTGCTTTTATAGTTAGGCCTATGAGTCGGATTCATAAGTAAATGTCACTGACACTGCCCTTTTGGGTCGCTGTGCAAAAACTATTGGGCCGATTTCTTCAAAGTTTGGTTTTTCTTGAATCTAATTTCGGGACCCAACACAATTTCCAGGTTAGAGATTTGCAAATTATAAAGAAAAAAATTGTCAACTTTGGAGCCCTTTGGCCATTTTGGGGGAATCTGGAGGGTCCGATTTTTTTTGATGGATAGTTCTAAATGAAACTTGGCAGCTTTAGCTAAGACACATGTAAACCTGTTTTAATTCGCCAGAAAAGATCTCTCAGCTTCTCCCACAAATTTCACCCATTCAGCTATTCCAACGTTAGTACCATGTGCACGCGGAAAACAATCTGACCAACTCCACTTTTTCAAGACAAACCACACCATCCCACAACTATTGCATGATCAACCCCTAACAATGACAAGTTCTTCCTCAAACTCTCCCTTTCATATCGACAGGTGAGCACAATGGCCCTGGCCATTTCATTTGTCATACCTGTACTCATTTTGGTCTTTGTAGTGTTATAGTCATAAGGGAAACAAAAATTTTAATTGATAAAATTATTACTATCTAAATATGATTAATTTCACTTTAAACTTCTGAGTGTTGTGTGATTCTTATTCTATCAATCATTTCCCTCCACAGCCTTTCTTTATAAGGTATCCCTGAAGTCAAACCTCCCTCACCTTTCACCCTGGTCTTATTATTGCAATTTAACTATAAAGATAAAGGTTTCACTGCATGTCATCTCAAAACTCATGGTAGCCACAAAAGAATTTGCCACTGGCTACTGAATGAAACTGCCAGTGATGCACTGCTTGTTGTCCTAAAGGCTATACAAATATAAAGTGTACTCTGATCGGATAAATGTATCTGGCTATAGGCAGGGAGTTAAAAATCTTTCCTTGACTAATAGTAAAGTCATTAACCCCGGCCCCAAGATGGGGCCTACAGCAGCTGTTTGGAAAATTGTCTAATCTGAAAAGAATAAGGTTGTAGCAATAGTTTTGCTAAATGAAAGACTCTACTAACGTTGATTAATACTCAATTTTATCTCTGTCACTTTCCACATTCGAACCCGCTCGTCTCTCCGCTTCAACACCGCTCTGTCGATGACGTAACGACATTACGCGTCGTTGCGTCATCGACTGTACAGCGGGAAATACCGAGGGCAGCCGAGTGACGTAACACACGGGCGGGGATGGACAGGTGACCGGGGCACGTCCGTAATGCTGGCGCCGCCGTGGCCAACCACGGAACCAAGACTGTGACCCAGTTCACCACACCATCCCCACCAAAAAATTGTTCAAATATCAAAAATTTTGAACAAAATAGTCCTCATAGCTACGCTCCAGAATTCCAACTGTATTACAATAAGAAATAAACTAGACAATATATACACCACACAATCCATTACGCACGAACTACCGGATCTCAGCAATGTCCACTATAATAATATATGAATCACAAACGCGAGCTGTACAACTATCTTTCCAATGTACAATTCAGTAATATCCAATATGTCCAATATAATATTTACAAGGGATAACGTCCATCAAACTCTCAGTCCGCTTGGAAGTCTGCTATATACAAAAATGAATCAACGTAGCACCATCCAATCCAGGCTTAATCCCCGCAAGCGTAATGAGTAACGATGTCAACAAGTAACGTACGGACATACTCTCTACCAACGTGGTGTGTGATAACCTGGAACGATAATCAAATATAAATTTAAACCTTTTTACAGTAATTTACAAGTGATTGTTACAGTTTTCCGAAGGTGATCCTCAACGGTTCGTGTTGTTGTCCCAGGTGTCTCATGCATTCAGGATTCGGTGAGCTGCTTAGGATTTAATGAGTTCATGGGCTTATGCTGCAATAACACGCCAAACCCATCTCTTCCCCCAACGAATATAAAACTACTCCGAAGGGTTCCAAGACGAAGAACAACATTGTGTTCCTATTCATTCAATGAATGGCATCCACGAGGAAACGGGTGACATCATCCATCCCCTGACGCGAATAATGAAAGCCCTCTCGGTCGAAGGCAGCTCTACCAAGTGAAGGATGTTCAATGTGGGTGAATCCCACATCTACCATCATCCTGCAAAAATTGCTAACACGAAAAACATGAAGAGGATTGTTCAATACAGATGGGGATAGTGGAGGCTGAAAGTGATAGAGGGGAATGTTTGGGAAACGATGGGTCAGCGACCGAAAAATATCTTCCATAAATGGACGAGGATTGCCATACTGGCAGGTGTGGTTAAGACCATGATTAAGGACGATGGCCCTACATTGGATGTTATGAAAATGATCTACGGTGTGCCTAACACCTTCGGCACGCTCGCCAGAATGAGAGATTGGATAAATTTCGCCAGATGGTTTGCAAAATCTGAACATAGAATCAGAAATAACTAAAATGGGGAGATCATAGGTTGCAGGTTGCGCAACCACGGAAGGAGTTGGCGAATTACCTGGAAGCAACTTGGCTTCAAGTTTGGCCAACCAACTCCCAACGTCCTTCTCGTCACCGTTATACACCTTGGTTATCGACAGCATACGCTCTTTGACAAAAGCCATCTCTACCGGCTCCACTTTCCAGGATTTCTTCACACGGGCCATAAATAGACGGATGCCATGAATCATACAACCGGTCACCAACTCTCTTGTGTTCATAAGGTAAATATTACCCGCCTTCACGAGATGTTGCAGAGCCTGCCCGAACGAAATCTCAACATTGAGATGGCGATGAAATATGTCCTTAAGGAATAAATAGACTTGTCTACTGCCTCCCCTCTTCAATTCTTTAACTTCAACAGGGAACGGGTCTAATTGTAAAATATCCATCTGTAAAGGCAAAATGGTATAATTACTTTATGCAATTAATTAGCTTCAGTATTTCTCTTCCAATAATTTCATATCTAATGATAACAATTATTTTCATATTTACATTGATACATTTATTGGTTGCTTATTAATTACAGTTTGCACTTGAGCCTAACATTCTTGCGGGCTCTTATCCGACACAAAGTTACACTGTCAGTTAACTGCGGATAGCGAATCGGCGTGCGCAATTTCTCACGTGGTCTCAGATCATAGTTGCTTATAGTGGCATCAACAGAAACATCAGATACATCATGATTAGGAATCGGCAGGGGCTCTGCATGGTCCACACCGCTCTACACACCTCAAAAGAAGCTGCTTCATCCGTCACATTAGACTCTGATTTGTTAACACCTGGCTCTTTAGCGATTTCATTTATTTCATCTGATCTAAGAACCATTGGTCTATAAGAACGGAATTCGAATTCAGAGTTTGAGCTGTAAGACTCATTATCTGACTCCTCCATAGTCACAGTCGACATCTTGTCATCATCGTCATCATCATCGTCATCGCTGGGTTTGTCCAACTCTTCGTTTTCTCTTGCATAGAAACGCTTCATATTATTCAGGTGGACAACGTTACTCTTCGGGGCCTTCCCTTCCGTCGTTATTACTCTGTAGTTGACTTCAGATAACACATCTAACACCCGGGACGGTCCCATCCAACGACGGTGAAACTTGGGTGGAACGCCTGGCTTTACATAGTGGTTTCTGAGAAGCACCAAATCTCCAACGGCAAAGGAACCATCCTTACATTTCCGGTCGTAGTATGTCCTTTGTCTCCGTTGTGCTAACTTAAGATTCGAACGAGCCCGATTGAATGAAGATTCGATTTTCGCCCTCAATTCTGATACGTAGTTGTGTATGGAAACTCTCTATCGGAATCTGCAGTGCCGATGATCAAGTCTAAGGCTAGCTGCATCTCATCTCCGAAGGTTAAGAGAAAGGGTGTCTCTTCCGTGGAAACCTGAACGCTTGATCTGTAAGCCATTAACACACAAGGAAGGCGATCATCCCAGTCGCGACCTTCTTCATCAACCATGGCTGTCAGCATACTTTTCAAAGTCTTGTTAAGATTTTCCACCTGACCATTCCCTTGTGGATGAAAAGCTGTCGTCTTCGTCTTGTGGATGTTGAGAATCTTGCACATGTCATCAAATACATCCGACTGGAAATTGGTTCCTTGATCTGTGTGTAGATTTTCTGGAGTACCGAAACGTGAAATGTAATCATTTACTATCACTTTGGCGCATGTTGTTGCCTTCTGATTGCGCAGAGGCCATGCCTCCGGCCAGTTTGTAAAGGCATCTTGAAGGACAAGAATGAATTTGTGTCCCTTCCGAGACGGTGGATTAATCGGTCCTATGACGTCAACATGTACCCTCTGATTCCTCCTCCCAACAGGAATGCTCTGTAATGGTCCTCTTGTTCAATGAGGAGGTAGGTGACTTACATTTTTGGCAAGTCTCGCATGATCTAATAAGATCAGTAACTTCCCTTTTCATTTGAGGCCTCCAGCATCTCTCCCTCAACTTTGCTTCCGTCTTCCTTATTCCAAGGTGTCCTCCAGCAAATCCCTCGTGTATTTCCTGGAAAATAGGTTTAATCAGGGACTTGGGTAATACCAATCTGTGGTTCTTATGTTTGGAATCCTTTTCTGGCCTAATGTACAGTAAACCATTGGATATTTCCATGCTAGCTCTTTGTGCCCATAAGGCGCATTCTAAGAGTCCATATCCTTGCAAAGTTGCTTTAGAAGGCTCACTCTTGTCTTCAGCTATGTGGTCATAAAGGTTCCTAATTTCTGGGTCGGTCATCTGGGCTGTTGCAATAGCTTCTCTTGACAACATCGCAGGAAGCTCCTTGTTATCTGTCTTTACACGCACAGCCTCAATTCTTTGTGTCGTAACATCAGATTTCGTCGAATTTGCATGTCTTGACCGCAGCCTGGGTACTGCATGGCTATCACCGCTCTCCAAGGAGTCTGCATTAAACACTGCACTTGGAGTGGCCTTAGTCTTTTCATGCGATTTATGATTATCTTTCTTGATATCTGTAGGTCCACAAGATGGGCAGTCTCCATGCTGCCGCATCCTTACTGGGCGTCTCGAGAGAGCATCGGCATTGCCATGCTTTACGCCAGGCCTGTGTTCAATAATAAAATCAAACTCCGCCAGCCTCTCTATCCACCTCGCTATCTGACCAGATGGTTCCTTGAAGTTCAGAAGCCAGGACACTGCCATATTATCAACTCTGACCAGAAACTTTTTCCCAAGAAGGAAATAACGAAAGTGTTCGGCGAATGTTACAAGGGCAAGCATCTCCCTTCTGGTAGTACAGTAGTTTAGTTCGCCCCCATGGAAACTTTTGCTCCCATATCCGATCACTTTCTCAGACTCATCATTTTGTTTCTGAGACAACACTCCCCCCATTCCGAAGTCGCTGGCATCAGTGTCTAATACAAACATTCCGGCACTCTCACTAAAATCAGGATGTGCAAGTACCGGTGAAGAAACTAAACTTTCCTTCAATGACACAAATGCTTTTTCACACTCGTCTGTCCAAACAAAGGTAGTGTTCTTTCTCGTTAGACGATGCAGTGGAGCAGCAGTATTTGCAAAGTTGTTGACGTAATTCTGGTAGTATGTAGCTAGTCCCATAAAAGAACGGACTTCAGCGACAGAATTCGGCCTTGGCCATTCAGCTACCTTCTGTACTTTTTCCGGGTCAGTGGCAATTCCGTCCTTGGATACCACGTGCCTAAGAAATTTCACCAAGCTCCTGAAAAGCTTGCATTTACTTGGTTTAAGTTTGAGATTTGCAACTTGCAGACGTTCAAACACACTAGCTAGTTGCTTCAGATAATCCTCAAAGGTCAGCGAATGTACGATTATGTCGTCCAAGTATACCAGACAATGTTCCACGCCCCCTAGGACAATATTCATCATTCTGGTGAAGGTACTCGGTGCCGAGGTAAGCCCGAACGGCATCGAATTCCATTCATACTGTTGAGTTCCGACAACAAACGAAGTTTTGGCGCGATCCTCGGGTGCAACGCTTACCTGCCAATATCCGCTGGCACAATCTAGAGTTGTGAAGTATACCGATCCTGATAGGCTGTTAAGGGTATCATCAATCCTTGCTAAAGGTTGGGCTGATTTAACTGTGCATGCATTCAGTTTCCTGTAATCCACACACAAACGAAACGAACCGTCGTGCTTCTTCGCTACGACAATCGGCGAGCTCCAAGGACTCTGCTTCTTATCAACTAGTCCTCTCTCTTCCAATTCTTTAACTGTGTTAAGTACGAAGGGTTCTTGATGTAGGGGCAAACGTCTTGGGTTCTGTTTGATGGGGAGGGCATCTCCAGTATTGATGGTGTGTTGTAGTACAGTCGTATGCCCCAAATCAAAATCACCCATTGAAAATGCAAATTGAAATTTCTCGATCAACTGGACCACCATTTCTCTTTTACCTGGATCCAGTCTAATGTCATTTATCTCCAATTTAAGCAGCAAGGACTCCAGACGGATCTTAGCTTCCTCGTCTTCTTTGGCTTGAATACCTTTCGCTTCACCGGTGCCATCTGGTTTTTGATCCTTAACTTTGGTACTAGTGACAGAAGAAATTAGACTAGGGTTGTTCCCTGACACTG
Source organism: Lineus longissimus (assembly GCF_910592395.1). NCBI lineage: Eukaryota > Metazoa > Nemertea > Pilidiophora > Heteronemertea > Lineidae > Lineus > Lineus longissimus. The sequence continues at coordinate 13,487,237 of NC_088308.1, read as the reverse complement.
TGACATTTGACTGTTGTTTATTTTCTTCTGCTGGTTTTCTTGGCGGTTTATACGTCTTGTCACAAGGTGGCTTCTGATCTCGTTTTGATCTCTTGGATTTTCTCGAATTGTTCTGTTTGTTTTCATTTTCGTCAAGCTCCTTTGCAGCCTCGACTTCAGCAACAGGGTGAAAATATCCTAGTGTCTGATTAGTTCTGATATGCAAAGTCTTATCTGAAAAATTAGCAACTCTAACAGGCATTTTCCCGTTGATTGCTCTCACCAAACATCTTCCCGTTGTAAAATTTGGTCTGATCTAACTTGGCCTCAACCATTCCCGGTACCAACTGGTTAAATGACCCTGACTTGGCCAGTTTTCCAGGAAGTATCATTTCTGTGTTTGGAGGAATACACATTCCTTTTCCCAATAATATCCTACATACTTTTGATTTACCCGGTTGTTTCCTCAGAGGCAACTCCATGTCACCCAGATACAGAGTTACTGTGTCGTAACTAATTGTACAATGGTTATCTGAAAAGAAATCACTTCCTAACAGACATGTATGTGACAAATTGTCAACAACTACAACTGAGTGGTTGAACTCCCGCGATCCTAAACTAACATTCACGTCGGCAACTCCTAGGATTTTCAAATTTTCCCCAGTGGCAGACTGTAGATTCCCTTCAGTTTCCTTAATCTTCAGGTTAGGTGTCGCAGCTAAAATTTGTCTCCACAATTCGCCACTGATACAGGTAAGTGCAGCTCCGGTATCTAGCAATACAGAGGTTGACACCCCCTGTATTTCTCCCGTAAGAAACAGGCTACGATCACTGAACTTAACCTGTCTTACAAACAATGTATCTGGTTTCCTCCTACTCTTAAAAATTCCAGCTTCTAGATTCAGCTTTGTTGTCGCCTTCTCCACTACGGTAGCTTCCTTGGACTTCAACCCGATTTCTTTCTCTGTGCTATTTGATAAATCAGGAGTAGGAGCGTCCAATAAACTTGTCTGTTCTTGTAGTGTAGTCGTAGATTGTGACATCACTGTAAGCTCTATCATTTCACAATTCCAAGGTTTATTTGCGGCTGCTGTTTGATACCTAGGTAATGGTGGACCACCTGGTGACAAAAGTTTACCAGGGCAAGCTGAGGTGCTCCTCTTCCTGTCTTGGTTAATGGCCTTCTCACTAGGAGGTTTCACTGGATCAGACTGCATTATGATTGGCTGCACCGGCTCTGTCAAATCTTGTGTCAATAACGGAGTATCCTTCAAGTCACCATCAATAACGCTAGCTTTCACAAGAGATGTATGTATAGGCTGTTGCATGGGTACTGCATCAATATCAGCGCTCTCCAAGGAGTCTGCATTAAACACTGCACTTGGAGTTGCTCTAGCCGTTACATGATCCTGATTCAGAATAGACGACTGACAATCAATAACTGTAACAGGTTGTGACTGAACATCACAAACACGGGACGATGAAGTGTTCCTCATCTGCCCACGGTTGTGACTATTGTCCCCGCTTATAAGATTTGATTCAACATCACAAACAAGAGTTGATGAAGAGCTCCTCATCCGCCCATGGTTGTAATTGCTTGATAGTGATACTGATTGTGGCATGTAGACATGTGATTTTTGCCCACCGGATGAGGTTTTCCTCTTCTGATTTTGATACCCACATCCTACAGTAACATCATTGTAGGAGCTAGGTGTCCACAGGGGAGGTTGTGGTTTATCATAACCATGAATTAACGAGGTGTTCCTCTGCTCGTCATGGTTGTAATGACTGCCGTCCATACTGTCACACACTTTTGGTGCTCCTACTGGGTTTACTGGGACTGTCCACCCCTTCACAATCCCTTCTTGGCGTTTCCCGAAACCAGTTTGGTACAATGGCGAGAAAGATGACCAAACTCATGGCAATTGTAGCATTCCAGTAGGGCACTGGGAAGGCCCATGCCCGTCGCCATGACAGCGCCAACACTGGTTGGAAGTGGAACTGCCCGTCTTCGACTTTTCCAAGTTGGTAATCCCGGTTTCTAACTTCTTCTCCAGAAGATTGAGGACTCGACTCATCTCTGATGTCTGGTTTGGCACCGAGGATGCTGCTATTACCGGATCAATATTTGCTATGACGTGAGACTTATGCTCTTTCCTATGATGCGAGGAAGGTATTGCATACCAACCATCCCTCAAAAGCATTTGAGCCGCGTCAAGTTGGCGTGTTTTCCGGATGGCTTCGACCAGACCAATTGGGGCACTCATTAACAGTTGTTTTATTTGATCAGTCACTTTCACCCCTACTAAAAATTGGTCTAGCTCCATCTCCTGTTGTAATGCGAAACCGCCGCTTGGGTACGCATTCAACGCAAGTTCCTGTAATGAGTCAGCATAAGCTTCATAAGTTTCATTTGAAGCCTGGACTCGCGCACGCAATTGCAGTTTGTAATCTTCGCGCGTTACGTTATGAAAACGCTTGACTAACGCTGCCGTAAAATGATCGTAGGATAGTTCCGCAGACAAATGTAAATTTGCTACGGCAATGTAAGCCTGGTGATCTAATCTAGACAATAACTGTTGTCTACGCTCGCACTCCGATACGCGCGCCAGATCTGCAAATGTGTTGAATCTTTCCAACCAAATTCTGAAATTCTGGTTTACCATATAATCTTTGGTGCCTGTACCTTTGCGGCACTACTGTTACTCATAATACGGGTTGGCTGCGCATTATCCAATTTGTTTAAAATATTGGAAAACGCAGCCACCAACGCACCTACAGCGGCATCCGATGCGCCACGGTACTCCGGCCTATTTTCAGGCAAAATATGCCCGGGCCCTGAGCCTAAATTCATGTTCATATCTTCTTGGGCTGAACCTGCATTTCCGTCGCCCGCATCATTAATTACAACATTATCGCGGTCGTAACCTTCCTCATTTTCTGAATTATTCATTTTAACGCAGTATAGGGCCTACTTGTAGAATACGCACAACAGATAATGTTATCAAATTCTCTCAATTACAAACCGTTCACAAAATACTCATAAAAACACCAAAATCGATAAATTCTTCGTAGATTCTTCAGACGTTGGGCGCCAATGAAAAGAATAAGGTTGTAGCAATAGTTTTGTTAAATGAAAGACTCGACTAACGTTGATTCATACTCAATTTTATCTCGGGGCACGTCCGTAATGCTGGCGCCGCCGTGGCCAACCACGGAACCAAGACTGTGACCCAGTTCACCACAAATCCCAGTTGTAAAATTTTGACAATGAGATTCCACCTTTATAGAAAACAACTGTCATCTGTTTCTGATAATCCAACTGATCAAGACGGCATGCACCAACGCAGTGGGGTATCTCAGTAACTGGAAGAGCCATGCAGTGCTATTTTTAGACACCACCAGTCTAACATGACATTAAATAGCGGAAAAACATTGTTGATAAACCATTCGGTCAGGAAAAGTGATCGAATAGGCTGTTGTTTAAGTAAATATATCGTTAGTGGGAGAAATTAATTATCATACTAGGTTTTATTGAAAATAGTACTCTGTCAGGGATACAAACAACTAAAAATGTTGTAAAATAATCTGCAGATTTTAGAAATATGAACTGCATATTAAAACTATTTCTTGGCTAATGAAATGTTGAAGTCGTACAAAAGTTTTAGGGATATGTCATTGGTTTTGGCACCTGACTGATGATCATTGACCGATCACCTGACCCGACGATATGAACTGAGGATGATACGAGCCGGGAAAAAGATGATGGGCCGTGTCCTCACCAGTGACGGGATGCCGGGAGGGCGGGCAGGGCAAACATTTATTTCATTCAGAATACAGGGATATTTTGGCCTACATTGTACATACATGATTAGTAGCAGTTAACAACCCGGAAGATAATAATCCAAGGCTCCCAACAACATTGAAATCCAACGCGCAATTTCTGGGCTGGAAAACTTGTATACTGAACTTTGCAACTACAGCCAGTACAAGAACTAAGTATCGTTTTTGAGCTGTACGGTCCAAGTAGGAACCGACAAAGATCCGCAGACTGTATCGTACTGTGCGCGTACCGTGCAATGAATTTTTGCTGTACGGTATTTTCAAGGTCACTGAGGTCAGATTGCACAAATTGGTCAACAGGCTGTAATAACACACAATTCTTAACCGCAGTGACTATATCAATCCCAAATGTGATACACACGTGCCCCTTGGTAAAGTGATCTCATGTATTAATGTTCAATCTGATCTGATTTACCATTTGACAGATGAGCTAAACTGCTCCTTGCCATTTCATTATTTTTAGTTCAAAGTGGGTATATTTTTTGGAGCACCCTGTATGTATTCATGATGAAAAGTTTGGTACATATCAGACTGATGATGCTAACCTGATTTCAACTTCTCTGGTTCAAGTAAAACCTGATTTTGTTCCGAGACAAAAGAGTCTTCCTTATTGGCTCACTGCAGGGGAGTGGAGTCTATACAACACCGCTGTGTCCGTCGTCAGTTATCGTCCGTCATCGTCATCGTCGTGGCACGTTTCTTAACCGCTAGAGCTATGTACTTTAAACTTTGTACACATGACCCACAGATCAGGTGACCTCTGACAATGCATTTCGGTCCAATCTAATTCTTGACTTGGCCACCAGGGGGCCAGAAGTGGAAACCTAAACAGTGTGATATCTCTCTAATCCCATATGGAGGCTAGCACTTAATATTTCTAAACCCTGAATGGGGCAGTGTATTTCAGGTAGTGGCAACCAATTCAGAAAAACAATAATAACAACACAATAGACCAAGAATCAAATAACATACGGAATTAGCCGTAGGTGCCCGTTTACAGCTTTTTAAAAGGATATGGGTTATGAGTGACTCGTTTTCGATAATTTTTTTAATGGTAGGTTCTCCTAGCAAAGATACATCACATATCTTACATTTTTTTTGGATTTGACGTAATTTTCAAGGTCACACAGGTAAAATGATGTAAATTGGCCGTTTGAGTGTAACTGTGGCATGTTTCTTATCTGCTAAAGCTATGAACTTCGAGCAAGGATACTGCTCGAGTATGTGATTTTCGTCACCAGATTTCACGAGTTGATTTTCTCCGATCTTAGAAAGCTCGAGACTGCAGTCGAGAGCTTTTGGGCTGGAGAAAAAAACTGACGAGTGCAATCTGGTGACGAAGATTACACACGAGGGCAGTATCATATTTATTACATACTACACATATTCACAGAAATGCCAAGAAAATGTTGATTAAAAGGAAATATTTGTAATTTTTTGGCCAAAAATCTCTCATGACGTGAATGCGTCATGGAAGACTTGCAGTAACGACATCAGGACTTCACGTCGATGTCGAAAGCCAACACTGCGGGAATTCCAAAGTTATGACATAACAAAAGGCATAAGGTAGGACGTAATAATGTAACAACGAATATGACCTGAAGTTGTGAAGGTGTTTTATCTGGATTGGCCACAATAAAGACGCTGTATTGTATCGAGCGCAATACGGACGTCCTGGTTCGTGCGGTAATTCTTTCGAACTTTCTCGCACATTTTTTCTTTAAAACAATAGTTTTAAGGGGATTTTAAGTGGCACGGACTTCATTTTAAAGCAGAAGCATCCCTTGCATACACTTTCCATGATTTTGGAGACATTTGTACTTTTTGTGGCAAATGTTGATGTTTTTCATAGCATGTCTGACAGATATGTGCATTAAGGGTATATGATAAATCACATATCCTACAGGTTTTTGATTTGACCTAATTTTCAAGGTCACAGAGGTCAAATGGCTTAAATTGCCCATTTGAGTGTAACTTTGGCACGTTTCTTAACCGCTACAGCTATGAACTTGAAATTTGGTACACATGACTCCATATGTCATGTAACCTTTGACTTTGAGTTTTGGTCTGATCTGATTCTTGACTTGGCCACAAGGAGGCCAGCATTAAAAGAGGTAACAAGTGCAATATCTGGCGTATTAGTGACTTGTTTTCGATGATATTTTTATGGTAGGTACTCTTTTCAAGGTCACTTAGGTCAAATGGCGTAAATTGGCGATTTTACTGTAACTATGGAACGTTTCTTATCCACTAAAGCTATGAACTCCGAGCAAGGATACATCATGTGTCATGTCGACTTTGGTTTGACCTATATACTATACATGCACCATGTTTCTTTACTAGGATGAAATCCTAACCACCAAATATCTATACGATGAGCACAATGGCCCCTGGCATCCTTATCCTGTGGGGCCGAAAAGCCAGAAGTGGTTATCTCCACTATTTGCCAAAATGACTTTGTTTATTAAGTTTTGTCACTGCCAGAAATATCTAAGTCCTCGTCTCAATCTTAACAAGGAAACAGGGGTTAGTATCATTTGTTTATATCTTTGAAACCATTTTATGATCTTGCCCAGACACTTCTGACTAACTGTCAGCCATAAATTCAACTTCAAAATGCATGTGATATTACACCAGTAAGTGAATAACGTTCCCCTCTGCTTGGATACTGTGTGTTATTTATTTAGGACGAAGAAAAACGAAAAAAGCTAAAAGAGCAGGAATTATTGAACGAAAAGCTTCGTAGGCTAAAAGAGGCCAATCAACGTCAATTAGATGATGGCGAGGACCTGGGTAGTGAGGTAAGATGGCTGGTAGCTGATGAGTGGACACGCTTAGCGTTGGGCAATCTTAACAAGATAGGCTGAAGTGTTATTAACTAGTTGAAGCACCAAAGATAGATCATTTACTATTTGTGTCGTCCCTTCCTGATGTTAATATGCTGTTGGGAGTATTGTTTTCCAGCTTTCCATGGTACTGCTTTAGTAAGTAGTTGATTTTTTCCTCTGAAACAAAGAAGATTAAGAGAAGTTCAGTACAGTGAGTCTCTAATACTGTTCAGTAACATTCTTCTTGTATGTGAATGATTAAGAAAACAGTGAGTCTCTATTATTTCTCAGTGACTGTCGTTGTTGTTTGTGAACGATTAACAAAACAGAAGTCTGTTTCACTGAAGCCTTGATACACTAGAACCTCTAGGTCAGAACATCTCTGCTGCTGAATTATTGTCGGTCTTATTCTCAACTTGGCCACCATCGTTTCAAAACAGATAACTTTAAAAGTCTGATATATGCTTATTAGCAAGGAAACATCATAATACCTTTTTTTAATTTGACCTTCTTTTCCAGGTCACAGAGGTCAAATGCTATGACTTCAAAACTGTGCTTGTGTGACCCCCAGGGTAAAGTGACCTCTGACAATGAATTGATGGTGGATGAGATACTTGATTTTGAAAACACAAATGAAAACATGAAAAGTGCCTTCACTTCGTATCCTGGCAGTATCTTATCCGAATTTTCATCACTAGTACAGCTTTTTTTAATTGAGTCCTCATTGGCTCACCGTAGGGGAGTCTATACAACACCGCAGTGTCTGTCATCGTCCGTTGCCTGTCGTCGTATCCTATTTCATAAACTGTGGCACTTTCTTAACCGCTTCAGCTTTGAACTTTAAACTTAGTACACATGACCACCTAGGTCAAATGACCTCTGACAATGAATTTCGGTCCGATCTGATTCTTGACTTGGCCTAAAAAGTGTGATATCTCTCTGATGAGTTACTCGTTTCGATAAATTTTTTTATGGTAGGTTCTCCTAGCAAGGATACATCGCCTATCATACGGGTTTTGGATTGACCTATTTTTCAAGGTCACATAGGTCAAATGGCGTAAATTGGCCGTTTGAGTGTAACTAAAGCTATGAACTTGAAATTTGGTACACATGACAACCTACGTTATATAACTGCTGACACCAAATTTCGGTCTGATCTATTTCTCGACTTTGCCACAAGGGGCCAAAACTAAAAAAGGTAAAAAATGCAATATCTCGTTTTTGATGATATTTCTATTTCTTAAAAGAAAGTTGCCATAGTTACACTCAAACGTCCAATTTACACCATATTACCTCTATGACCTTGAAAATTAGGTCAAATAAAAACCCATAATATATATGTGATTTATCCTTGCTAGGGGTACCTACCATAAAAATATCATCGAAAACAAGTCGCTAATAAGCGAGATATTGCTTTTTTTATCTTTTTTTTTTTTAAAACTGCTAAAGCTATGAACATGAAATTTGGTACACATGACTCGCTACGTCATGTTACCTCGGATATTGAATATCAGTTTGATCTGATTCTTGACTTGCCCCCCCCCCCCAGGGGCCAGAAGTTGCAACCTTAAAAGTGTGATATCTCTCTTATGACTATGAGTGACTCGTTTTCGATAAAATTTCTATTGTAGGTTCTCCTAGCAAGGATACATCACATATCGTACAGGCTTTTGATTTGACCTAATTTTTTCAAGGACGCATAGGTCAATGGTGTAAATTGGCTGTTTGAGTGTAACTATGGCAACTTTCTTAACCGCTAAAGCTATGAACTTGGCTTTTTAGTGACTTGTTTTTGATGATATTTCTATGGTAGGTACTCAAGCAACAAAACATCACATGTCATACTGACTTTGGTTTGAACTATATACTATACATGTAGCATGTTTCGTAACCAGAATGAATTCCTAACCAACAAATATCTATAGGGTGAGCACAATGGCCCTTGGCCGTTTCATTTTTAGCTCACCTTAAGAGATTTGAGCGGATATTATGGTGCAGCATCTGTCGTCCGTTGTTGTCTTCTGTTAGCAAGGCATGTTTTGTAACTTCTGGAGCTATCAACTTTAATCTTAGAACACACAAAATTTTGGTGTGGTTTGATTCCTGATTTTGTCACTAGGTGGCTGGAACCAAAAACACAAAAGGGCTATATCTTCCTTACTAATTGCTCGGTCATACAAATTTTGTTAACAGGTTCATATGATTATTATATGATACATAACATATTACACAAGTTTTAGATTTGACCATCTTATCAAGACCACAGGGTTCAAAATACCATTTATTAAGAACAACCAATGCCAGACATTTTGAGTGGCGGAGTACCCTCGCCAGATGTCTCTGATTACCCTATCCCAATAGCTTGATTAGACTAGCTCATTGACTAACAGCAAAAGCTTGTTGTAAAATGTTAAGCATATTCACATGCATCAAGAATGTCAATCTTCAGACATTTTCAGTGGTGGGGTACCCCGATAAACATCCCTAATCCCCTCAATCCAAAGGCCCCAAAAAATTCCTAATTCATATTCAAAAAGATACCTTATTCAAATTTTTCCATAGTGATTTCAGAATTGAGTGTTCTTTCGAAGAAATTACACAGCCCTGTGGGTGAACTGTAGGCACTATTTAAAACCCTACACATTTGTATATGAATTTACAGGGATCACATACATTGTACACTGTAATTTTTGGGAAGTTTGCTGGAAGATTCTAGAATTACGGTGAAAGTCACAGTTTTTCTCTTGTTTTGGTTATAAGTTTTAACTTTTGGGAAACAGTTTATGGCGAGTGAAGCCATTGCACATTTGCATTTGAGCTGTTTGTCGAATGTGAAGTGAAGCATCCGATGCATAAATCATGAAATGGTTGAATTTATTTTCAATACAGCACAGGTCATGTGATCTGTGATATTTTGCAGGAAATGAAGTTGTAAATAAACACACGTGTGCAGTACTGACAAGTTTCAAAATTGCATTGGGTGGTTGCTGCTGAACTTGGCTTTTCTCTCTGTTTTGAAAAGGCTTTCTTAAATGGGGACTATTGACAGGAGCTGGGTGGTTGGCTCATATTGGTGGTCTTCATGTGACTATATGTGTAGTTAGGGAATGGGGACTGGGATCAACTGTGTGTTGATTATGGGTCATACACACGCATCAAGAGAGAGGGGGTCAAGAATTTGAGGGATAATTATGTGATCACTATACATTTTCTTGTACATTTTTACGATTTTTAACCATACAGGGACCTTAAAATTACTTAAAAGCAGTGATAAATGTAGGATAATCAAGAGGCGAATATGATCGGAAACCTTGATGACCAGATGCTAAAAAACTGCATTGGATTATACTCTTGTTGCGACCTAATGACATAAGAGAACATACATAAAGTTATAAATATACATATATTTACCTAATCTATGCGCAAGCAGACTAAACGATCATGTGCTACATCACTGTCACGTGAAACCTAAGCTGTCAAAATGCCGTAATTTTTTGCTCATTAACATAATGTTAGGCGGCAATTTTGAAAAGATTTGGCACTGTTCGGAAAATGCTTCATTTCTACTTTTTGGCTCACCGTAGGGGAGTCTATACAACACCGCAGTGTCCGTCGTCGTCTGTTGTCGTCGTCGTCCGTCGTATCCTATTTCTAAAACTGTGGCACGTTTCTTAACCGCTAGGGCTATGGACTCAAAAATTTGTTTGCATGACCCCCTAGTTCAGATGACCTTTGACACTGAATTTCGGTCCGGTCTGATTCTTGACTTGGCCACTAGGGGGCCAAAACTGAAAACATAAATAGTGTGATATCTCACTTATTACTGATTAGTTTTTGGTAAAAATTTTATGGTAGATACTCTTAGCAACGATACATCACATATGGTACGGGTTTTTGATTTGACGTACTTGTCAAGGTCAAAGAGGTCAAATGGCGTGTATTGGCCATTTGAGCGTAACTGTGGCACGTTTCTTTACCAACAAAGCTATGAACTTGAAATGTGGTACACATGACTCCCTGCATCATATAACCTCTGACACTGAATTTCGGTCTGATCTGATTCTCGACTTGGCCACCAGAGGGCCAAAACTAAAAAAAGTAAAAAGTGCAATATCTCGCTTAATAGTGACTTGTTTTTAATTTTATTTTATGGTAGGTATTCAGAACAAGGATACATCACATATCCTACGGGTTTTTGATTTGACCTTATTTTCAAGGTCACAGAGGTCTAATGGTGTGAATTGGCCGTTTGTGTGTAACTATGGCACGTTTCTTAACCACTAAAGCTATGAATTTTAAACTTGGTACACATGCCCCCCTAGGTCAGGTGACCTCTGACACTGATTTCCGGTCCGGTCTGATACTTAACTTGGCCACCAGGGGACCAAAACCAAAAATTTGAATAGTGCCATATCTCGCTTATTACTGATTAGTTTTTGGTAAAAATTTTATGGTAGATACTCTTAGCAAGGATACATCACATATGATACAGGTTTTTGATTTGACGTACTTGTCAAGGTCACAGAGGTCAAATGGCGTAAATTGGCCATTTGAGCGTAACTGTGGCACGTTTCTTTACCAATAAAGCTATTAACTTGAGACTTTGTACAAAGGACCCCCTAGGTCAGCTGGTCTCTGACCCTGAATTTCAGTCCGGTCTGATTCTCAACTTGGCCACCAGGGGCCAAAAGTGAAAACCTAGAAAGTGTGATATCTCGCTTATTAGTGATTCGTTTTCAATAACATTTTTATGGTAGGTTTTCCTAGCAAGGATACATCACATATCATATGTGTTTTTGATTTGACCTGCTTTTCAAGGTCACAGAGGTCAAATGGCGTCAATTGGTCGTTTGAGTGTAACTATTGCAGGTTTCTTAACCACTAAAGCTATGAACTTGAAATTTGGTACACATGACTCCCTACGTCAATGACTCCCTACGTCATGTAACCTCGGACACCGAATTTCGATCTGATCTGGTTCTCAAATTTGCCACCAGGAGGTCAAAACTAAAATAGGTAAAAAGTGCAATATCTCGTTTATTAGTGACTCTTTTTTGATGATATTCTTATGGCACTTACTCCAAGCAACGATACATCATACCGACTTTGGTTTGACCTATATACTATACATGTACAATGTTTCTTAACCTGGATGAATTCCAAAGCACCAAATATCTATACGGTGAGCACAATGGCCCTGGCCATTTCATTCCTGCAAACCACTGCTCAAAGCCCGGTGACACAGATTAAGAATGATCTTAGCTTATTTGTCGATCCAAATATTGGTAAAGAAAGAATGTGTTTAATTTTTACTGGTTTTTTTAAAAACGGGGTTGATGAAAAAATTTAAGAGGATAATAGAAACGGTTGTCCAACTAAAACAAATCTACATATCGTTATAAATATTATGAAGATTATCCTCTGCAAAAATCTTATAATTCTGTTATCAAGGACTTATTTTCAGGAAAGTTTTATGAAACATGACAGAACCGCTGCTGAAACTCGCTGCTGAAACTCGCGGCTGAACGGTGCAGTCACATGACGTAAACAAATTGATCGAAACAAAAGATTATTTAAATAAACCATTTCTTAATTATCCACGACAATGCAATGAAAATGGCAGGACATCATCATACCATCATTAGTCATAATGGGTGAAAAGGACAAGTGCCTACCTGTTGTTACGCATGAATAATCTTCAATTGAATAAAAAACGTGCCGTTTCAAAACTGATAGAAATTGCTGATCCACCAAGGCATCAACACGGAAATTGAATGGCAGTGTGGGCCTTGCAATCAGTTGTGGTTCAATACTCCCCGAAACATGCTACGAATGTTGTTATTATTGAAATGGCACTTTTTTCATGCAATTGAAGATCATTCATGCATAACAAAATGTATGCCCCTGTCCTTTTCACTCATAGTATGATGATGTCCTGCAATTTTCATCACATTGTCGTGGATATTTTAGAAATTGTAACCAATTGCTTTTTTTGTAGAGGTGTTTGGTTGAAAAACAAATTAGGTGGCGTCAGATCAAACAACTGACACTACGTTCTCATGGCGAGTTCATTACCAGCAATTCCCAACCTTTTAGCTGCGCATGCGCCAAACTCCCTTCCAGAGCCAAGCATACGTTTTCTATAGCAGATCGAGGTGAGAGACATCTCACGGCTTTCTGTTTAACTAAAGCCTAGTTGCCGATAGCGTATGTGATTCTATGACTATCAAGGCATTTTCAGGCCAAATTTTGAGTTGATTGGTGAAAAATTTTCCATGTCCACATATGGGTTGAAAGTACCACTTGTATTGCAATTTTTCCTAATGTAAATTCTAAGAAAACATGAAAATTGGCCGACTTCTGTGGCCGTTTTGAATCACATAGAGTTTGCATATTTAGTTTGCCGATAGCTCCTGCAGATGGCAGCATCATACTGAGTATACTGAAACACATGCCATTGGGAAAATTGAATATTTTTCCATGTCCACAGGGGGGTCCAAATTGGCGTCCCAAGTGGATTGGAGGAGAGAATATGTCCAAACATCAACATACATGAAAAGCTGGACCTCAAGTGATCTTTGAAGATATGAGAATGACTGCCCTTTGATAAGTTCTTGCTTTATTTGTCCACTTTATGGCCTAAGATCCCTAGCTTTGGATAGTTCAATTAGGGACACTAGGGCTGGGAAGGGTCATGTCAGGGGGGGGTAGGCAGGTGACCAAGCCCAAAATATTATATTGCATCGTTCCCTTCAGCATATTTGCCAAAGCTTTTGCTGTTGCATGGATTCCTCAGATGTTTGGGCTCTCTCAGCTCTGTCATTTGGTAACCTCTGTCTGGGTGTTGGCTAGGTAGATAGGATGGGGGGGGGGGTTCCTGACAGTGTTGACAAGGAGAAACTCGGAAAACCGTGATTCTAGACAAAACCCTGTTCTTTTGATGAGCTGGAACACATTCAAAATTGTGAACCCACAACTTGAAGGCATAAAACTGACACAAGGCATTGATTTCTTGTACTAAAAATATATTTTATTATTCGATGAACGCTCTGATTGGCTAAATTGGGTCACGTGTCAAACTCGATCGTAGCGCCTGCATTTAGCAGCGGCATAATAACGTTGGGGATTGCTGGTTATGTCTATATTCGAATATTAGAATACTGGCATTACCCCCTCCCCACACATTCTTCAAAATAACCCAAAAAGGACAGAGGGTTAACATCCCTTGTCCATTCATTCTGTCACATCTTCCAGAGAAATGCTCCAGCCAGCAATGAACACTGTGCCCCTTCCAAAGGTAGCTCATGGTCTTGTCTAAGATTGCATCATTTAACCAGAAAATAAACCCTTACTCCTACGTCATTTTCTTCTAACTTTTGTTAGCAAAAATCCTAAAAGGTTTAGAAGTGAATAGGTTATTTTGGCTCTGACCCCTTCATTTTTAGCTCACCTGTCAGGTGAGCTAATACGATACCGCGGCGTCCGTCGTCGTCGTCGTCGTCGTCCGTCGTTAACTTTTGACAAAATCGTTGCACGTTTCTTAACCGCTTGACCCAGAAAGTTCATACTTGGTGTGTGGGTACCCCTAGGCAAGACCTTCCTTCAGAATGAAAATCAGCGCAATTTGACTGCTGGTCTGCCATATAAGGGGTGCTCTTTGAAAACCTATTTTTGTCATGTTGAAGCTTATGGTTAAAGCTAGAGCGATGAAAATTTTATGGTGGGTGTAACTAATAAAGGTACATCACATATCACACGGGTTTTTGATTTGACCTTCATTTCAAGGTCACAGAGGTCGAACTCTAAAATTTCTTTGATCATGGCACTTTTTTGCTATTGGTCATAGACTCTCTAAATTTGATATGTAGACACCTATTGGGCATCTCTACATGTTGACACAGATTTAGGTCAGTGTCACCTACTATTCAGGTATAAGTAGGTCAAGGTTAAAAAAGCCCATTTTCTTTATTCCAGCAGATTGAAGTTTGAAATGAAGTTTAAGAGGTCGGCCTGATATAGAGGTTTCGATATTAAATAGATTAATTTTGTTTCATATCACTAGGTGGCGGTATTGTGCAAAAATGTCAGTTGGCACATTGCCAGCAGTTTTGAATTTCGCGGTTCGAGGCAATCCGTCGGGGTATCCCAGATGCGCAGTGTTGTACTGAGCCACTAGATCTGCATACTACAAGTATGGAAGACAGCCATTTTATGAATTTGAAGCGAGACGAAGAAGGAATTAAACCACCTTGAATCAATGCTAAAACTTAATCATCCGCTCTTCGGATGAGGTTGTATGTGTTGATTACATTCCTGTGATTGGTTTGAGATTATTAGTTTGTCCTCATTGCCGGTTGTTTTAGAAAATTTTGACTGTGATTGGAAGGTAAAATGAGAAACTTGTCACACTGTTCTTCGGCTTGGAATGGGGATAGTCAATGCAGAGCCAGTTGGTACAAGCTGCCTTGCGAATCGGGGTGGCGTAATAATACTGTGAAAGAACAATACAATGATGAATTGTAGCAGTGTGTGTCAGAAATTATGTGATTTCCATTGCATTTGACGATCCCTAAGTTTCGAGAGTATGGCAAAATGGCGGCTGCCGTCAGTGGAGATTAGCGTCAAGCCGGAACCTTTCGTTACATTGTGGGCTTTTAAACACAAGTTAATTGTTTATAATCACCCAGACGCTACTCATTAGGTAAACCTCTACTAAAAACACTTGCTTTAATTTTTGTAAACATGTCACGAGTGCTTAAAAGAACCATTTTTGTGATCTTTTTTCGTCGCTGTAGAAATGTAAACAGTCGGAGTCAGTCAGTGTGTGAACACAACAACGGTGTTTTTAGTATACACATGAATCCATGATACACGGAGACACGAATGTAAACATTTGCCTGTTGGGTCGGAAGGAGTTCACCGTTACCGATCACTGCCCCAAGAAAGGTCATCTGAGCTGGTTGACTAAAGTAGATGATGATAATGATGAAAGTGTAGCGTAGCTGTCATCAGTGCTTTTATAGTTAGGCCTATAGTCGGATTCATAAGTAAATGTCACTGACTGCCCTTTGGGTCGCTGTGCAAAAACTATTGGGCCGATTTCTTCAAAATTTGGTTTTTCTTTTTCTTTGAGACCCAACACAATTTCCAGGTTAGAAATTTGCAAATTATAAAGAAAAAAATTGTCAACTTTGGAGCCCTTTGGCCATTTTGGGGGAATCTGGAGGGCCCGATTTTTTTTGATGGATAGTTCTAAATGAAACTTGGCAGCTTTAAAGATACACACGAAAAAAAAATTAACCTGAACATTTCAGCAAAATGCATCCAGAAATAAGCAGTACAGAGGAGAAAATATCAAAATCAATACACTACGTCAATGTACACCAATACATACAAAAAAAATTATTTCGTAACCATGGTTACTGAAATATAAAAATCCTCTTGGGTCCCGAAATTAGATTCAAGAAAAACCAAACTTTGAAGAAATCGGCCCAGTAGTTTTTGCGCAGCGGCTCAAAGGGCAGTGACATTTACTTATGACTCCGACTATAGGGCTGTCTTGTAACTATGTTATTGTCTCAAAAATGAATACAAACTGCTACCTAGTTACTCAGTACATCATATTCTATACTGTGCATTCCTTGCTTCAATTGTTCTTGTATCATATTTTTCAACATTTCTCTCTAATCGCAAGCCGATGATAAATACTCCTTTCCAGATAGCGTAATCACACGCAATTCCACAGGTACATCCCATTCATTTGAAATTTCGGCCAATGACAGCAGGTTTTACAAAATGTAAATGCGCTGTTTATTTTCAATAGTCACTGAATAGCTAAGACACATGTAAACCCGTCTTAATTGGCCAGTAAAACATCTCTCAGCTTCTCCCACAAATAACGATTCACTTATTCCATTGTCAGTAACATGTGCACGCGGAAAACAATACGATTAACTCCACTTTTTCAAGACAAACCACACCATCCCACAACTATTGCATGATTAACCCCTAACAATGACAAGTTCTTCCTCATACTCTCCCTTTCATATCGACAGGCGAGCACAATGGCCCTGGCCATTTCATTGAAAATGTATGTGAACAATCTAACAATTTAGGCATATTTGTAAATTTTGATTAGATGCAACTTGCTGAACAAAACAATTATCAAACTGCAATTAAGCTGCATGCTCTCACTGGCCAGTTTACAATTTTGTTATATAAAATCCATAATTACTGTATGTTGTAATCAATAGCAAACTTGTGACCGGCACATATACTGTTGTATCTCATGAGATGACTCTAAATTAATGTTCACATCATAAAAATATGTAGGCCAAACGTTGTGTTGAACATGTGTACCTCAGAACACTTTGCACTCAAATATTTGCCAAAACAAACCCAATGATGGGAAAAATGAACCATTTTCTAATCTTAAATACCAAGAAACTGGGTTTCAAAATCACAAAACGATCAAATATCCAATTAAGCAACAGTTACATTAAATTAGAAATATTTTGATAAGATTAAAATCTGATTTCTAAACATGTTAGCATTTGACTGTAAAAAAAAAGTTCTCCATTTTTTCAGACTTTTTGGCGGTCCGTTGGGTAGTCTATGCAAAACCGCAGTGTCCGTCGTCCGAATCTTGTTTCGAAAACAGTGCTTAGTTTGAGGTTTTTTGGTGTGTGTTACGTTTCTTCCACCGCCCTTTCCATGCATGACTATGGCAAGCCAAAGCGGAATTTATTCAAGACTTTAGAATTACCATTCAAGAAGTTAAATATAAGTTTAAGAAGGAAATATATGTTCAAAACTAAAATATGTTCAACCTTGAATCAAATGTTTTCAACCTTGAATAAAATATGTTCAACCTTGAATAAAATATGTTCAACCTTGAATAAAATATGTTCAACCTTGAATCAAATATGTTCAACCTTGTATAAAATATTTTCATCCTTGAATAAAATATGTCCAACCTTGAACAAAATATATTCAAGACTCACGTGACCATATTCAAGACGCACGTGACCACAAAATTGATGACGTAGTTGCTCATGTTTTGATGCTTTACGGACTTTCCCGAACCCGCGTCCGGACTTTCCCGAACCCATGGTACTTGTGTTGCGTTTCGGAGCTCGAATTGTTCGCACGAGGTTTTGACACATGGTTGTACACGTACCTAGCCGCCTACACCTGACATGTACTGTAATCCTACACATCATGACATGGATGCCGAGTGAATGTCAGAGTCGATACATGTTTCACAGACATATCAGGCAAATTATAGGTTCAAAATGCGCAATGCCTCTCACCTTTCACTCTTAAGGCCGACACCACTGTATCGGATTCTCGTTGTCTTTTGACATGTTTGAGTGTTTAGGCTATACAGGCAATCAATCATGTCGAGAAACAGAACACATCAGAAGTACCACAGATTCTACGCTCTACGTCATCAATTTTGTGGTCACGTGCGTCTTGAATATGGTCACGTGAGTCTTGAATATATTTTGTTCAAGGTTGAATATATTTTGTTCAAGGTTGGACATATTTTATTCAAGGTTGAACATATTTGATTCAAGGTTGAACATATTTTATTCAAGGTTGAACATATTTTATTCAAGGTTGAAAACATTTGATTCAAGGTTGAACATATTTTAGTCTTGAACATATATTTCCTTCTTGAACTTATATATAACTTCTTGAATGGTAATTCTAAAGTCTTGAATAAATTCCGTTTTGGCTTGCCATACATGACGAAACTGAGAAACTGTGCACACAGTACTCGTGGCGACTTCTCGTTATCAAAGGTTTAACCGTATTTCTGTAGTCTTGCTCGCGGCACTCTGTGCAAACAATGAAATCTCGATAAAAATCTCATTGCGTTGAACGAGTAGGATTTCCGTGAATAGCGTGAGTTTTTGTAGAGAGCTGCAAAATGGCTGCAAATGATCTGCCAAGACACATTCAAAGAGGCCAAAAGGCAGGTGTCAGAAACTAGAGTGACTCCTATACATGTTACTTATGGGCAGTGACACTCTAATGACAAGATCCACAATACATTAAAAAAATCGAGGGTAAGCAGCTCTGATTTGTATGATAGGTATTCCTAAAAAGGGTTCATCACATATCTTGCATGTTTTTGATTTGACCTACTTTCCAAGGTCATAGAGGTGAAAGGCAAAGCACCATTTGAGGGTACAACTTCGGATATATCTCTTCAGGATAGTTATATGAAATAATTCAATTCAATAATTCTATTAGCAATATAAACCCCGAAATAAAACAGTATTGAGCTTTTTGTTGCTGGAAACGGGTCTCAGACAGATTGTCTGTTAAAAATACAACCACCAGCACCATCTTCCGTTGATGACGGATTACCATGTATCTCAGGATATAAACAACAATGGCCGACTACAGTAGTTATCAGCAAGTTCAAGCGAAAGTGATTCTATAAGTTCAATACTGTGTGGGTCTATAGATTGATTTAACAGGAGATGAACTTAAGGATCATGTTATGGTGGCGGGAGAGGTACAGGGATACCAATTTGAGCCGTGTTTTGACTCTGAACCCTGAAAGCTGCTAATTGCCAAACAAAACAATACACAGCTGTTTCAGCTAGAATAGAAACGCAAGTTTAATCAGACGGCACCAGACGCCGCTTTTAAGGGAGGTGCTGGCATGAAGGTGTTAATTGCTACCCCATAAACAACCCAGTTCCTCACCCCAACCGCTTAAGGATTACATAAAAGGCCTGAATCCACCCATGTATGCCCCTTAATTGTGTTAGTAGTAATTAAGATTGCATGCGTTTATTAGAACCAACTTGACCTGAACCAAGCTTTGTGTATTATATTCCGGCTGCCATCTTGGATAGGCTTGGGCCTGCACTGTGTAGTGTATAAAAGATGACTTTGATGGATTTTTTTCTGTAAAAATATTGATGATTGTTTGCACCTCTATTATGTTTCAGCCCAGACACCAATTCTTCTGTAAAAAGCATTTTAATATTCTGCATATAACATAGCTTTGTATGGCTGTGATTAGATTAGGTTTACACTCAGGCAAAGACAAATAAAAGGCATTTTAAAAGGGCCTACTTCGTTATTCATTGTGAAGAATGGTCGTCATTTGAAAATGCTATGCCCATTACTTGTGTTGTGGTATGAAAGATTGGTGCCCTGTTGTACACAAATGAGACAAATAGTCGCAAAGAACAGGTCTTAACCTATAGTATATGTAGGCAGGACAAACGTGTCCTATTGCAGGCCTACCAAGATGAGACAGTTAGTTGCAAAAATCGACAGGTCACAACCTATGATATCATAGGCAGGACAACGGGTATCTCATCCAGCTGGGGTCTTGTAATTCCGGAAGTGAAGTTGAGACAACAGTCACCAAGGACATGTCACAACCTTTATTATCATAGGCAAGGGATGTAGTTGTCTCATCCCGCTTGAGGCCTTGTTATTCCGAGAGATGAGACAACAGTCACAGAGGACATTATATGTTACAACCTTTATTATCACAGGCAAGGGATGTAGTTGTCTCATCCCGCTTGAGGCCTTGTTATTAAGAGAGATGAGACAACAGTCACCAAGGACATGTCACAACCTTTATTATCATAGGCAAGGGATGTAGTTGTCTCATCCCGCTTGAGGCCTTGTTATTAAGAGAGATGAGACAACAGTCACAGAGGACATTATGTCACAACCTATCTTTTATATGCAGGGGATGTAGGTGTCTCATCCAGCTTGGGGTCTTGTTATTCCAAGAGATGAGACAACAGTCACAGAGGACAACATATCAAGGCAGTACCAGTACACAAAAATGAAAAAGTCATGATTTCAATGTACACAATATTATTATTATTAATTATTCACAATATACATTTAATTTACATTCAATAGACTCATACATTCAAAAAATAATAATACAAAGTTCACATCTTCATATTCCTTGCTATAGAAGTTTCAACTTTAACTTTCTTTTAATAAAAGTGACAGACACATGAACAATTCTTCTTACTAAAAGTATACACGAATATTGTTGTCAAATTGTGGAACTGTAAGCTCAATTTATTAAAATCACAGTTCAAGATTAGACTAGAAACTAAATCTACAGTAAATAATCAAACAAAAGGGAAATGAACAATACACAAAGTATGTATGTGCCAGCCAGAGTCAGTCAGAGTCGAAAATCATGCGCAGTACTCCTAATTAAAGCAAGGGGAGTTTACTTGGTGAACAAATGCTTGAAGCAGCTCTGACACATCCTTTCATTGTTGTTAGCAGGACACTTTTTTAGGCGACCAGGACATTCCTTGCCAGTTTCCAAGACTTTCTTGCAAGTTCTCTCGCTCTTCTTCAAATTGCCTAGATTCGCAGTAGTGCGAAGGGCATGATTGGAATACAACAACTTCATCTGAAGTTCAGAATCCCTGACACAGGCATATGTCCTCTTGTATGCATTTCTGGTGACACATCTTGGAGGCTGAACCTGAAATAAGGAGTAATTTATTAGAATAGAATACATGCATACAAAGCCTACGGGAATACAGTATAATGATTTCAATCATCTGTTTGTGAATACATAGATGAAGGGAAACATCGCTTAACTTACCACTTATCTTGTTCACTGCCGGATCAATGATGTCGACGTACTGGGCCTATATACATGTAGCCTCTCGAATCAACTAAAGCATCACATCAGCCGGATTAAGTCGAGAAATTATCTGCAGTACACACCATGCAACCAGCTGAAATTAAAGAAAAAGGCATTTTAGTAACTGAAGGAATGTTTACCAGTCAACAAAAGGCACTATTTTGGCATCACCCTGTACAAAAATACCACAACAAACTGGAATGTGGGTCAATGGGCGAGTTCATTTTGCTAACAGGTGGATAATATACCAAGAACTTTTCTATATTTGGCGAATTCTTAAGACTATATTTATCAATTACATCTGTAAATATATTTTCAACATAAACTATGGTATATGCTAACTCATGGCTTGTTCATAAGCGCGATCATGACTTATTATTTTACAATTACCCATGCTGTACCCCTTTCACCAAAATAGACCCGACCATCGAACTTCAAAACTCAACTATTTTTAGACATTTGTTTTTCAAATGCATTTTCTGCATGAATATACAGCAAACTAACATAAAATAGATGTATATTTTAAAAGTAAAGATTTAAATGAATACTGGAAGTAACTCGTTTTGCTAAATAATGATCAAGGGAATTCGATGTTGTACGATGAACTTGGCACCCCATCTCAATCTCCGTCTGCAAGTCGGCCATTTTGAATTTGAGCAGATCAAAGTTTGAGAAATTTCAGAATAAACGCACGATTCTGTACGAAACTGAAATGAGTTATGCAAAACAGCCGGGGTATTTATGATATTTGATATTATGCCTACCTGGCTATCTAGTCTTGAAGAATTCCGAAATCTGTAACTTGTCGAAAAATCGATAAAAAGCATGGAAATCGCCACTGTTTCGTTAATTTTGGTCCAAATTTCATGAAATTTTCAAGCCGGGTGAATGGTCATGTGACACAACTTATGAGCCAATGAAAACCGTCGTATCTAATTCGAGCACGTGTACAGAAGCGCGCTGATGTTTGAACGATGCCAATGCATTAACCCTTTGGCTGAATGGGTATTGCGATAATGTGTGAGATGTGTATTGGGGACAATGCTTACATAGCGGTTAACAGGCTTTTCGCATGGACCAATCGTTGGGCAGCAGGCTAGTAGGCAGAATGGTTTATTTCGAAGTCATGTTTAGGCTTAGCTGAAACAGCTGTGAATAATCAAACCGCAATTAAGCTGCATTGCATTCACTGATCAGTTTGCAATTCGTTATAAAAATCCGTAATTTGGTTGTAATCAATGGCAAACTTGTGACAGGTAGATACATTCGTATACTGTTGCATCTTATGAGATGACTCAAAATCTACACATCATAAATGTATATAAGGTTGAAGCCAAATCGCGTGCTCAATAATTGGAAACGTTCTTCACACCCCTTTGCGCTTTAATGCTTGTCAAAAAAGTGCAACAATAGGAAATAATAATAATAACAATTTATTTACCTCCTTTGAAGAAGAAAACAATACAAGAAAACAATACAAACTATTGATACAAAGACCGGATAAGACATTATATACAGCTAAACTTACTAATAACATATAGCTGTTTAAAACACGTTTCATACGACCAGCAGTAAACACGGCAATAGTATATATATGGATTAAAATGATTTCAATAAGAGATTTGCCAGTTGCTTTTCCCTGGAAGTGCAGTGATTAAAATTCTCTGAGTGTAGTAGGGCCCTCAAGCTATCTACAACACCGTCCGCAGGGATGCTCACTTTCTGTAGTTGTAGGGCAGTTTTATTAAAAGCCAGGGCTGCGTGTGTTGGGGAGAAACCCCCTCTAATAATACTGCTAATCAGCGTGCTGGGGCTAAAACTGCTGGTTGTTATGTAACGATTAAGGAACACCATATTAAAATTCCTAACAGGAGTATCAAATGTAAAAATGCGATTATATAAAAGGACCTTCTGCTCGTTGATAAAATCAGACACTTTGCCTATATTTAGTGCTGAAAGTAACTTAGAGTGTCGGCACCTCTTAGAAAAACCAAAAATACGTTTGATATTATCACTTTGGCACTTTTCTAGTAAACGGATATCTTTAGCACTAAGGTTTAGACAATTCATACCAAAGGTAAGGATAGGACGTACATCAGACTTCCAGATGTAAGTTTTCACATCAGTATCGAGACCAGGGTAAGACAGCCCAGCATTCATAAGGCCAAACGCCCTACGCCACGCAGAGGAAATTTTATGTTCAACATGACTCATTGACTTCAGATCGTTCCTCATTAACACCCTGAGAACATTGACTTCCACAGAATTTTCAATGACAACATTTCCGAGAGACCATTAAGGGCTTTTCGAAAAGGGGCAAGTGCCAAAGATAGTGCAGCGGGATTTACAAAAGCCAAAAACAAATCGCCACTTCTTAGCGTACTGCTCACATATATTAATTTAACCTTGAATCCAGGCACAGTGGCTGCCAAGAGGTTAACATCATCGGCATATGCAAAGTTATTGAACAAGAATTCACATATTCTGAGACCATAGCTGGACTGGGATAGAGAGCATAGTAAAAAAGATCCTGTCGTGCCATACCCGGTTAAAACATTTGGACGCGTCTAGACTGCACATATACACCGGACCGGAAATTTTCAGCCTGCCTCAGCGTGAAGGTGTTAAGATTAGAACCAACATCCGCACAATATGCTGCACGGCGAACACGATTGGCCCATTCGTACGAAGGAGACACGCGGGCATCTCTCACATCAGGGCTACTAGTACAAGTTGACTGCGATGACATACTTATCTTAAAGGTTGTTCTGATAGGAAGGTGGTCACTCAAATTAGTGTCATCGAGACTAATAATCCTGCAGTCTAATATGTTACCTGCAGTCGCGCTGGACATCATAACATGATCAATCCAAGTGAAACAGTTACGCTTCATACAGAAAAACGTGTAGTCAACCGGCTGCTGAAACAGGAAGTCAGCAACAATTAGGTCATTTGAGGTTAAGAAATCATACAGAGCCTTAGAGAATGGCGAGTAACCTTTATCTTTATACCAGAATATCCCAATCTTCTCCTCCCTCGGTAGCTGTGCGTTAAAATCACCACAGAGCAGGACCGGGGTACCATGCTGATTTATACAACTTTGCAGGTGATCTAGACATTCTATAAATTCTTCAAGACAGTTACTCTCAGCACTACTCGAATAGTATGGCATGTAAACATTCAAGATAACCTGGCACACAGCACCACTATTGTCAGTCACAGTTACACCAATAAGCCGATCACAATCCATTTCAATAGAATGAAAATTCAGTTCTGCGTGACGCTTGCAAATAATTGCGACTCCCCAAAAGGGGCGGCCCGAATACTCTGGATCTAAGTCAGACATTGCAGACTTTGTGAAAAATTGGTATGTACCTATGTCGAGGTTTGGGTTTGCACCAGCAAGTATCTTAGGAAGGCTTTGCAGTCCATGTGGTCTTAGCCACGTTTCCTTGAGACATAAAACGTCACAGTCGCCTAACCTACGTGCGACATGAAAGGCATTCGATTTCAAGCCATGACAGTTATACGTATCACTAAGCAACATAATACTATTACCAAGGTTCTTACCACTTTTGATTCGACCATTCGTAGCCGGGTTGGTTCCGGTCTGATTCTTGATAGTACCAGACAGAGTCCCGGTGGTACCGGTCAGAGTTCCAGTAGAACCGGTGAGAGTCCCGGTGGTACCGGTCAGAGTCTTGGTGGTACTGGTCAGAGTCCCGGTGGAACCGGTCAGAGTCCCGTTGGTCCCAGTACTGCTGTGTATTGTCCCAGTGTCTCCCGGGATTGGTGGCACTAGCGTTCCACCGCTTGGACGGACGCGAGTGTCCCTGTGCCGCGCGCCGACCTTGACCATACCTTGTCCTCTTGAATGACGGCTTAGTACTCTGCCCACTCGTGCGGTGCGTACTGAACTCGGACTGAACCTTCGCTGCACGGAGTTGTTTGCCCACACGAAAAGGCCGCACAATTACACCAGATGGCCACATAATTATGGGAGTCCATGATTCGATCACACAATGACGTCGGAGTATCCAGGCGAAACGACTTATAGTGCGGTTTCGATGCCAACTGCACAACGGTAATTTCACTACTCCAGGGACCAAGAGCGTCGATATACTCCCTGATATCATTAACAGAATGATTAGGATCAACACGACCGACATAAATGGGCTGGGTCTTCTGCACTGATGCAGAGCGGAGATCCCAAGGCCTTTTAACGATGTTCACAACACTCTGAAGCCTAGGTGCAGGTTGGGTGACAGCACCAGTGGCCTCACGTTTTGCGGACCTTGCTGCTTTCTTTTCGCGCTTACGTAACTTCCGCACCTGGCTATGCGGTAGCTCAAATACATCAGCATTATCCTCCCCAGAATTTGGGCATCTCCGTTATCTGAGTCACTATCTGTAGAATTTGAGCTAGAGCTGGCAGCATCGTCAGTGACAGGGATGTACGTCGTGGCACCCCCATTGCTGGATGTTGGTGGGTCTGTGCGATCAGCCTGATTGGATAGAATAGCGTTGTCTATAGGCAGCGCACCAGTCTTACTTCTTGAATCCCGTAACTCAGCTTTCAGTTCCATGTTCTCAGATTTCAGCTTACTAACGTCATGTTCCAATGCGCATAACCTCTTCTGCAAATCGAATTTCCCACATCTCTGCCTCGTTCTCTCTGAACCGTTTTCTAATCTTAAAAACCAAGAAACTTGGCTTAAAGCTGACATGCATGCATAAAACCCGTAATGGCCAAGTTAGAAAACACTAATGCCCGTCCGCCATATTTTGAACGACCGGTCAGCCAAACACATATGATAGACTACCAGTATGCTGCAGTGGCACTACCGTATTCACCAACAGAGCACTGTGTGGAGCTAGATATGAGCAACAGTTCAAATATCATACTATAAGTGGCCATTGCGATCTCGCGCAATTGTTGTTTGAAATTGAATGCCACCTCATAAGATAGTTCCGCAATACATGCATAATTTTAGTACTGAAATATGTTTATTCACAACAACGGCTTCATGGCGTAATGGGTAAGGCGGCAAGGATCAAGTGTCCAGGGTCCCAAGTTCGAACCCGCTCGAATACTTTTCATTTTTCTTTGCACGAGGAGTCTCTGTGACCTGTCTCGTCAATGAACCTGTTGTTTATGCAGTCAAGTGTGACCAGTTGCAGGGTGTCAATCCAGTTTCAAGTGCAGTTGCTCATTTGGTGGTCGTGCATATGTGTTTTCTAACTTGGCTTTTTATGCATGCATGTCAGTTTTAAGAATTAGTATCCCATTAGATCACCATGACATTAGAAAGATTTTAGTCATGACAATTCATCCATTTGCTCCTGTCTTCTGTTTCCTGGTGTGAACAAAGCATCCCAAGGGCATATTCATTAGGTTACTTTCAACTTTCCTTTATTTGTATGATAGATATATCCGGTGAAGATGAATGCAACAACCTTGGTTTCTTTGTATTGGAGCAATTACGCTGGTAACATTACATTTTAGGCAGAAAACAAATGTTTGCTGGACTTATGCAGCTTTTGCAGATTGATGGATTTTCATGTGAAAATTCAGCAGAGCACATTATCAGCTATTGCGGGCCTAGACACTAATCGACAGTGCGCATGCGCTAAATAAGCTCTGAACAGACTACTGCAAAATGCGTTAGCCAACTAGTCAATCAATATTCTCTGGGGGGGGGGGGGGGGCAGGCAAAGAACTTAAGCTCCCGACTTCTGGCACGATTCTGTATTATATATAAGCACCTGCAGACGAAAAAATCAAACAATTTTGATGAAAATTCGATTGGTGCATCTATAGGTCGAAGATTTGTAATGCTTAGCCAAAATTATGTAGTGTAACTTTGAGAAAATTTGTGTTTCGGGGCTTTTCCAGCTTGGATAGCTCAAAAAGCGCGCTAGTGTGGTCAGTCCTCGACTTAATAAATATATAGCAACACTGTTAACTACTTCCTGGAGAAATGTGAGGTTGATTGGAAAAAAATTTATAGTGGAATAAACTCAACACAAGGAAATATCTCAAGATATTCTAAATTCTCTACCAACAATCATGAACTTCAACCAAAACTTTAAAGAAACAAAAAAAAAGACGCAAGAAAGAGTAAACACCTCAAGATAAAAAAAAACTCCCTCAAAGAAAAATAATTCGCCTCAACATTAAAAAAGTCCCTCAAGGCAAAAAATTCCCTCAAGACATAAAAAAACTCCCTCAAGAAAAAGAATTCGCCTCAACATTAAAAAATTCCCTCAAGATATAAAATTTCCCTCAAGATATAAAAAACTCCCTCAAGAAAAAGAATTCGCCTCAACATTAAAAAGGCCCCTCAAGGCAAAAAATTCCCTCAAGATATAAAAACTCTCTCAAGATATAAAAACTCCCTCAAGAAAAAGAATTCGCCTCAACATTAAAAAAGTCTCTCAAGACAAAAAATTCCCTCAAGATATAAAAACTCCCCCAAGACTCACGTGACCAGGATCAAGAATCACGTGACACACATAAATCCCTGACGTCAGACGTCGGCGCGCGAGCTGTCAGCTTTGACAATTTGGTTAGCCGCTTCGGCAATGGCACTCCAGATTTCGTAGTGGCAAAATGGTTAGACAATCGGGAGGTTGGGAAGTTCCATGTACCCGATGCTTGATATCAACCTGGCTCGTTGGAAATGGAGTCGCTTGGTCTATTGCCCACACGAATGATTACCTTGCTTGAAAGTAAATGTTTCCTCGCCAGATCAACACCAGACTGCTCCACTTAAAAGTTTGTCTTTGGTGTTCAAAGACTTGTCTGGGTTGTCCTAAAAAAATTGTATACCGCCATGACCTCCACGCTTCCAGTGGCCTCATCAAACCGATGCGGTTAGGGATACGTATCTACACGACATGACTTTTATGGCAAATACATGTACAGTATAGAACCTCTCTATTAAGGACACCCTTGGGACTGACAAGTGCTGTCCTTGATAGAGAGGTGTCCTGATTAGATAGGTCAATTTGAATGGAAACAACCAATTTGGGACCAAATTAAGCTAGTGTCCTTAATAGAGAGGTTGTCCTTAATAGAGGTGTCCGCTAAGGGAGGTTCCACTGTATATGACTTGCATGGCAAATGTACAATCTTCACAACCAAAACATATTTAAAATTAACCCTTCAGAAGACTTTAACATTCATGCAGACTCGATTATTTCCCAACTCTTCTGACATGCAGATCACCCACAAGTCCTGATGGTCTGATACATGCATATCTAGGAGAATGTTTCCTCAAAGCAAGAGCAACTGCAGAAAGACAATAAATTGTACTATGATATATTTTATTGACGACAAATGTTCATGAGCGTCATATACATGTTTTGACATTTGAGAAGGCTGTTACCAGGCTGGTTAGCATTCGTGTGGGTGACTGTAAATCAAGAAGTCAACGATGCTCCAAGCTTTCTGCTATAGATGGCGCTTGACTAAGCCCCGCGCTTTATCATTTACAGTGGTCTCTTTTTGGGAAGTTATAGTATAATTATAATACTGTGAGCTTCCTGCTATAGGTGGCGTTTGACTAGGCTGACATAATTTGTGTCATTTAAAGGGATATCTTGCCAAAATATTTTGTTGTCGAGAAGATACATTTAGCACTTTAAAATGATGCAGCGTGATATAGCTGTTTTATATCAAACTTGATTATCTACAGTAAAGTTACTCAATTTTCGTTTTACATTTCTCATTTTACAAGATTTCATTATTTCTTGATTTCTTAATTTACAGTCACCCACCCAATTCATGCTTATACATACACAACCAAGTAGTCCCTCAATGACAGTCACATGAACACGACCAATTTGTCCTTGGACCCCAATTCTGCCTTCAGTCCCTTCTTCATACCGAGTCCTGCGATTTTTTTTCACGTCACAAGGAGAACACGAACTCCTTGGCTGATGACATGTATAAACACTGTAATCTCCTTTATACCCAGTTCAATTTAAATGTGATCCAGTTGAATAGAAATCCACTTGTACACAATGCCGTAGTGCAAGTTGAATAGAAATCCACTTATACACAATGCCGTAGTGCAGTTATTATGAACTTGCTGAAACTTGGTATTTATAAATGGTATTTGTAGATCAGTCTACACAATGGTAATGTTGAAGCTTAATTTAGAACCTTTTGTCGCAATTGGAAATTTTCAAAATCAAACCTTTCAATGAACAGCCAAGGTCACCAAACGCACATAGTGGCCGCTATTATATTATTGATGACAGTAAGTTGATGGCATAAATCTTGCATCTCATTGTAAACATAGTGCCAAATTAAGCCACAGAATAGAATATGTCAGAAGAATGTCTGCTAGGCTGCAGGTATACATCTACATGTATTGTATGATAAATGGACCTAACTGAAATACCTAGTTATCTAGTCTAGCGTACTGTCCAAGAAATTGAGCTGCTTCTAAGAAAAGGCCAATGCCTTCACACTGATCATCAGCAAGGGGATCCACCAATTCCTGCAATCTGGACCATACTTCATCTGAAAGACTGAGAGATATATCAGGCACTTGGATATTGTTATTAGTCTGCAAGTCAGGCAGAGGCGCATCATCATCATTTAACTCAATGTTGCTATCGTCTAACTCCAAAAGGTTGGGATTTCGCATCATAGCTTCGATCCACATCATATTTGGACTTCGATTTTTGCATGTTCGGATAGGATGATTGTTCCATTGGCCTACAAATTCTTTTAAAGCACGATTTATTCTAGGCGAATGAACATAACGCATAGCTGCAACATGAACTTTGTTGTATCGGTCAGCGATACCAGAATTTTCCATATAAAAGAAAATGTCACTAAAAATACAAGTTACATCCTCTTTCACATCAAGCCATAGTCTTTCAATCCGCTGGTTATGGGTAGAGTGACCAGTTAAAAAACTGCCCCTATTCAGCCCACGAGTCTTCAGCATATATCTTGCCACTTCCAATATTCTCCATACCATAGTCAGCTCTCACACGAAGGGGACATCCATACGACAAAACTGCTCCTTTGAAAAGATCACACACTGGTGCAGCACGATTGCTAGTCGAACAATGGAGATACACACACAGCCGGGAATAACCATCTATACCACCATGGATCACAAAACCCCAGGGATCAATCAGTTTGTGATTTCCATCGATGTGCCTGTTAAATAAAGATATTTTATGATTTACATTTCATGATTTTGCACATGCATCGCATGTAGGTCATTTATTTAATGATAACTTCAGAGGAATCAGTCATACCCAGTTGTTAAGAAATCTATGGCTTAAACGGCAATGACAGGTCTACAGAAAACAATAATAGATATTTTATTCAGCATATCTGGCAGATGATAACTTATGCACCGCACATGTTGGCAGTGTACATGTACATGTAATGTCCCAGTGAAAGTTTCTTTTTAAGGGTTCACTGATTACGACCATGTCTTCGTTACAATAGTACATAAGACAAGAGAAATTCTTGAATAATTTCTTTTTGCTACCAACAGTACAAATGTATCAAAAGAATCTTGTACCATATATATTGTGGTGAAGGAACAGTGTATATTCTGCGGTATATCACACGCCGGCGCCTCAAAGCTCGACCAACTGGGTCAATTCTTGTTAGGCTTTCTCTTATTGTTGATCTCTGGACTCGAATACCTGAAAAAGAACCAATTTTAAAAGCATTGGACAACATTGGGCTTAGACAACACAACACATTGCTTGTAAAACCAAAAAATAAAATTATTCAAAAAATTAAGGAGGGGCCAATCATTGCCATATTAATGGAAATGGGAAAACAATATGCCTAGTAACTCAACTGGGTTGCTACCTCGAATGGTTTTTTGGCCTAAAACCCATTTGTTTCTCAAGGGTGGAGGGGGAACTGAAATATATCCATATTTAGTTTTTTTATTGAAGTGTTACTATATCAATTCCTCAGCAAAATACTCTCTTGTGTAAGAGGTCAGTGGTCTGGCCATTCGATGCAATAATAACAAGGCAAAGCGTAGGACATATTTACTACGACCTAATTTTAAGTGTATATAAAGGGATTTACATCATTTTGAAGGAAAAACATTGCTGCCACGCATTTACCTCGTTGTCGCAGAGCACCAATCATAAGTGTCTCTCCACATCGTTGGCTAATCAGACGAATGCGTCCAAGTTCTTCATCTAATTCATCATCAGTTATAGTAGAATACTCAAGTTTAGATGATTCAAATGAAGCTCCACTGCGACGATTCCGCAAAGTCCTCTCACTGACACCAATCATAGAAGCAATTGACCGCCAGTTGAATCCCATTTCCCATAGTTGTTTGACTTGGTGTTTAGGGATGTCGATCGATGGACGCCCAGGTAATCCAGTCCGTATGAGACCATCTTGTCCATGAACAGGCGTTTCTGTTTCTCGTGGATGTGCAGCAGCAGCAGTAGCAGAACTTGGCAAACTTGGTGTGGAGGTGATGAGCAAGGATGAAATCCTTTCATCAAATCGTAGCCGAACTTCGAGTAACAGAGCTAACAGATTGTCAAACAGTGAATTAAGCAAATCATCAGCCTGAGTTTGTTGAGCTTCTGCAGCAATGGTGACAGCTATCTCGGCATAGTCATTTATTCTTCCCCGATAATATTCAGCCACATTGACATCAAATGTGTTCCTTTCAGCATCTGCCTCAGCTACAAAACGTGGCAGGAACAACAAAAAGTCTTCAGCATTGTCAGAATGGTTTCGACTGCTGTGAGGAGGCATGATCAAAATAGCTGGAAATCAAACAGATGCATTTGTTAGAAACAGAAGAAAATTACCAAAAAATAGAGCCTAAAACCAACATTTTAAGAAAAAGTCCTCTTGGGTCCCGAAATTCATTCCCGAAGATTCAAGAAAAAACAACCTCTGAAGAAATCGGCCCAGCAGTAGTTTTTGCACAGCGACCCAAAAGGGCAGTGATATTGATTAACACTAACGTACACTGCAACAACAGGGTCATACATGTACACCAACCCTCCATGCAGGCCGGCCGCACAACGCCACGGCTGACAAAATCCTTACTTTGCATTGCAGTTTATTACGATATTTACTTACGGTTTCCTCATGAATTTGCCATTGGCTCTGTGATATGACTAGCTGTGAACATCATCATGATAATGATCAGATCGCGAATAGATTCTCATCCCCGGGTGCTCATTGTCATCGGTATGCACGGGTCACGTGACATGGGTAACGGATCTTGGTCACGTGATTCTTGATCCTGGTCACATGAGTCTTGGGGGAGTTTTTATATCTTGAGGGAATTTTTTGTCTTGAGGGACTTTTTTAATGTTGAGGCGAATTCTTTTTCTTGAGGAAGTTTTTATATCTTGAGAGAGTTTTTATATCTTGAGGGATTTTTTTGCCTTGAGGGGCCTTTTTAATGTTGAGGCGAATTCTTTTTCTTGAGGGAGTTTTTTATATCTTGAGGGAAATTTTATATCTTGAGGGATTTTTTTAATGTTGAGGCGAATTCTTTTTCTTGAGGGAGTTTTTTATATCTTGAGGGAATATTTTGCCTTGAGGGACTTTTTTAATGTTGAGGTGAATTATTTTTCTTTGAGGGAGTTTTTTTTTATCTTGAGCTGTTTCCTCTTTCTTGCGTCTTTTTTTTGTTTTGAGGGTGTTTCTTTAACGTTTTGGTTGAAGTTCATGATTGTTGGTAGAGAATTTAGAATATCTTGAGATATTTTCTTGTGTTGAGTTTATTCCGCTTTGGCATTCCATAGTCCATGTCTTTGTGAGGGAATTTCAGCCAGGAGTGAAGTAATTGCTACTCATGCATATATATTGGAAATGGAGGAATAGAAGCCAACTTCTTCTTCGAATTAAATGATGCTAGTGATATATGTTGCAGTCACTTTCATAACCTTAAATTGGTCATTACCTCCTTAGAATTGTATTTTGGGTGGGGTTTCCTCTGGCTCTGCCCTCTGCTTCAGCATATGGACCTGAGCTCATAACAAAACTTGTGTCAAACAATATGCAAATTTCATCATTATGCTTTCAGTACTTCTTGGCCATATAGCCATATATCATTAAAATTAAGTAATCTTTATTGGTGCATGGTGGGTCAGTGTCATGAGTATGAGGCAAAGCAGGGGGGGGGGGTCTAGTGGGCAGCTGCATCCACTTCCTCGAGGAAATGTGCAGTCCAACACAATCATGTCTCATCCCTGAGTACCTGTACTTGGAATTACATTTACATCAGAGAACAATCACTGAGCTGTCTTTTACTGAGGATATTGGTATTTCAGGCCCATTTAAAAGTTGTTTGTAATCTACAATTCGACCGCGCATCCTTGGTGCTGATGTCGCCATTGTTCAAATCTGATTGGTCGATCTCAGTCACGTGGTATTCGACAGTAGCGCCGTCTGAGGAGTGGTTATTCCCGCAATAGGTGATAATGACCTTGGACCTCGGACATGTTCTTTGTTGTTTTTATTTTTAATTTTCTAGTTTCATTTGCTATCTTAGAAAGCTTTGATCAATCTATTTGCTCTCAGTTCATTGGTCAAATGAGAACTGTTGTTACAAGATGAGGAATTTAGAAAATAAATGACAGTGGTTTCTATCCCTTAGCACACCCATATACATTATGCTCTATGCACTTAGCCATTTTAAGCAATTTCTTGTCCTTCCTACTTGAGGTAACGTTACACCATACATCATTGTCACTGCAGCAAACAATTTAGAAAAACATGACCAGCTTCTTAATAAGTTTGCTACAAGTGTGCATTGATGAGGTCCGTGGGCAGGTGAAATTTTTCTGTTTACAATTCTCAATGCATAATGATTGCATCACTTTGCATGGGTTCTATACAATATCCATATTTTGTTAAATCCTGTTCCTAAACATGAATTGAAAAAAATAATGTTGAAGTAAAAAAGCCTTCTCATGATTGTTAAATTTGCACAGTTTGCCATACTTATTTATGCTGGGCAAATTAAGATGAGTGGCAAAAGGCAAAATGAGTGTTCTTTTACCAGTATGTTCCAGAACTAAAAAATTTGGATGGGGAGGGGTGTCTGATGTATGATCATTTGCATCCTTTGTTTGTTATTTGTTCACCTCTGCTTTCTAGGGTGATGATAAAAAGAGAGATAAGGAAA
This sequence comes from Lineus longissimus, assembly GCF_910592395.1. NCBI lineage: Eukaryota > Metazoa > Nemertea > Pilidiophora > Heteronemertea > Lineidae > Lineus > Lineus longissimus. Next base: position 13,452,756 of record NC_088308.1, on the reverse strand, counting down.
AAGAGGAGGAAGCAAGAGTATTGGAGGAGGAGGACAATGATGGAAAGAATAACGGGAAGAAAATTTATGATCTCAAGAACAATAAAGAAAAAGGTAAGAATGTTTTCATATTGACCTAGAAATTGGGAGATAACTCTGTGGTTCTATCTACCAGCAGTGCTAATGTTTTGGACAGAAATTTCGCAGCATTGAATTTTGCAAGTGTCAAACAATGGACATGTTTTTATGAATCAAGACAGCTTTGTTTCAAAAAATTAATTGTCTATTTCACTCCGGATAATTAATTCCCCAGATTACAGAGAATCAAACAGGCCCTGTTAAAGAAAAACAGTTTTCACAAAAGTTTGAAAAACAGTGATTTTGGAGTTTTTTTAACAAAATGTTGTTGTGTTCATCTTGTAAGGTTCTTCAAGTTTGTTTTGCAGCAAATGTAGGGAAAAAATGCACAGCCAGTTTGATGTATGGATAGCAAACAAATTGGAAGATATGCATGGATCAACTTTGTTCGTGCACCACAGACTAGGCACTGACTGACTCTTTAGAACAGACAGGGAATATGAAAAAGTCCAATAATTTATTGGATGAATGGCGATCTCGACCTCGTCCACATATGGTGCGATGCCATAAAAGTGACTCCTGTGATTGATATTGAGTAATAGCCTGTGTTAGGGCACCTTTCGTGGTCTACTGTTTCTGTCGTGACAACCTCTGTCATTACGTTTCTCTGTCCATGATGATTTTTTCCATAAGGACCCCCCGTTTTAGCCCTTTTGGTGGGTCCATTTTATCAAGATTGCCTCGGAATTATGAGCGATAAGCCGTTCAGTTTGTGTATCTCGGGAATATTTCGCCAGCAAATATATCTCTTTCACAAATAGCTATTTTCAATTTTGATATTGACTGAAGAATAACGATTTTAGAGCTTTAATGGTTAGGCATTTTTGTCGATCTTGCCTGGTTCTCAGCGTTTGATGAAGCGCAACAGCTTTGCCAATCAGTTAGCGTACCCCTGCCTCGAGTAAGTTGAAGTGTTGATCACTCAAACGTGTTCAGTTGCCATGCACAGTTGTTACTGTAGAACGGAAAATATCTGCTGTATATAATTTTCGCGAATGCCTCACAATGGACATATTATTCGTGGCAGAATATTTTTCCGAGAAAGTTTAAACTGCCTATTTTGAATCTAAGCACTTAGTGTATGGCGACTGTAGTATAAAATGTCCCCTACTTAACATAATATGAGCAATAAGTAAGCAAAAGTTGTTTAAGTTAGGTGTAATTATAACAAGTGCTAATTGCGCGGGGTATACACGTAGGCCTTTGCTGGGCCAAGCTGTATGCAGTGCCTCTGTGGAGACATGGATTTCAAGCTAAAAGCATTCGCGGCAGAATATTTTCACGACCCTGACCTATTCACGAAATTCGTGAAAATATTCTGCATGCAAAACTTTCCGTTCTACAGTATATAGTGCACAACATTTTGGAAGTGTACAATTTAAATTATTTGTAAAATTTACAGTGTTTATACTTTAAATGGAATTTCAAATGTTCTAGAATAGTGGATTTTACTAAGAAGGCTTATCCTCATGAATCAAATCCAATATTAAATGTCATCAATTTTCGAAAAGAGGGTCACATGTCAACTATGTGTTGCTATGTTGACTATATTACAATGTCCATTGGTTCCGCTTTATTGTAGAATAGGTTTGAGAAGTTTTGTCAGGACTACATGAAATTGGAATGTCTGTGAAAGAGGTATGTCCTCTTCACTTTCTAGCTCTCTATTTGTAGATTATGCAAAGAGAGTGTTCACAAATCCTCTTTTTATGTAAAATGAGATATTTCACAACTGTAATTGCTCATATATTCACAAGGAGGATACCGCGGTGACGTCATATCACGTGATCACATCCCATATTAGTGATCGCTATGGCCAATCAGATTCAGTCTACTGACTGCACCAGCACTGAACAGATCTCCACGTCTCACTGTCTGGTGCGCTCCTGTACACAAAAACACCAATAGACATGAAATATTGCAATACCTAGTATGGATTCTTCCTGTATAGAATAAAATTTACAGAGCAGATTAACTTCCACGAATAAAAAAGACGTTTGGCGTGGCCAAAGTGCGGAAATAATGGGAAATAATGTCTCCGATAAAATACACTACGAAATACACTAGGCAATGCACTACGCGATACACGGTAGAGATGCAGTTGAGTTTGTTATTGTTTTGACTTAGAAGCCCGCCCATATCATAATATATTCATGTATTCATGAAGTATGAACTCATTTCTGTCCCATACAACTCTAAGAACAGTCAATTTCTCCTTAAATCATCACCGAAACCGCGATATCCGCAGGAAGATTTCGTTCTCGTGTCCGAAAATGCACTGATCTTACAGGGGCGCTAACTCGACAAATAGAGGGGATCTATGGGGATCTATGCGAGTTTTAGGTCCTACAGGTCTCGAACTTGTAAAATCTGTAAACATGCCTCCAAATCCCATTATGATAATGAAGAAATTGCCCCATATCTGGGAGACTGTTTTGAAACCATCGCTAATTTTGGAAGATCGGTGCCCGGCTATTTTGTTTTAAAAACCCTATTTTTCCCCATAAAAACAGCACTTTTCATTATTCAAATGATAACTTATTGTCTGAAGACTTATTTCATAGCAGAAAAGCACTAATAACTCTGATTTGATGCGAAAAATCTAACTTTATTTGATGACTTGATTTTCCCTTGGCCGTGGATCGAGTTTGTTTACAATATGCAGCACCATCTTGGAAAAGCCGTGACGTCACCGCGGTATCCTCCTTGATATATTCATGTTCACACAAGCCCAATCATCAGTCAGTCAAAGTTTGAACAAAATTAGCGTCCTCAGAATAAAGTTTGTGACATTTCACTAGTTTTCTGTTTCTTTGTGAAAGTGGGGTTTATAAAACCATTTTTTCTTCAAAGATAAATGATATCTAGGCAAAATAGCATAAATATTCTTGTAAGATCAGGCAATAAAAGTCATCAATCTGGCAGTGGTTTCAGCAAAATTTAGGCAGGACTTTGACCAATATTGATGCACTATAATTATATTGTAGATTAATACATAGAAAGTGCTTACAAATCCTCTTTTTGGCTCACCGTAGGGGAATCTATACAACACCGCAGTGTCCGTCGTTGTCCGCCTTCGTCGTCGTCCATCGTATCCTATTTCTAAAACAGTGGCACGTTTCTTAACCACTAGGGCTATGGACTCAAAACTTTGTTTGCATGACTCCCTAGGTCAGATGACCTTGGACACTGAATTTCGGTCCGGTCTGATTCTTGACTTGGCCACTAGGGGGCCAAAACTGAAAACATAAATAGTGTGATATCTCACTTATTACTGATTAGTTTTTGGTAGAAATTTTATGGTAGATACTCTTAGCAAGGATACATCACATATGGTACGGGTTTTTGATTTGACGTACTTGTCAAGGTCACAGAGGTCAAATGGCGTAAATTGGCCATTTGAGCGTAACTGTGGCACGACTCCCTACATCATATAACCTCTGACACCGAATTTCGGTCTGATCTGATTCTCAACTTGGCCACCAGGGGGCCAAAACTAAAAAAGGTAAAAAGTACAATATGTCGCTTAATAGTGACTTGTTTTCAATTTTATTTTTATTGTAAGTACTCGGAGCAAGGATACATCACATATCCTACGCTTTTTGATTTGACCTTATTTTCAAGGTCACAGAGGTCAAATGGTGTGAATTGACCGTTTGTGTGTAACTATGGCACGTTTCTTAACCACTAAAGCTATGAACTTTAAACTTGGTACCCATGACCCCCTAGGTCAGATGACCTGTGACACTGATTTTCGGTCCTGTCTGATTCTTAACTTGGCCAGCAGCGGGCCAAAACCAAAAATTTGAATAGTGCCATATCTCGCTTATTACTGATTAGTTTTTGGTAAAAATGTTATGGTAGATACTCTTAGCAAGGATACATCACATATGGTACAGGTTTTTGATTTGACGTACTTGTCAAGGTCACAGAGGTCAAATGGCATAAATTGGCCATTTGAGCGTAACTGTGGCACGTTTGTTAACCCCTAAGGCTATGAACTTGAGACTTTGTACAAAGGACCCCCTAGGTCAGCTGGCCTCTGACCCTGAATTTCAGTCCGGTCTGATTCTCAACTTGGCCACCAGGGGGCCAAAAGTGAAAACCTAGAAAGCATGATATCTCGCTTATTAGTGATTCGTTTTCAATAACATTTTTATGGTAGGTTCTCCTAGCAAGGATACATCACATATCATATGAGTTTTTGATTTGACCTGCTTTTCAAGGTCACAGAGGTCAAATGGCGTAAATTGGTCGTTTGAGTGTAACTATTGCACGTTTCTTAACCACTAAAGCTATGAACTTGAAATTTGGTACACATGACTCCCTACGTCAATGACTCCCTACGTCACGTAACCTTGGACACCGAATTTCGATCTGATCTGGTACTCAACTTGGCCAACAGGAGGCCAAAACTAAAATAGGTAAAAAGTGCAATATCTCGTTTATTAGTGACTTGTTTTTGATGATATTCTTATGGTACTTACTCCAAGCAACGATACATCACTTGTCATACCCACTTTGGTTTGACCTATATACTATACATGTACAATGTTTCTTAACCTGGATGAATTCCAAAGCACCAAATATCTATATATATATTTAGAGAGAAGAGAGCGCTGAAATGATGGCAGCCCTTCAAATCCGCTCTGATAGGAACACAATTATTTGGTGTTTTCCCACATCGGATCGCGTTAATTTTCGATGAGATGACTTATGAACTATTCTGGGTCGTGTTCCATGTGATTTTGAGTGGTTTGGCCCACCGAAAAGAGTTTGCTGCAACTTTTGGTCTTCAGGAGTCAGAAAGTTTTCAGTTGGAAGACATTTGTGTACACCAAAACATGTGTGTTGTACAGTACACAAGAGACCAGCTCTTGGGATTAAAGCACAATGGGACTCTCAAGCATTCAGACCAAGTCGGATTGCAGTACTTGGAATCAGTCATGGCTGAGCACAGAACGAAACACCATCGGGGAATTCCAGCAGGGATAAGGAAGAAAAGGGAGGTCAATTTCCATTTCTCCCAATCCACACTCAGAGGACAAATTCCTGTGTTGACCTCAACCAGGACTTCTACCCGACAGCTCAAAAGAGGAGGCATTCATGTAAAGAGGTGGCCTAAAAGTGGTGTTGATTTCAAAAACCTTGTGTCAATTCCATTGATCAATGATCATAATCGTGGTGAACGTGGCTTGGTGAGACTTAAGTGTGGTTTAATCAATATGCAATCTCTAACGAATAAAACTGACAGACTGAGTAAGCTAATCAGTGACAAGGACTTGGATGTCATATTCCTGACTGAAACATGGCTCACCAAAGACAATAACATTACTGCCTCGGAAGCTACCCCCATTGGGTTTACTTTCAAGCACCAACCTCGGACCAACAAACGGGGAGGAGGGGTAGGAGTTATCTTCAGGTCATCGTTAAAAGTCAAGGTCTCAGCAATGAAATCGTCATCAGTTTTCGAAGGAATGCAAATATCGGTGACTAGGGAAAGCAGGATATACAGGGTGCTACTCATCTATCGTCCACAAAAGCGATTTAGTGAACAATTCATTGATGAGCTTAGTCAGGTCATGGATGACATGATCCTTGAATCTCCAACTGGAGATCTGCTGATCCTGGGTGATCTAAACTTTCACTTCAACAAGCCGAATGATCCAGACTCCGTGCAATTGACTGATATTCTGTTGGCCTACGATCTTGTTCAGCACGTCACTGCGCCTACGCACAAAAGTGGTAACACCTTGGACTTGGTAATCACTAGTGCGACCCATGTTCCAGTCAGCGACATCTCGGTGTTTCATCCGCAACTAGCCGATCACTTCTTCGTGCTTTTCTCATTAAACATTGCGAAACCACCCCTGCCGGTAAAGCAGGTAGAGTACCAAAGATCAAGGATATCAATCTGACCAACTTTCAGGGTGATCTTGCTGCTGTCGTCTCTGAGATACCGAACAATCTCAGTGATGCTGTTGTGCTCTATCATCGGTCTCTCTGTTCTGTTTTTGAAAAACATGCACCAGCGAAGAAGCAGACTATCATACTACGTCCAAAGTCACCATTGTTAAGTGAACAGGTCATTGAGGCACGCCAAATTGAACGTGGACATGAACGTCGCTTTCGCAAGTCTGGCCTCACTGTCCACCGTCAAATCTGGAAAGAACAGGCCAGAGCAGTTGATAAAATGATTGAACAATCGAAGGTGATGCACTATAATGCTGAACTTCAGTCCTCCTCACAGGCTGAAGCCATTAACATTGTTGGCAAACTGATGTGCCGCAACGTCCCCTCTCCTCTGCCATCACACGAGTCTGATATGGAGCTTGCGGAACGTTTCAGTGAGTTCTTCATCTGTAAAGTTGAGAGGATCACACAAGCTGTACCAGTGAACGATGCTGATCAGTGCACGGCTGGTGAGTCATACGAGGTGAAAACTGGGTTGACGGAGTTTGATCCCGTGGACACACAGTTTGTTTCTAAAGTAATCCAATCGATGAAGTCGAAGCACTGTGCCTTGGACCCGCTGCCAACATCATTGATGAAGGACTGTCTACCCACCCTAGTGACTCTGATCGCAAAGATCATAAACAGTTCACTATCTTCCGGAGTCTTCCCAGAGGAATGGAAGGAGGCGATAGTCAGTCCTCTTTTAAAGAAGGCATCCCTAGATGCTGAGGTGTTGAAGAACTTTCGCCCGGTCTCGAACCTCAGCTTCCTCTCAAAGGTTCTAGAGAAAGTTATGTCGGTTCAGCTAATGAACCACATTCACATGAACGGCCTGCAGACGCCCTATCAGTCCGCATACCGAGAGGGTCACTCGGTGGAAACAGCACTTCTGAAGGTGCACAACGATATCAACTCTGCTCTTGGATCACGGAAGTGCGTACTGCTAGTTTTGTTAGACTTAAGCGCTGCGTTCGACACGGTCAATCATGCTGTTCTTCTGGCTTGTCTCAAGTCAATTGGAGTGGACAGGATGGTACTGACTTGGCTTCGCTCGTACCTGTCTGATAGGTCCCAACGTGTCCGCATTGGCAGTGAAGTGTCAAAACCTGTCAAGCTTGGTTATGGTGTCCCACAGGGATCCGTCCTTGGTCCGTTGTTGTTCACACTCTACACGAACCCACTCGCGGATATCCTGGAAACGGCTTCCGATGCGGACAGTGACAATGCATATCATCTATACGCCGATGATACACAGGACTACCTGGCATTTCGCATTGTTAGTCTGTCATCTGCGATTTGTACTGTAGGGAAATGCGTGTCAGATGCTAGTGCATGGATGGTTGAAAATGGTCTGTCTTGTAATAATGAAAAAACAGAGTCCATGTTTATCAGGTCACAGTACATGCGTTCCCTTCCAGCAATACCGGGCATAAAGGTAGTGGACTGTATCGTCGATTCTATGGACACTGCCCGGAATCTTGGCGTTATATTTGATAAACATTTCTCCTTCAAGGGCCACGTTTCGGCCACCGTCAAGCGGGCAAATCTCGCAATTCGTAACATTGCTCGTGTCAGAAAATATCTTACAATGGACACAGCAAAGTTGTTTGCCAGTCTGCTTGTGACTTCAAATATTGACCTCTCTCCTTGTCGGTTTGCCCTCTACAACTATTCTTCCACTCCAAAGAGTTCAAAACTCCGCTGCGCGACTCGTAACAAGAACCCGGAAGTCAGCGCATATTACTCCAATCCTCGAGGAACTGCACTGGCTTCCCGTCGCGCAGCGGATTCATTACAAAATCCTGTTTTTTGCGTTCAAGGCAATTCACAATCTTGCCCCATCCTACCTCTGTGAACTGGTCAGTGTGAAGCGTCCGTCCCGGGCGCTCCGATCATCAGTCGGTGTTCATTTGTCACAGCAAAGGTCAATCATCCCATCATATGGGGACCGGGCCTTTTCTGTGGCGGCACCGGCGATGTGGAACGAGTTGCCTTTGGGGCTGACGCTTTGCACTGACATCAACATCTTTAAATCAAATATAAAGACTCTGCTCTTTAAAAGAGCCTTCTGTAAAGCGCCTTGAGCGGGACTAGTGCCTGGATACGTGCGCTATAACAAGTTGCATTATTATTATTATTATCTATACGGTGAGCACAATGGCCCCTGGCCGTTTCATTTTGTAAAATGAGACATTTCACTGCAAAAACTGCTGATACAATCATATTGTCACAGACCTAATTTCAAAGTTCTAACAAAATTGACCCAAACATAAAGCATCCTAAGAACAAAATAACTTTTATAATCTTCGTAAAATTTCTGTTCATCAAAGTCACTATTTTCAAAAATCGACCATGCTTCCAGTCAGAGTAGTCCTAGCTACACTAAACAACGATATATATATTGAGCATACTATATATACTAGGAATTAATCTCTACCTGTGATGACACAGAATGCATTGTTCAGAATGAGGCTTGTTTTAAACTATACGATGTATTTTGTAGATTTATGCAAAGAGAGTGCTTACAAATCCTCCTTTTTTGTAAGATGATATTTCACTGCAAAAACTGCTGTTATATTCATGTATAGTCACAGACCTAATAATCAGTTCTTCAAAGTTCTAACAAAATTGACCCAAATATAAAGCGTCCTAAGAACAAACTATATTTCACAATCTTTGTAAAATTTTTGTAAAATTTGTGTTCCTCAAAGTCACTATTTTCAAAAATCATGCTTGCAATCAGAGTAGTCCCAGCTACACTAAACAATAATATATATACTAAGCATAGTACATATACTGGTAATTAATCTCTAATTGGGGTGGCCCAGACTGCTTAGTTTAGAATTAAGCCTGTTTATACACATCTGATTATGTAATAATCACACAATGCAGTAGTGACCTATAGAACAGCCTCCTTGCTATTGTTTGGGGTTGAGAAGTTAGGCTGACACTCGGTCGGGAACATTGGATGATCTTGATCAAGGGCTCCAGAAACGTAGTGGTTTGTGCAAGGTGCACTATTTGTGAGTGCCTCACTTGAGGTGACTCAATTACGGCTTGAATGGCCAATTTAAGTACCCGATGTACTTCATGTAGCAATATTTCTGCCCAGAAATTTGGTCAGTTTTGATTTATCTTGCCGGTGTGCCATTGATAAAGTTTATTTCATATGATTTTAAATGATATCTACATGTACTGACACTTTCATTGGCTTGACATATAATAAGGCAGAAGTCAAATAGCTATTCGAATGGTGTCCATCCTTAAAACTTGGCAGGCAAAAATATAATGTTTTCTGATCATGTTTTACACGGATGGTTGACAGCTGCATTTCAACGTTTTTGGTGACTTCATCACAGATGACCGAGAGAGAGAGGAGCTGAGCTGCACTCATTCATACTCATAGAACCAAACGAACAGCTTGCACCTCCCATCCAACATCAGTCATCAGTGCTCACCCACGCTGTCATCAGTAGAACCAGTTAATTCTTATATTTCATTCTTTTTCACTGTAGAAATAGATTAAATGAAGAAAACAGTATGTGGCAGTTGGTTTACAATAATATTAGTGCATCTTTTGAGTTTTTTTATTCACTATCAATGAGGGCTAAGAAAATCGAACCTTAAAATTGATTTAATGAAGAAAACCATATACAGCAGTTGGTTTACCAAAAAATCAAGGGTGTCTATTAAGTTTTTACTCGCTATCAATGCAGACTGAGAAAATCCTACCCCTTGGTCCTCGCCTTACTATTGGTTGTCCCTGATGTGAAGCCGATGACAATTACTGCATGGCTGTCCCGGCTCGGGCAGACCATGTTCACTGGACTAGTTTGCCACAACCAACCTACACTTCAAAGGAATTGTTGTAAGGTCCATACTGTTTCTGGTTGTGGCCATGCATCTACTGGGCTGGTTTGTCTCAACCTGCACTTCAAATAATTGGATTTTAAGGTCCAGACTGCCTTTACTGCTTGCCCCAAGGTGGTGACCATGCATCGACTGGACTGATTTTTCACAACTTGCACTTCAAAGGAATTGATACAAAGGTCCAGACTGCATTCACTATAGTTGTCCCAGGTTTTGACCATGCATCTAAGTACTGGTTTGTCTCAAGCTGAACTTCAACTGATTTGATCACAGCTGTTTCAGCTAGAATAGAAACGCAAGTTTAATCAGACGGCACCAGACGCCGCTTTTAAGGGAGGTGCTGGCATGAAGGTGTTAATTGCTACCCCAATAAACAACCCAGTTCCTCACCCCAACCGCTTAAGGATTACATAAAAGGCCTGAATCCACCCATGTATGCCCCTTAATTGTGTTAGTAGTAATTAAGATTGCATGCGTTTATTAGCTCACCTCTTAGCAGAGGTGAGCTTATCCCATACCGTGGCGTCCGTCGTCCGTCGTCGTCGTCGTCGTCGTCCGTCGTCCGTTAGCAGGACACGTTTCGTAACTGTTAGAGCTATTGAGTTGAAACTTGGGACACATGTACCCTTATGTAATGACACCTTGGAGACCAAGTTTCGGTCTGATTCGTTTCATGGTTTGGCCACCAGGGGGCCAAACGTTAAAAGTGAAAATATGCAATATCTCCCTTAATAGTAGTCGGGAAATTTTGAAAAAAATATGGTAGGTACTTCTAGCAAAGATATATCCTCCGGGTTTTTGATTTGACCTCCTTTTCAAGGTCACAGAGGTCAAAGTTTGCTGATTCACTGAACAGTAGCATGTTTCCTATCTATTTTAGCTAGATGGTTTTAAACCAGTGTGGACATGTATCTGGGGATTCTCTATTCCACCCCTAAAATTTCGGCCGTTCGGACATCAAATATGCCCGCCAGGCAGCCATCTTGAAAAATAAACACAGTACTATTACTCCGAAACTAATGATCGGATTGCAACCAAATTTGATCTGGATGTATATCTATGTACTTTCTACTAAATCCTCGATTTTTTATCAAATGTGATAGCCAATATGGGTGCCAGGCGGGCATCTTGAAAATTGGTCACCCGGGGGCCAAATTTAATGTCCAAAGTTAAAATGTTTGATTGCTCGTTTAATAGTGGTCTGATTTTCATAACATTTTTATGGTAGGTACTCCTAGCAAGGATACATCACATATCGTACGGGTTTTTGATTTGACCTACTTTTCAAGGTCACAGAGGTCAAATGGTGTAAATTTGCCGTTAGGATGTAACGATGGCACGTTTCTAAACTGCAATGACTATTGATACCAAATTTGGTACACATTTACCCCTTAGTCAGGTGATCTCAGGGACTGAAGTTTGGTACAATATGATTCACCACTTGACCACCAGGGGGCAAAATCCAAAAACCTTAAAAATGTGATTATTCCTTAACTTCTTGCCCGATTGCCACCAATTTGATATCATGGGTACATCTAACTGCCATACAGTATATGTCACACAGGTTTTTAATTTGACCTTCTTGTCAAGGTCACAGAGGTCAAATGGCGTAAATTGGCCGTCAGGCCGTAACTATGGCAGTTTCTTAACTGCAATGACTATTGATCACAAATTAAGTACACATGTACCCCTTGGTCAGGTGATCTCAGGTACTGAAGTTTGGTGCGATCTGATTTGCCGTTTGGCCTCCAGGGAGGGGGCCAAATCCTAAATTCTTCAAAATGCCATTATTCTTAGTAATTACTTGCCCAATTGGCACCAATTTTATATCATAGGTACATCTAATTCTAACAACCATTCAATGTGTCACCCGGGTCTTCTTTGATTTGACCTACTTTTCAAGGTCACAGAGGTCGAATGTACTGGTAATTGCTTGGACCTACATCAAACCTAACACTACATTACACAATACCATGATCTTTATCCATCTTTCCTCCACATGAGGTGAGCACAATGGCCCTGGCCATTTCATTAGAACCAACTTGACCTGAACCAAGCTTTGTGTATTATATTCCGGCTGCCATCTTGGATAGGCTTGGGCCTGCACTGTGTAGTGTATAAAAGATGACTTTGATGGAGTTTTTCTGTAAAAATATTGATGATTGTTTGCACCTCTATTATGTTTCAGCCCAGATACCAATTCTTCTGTAAAAAGCATTTTAATATTCTGCATATAACATAGCTCAGGCAAAGACAAATAAAAGGCATTTTAAAAGGGCCTACTTCGTTATTCGTTGTGAAGAATGGTCGTCATTTGAAAATGCCATGCCCATTACTTATGTTGTGGTATGAAAGATTGGTGCCCTGTTGTACACAAATGAGACAAATACTAGTTGCAAAGAACAGGTCTTAACCTATAGTATATATAGGCAGGACAAATGTGTCCTATTGTAGACCTACCAAGATGAGACAGTTAGTTGCAAAAATCGACATGTCACAACCTATGATATCATAGGCAGGACAACGGGTGTCTCATCCAGCTTGGGGTCTTGTAATTCCGGGAGTGAAGTTGAGACAACAGTCACCAAGGACATGTCACAACCTTTATTATCATAGGCAAGGGATGTAGTTGTCTCATCCCGCTTGAGGCCTTGTTATTAAGAGAGATGAGACAACAGTCACAGAGGACATTATGTCACAACCTATCTTTTATATCCAGGGGATGTAGGTGTCTCATCCAGCTTGGGGTCTTGTTATTCCGAGAGATGAGACAACAGTCACAGAGGACAACATATCAAGGCAGTACCAGTACACAAAAATTAAAAGTCATGATTTCAATGTACACAATATTATTATTATTAATTATTCACAATATACATTTAATTTACATTCAATAGACTCATACATTCAAAAAATAATAATACAAAGTTCACATCTTCATATTCCTTGCTATAGAAGTTTCAAATTTAACTTTCTTTTAATCAAAGTGACAGACAAATGAAGGTGCGCACTGTTCCTGTATAGTCCTCAATTTGGAAATGATGTTTATCAACTTGACTAGGAACGGTTCCAAGATAAACGTTTGAGTCCAATCTGAACAAACATGTGTCGCCGACATTGAATATACGTTTTCCTGATTTGTCAGTGGATTTCTTGGACTTCTTGCGTTTACGACCGAAATATCGCTTATGACCGCCTGCACCAACTTTCGAATCCAACCGAGCTTTTTTCTGAGGAGGGAAGTCACCATTCCTAGTCAGGTCCACTTTGAAGACGAGTATACCTGGAATTGTAAAGGCGAGTGTAAACATAATGGCAGTGGCTAAATGGGGGAGGGGGGGGGGGGGGAACGGGGGGTGGCTCCAACAGACACAGCTTCTATTCTAATTCAATTCTGACACTGACCAGTGTTGAATCTAGAGAAAGAAAGGAAGTATCCTACAGATGACCACTTTTATTTCAATGCAGATTCAAATAATATTTAATTGCAATCAAAATAGCCTCGGAACTTACCATCAATCCAAAATCAGAGTAGTAATCACGCCTGTCTATAATGTCGGTTGCATTTCTGGTGACACATCTTGGAGGCTGAACCTGAAATAAAGAGTAATTTATTAGAATAGAATACATGCATACAAAGCCTACGGGAATACAGTATAATGATTTCAATCATCTGTTTGTGAATACATAGATGAAGGGAAACATCGCTTAACTTACCACTTATCTTGTTCACTGCCGGATCAATGATGTCGACGTACTGGGTTATATACATGTAGCCTCTCAAATCAACTAAAGCATCACATCAGCCGGATTAAGTCGAGAAGTTATCTGCAGTACACACCATGCAACCAGCTGAAATTAAAGAAAAAGGCATTTTAGTAACTGAAGGAATGTTTACCAGTCAAAAAAGGCACTGTTTTGGCATCACCCTGTACAAAAATACCACAACAAACTGGAATGTGGGTCAATGGGCGAGTTCATTTTGCTAACAGGTGGATAATATACCAAGAACTTTTCTATATTTGGCGAATTCTTAAGACTATATTTATCAATTACATCTGTAAAGATATTTTCAACATAAACTATGGTATATGCTAACTCATGGCTTGTTCATAAGCACGATCATGACTTATTATTGTACTATTACCCATGCTGTACCCCTTTCACCAAAATAGACCCGACCATTGAACTTCAAAACTCAACTATTTTTAGACATCTGTTTTTCAAATGCATTTTCTGCATGAATATACAGCAAACGAACATAAAATAGATATATATTTTAAAAGTAAAGATTTAAATGAATACTGGAAGTAACTCGTTTTGCTAAATAACGATCAAGGGAATTCGATGTTGTCCGATGAACTTGGCACCCCATCTCAATCTCCGTCTGCAAGTCGGCCATTTTGAATTTGAGCAGATCAAAGTTTGAGAAATTTCAGAATAAACGCACGATTCTGTACGAAACTGAAATGAGTTATGCAAAACAGCCGGGGTATTTATGATTTATGATATTATGCCTACCTGGCTATCCAGTCTTGAAGAATTCCGAAATGTGTAACTTGTCGAAAAATCGATAAAATGCATGGAAATCGCCACTGTTTCGTTAATTTTGGTCCAAATTTCGTGAAATTTTCAAGCCGGGTGAATGGTCATGTGACACAACTTATGAGCCAATGAAAACCGTCGTATCTAATTCGAGCACGTGTACAGAAGCGCGCTGATGTTTGAACGATGCCAATGCATTAACCCTTTGGCTGAATGGGTATTGCGATAATGTGTGAGATGTGTATTGGCGACAATGTTTACATAGCGGTTAACAGGCTTTTCGCATGGACCAATCATTGGACAGCAGGCTAGTAGGCAGAATGGTTTATTTCGATGTCATGTTTAGGCTTAGCTGAAACAGCTGTGTAAATTTACTACTCTCTTCGGACAAATTCTAGTCTAACTCCTCGGTTTCCATGTTGATTCTTCTCTTTAATTACTTCGTTCTTATCTTACAAGGTTCCCAAGGGTCAAAAACTGTTTTTTGCCCTGGATGACGTTAGATTTTACATTTGCTTAATGATTGTGAAATTTGTGTGCGGAGTGCTTGACTCGCCATGCTCGGAACAATTCTCAGCCTCCAGATTATGAAGAGCGAAGTTACTGAAGGCGCCAAATTTGAAATTGACGCAACATTAAAGGTTGACGCGCAGCCTCCAAAAACTTACACTCCCACCAAAATTCGACACTAGAGTTTTCTCAACATAAAGGTTTTGAAGTAACTTAAACTAAAGTCAGATAAGCACATCTTATCCAATATTTCAAGTGATCTTCAAACATCACTTATTCCACGAATCATGGAATTGTTCATAAATTGCACAGCCTGCTTTCAGGCAATGTCCAGAAATCATGATGAATTGTCTTTTTTTACGCACAGCCTACTATACTGGTAAGGCAATGTCCAAAAAGTGACCATAAACACTATATGGCGCAGTCCTTGAATTTTGATTGAATAATTCTACTGAACTAAAAAGTCTCCGCTGAGACATCAAAATTTAAAACACAATTTAGTAACTTGGAGTAAACTTTCCAAAATTACTGACACTACTGGAACGGGCATGATTATATAGCCCCTACACAGTTCCAGTGTATAAGCGCAGATTTAACACAGAATAGAGGCTGAATGAATAAGTTCTATTAAATTTCAGAACTTATTCATCCATTCTCTCACACGTTTATAGCTGTTGTTTTTGAAAAAACGCGACCGACCCCACAAGAGTTCAGAGTGGGAACAACAGCTCTAAGTTCGAGATTTTCACCTAATTGACCGGCTCGATCCGCGGTCTGAATTTGACTGACTCGATCCGCAGTCTATATTTTAGAATTGGAATTATTGCGATCTGGCGTCGACGTTGGGAAGTTGATCCTCGTGTTCATCGCTGCTTTCGAGTAAGACGATCTTGTTGACAGGACGTTGAAACTCTCCAGTTGAGGTTCTGAGGGTGACTTTCCTCACGACGTTGTCTGTTTCTGACGGATGTACTGCAGTAATTAGCCCAAGAGGGTAGTGTCCTCTGTGAGCTAGCCTCACCTCATCGACGAGCATCACCAGGTCTCCCACTTGGAAGTTCCGGATCTCGATGATACTTTTCTGACGTTCTTGGAGCGAGGTGAGATACTCCAACTTGAACCTTGACCAGAACTCGTTGATCAGCGCCTGGACCTGGCGGTAGCTATTTCTGACAATCAGGTCCTTCTCGTAGAAAATACCAGGTGGATGAGCTGCTACAGGTTCAGGGTTGATGATCATCATCGGCGTGATTGGAAGTGGATCTCTTGCATTCTTGCTGACTGCACACAAGGGGCGACTGTTATACAACAGCTCACATTCTGCTACTGTAGTGGCTAGCTGGTCCTCTGTTGTGATTCTGCCCTTCAGCGTACTCAGCATCACCCGTCTCAGCGTGCGAAATGGTCGCTCAAAAAGACCATTCCTATTCGATGCCTTTGGTACATTGGGTACCCATTCAATCTCTTTTTCTTGCATGAAGTGCTGGACCCCAGACGAGTTGTACAGCTCCTGCAGTTGGTCGATCTCGGCCACTCCTACTGAGAAGGTCCCAGCATGGTGACGCGTCCCTTGGGTAGGACTCCCTGGACTTGGTCCTTAGGCAAACCGATCGCTCGCTGGCACGTGATGCATTTCTTCTCAAGCTCATGGACGACACTCGAGCCATTTATCACCCAGTAGCGCTTTCTGAGAAGACACAGCAACGTCTGTGGTGGAGCATGCTGATATGCTTCGTGGTAACTCCAAACAATTATCTCGGTCAGATGATGTGATCTGGGCAGAATAAGTTGATGCTTCTCAGCGCAAGTTAGGTCTGACTCTGTTAGTCGCCCGCCTACTCGTACTGATCCTGCCTCGTCCTTGTATGGATGGAGATTATGAAACTGGCTGCGGCTCATTTTTCGTCCAATCTTTCCCAGTTGCTTCATTTCGCTGGCGAAAACCTCTCCTTGGACATAAGTAACAACAGCTATCTCCGCTTTCTGCAACTCGCTGACCTTGATTGCACCAGTAGGCCCAGTGTATAGCTCTTTCTTCTTTTCATACTTGGTGTCAATAAGCCATTTCTTGAATCTCAGCAGCCACGCAGTAGCGACCTTGAGTCCACTCCAGCTAGAGAAGCGTTCCACCAATTCCATCAGCCTATTCTGGCCTCTCACGATTGCCATCACAGTAGTTCCCTTTGTGGATTCTTGAGCATTAGACGATTGGACTCCGGTATCTTTATCAAGGTGACGTCTCTCGGCTGCCTTTACAGTAGTAAATTCTTGAGCATCAGAGGATGAGAATCCAGTATCATTATCAAGGTGATTATCAAGGTGATGTCTCTCGGCTGCCTTTACAGTAGTATCACTATCAAGCTGACGTCTCTCGGCTGTCTTTACAGTCGTATCTTGAGCACAGTCTTGAGCATCAGAAGATGTGAATCCAGTATCAGGCTTACAACTCTCGACTGTCATTACTGTAGCATCCTGTTTCAATTCTGGATCGTCTGGCTCTAAAGGGGCAATGACAGGGCACACTGGCCAACTCTCCGGTGACTCGCTCAGAAATCCTGGTCCATTGTAATACTCTTGGCATTGGAGAAACTTCTCAACCGTCAATCCTCTACTGCAGATGTCAGCAATGTTCTGTGGCCCAGGAACGTGCCTGATCTGGACTCTCAGCTCCTGTTGCAGCTCCCGGATTTCCTGCAGCCTATTGGCACAATACGGTAAGAAACGCCTGCTCTGGTTTTTTAGCATAGCCAATACTGCTGTACTGTCAATCCATTGGTGGATTTCATCCCATTTTACATCAGCCTGCTGAACCACAAACTTGATGGCTCTCATGGACAGTAATGCAGCTTGCAATTCGATCCTGGGTATTGTCTTCGTCTTCTGCGGTGTAACCAAGGCTATTCCCACCAGAAAACTGACATGGATTTCATCTTCTTCAGTGTACCTTGCGAAAAGAACATAGCCATATCCAATCTCAGATCCATCCGAAAACGCGTGTAGCTCACTTCTGGCTATCTTGGCTCCTTTCGGTGCTGTGTATCTTGGTCTTTTCAGACTTCTAAGCTGATCCAGGGAGTTGAGCCATGTCCTGACTGCCTTGGCCTCTTCGCTTGGCAATGGATTGTCCCATCCCAGCCCTTCTCTTGTCATTTTCTGTAGAATCTGTTTTGGTTCAAGGGTTACTGGTGCAATCGCTCCCTCGGGGTCAAACATCGAAAGCCTAGCCTAGCAGTCCTCGTCTCGTGAGTGGGCGCTCCTTCTTCCTCATTTGAAATACAAATGCGTCCTCTGCCACATCCCATCCAACCCCAAGAACTCTATCCTGGTGATCTTGGCTAGTTGAGGATTGTCCAAACTCTACAGCCTGCATCGAAGGTGCTCGCCTTTCATTAGCCACCAACTGGAGTAATACTGAGTCGTTCACCACACATTTTGCCAATGTGAAACCTCCTTCATCCAGTAGATCAAAAATCTGCTCGATTATGATCTTAGCTATCTTTGGGCTGGCTGATCTCAAAATGTCGTCTACATAGCAGTTGCGCAATCCTGTCCTGACGACGTCTGGGTGGTATTTCTCGGCATGATCCTTGCAAGTTTTTCTCAACGCATATCCAGCATTCCCCGGTGCATGCGTTCCTCCAAAAAAGTTATGGACAAGCTGAAACTCCACTACTTCGCCATCGAGATTGTTGTCTTCAAACCACAGAAAACGTAGGAGATTCCAGTGATCTCTTGGGACGAAAAATTGATTGAACATCGCATTAATGTCTGCTTGAATGGCTATCTCACCGCCAGTCCTGAACCTCAGCAGCACACCGAGTAGAGAGTTGATGTTGTCTTCACCAGAGTAGATGTGGTCATTGAGACAAGACCCATCGTACTTCGCTGCTGCATCCCATACGACACGAAGTTTGCCTGGTTTTCCTTGGTGTAAGACATGATGAAATGGTACGTAGTTGACAACATCGTCTGTCTCAATCTCATCTGCAGGTATCCTCCTGATGTAGCCCTTTTTCCGATAATCATCAAATATTTTACAGTAGGCCTGATACTCTGTCTTGGCTTTTGCAATCAGCTTCCCTGCCATGAGTTTTTTCTTTACTGACATCAGCCTGTTATGCGCTAACGTCCGATTGTTAGGCATATCGACATGAGATTCCTTCAAAGGTATCGGTACATAGTAGTGATGTTCACAGAAGTAGGTTCCTTCTTCAAGTATCTTCCTATCCTTGACATCTTCGGCTGACATATGCTTCTGATAATCGTGCTTGGTTCCTACATATTCAAACTCTGCCATCTCTCTCAGCTTCCGATCCAAGGCTTGATAATCCTGATCCTCCGACTCCGAGATGAAGTTACAGCTTGCCTCCCCACGTGAAGCTCCTCCTAACAGAGTCCATCCCCAGATGTACATAGCAGCAACCGGGTCTCCTTCCTTAGGTCCTGGCTTCCA
Source organism: Lineus longissimus (assembly GCF_910592395.1). Classification (NCBI taxonomy): domain Eukaryota; kingdom Metazoa; phylum Nemertea; class Pilidiophora; order Heteronemertea; family Lineidae; genus Lineus; species Lineus longissimus. The sequence goes on along the minus strand of NC_088308.1, from coordinate 13,433,306 downwards.
CTCAAGTTGTCTATGAGCTTCTGGAACATCGCTCCCCACTATCAATCTCACATGCTGCCTTGGTGCAGATGATATGGGCACATTCTTGAGATGATCATATTGTTCCCAAACTGACCGGCTTGGTATATGCTTTTCTCCTATGGGAAGTTTGTCCCATGAATGAACCTCTTTCAAGGTGATCTTTGAATTGATGTCATCATTCAATCCTGTTACAGTTAGCTCGACCCTGGTACTCATTCCAGACATCGCACCATGCATGGTATTCAAGAGCATGGGCCCATCATCATCTTCGATGTCCAACTCTCTAAGCAATTCCTTGTCACAGAAGCAGGCAGAGGAAAATGAGTCGATTCCTGCCCATACTTGCACCGCTTTACCTGATACTGGAGAGCTGACCAGCACAGGAAAGGCCGGGAAATAAACATTCTCCTTTGCATCTGAGCAGTGGACTTCTGCATCAGCGTCATCTTTTCTCTTCTGTTTTTCATCGAAGTGTAACAATGTGTGATGTTTCCTGTCTGTTTTGCATCCCTTTACAGTGCACTCCTTCGGTAATGGACACTTTGCAACACCAGAGTGAGGCAGCTTCTCATCAACATTCAGACAGTTGAAGCACAGGTTCCGTCTCTTGATAACTTCATGTCGCTGTTTGTATGGCTTGGCCTTAAACTCAGTGCAATTCAACAATGAGTGCAGCGATCCATGACAAGTACATTTCTTGGACTTTTCATCTGACGACTCTGTCCTATTTCCTGCTGAAGTATCCCATTTACATGTTTTAGGTAAGGGCTGTTCCTTCTTTCTTGTCCCTCGCTTCTTCTTGGATGCATCATTCCACTTGGCTGGAGCATCGGCTGTCTTGTCGGACGTGAAGTATACCTTTAAACCAGGTTTCTCACCAGTGGTTTTCTGACTCTTGTTATCGCCTCCCTTCTTCTTATCCAGCAGCACTGCAAACTCAGTGTCATTTACCTGGCATGCTAACTCCTTGACATAGTCTACCGCATCTTTGAATGTTACATCTCTGCCTGTGTCTCTGATCTTAGCGGTCCTTTTCAGCCATGCCTTTCTATCTGACAATGTCAACTTTCCGACTATCTCCAGCAGATACCCAAAGTGATCAAGAGCAGACTGTTTCCCCAAGCTCCTCAGTGATATCTCAACTGTTTCTAGCAGGTCAGCATATTTCTTGAGATCTCCACGTTCTCCATATCTGATTTCTGCTGTCTTCTGTAGCCTCTGGTGAAATTTATGAGTGATCAGGTGGGTTTGACCGAATCGACGCCATAACTCCTGAGTAGCTTCATTATATGCAGTATCTGGTGGTAACATGTCGAATTTCTTTATCGCCTCGCTAGCTGCCCCTGTGCAATACTTCCTCAAGTTTTGGTAAAGTTCAGCCTTAGTCTGGGTTCTGGATTCAACGTTTGTATTGAACGCCATCTTGAATCTTGCAAAGTCCAGTGGCTCACCACTGAATCCTTTTATCTCTGGCTTTGGCAGTTCAAGTCTATTTTGCAAGTTGCGAAGGTGAGTGACCATCTCGGCCTCAATGTTGAACTGGCTCCCACCATGCTGACCCGTACTGTTCTGGCTCCCACCATGCTGACCCGTACTGTTCTGGCTCCAACCAAGCTGACCAGTACTGTTCTGCCTCCCACCATGCTGACCCGTACTGTTCTGGTTTAGCGACCTCTGGTGACCACATGATGGCTTCTCACCAACAGCTTGACGAGTTGACCATTCCGCATCTGGTGGCTGGTGACAGTTGGGTGACATCTGGCAACCTTCTGAGAACAACATCTGGTGATCGTATGATGACAACATCTGACCGTGTGACTGACTTTCAGGCAACGGCTTCTCACCCAGAGATGACAGCAACTCCTGACCCCGCGACCTCTCGTCGTGGCCATTTGACAGCATCTGGTGCATGAAGACGACATCTGGCGACCTTGTGACGACATCTGGTGACTGTAAGACTGACTTTCAGGCAACGGCTTCTCATCCAGAGATGACAGCAACTCCTGACCCCGCGACCTCTCGTCGTGGCCATTTGACAGCATCCGGTGGCATGAAGACGACATCTGGCGACCTTGTGACGACATCTGGTGACCGTACGACTGACCTTCAGGCAACGGCTTCCCACCCATAGATGACAGCAACTCCTGACCCCGCGACCTCTCGTCGTGGCCATTTGACAGCATCCGGTGGCATGAAGACGACATCTGGCGACCTTGTGACGACATCTGGTGACCGTAAGACTGACTTTCAGGCAACGGCTTCCCACCCTGAGATGACAGCAACTCCTGACCCCGCGACCTCTCGTCGTGGCCATTTGACAGCATCTGGTGGCATGAAGACGACATCTGGCGACCTTGTGACGACATCTGGTGACCGTAAGACTGACTTTCAGGCAACGGCTTCTCACCCAGAGATGACAGCAACTCCTGACCCTGCGACCTCTCGTCGTGGCCATTTGACAGCATCTGGTGGCATGAAGACGACATCTGGCGACCTTGTGACGACATCTGGTGACCGTATGACTGACCTTCAGGCAATGGCTTCTCACCCAGAGATGACAGCAACTCCTGACCCTGCGACCTCTCGTCGTGGCCATTTGAAAGCATCTGGTGGCATGAAGACGACATCTGGCGACCTTGTGACAACATCTGGTGACCGTATGACTGACCTTCAAGCAAGGGCTTCTCACCCTGAGCTGACAGCAACTCCTGAGACGGCGGCGACCTCTCATGATCCTGTGACGACATCTGGTGACCGTATGACTGACCCTCACTTTCAGGCAACGGCTTCTCACCCAGAGATGACAGCTCCTCGCTTCCTGAGGATCCCCGATTTCCCCATAAGCACTGGTCCACTTCATCACCGTCGAAATCGTTAGCTCTCGAGTCTTCACTAACATTCTCGGAGGTCGAACTATCATCATCGACTAGACTGAGGAGATTTTCCTCCAAGGCTCTACGTGTCAGCTCCAGTTGAGCACGGTTCCTTTCACAGATCACCTCGGCCTTCTTTCTCGCTAGTGTGGCTTCCTGCTCTATCTCCAGCAATCGCTGCTCAGCCATCACCTCAGCCTGCTTCATTTCTATCTGGTACCGAGCATGCCTCATCACCGCTTTTCTACTACTTCTACTGCTGCTGTGTTTGGATGATAGGGCCATAGTTCTCAATGACGCACTAGCATTACTTGGTAGGGGAACATCCTATGCACCCGCTGTGTGCATGCCGAACATTGCCAGTGCAGCCACATGTTCTTCACTGCTGTCTTCCATGTACATGATGCACTACGCCCACACAGTTGTACTCAGTTGACAAAAAGTTTTTGACTGTAAATTTACTACTCGCTTCGGACAAATTCTAGTCTAACTCCTCGGTTTCCATGTTGATTCTTCTCTTTAATTACTTCGTTCTTATCTTACAAGCTTCCCAAGGGTCAAAAACAGTTTTTTGCCCTGGATGACGTTAGATTTTACATTTGCTTAATGATTGTGAAATTTGTGTGCGGAGTGCTTGACTCGCCATGCTCGGAACAATTCTCAGCCTCCAGATTATGAAGAGCCAAGTTACTGAAGGCGCCAAATTTGAAATTGACACAACATTAAAGGTTGACGCGCAGCCTCCAAAAACTTACAAGCTGTGTGATAAGGTTCAGACTGCAGTTACTCGCTGTCTACAGGGTTGGGACTGTCTATAAAGAACCATCGCAACTAGTAAGATTCACTCTGTGTAACAACCTTCAACTTGTAATCACACTCATTATGGGAAGTTATACAATCAGATCGACCAAGCATTGCTCCTCGTTTTCTTTTCTATTTTTTTTATTTGGCATGCGACCATCTTGGAAACTATTTTTAGCTCAGTTTTGTGATGGAATATATATGTAAATTGTCCCAAGAAAGAAAAGTGAGCATCTCTACATTCAGCTGAGCGCCAAGCCCGATGGCCTCTTGTTTAAACCACTAGGCAAACAGGCAATCAGCTTTCGGTCTCATTGGTGATGACGACGACGATGATGATGATGAGGTGTGTTCTGGAATTAAGGTTTTTTTAAAAACAAGTCAAACATACGCAGTTCAGTAAGCAATAGATAAGGTGCTAATTAGCCTACTCTTACTCACATCGCAAATGTAAAAATTGGTTTGTTTTGCCTGCCAGTGACCTGGTAAAACAGGATTTTCACTATCTTTTGATATGTTTATTGTTGTTGTTATGTTCACCCAGGGACAGAACCAAACTTTGGCCTTTTTAGGACCTTTTTTAAATGGGCTAGTTCTCAAAAACTAAAAGAGGTCATATCAAACATATAAGCAACTTACTTAACTTTATTCAAAAATTAAAAATTAGAAAAAAAATGCTAATTAGATCAGGTGATCTAATTAGCATATTCCGTAACTCGATCAGTCAAATGGCAATTTTGGTGATTGAAATAAGTCCTGAGCATTTATCAGTGTCCCTGATAAAAAAACCTGCATAGACCTGAAGGATAATATTGTTCTGCATATTTCAGCAGAAGATTATTTGAAAAGGATTGGAACATGAATTTTTGGGGGTGTTTTCTTAATTTTGGTGAAAATCGTCCTAATCCGCGAATTTTGCAAACTTTTGAAAATCTTCAAATAATAAGCCTTCACCATCTGATGTTGATATCATTTTGGATATAAATGCAGATAAATGAAATTTCTCAAGTCTCCTTGGGTGGGGGGGGGGGGGGGGGATGGTGCTTATCAACCTGATCTAATCCCTAGTCGGAATCATTTTCCCCACAAGAGTAACTCAAACCATCACCTCCTAAATCAATATCATCATCCCCACTGTCTGAATCATTCATAAATGCACCAGGCATCTCCTCCGCCGTAAAAGAAGACAACTGTCTTTTCGCCATTATTGCTGCCATGTGCCACGCTGCATTTCATGCCAAAATCCCGGGAAAACCCAGCAAACCAGCAACAACATTAACTTTAGTTTTATGAGCTATTAAGAGATGGCAGCACCATACACGTAGTGTATCACTGTGTTGAAGGCATAATACATGGAGCGTATCGTACAGAAATAGTGTGGGAAATATATACTACGCCCTGCATACCAAGCGTCCCGAAAGTGTTAATAGTTTTTAACTGCGATTATCTTTAAGTTCTTACTGATATAAAATTTTAGGTGAAATGTGACAAGCCTCAAACAAAGTTCAGTCATTCTTTACATAACAGTCACCCATGCCCTTTTTATTTCTTATTTTAGAACGGAAAATGCTGGCTCTCTCCCCCTGCGAACATGGCTGGAAGGACAATCGTCAAAATGATGGTCCTTTGAATCCACCGATTATCACTCACACAGCAGCCACGCCCATGGCCACACCCCAAGGGTCACCAAATGAGATGCTCAACACTTCCAAAGATTTCAACAACAAGCTCTCCGTTACCAACGTCAAGTCATTTAACCTAAGTTCGCTGTCTGTAGGTCATGTTGATAAGTCTATGGTAAGTGTTTTGAAAGGTTATGCCTTCAAAGAAAGCTGGTCAGACTCCTGTGAACCTAAAATATTTATGGACATTTTATTCAACTGATTCATGAACTTGATCTTAAAATTTTTTTAGCACACCTGTGAATGCTTATGTTATCACATATTTGCTGGGAGCAGGTGATATCCATTGCTTGAGCAAGATTGGTACCCAGTAGTCCAAAAGTTGACAGAAAAACAGGCAAATGAGATGATCGCTCAGATCTGCCATGTTTTTACCCCTCAGCCCATAAGGGCTGGAGGGGTATTGTCGAGGCGGGTGCCATCTGTCTATTCCTCTGTCGGTCCGCCGGTCCGCCGGTCCGTCTGAGGGTCGGTCCGTCAGTGCGTCAGTCTGTTGAACTCGTTTCTGGAGCCTATCTCTGTAACCATAAATGCTAGGCACTTCATCTCTGGATGGTTTGAAGGTGTTATGGTGCCATTGTGCCTTTTGGCAGTTTTGATGATTTTCGAACTACATCCACCCAAGGGCACTGCGGATACGATGTGGGGCTTCATGTGAAAAAACTACTTTTGGCTATATCTCATGAATTCTGCTAGCTAGAATCATGAAATGTTTATTGTGGACACTGCTCATGAGACTAACACGTAATACCTGAGTTTTTGATCTAGCCTACTTATCAATGTCCAGTAGGTCATATAGCATAAATTGACCGTAATTGGTTTCCGGAGCATTTCTTCATAGCTATTAAGGCTAGCCTTTCATCTATGGTGCCATTGTGCCTTTCAGCAGTGTTGACGATTTTTGAACTACACTTGGTCCCGGGGGTTGCTTCATGTGAAAAACTACTTTTGGCTATATCTCATGAATTCTGCTAGCTAAAATCATGAAATTTTTACTGTGGACACTGCTCATGAGACTCTCACATAATACCTGATTTTTTTACTTGACCTACTTTTCACGGTCACGTAAATTGACCGTAATTGGTTTCCAGAGTATATCTCTGTAACCATAAATGTTTGGCATTTCATCTTTGGGTGTTATGGTACCATTGTGCCTTTTGGCACGTTCGATGATTTTCGAACTACACTTGGCCCCAGGGGGTGAGTGCTTAGTTTGAGCAACTACTTTTGACTATAGCTCATGAATCCTGCTCGCTAAAATCATGAAATTGTTACCCTTGACACTACATCTCAAAGGAGGTGGTGGCAGTCGGGCACTGCGGATACGATGTGGGGCACGTTGGTGTTCATCTGGCCTTGAGGTGCACCAGCAGATTTACACCCAACGGGTCAAAACTCCTCTGCTGTCATCAAAGAAGCAAAACGAATATACTATACCTCCCAGTTGACGAATGCTCGAAACTCTCAGCGTGAACTTTTTACCATGTTCTCCAAACTTACAGCCGACCTACCTGCTGATAATCTGCACCTTGACGGTGTGCCGGATACAGAATTGGCTAACAGATTTGCGGATTATTTTGACCAAAAAAAATCGAAACAATTTGATCTTATCGGGACAGAGATGAGCAACCCTCAGGTCAAACATGATGTTAAACCCCAATAAACCCACTTATCTCTGAGTTTGAACCAACTAAAGTCAGTGAACTCGTCCCCATAATCAGGAATATAATATTAAAACATCATCTCTTGATCCGATCCCAGCATCGTTTCTCAAGGACATTCTCCAAAGTATTCTACCTCAGTTAACTGATATGATCAATGAATCCATGAGAACTGGGGTATTTCCTGATGAGATGACACTTCCCATAGTTACACCCATTTTGAAGAAACCGGGTGCTGACATTTTGGATCTAAAAATCTATCGGCCTGTGTCCAACATAATGCTCTTTTCGACCAGGGCATAGTGTTGAAACAGCTTTGACTTCAATTGCTGACAGTGTACTTAGAAGTTTGGATAGAAGGGATGGTGTGGTCATTGTTCTTTTAGATTTGTCAGCCGCGTTTGGTTCCCGAGTCAAGGTCGGTGATGGTTTGTCTGAGACACACAATTTGCTGTATGGAGTTCCCCAGGGCAGTGTACTTGGGCGCTTCTTTTTTCATGCCACTTGCGAAGATCCTTAATGATCACGACCTCACGGCCCACTTGTTTGCATTCCAGCTGACTCCTAAAGCAGGGTGTACACTAGTAAAATATTACCAACATTTTACCAACATTTTAGCAACAAGCCCTTCAAGGCCCTGTGTATCATTTTTACAACATGTTGGTAAATTGTTGCAAACTTTTTAGTGGGAACAAAGGGAAATAGGTATTTTGGAGGGAAAATGGATGATTCCAAGGAGAGAAGATGTGTTTTGAGTGCTTCTGCAGCAATTTTAGCTGTCATTGTTGAGAGGCGGAAGAGGCAGCGAAATAAACCGAAGAGAATATGGACCAAGCCCTGGATCAAGATGAGGGTGGATCATTGGGCATATCACTGCCTGTTAAAGGAGTTGCGGCTGACTGACAAGCCATCATACAAAAACTTCCTGCAAATGGATGAAAGTTCTTGAAAAGGTTTCACCACCCATTACGAAGCAAGACACACACACACAAGCCGTCATACAAACACTTCCTGAGAATGGATGAAACTTCTTGAAAAGGTTTCACCACCCATTATGAAGCAAGACACACACACACACAAGCCGTCATACAAACACTTCCTGAGAATGGATGAAACTTCTTGAAAAGGTTTCACCACCCATTACCAAGCAAGACACTCACTTGAGAGTTGCTATACCAGCTGCTTGTTCAAGTCACATGACCCCAGGTAGATCACATGACGCAAATCCTATTTCTGATTGGCTGAAGAGTTTGCAACATTTTTACAACATGCAACAAAGAATTGCATTGCATTTAATTTGCAACAATTTTGCAACTATTTTACAACATGATGTAAGACGCGTTTTGCTCTGTACACACTACGCAACATTTTTGCAACATTTGTTGCAACTGGAAATGTTGTAAAAATGTTGCTAATATTTTACTAGTGTACACAGGCCTTAAGTCATCCTTGCCAAATGTTATGAACAGGATGGAGGCTTGTCTCGGTGAGGTCCGCAAGAGGATGAGTGTTAAAAAATTGAAACTAAATGACCTGAAGACTGAGTTTCTACTACTCATATCACCTTTTCAGGATCAAATACGACCAAGTGGTATTTTACTGCATATGGGCAATGCTGAAGTTACGCTGACCTGAGTCACCAAAGCTGACATGAAGACTGAGTTTCTACTACTCATATCACCTTTTCAGGATCAAATACGACCAAGTGGTATTTTACTGCATATGGGCAATGCTGAAGTTACGCTGTCCAAAAAAGCTCGCAATATAGGTTTCATTTTTGACAACACAATGACCTTCCATGATCAAATCTCCAGTGTTGTATCTGTTGGTTATTTCCATCTACATACAATTGCCTCCAATGAGAAAATATATCCCTGTCAAACTTTTAGTTGCATTAACACATGCGTTTATTACATCTAGACTGGATTTTTGTTACTCGTATACTTTGGTTTGCCGGAATATGAACTGAATCGATTACAGAAAATTCAAAACAGCATGGCTGGTCACCAACACAAAAAGAGAGACTATATTACACCTGTCCTCCGGCAACTTCACTGGCTTCCAGTCCATGCCAGAATAAAGTTCAAACTTTTAACATTTGCTTTCAGGGCTGTGTACGGTGGTGGCCCTACCTATCTTCAGAAGCCACTTCTTTCGACTCATATAATAACCGGGGCAGGTGCAGCTCTCAGACTCACTAGGTTCAAGTACAAGAAATAGGGCTTACAGCTCTGGAGCAATCTGCCAGCAAATATAAGATCGTGCAATACTATGGCAGCTTTTTTAAAATGTACAAATGTATTAAAACTTATATTTTTGAACAATATTTTCAATAGGACTTCTACCACCTTTTAACTACTAATGTTTTAAGATTGTCAATGTTTTATTAGGTAAATTGGTTTTATATGTATATAAAGCACCACTGCAATTTAATTTAAAGCGGCGCTATATAAATCATTTTATTATCATCATTATTATTATCTTTATTACGTTTCCCACAACTTTTATATAATTCCGTTTTTAGTAGTAAACTTGCTTTGTTTGGCCAAACCCAAACACTTCAATATGTTGTATTTCATTTAATATCAGTTTGTAATGTTTGCTCTATTTTTAAGCTCTTAGATATTTAATCTCACATTTCCTATTCATAATATGCCTACAGACCAGCCTGAGTATCTGCAGTTCACCACGACTCACCCCACTCCTCAAACACCACAGCAGCTTAAAGAATACAAATTGGAAGGCAAGAAATATGAATACGAGAAGTGACAAGACAACATTAGTTGACACCCAATCTGAAAGTGGTGAGGATAGTGACGAGAACAGAAGAAATAAGGCATATTCTCATCGCCGATATTCAACACCAATCACAAATAATTACAGGTAAGGATTGATTGGACTTCAGTTAGTCTTTTTAATGATATCTAGTATTCCATTGCACGAGTTTGGTACGTTTACCCTTCAATTATGTATGTCCTTCCGTCAGGGCATATGTGTGTCCGACTGAGGCAATTATTCGGGGATGGGAAGTTGGATTAGTTGCAAATCACTTGAGATGGGGTGTGTGAGCAATTTTCAGCCTCAATCCAATATCCAGTGTGGTCACCAGTTCTCCATTTTGAGTTTGATTTTCATTGCCACTGAATCGAAGACATTTCTTTGTCATGTATTGAAGATGGCTTGAGGAAAGTCCATTTTTATGTACCAAAAGTATATTCAGTTTCCGCATCTGCGACTGGTATTTCCATGGTTACATCAAACCCAGTTGTTCAGTTATATGATGGCATTGAAACAATTTACTTCACTACACTTGAACAGTCATGTGACAGCTGCATCAATGTCATTGGTCTGTACAGTCCACCGGCTACCTCTTCACCAGAAACATAACTGGTGCAATTTCAGACATTACTGCACAGATTAACCTTCGTGCTCCCACTATGATATTTGAAGATTTCAATGTAATGTAATGTAATGTAAATACCATATTTCTATAGCGCCCGTTTCAAGCAAAGTGCTCGTTCACGGGCGCTTTACAGATAAAAAGATCACACCTGACTAAACAGCTCTGTCTTCAACAATCCGCAAAATTCCTTAAGGGTCGCGACTGCCCGGATGTTGGTCGGCAGCCGGTTCCAGAGCGTGGGGGCCGAGTGGCCGAATGCCCGCTCGCCGTATGTTCTTTTTGCACGCGGAACTACAAGTGATAGGTCGTGTGCTGACCGCAGGTGCCTTTCTGGCTCATAGACATTGATCATCTCAGCGAGGTACTGAGGGGCCCGACCGTGCAGGCACTTCCAGACGAGCACCAATGTTTTAAATCTAATTCGCTGCTCCACAGGCAGCCAATGTAACTGTATCAGGACAGGTGTGATGTGTTCCCGCCTGGATGTGCGTGTGACAACGCGGGCCGCAGCATTCTGAACCCGCTGCAGTCTCCCGATGACAGTCCCTGGCAGCCTGTTGAGGAGCGAATTACAATAGTCGAGCCTGGATGACACTAGACCGTTGGTGAGAGATATAGCCGCATGATCGGTAAGGTACCTCCTAACATGGCCAATGTTTCTCAGCTGGGCGAAAGCCGACTGACAGACGCTTGTAACCTGCTTCTCCATGCTCAAAGTGGTGTCAAATACTACACCAAGATTTCTGACACTTGATGAGGACCTGACCAGGCAATCACCAACATTTATGTGAACGTGATCAAGGCTTCTAAGCATGTGTGGGGAAGCAAAAAGCATCACCTCTATTTTGCTATCGTTCTTGCTTAGCATGTTGTCAGCAAGCCAGGTACCAGCAGCCGCAAGGCTCGTTTCAGCGCAAGCAATCGCATCCTGTGGGTTGCTTACGCTCACAGACCTGTACAGCTGTGTGTCATTAGCATAGAAATGGTAATCTGGGCCATGCTCCCCCAGCAGATCTCCGAGTGGCTTTGTATACATGGTGTACATTTTCGGACCCAGCACTGACCCCTGGGGAACACCATACTTAAGCAGCATAGGGGTGGACTTCACTTGGTCAATTAGTACCGTTTGATACCTATCCGTCAAATATGATGCTATCCACTGAAGTGCAGACCCATTGATACCAAAGATGCCATGAAACCGCTGCAGCAAGATGCTGTGATCGATTGTATCAAAAGCAGCGGATAGGTCGATCATTACAAGCACAACTGCATCACCCCTGTCCAAGGATCTGAGGATATCACTTTGCACCTTCAACAGGGCCGTTTCAGTTGAGTGCAACTTTCTATAGGCCGATTGGTGAACCTCATGCAGATCATTGGCCAGGAGGTGACGCTCGAGGCGCCTGTCCACAACCTTCTCCAATACCTTTGATACAAATGGTAAGTTTGAGACAGGTCTATAGTTCTTCAATGTATCTATATCGAGTCCGAGTTTCTTCAGGAGAGGTCTGATGTGAGCATGTTTGAAGGCCGAGGGAACGGTGCTATTGTCAAATGATGCATTAACAATGCTTGCAATTGTCGGTGCTAGTTCATCAATGCACAGTTTTAGCAGCCACGTTGGCACAGGGTCCAATGTACATGATTTCGAAGGAGACCGAAGGACAATTTCCTTGATCTCAGCAGCAGTTGTCACCGTGAACGATGACAGAGTCTCAGTCATTGGGACGGACACGTCTGAGTTGTGTTTCCACCGTCACCCCCGAGATTCTGCCTGATCAGCGATATTTTCTCACTGAAGAATGAGCTGAATGACTCGGCGAGTTCCAATGCCGAGTCTGCTTGTGGCCATACAGAGCCACCTGACTCACCAAGGAGATGCCTGGTCACTTTGTAGAGGGCTTTCTGATCATGACCACATGCCTCAACTTTTTTGGCGTAGTAGGTAGTCCGTGCTTGTCTGATGAGTTTGTTCACCGTTGCACATTGGGTTCTGAAGATTTGGTGATGAACAATGAGACGCGTGTCCCGCCACTGTTTTTCCGTAGATGTTTTGCCTCATGGAGTTCTTGTGTGTACCATGGGCACTCTGGGCGTAGTGTTATTGTCTTCCGGCGGAGGGGGGCATGCTTGTCCACCAGTTCCGTCAGTGTATCCGAATAAAATCCGACAAGGTGATCGACGGTACCAGATGTGGGCACCGCGGTCAGAGAGTCTCTGATATCACTCCTGAAAGCTGCGATATCAATGCTGTGTAGTTTCCTGATGCAAACTGATTTTCGGACAGGCGCAGGCCTTGCTAAGGATGTGGTGAAGCTCACAGCAAAATGGTCCTTTGTTACTTTCCCTTCGTCATTAACGAGTCAATGTTGACTCATCAAAAATATCTCCTGTTGCTACACACTTACTGGATTTCTTCCAGGACCTTGGGTTCTTTATGTATCCAGGAGATGGTCCAACCACTGATGGAACGACAAAAAAAATCACATGTTCATAAATTTCAAAAATGAATTTCAAACTGGTACAGCAGAGACCTATTACTCCTATCTCAAAGCTGTGTGGATTTCATTCTTGTAGAATATTTACCAATATATCCCTTGGTAAGAGTGCACTTTTCTTTACATTAATGCAGCAATATCTTACTATAGAAAGTCACCAACACCCATTTAACCACTTTAGTGCCAGCGCAACCAATTTGTTGTTTATATAACATACTATGAGACCCTTCAACACATATATGGTATCGATTCTTAGGGATCTCTACCACATTATAAATGACTGCTTGAAATCTATCCCATTGATTGATCTACGGTGATTCGCTTCACCATTATCATCTTATACAACTTCAGCACTAAAGGGATTGATGTAAAGCGGCGGTCTTTCGCCATAAAAATAGCCCAAAAACATCTACTCATTCATCATTTCCATATGCATGACATAAGACATCAAAATGAGTCAGAAATCACCAGACAAGTAAAATCCATTTCTACTGCTGTGATTTAATGAAAAATGCATTACTCTTCAACATCAAATTTCACTCCCAAACTATCAGTTTTTAAGTTCCATAGTTGATCCTTAACAACATTTTAAAACCTGGTGAACAGCTCAATCCATAAAGGTGTCGGGACCAAGTGATCCGAGCCGTAAGATCACTGTTACTATTTACTTCAAATAAGAGTATATGCCATACTAGCCAGTAGAACCAGTAAAAGTCAACTTGTATATATTTTCTTTATTATTCCATTAAGTATTTACAACAAGTCCATAGCCGAAATTGCCTAACGTTACGATATGTACAGATAGAAGTGTTCTGGATCATAATACACCCTTATGGTGAAGGATCTTACAATGTTCTGTCTTAGTAGTTTATGATCCAACCCTGATAACGTTTAAGGAATTGAACCCAAGGCGGAGGACCTTGGTTGAGTTACCAAGACACTCGAGGGTGGAGCTAAAATACAGTCCAAACCCGAGCCGACAGGCTGTTTGGACGAAATTTTAGCTCCACCAAAGAGTGTCTTGGTAACTCAACCAAGGTCCGAAGCCGAGGGTTCAATTTCTATTCTAAAATACCTCAAACTTTAAAAGATAGGCCACGAAAATAACTTGAATATGTGCGAATTTGGCAAATTCCATCCATCGCCGGCCCGGCCGGAGCGCCGGTAGCGCCGTTGTTTACATTATGTTACGGCAACGTTGGAGAAAATGAGACATGTACATTTTGTACAGCGCGCATAGGAAGTCCGCATCGGCTCGCTCAAAGTGATGCTAAAATCCGCGCAAATGGGCTATTTGGAGCGTTTTTCTCGTCAAATATGTGAAGTGCTCATTAAAAAACTTAGGGTGGTTGATGCTTCCTTGACTGATTTGTGTTTGAAGCAGTGTTTTGAGAGCCTCAAACTTCTGAAGTGAGCTGAAATTCCATTGACGTGACGTGTGCATGGTTTCCACATTTTAGTGCAACCCGAGGGAACTTTGGTAGAGCATCTTGGTTGCGTGTCCAAAACACTCCGCTCTCAGAACGAGGCTTATGCATTTTCCATTTAACTCTTTCAGTGCCAAGGACGTACATGTACGTCCTAAATATTAAGGGTATTTTAGTTCCTCCAGACGACACCAGATGTCCCCAGCTACTCAAATGTGGTTCATATGGTTTCTCTGGCCTGGGGCGTCCAAATTGAATCATTTTTTCGACTGAGAGGGTGGGTTGGGGTTTGCCACCCCTCATTTTAGGTGAAAAATGGTGAAAATCGGCCAAAAATACCACTCCCTCAAAAAAATTTAGAACATAATCCTAGTATGCCCCTACTTATTACTGCTGTTTTATTGAAACAGGAGGTAAAGACAAAGGTTTTGAAGAATTTTGATGAGTGTATCTCAATTATTTTTGTGAGATTTTGGGTAGTGACAATGCCCAAAAATGCCCAAATCCTGGGCACTGAAAGAGTTAAAAGTTGACTTTACGGTACCAAGGTATTTTAGAATGGGTCATTAAAGTCTCCATCTGATGGTCATTTTTATTTAATGTTTTAATGCAACTTTTCCTCAGAATTTCAAATAAAGTAGAACCTCTCTATTAAGGACACCCTCGGGACTGACAGTTGATGTCCTTAATATAGAGGTGTCCTAATTAGAGAGGTCAAATTGAATGGAAACGACTAATTTGGGACCAAAACCTTAATAGAGAGGTTGTCCTTAGTAGGGAGGTGTCCGTTGAGGGAGGTTCCAGTGTATTGGCTTGAAAACGAATTTCGTAGCTCGCATAACGCGATGATAGGCGTTTTGAAAAAGCATGCGAAAAAAATCACCTTTCTCCTGTCCCAATACCTGTGACGTCACACAAGGCACGGCCAGCATATAAGCTGATACCAACAAGAACAAACATGGCGGGTAGTGGCGAATTTGACAGTGAAAGCTATTCAAATCAAAACGGATTTTCAGACGGATTTAACGTTGTCAGCGACTCCAATGGGGAAGAGGTTGTTTTTGAAGATGGTAACATTCTATGGGTGGGCAAAGGTTAATACGGGTCCCTGGTTTTATTTACCAGGTTAGCCCTGCCGAGTTACCGAGTGATGAGACGATGTCGATATTTTCTTGATAACTCCACCTCTGATTTGCGTCATTAATAGGTAGTTGATAAATACACAATCCCTTTGTTTTGACCATAATACTACTTCGGGCAAGGGCAGTCTTCATACTCACTGATTAGTCAATTCTAGTTTTTAAACATGTTCACTGCATGATTTTCACAAAAATTTAAAAACCAGCCTCCAAAAGTCTGCGTTTGAATTGAAATTTCATCAGCAACATATTATTTTATCAGTGAAAAGTAAACAACATAACCTACTCTGTCCACTGGTGTCATCTATACAGATATGGATTGTCGGTTGGATAGATCTATAGATCTGAATTTGGTAGGGGTGGTAAATGTCGACATCTGACCATATTGGACCAAAAGTAGGATGGTGAATTTTTTTGCAGCCTGGCCACCTCAGGGTAAAGAGGTGTAGGCCTATATGGAAGAGACTGTTTTCTGGTACATGATGATTGGATCTGTATGCTTTTGCAAAGTTTAGGATATCTGGTAAATAGCAAAAATAATAGCCTAAACATGACAGATGCAAATGTAAAATGATATGTGTTAAGATTTTAAAGTTCTGCTGAAATGAAGGATCTTAATTGCGGAACTATATTTTCCAAAATAAGGGGTATAAGCAAGCTTGTTGTTTACCCCCCTGGTACTTTCTTTAACTTGACATAAAAACAAAGGGGAAAGAGAGATCGCTCAATGACTGCTACATCCCATCCCTTACCGGTAGCGAAACTATTAGCTTGAAAGGCTTTTTCTGCCTCCATGTAAATGCGTTCTGCCTCCATGTAAATGCGAGCTGTCGTTAGGGGTAATTCTTGCTAATAGTTTGGTCTCAGTGTGCATTGTAACCATGGCTTACGTCTCACATTAGTGCATGGTCTGTTTGACATCTGATGGTTTTATTGAACTATGTAGTGACACTTTTCACTTTTCACCTGTAACTGCCTATTTTTTTGAGGATTTCACAAATTCAGACATGAATTTTTCAATGAACTTTATGTATTATTGAAATTCAAAATCATGTATTGCCAGTTGTATTTATATGAAAGCTAATATGCTAAAGAATTAAGATATGCTAAATGTTTGGTGGAGGGTCAACTTTTGGTGGCCTTTGACCTTGACCTTTGATCTGGACATTGATGTCAGATTCCCCATCATCTATAGGTCCTAAATTATCATCAGAGTCATCGAATTTGTGAATAATTTGATCCATTTGTCGTATATAGGGCGGTTGTGGTGGCTCGTAACAAGGCGGTTCAAGGCAGCAATGTCTGTATTGGGTTGACAGAATCTTGCACTTTATTTACTTTATACCAATATTTTATTTCATTTGTTCATGCCTAAATATTCAAATCAATTTTTTCAGTGATTGCAATGGACCTGCACCACTTAACAACCAGCGTGCTTTGAGCCCTCATTATTCAGTGAAAAGCATGAAAGCCATTTGCCCAAACAACTCAATAAAGGATCATCAATTTGCCAGTCGACAAAACTCCATCAAAAGTTATCAGAGTAACATAAGCAGGAACAACTCATTTACTCTCAGTCGTCAGAATTCAATTCGTAGCCAGCGGACATTGAGCCCACAGAATTCTCTAGGCAGTTGCACACCCAAGGATGAGTACAAACCAAATAATCTGACTGATGTCCATCATGTGAAGGTTGCTGATGGCAGGTGTCTGGGGAACAAACAGGATGAACCAGAGGATTTAGATGCAATGGATGAATTGGTAAGAAAGTTTTTATTTGTTTCTTGTTTTTGTCCCTAACCTTGTCTGTTACCAGTAACAGGGGTTCTGTTACAAATATCCACCTATGCTTGAAGAAGGTGGGTATGTACCTACCTTCTCAGGGTTTCATGGAGAGGGGGACTTATGTTTTAACCTTTGCATCACGATTTGCGGTTAAGTTATCCAATTTGATTGCGATTTGCAGGACTTAAAAGCACTTTTGCGAGGAAAGGTTTGTTGTCATTTGGAGGTAATTAAAAGTGGCGATGACCAGGACTTTGATGCTTCTGGGAATGATTGTGATGCTGATAACGATGACATTGCTCCGAGAAATAACTTTCTTGGAGCAAATGTACGTGTTGATCCTAATGCCGGATAGAGGGACCTGTTTCTCATCTGCAAAAAAAATTTCTTCAAGTTTCACTCATGTCGTATACACCCCTAGAATAATAAAAACTGTCTATATCATCACTAAAGGATAAGTTATCTTCTAAGCTTTACAGGGAGGTACAATACTTTGAATTTAATTGAAATAGTGAAACCGCGATATCGGTAATTATGCTCGTGAGGGGAGCGTGTGGGGTTTGTTCCCCTTGAGAGAGTGGTGGTGACAAGGTTAAAGTCTAAATGGCATTTTAAGATACTCAGAAGCAAATTGAAACATTTTCAGGTGCAAAAAAAGCTTTGGGAGGGGAATTATGTTTGAATTTTTTTCTTTTTCATTGGCCCCCCCATGAACAAAATTCTGGCACCCTGCATTAAGATAACGAATATCAAAACGGGTGTTTTTCCTATGACGGGGAATATAAGAATTTTTGCCCTTTTAACTGTCACACTGGTCTGGAGCTTTACCTAAAGCGACTAGGGACAATATGAGAGAGGATAAGAGATCGTTCTGCTTACACTGAAGCAAAAGCTATTTGTTTCGTGTAAACGTGACCCTGGCAACTTATTAGTGACTTGTTTTTGATAATAGTTTCAAGGTAGGTACTCAAAGCAAGGATAGCATGTCATATAAGTTTTTGATTTGACATACTTTTCACGGTCAAAGAGGTAAAATGGCTAAAATTGGTCGTTTGAGTGTAACAATGGCACGTTTCTTAACCGCTAAAGCTAACAACTTGAAATATAGTACTCATGACCCTCTAGGTCAGATAACCTCTGATACCGAATTTCAGTCCAATATGATTCTGGACTTTGCCACCAGGGAGCCAAAACGTGCAATATCTCATTTATCAGTGACTCATTTTCAATAATATTTTTAGCTCAACTGACCAAAGGTCAGCAGAGCTATAATAGCTATTGAAGTGGCATGCATATGTCATTCAGTCAGTCAAACGGTCCATCTGTCCCACGGTTTGTCATGAAACTTGGTGATCGAGTAACTCTGGCCCACCTCTGATTAGAAACAAAAAATCATCCCTATCTGACCTAAATTTAGCTCACCAGGTGGTATCGACCTAATCTCGATGAATCTCTGTATCTCTGTGACCTGCGGTCAAATCAGTTAGGAGTCAGTTTCTATGTGTTCAGTGATTAATTGAAAAAATTGTTTTGTAGAAAATAGTTAAATTTTTCATTTCCAAAGGGCACTAAAAGCATAAAAACTAAATTGTGCAATTAAAAAAACCCCGCTTTATGACGTAAGCTGTAACTGCGTCCAATCACTTCAGCCCTTGTTTAAAATGATCGTCATGTTTTATTAATCATATGAGGTGAATGTAGAGTGACTCAACTGCTCTCTTGATTACATTACACTACATAAAGTGCCTTACTTTATTTGTGCATTTGATACCTCAAAATGCTGTTTTAAATTCATTTTTATCTCGCATCTTTGTTGACATATTGTAATACACAGGCGATATACAGTAACATAGAATTAAGCATTGCGTAAAAATATTGTCTGCTACGATGTGGTATCAAATGATCACAGCATTGTTTCAACCCCAAAAATCAGCCTTAACCCTTTTGCGCCCATGTACTTTTTTGTGTACCATACACTAAGGCCATATACTTTTTAGAAAAAAAAAAACTTATTTCACTTAAAAATTCATGGAACGTTTAAAACGTAGAATACTGATGTGAAACTTTTACAAAACGATGATATGACCATTAGGTACACAGTCTAAGTTTTTCAAAAATTTAACCCCCTGGGCCTGGTTGTTCATAAGCACAAAAGCCATGTTATCCCTAACGGTTACGTTAAGTACCCTTAAGGGATCACGTCCAAAGTCCGCACGCGATATTCGCCGGCGAAATTCACCCTACAGTATTTCGTCTGCGAAATCTGTCCGAAAATCGACCGGCGAATGTGAGGCGATAATATGAAATCGCCGGAATGTCAGATGCGAAATTCGCCCACAATCGCGCCTTTTCTTCGATTTCGCCCCAAAAATCGCTCCAGGCGATAATGGAGCGATTTTACGAAATTCGTGGCTCTTGCATGCTTGTCCGATATTCGGAACGATTTTGCAACGACTTTCGTCTTGTTTTATTGGCGGAAAAGTGCAGTCACGTAAACAAATCGGGCCATACTAAACAGTGTCCACCAGGTTTAAACACATACATACATTAAAGCCATCAAAGTAAAATCTAATGGTCATAAACGAAATAAGCATGAAATTTTCATGAAATGTATTTTTTATGGTGTACATATTACGTTTTGGCCACAAAATTTTTTTTGACGACTTTATACCCGACTTTAAACCTGGTGAACGCTAGTGGACGCTGTTTAGGATAACCAGATACTACAACGATCTTGATTGGTTGGCTGAGACTCGGAAACATAAGCCTAACTATGATTAGCTATATGATTCGGTACATTCCGCCACAATCCTTCGGAATACATACCATAATACTAAGAACCTCAAACCTCTGTGCCAAATTTGTGTAGCTCCTCGTGGATAGATGTGATGTATATGATTACTGCAGTCAGGTTGACCGGGAATTCCAGTTTGTGTTTTTGTTCGGTCTGCTATCAGCTGATGTCGGAATACGCATACTACTACACATGTAGGCCTCTACTATCCGCTTCTTTCCGATTATTATTTTCGCCTGCGATTTTTATTCAGTCTGAATTTTCGCCTGATCATAATAGAATCGCCGAAGCAGGGAGCGATTTGGAGGCGAATGAGTGTGGCGATATTCGACCAGGCGAATTTTCGCCCAGATTCGCGCAGCGAATATTCGCGTGCGGACTTTGGACGTGATCCCTAAGGACATTGTCTCATTCAGTTCAACCCATTAAAATGTTCTCGTTAAGACTTAACGACTCCGTTAAAGCCAACGTTGTTTTGAACAACTGAGCCCAGGGGTCTGAAACTTGGGGTCATTCTCCATTGTAAAAAAATCTTGGGGTCATTGATATTGGTTTGAAGTCAATGGTCTCATTATTAAGTTATTGATTGGATATTTATGAAATTAATTTCAAGGTAAATGAGAGAGAATTCGGAGAGAAAAATGCTTGTAACTCCTGAACCGTTGGACTTATGGAAAAGCTTATAGGTTTGGTTATAATGTATGATTTAATCTATTGATGTTTGAACAAGGTAGATATGTCAGTCATGAATGATATAGAAAAGGGAACTATTCAAGTTGCTCTCCATTGTAAAACTACGCTAGAAAATTTGCTTATGTTCATGAAATATGCATTGGCAAAGCGATATCCCGATGGAATTCCACTTGTTGGCACATTAGCGAGAAATTCGAAATGAAGCTTTGGGTACGAGACATCTCATACTTTGGCACCGAAGGTATTAATTGTTGTGTTTGGCGTATTCACAATTGGAAAAGAATTACGTTAGTGGTGAAATAGCATACTTTTTCTTTACCTGAAATGTGTTATTTGATACGATAATGTTAAAAATAGTGTTATTGTTATTGTCAGTGTCAGCAGAATGATCTCTTATCCTCTCTATTGTATTCAAGCTAGCATATGCAGTGATTAATACCATGAACTGTTTAGTACCATTAGCATGAATTAGCCATGTAAGGCTTAGCTCTCTTGAGCTTAAACTATGCAGTCAACTTTATTATTCCCCTGCTTAAACTTGAGATAGGGTGCATGTTTTCAGCTGGTTTCAGCGTGTGTTTGCAACAACTCACTCTGCTCAGGAACTCAAGAACTTTTGTTGCATAACGGCCTATCACCTGGTGAATCTCGACTGAAATGTTTCAATGACAAAATGAATTGGGAACAAATGTTAAATGAATTTTTAACATCATTGGTGAATAATCATGTACAACTAATTTTCTTCTAAAGGTAAATCAGGGCAAGTGCTTGATGGGAATAGGTTCATGGTTCTTATTGACGTGTGCATTAGTTCAGCTGATGTGTAATCATTTTTGTGTTCTCGATTTAAAAGAAGAAAAAATAGGTGTCGAGTTGGAAGATGACTGCTTTTGATTTTTTGAGCCCACGAAAACCTGCAGAACCGTATTACCAGGGGCCAACTTTATTGAATGAGTGCACTGCAAAAAGGTTCCAATGAAAGTCCCATTGATAATATTTATCAATATTTACCCATTTCTCACTCAAATGAATTGAGCACCTAATTCAGCTGCATGTGACACAGTGTCAAATTTTACTAATGTGTTATCTTATCACATTTTACCTGTTCCAGACTTGCGCGTGCTCGTGGTGTCCAGAACCAAGTGGATGCTTCTTAACGAGAGTTGAATATTCGATGTATATGTTATCTCCTAATAACATGTAAGTGTGACAAGAGTGTTGTGAAATATAATAAATGTGTGACAGCATGCCAGGATGACATTATGCCAACGTGCACAAACTAGTTAAAAGTCTTGGCAATGTTCTTTTGGATTTAACCCCTTAACTGTTTTAGATGAGTTAATTTGTTACCGCCATTCTCTACACCAGTGTCGTAAACAAGTTAATACGTCCACACCATAATGACATGTTCTCTCTATGTTTTGAACGAGATAAGGCGACGGCCCAGTGATCGTCTGCTTCACTCCTAGTTCGCCTATAGTTGTATAGATGGCAGTACTGGTGCGTCACTGTCACCGACACCTCATTACATCGTCTACCATGTGCCGAAACACAGGTGACATTATTGAGCACAGGTTGACCCCCCACAAAAAAATTAAATAAAATGAAAAAAGACACATAAGACTTTTTGCAACAAATGAATTTTAAAGCGAACTGGAACCGCCGAGCGATTTATGCAACTTTTCGACTTTCACCGCCCGAGAAAGTCGAGTTCAGATTTGTAGCTCCGCCCCCAGTGCCCGAGCATGCGCAGTTCAATTTGTTATTATTGAGAATCATGTGAGTATCACGTGAGTCATACGATTTTTCATTCATGAATTTTCGTAGTAAATTCCATAGTAGTGACGTCACTGAATGATTGACAGCTAGGCGCCATGTTTCATTCATGCCTCGTTCTGATCACCCGATACGCGGGAAATGAAAACGAGGTCATACGAACTGGCTCGGCGGTTCCAGTTCGCTTTAACATAAACGAATTCTCTCCTGCCCCTCCCCCTCCCCACCCAACTCTACCAACCCAAATGGCCCCAGAAAAAAAAATTTAGCTGTCAAAAAATAAAGGAAAATATGTCTCCTCCCATAATAAATTAATGAAGAGTTATTTAAAGCAATGTTTATATTTTCTAACAATTGTTTCCAACAAAAAAGCAATTATGCCTGAAACAATTAAACACTGCAGTCGCATTTCAAAATTTATTCAAACAGTTAAGGGGTTAACCAATTGACTCTGCAGTTTTCTCTCCTTGATTAGGGCTTGTATATAGAGGCATGCCAGAAATTATTCATTCAAATGACCATTGTTTGGAGTGAACTGTTTCTGAACCATGTCTCTGCCATTTCTTGTTTATGGTGTTGAGAAAGTAATTGACACATATATTCTTTGGCTCATCTCGTGAGCCTATGCAATTACCTGGCATCCGTCGTCGTCGTCGTCGTTGTCCACCGGCGGCATTGTTAGCCCAGCACATTTTGTAACCGCTCGAGGTCTGGACTTAAAACTTGGCACACATGTACCCTTGGGTCCTGGGGTCCTGGGGCAATTCACACCAAATTTCGTTCCAAAATTATTCTTGATTTGGCGACCAGGGGGTGTAATGCAAAAACATAAACATGGAATAGGACCAATGATGTTGCTCAGATTTGCATAATATTTTTTCGGTAGGTACTCCTAGCAAGGATACATCACAAATTGTAGAGGTTTTTGATTTGACCTTCTTCTCAAGGTCGCAGAGGTCAAATTCTGCTAAATCACCGAAATGTTTCCTGTTTTGTTTTTAGATGAGCTAGAAGGTTTTAAACTTTAGTGGACATGTATCTAGGGACCTTCCATTCTACCAAAAAAATATCGCCCTATCGGACATCAAATGGCTGCAGCGACCATCTTGAAAATTAAACAAAGTCCTATTACTCCAAAACTAATGATCGGATTTCAACCTAATTTCATCTGATTATGTATCTATGTACTTTAACAATATCCCAAATTTTCAGTCAAATTCAAAGACAAATATGACCGCCAGGCTGCCATCTTGAAAATTCAACTAAGTCCTATTACTCCTAAACTGTTGAACAGATGTCATTAAATTTACATGTGACATGTACACTCTACAATAAACCTGAATCTCATTAAAAATATGGCCGCCAGGTGGCCATCTTGAAAATTCAATAAAGTCTTATTATGCATAAACTAATGATTGGATGTCAACCAATTTTCATGTGACAATGTATCTATTTTACTTGCTACGATTAAGAATGATATTATTCAATGGAATCAAAACTGGTGACTAGCCAAGATATTGAAGCTTAGGCCTCGGTTCACTGGCACCCTAGAAGTTACCCGAGGAACAGAGGGCGAAATAAAAACTTTAAAAAACTCTTCCTCCCCATCCCTGTTTCAAATTTTGGGCGTTTTACAGTGACTCAAAAAAATAATTAACCATCGTATTTTATCAGATCATAACATTGTTCATTAGGGCCGAAAAAAAAGTATGTTTCTGTGCAAAAACGACGGTACTTCGCTTTTTTCCTTCTGAATGGCCTAGTTGGAACATCGGAGGCTTCAGTAAATAATTTAAAACATTTTTTTCCGAATTTTAATTTTTTTTTAGCTCAGCTGACAAAGTCAGCTAAGTGCGTCTGGTAAGTGCGTCTATCCAACCCGTTTCGGTATGGCGACCCGATACCGGCTAAATATGGATTATAACACCTGCTGCACGTGCAGCATTTGCACGAAACTAATCCCGACCGGCTGCATATATGCCTCGTCATTGTAGTTAAAATACGTAATATTTAAAGCCTACAACTTAATTACATTCTGTAATGATTTTCATGCGAGACCGTTCAGGTTTGGAGAATGCAATGATATACTTTTTGTTCATCATACTTCCCAAAAAATCATTGGTTACATGCGACTATCCTGTTTCACATTTTCCGGTAAAACATTTGATACAGCGAAATGTTTAACAGCATCTTGAAAGATGTTTTTACCCATATTTATAGACTTTCTTCTGTACCAGCATAAAAACAATCCAAGTTGAGATCTCGGCACATCCGACATAACAATAACTTTACAATCAGACAATTATAGCTGGTGTAGAACTAGAAATGTCCCTTCTGGAAAATATTCCGGCCCTCCGTCATGTCCATTGCCCTATTGTATTCTAACGGATTATGGCAAATGACTGTCATATGACGGTCAGTGCATAATAGAATCATTTTCTCCCCGGATATTCTTTTCTAAGGACATTTCAATCTTCTACACAGGTGCACGTATTTCTTTCGAAGCGACGAAGCCAAGAAAAATATCTGAATTTGTTGACGAGATTGTTATCATAACTACCAGTAGCCAGCACTGTTCGTATGTTTGATCCAAGCATTTTACCTGCAGAACTCCTGGAGGCTTAGCCAAACTCCTATTACACTGTCTGCTGGTTTATAATTTTTGGCCCCTCCAGCATACATTTGCTGTGTAGATAAGTGATATTCAAAGACATATTTAGTGGCATATACTCATTCCTCATATCGGTCAGTATACTCATTATTACCACAGAAATCCCCTACAAATAATTGACTTCATTCTTAAAATTAAATTTCAAAGTTGATTCGAAAAAAACACATTTTCATGTATTACAGCGCCATTTTTTAATGAATTTTAATTCTTTTGTTAGAAATGTCAGTGTTAAAATCACTTGCTACCATGGTATATAGGGCGATTTATAAAACACAATATAATTTTAGAATTAATTGGGATTTAATTAATTTAAGTCGCATTGTATAAACTTTAAATGACATTTAGCAGAAGCCATATTTAAAACATTAGTATAGTGTAGTGTAGTGTAGTGTAGTGTAGTGTAGTGTAGTGTAGTGTAGTGTAGTGTAGTGTAGTGTAGTGTAGTGTAGTGTAGTGTAGTGTAGTGTAGTGTAGTGTAGTGTAGTGTAGTGTAGTGTAGTGTAGTGTAGTGTAGTGTAGTGTAGTGTAGTGTAGTGTAGTGTAGTGTAGTGTAGTGTAGTGTAGTGTAGTGTAGTGTAGTGTAGTGTAGTGTAGTGTAGTGTAGTGTAGTGTAGTGTAGTGTAGTGTAGTGTAGTGTAGTGTAGTGTAGTGTAGTGTAGTGTAGTGTAGTGTAGTGTAGTGTAGTGTAGTGTAGTGTAGTGTAGTGTAGTGTAGTGTAGTGTAGTGTAGTGTAGTGTAGTGTAGTGTAGTGTAGTGTAGTGTAGTGTAGTGTAGTGTAGTGTAGTGTAGTGTAGTGTAGTGTAGTGTAGTGTAGTGTAGTGTAGTGTAGTGTAGTGTAGTGTAGTGTAGTGTAGTGTAGTGTAGTGTAGTGTAGTGTAGTGTAGTGTAGTGTAGTGTAGTGTAGTGTAGTGTAGTGTAGTGTAGTGTAGTGTAGTGTAGTGTAGTGTAGTGTAGTGTAGTGTAGTGTAGTGTAGTGTAGTGTAGTGTAGTGTAGTGTAGTGTAGTGTAGTGTAGTGTATAGTGTAGTGTAGTGTAGTGTAGTGTAGTGTAGTGTATAGTGTAGTGTAGTGTATAGTGTAGTGTAGTGTAGTGTATAGTATAGTGTAGTGTATAGTGTATAGTATAGTATAGTGTATAGTGTATAGTATAGTATAGTGTATAGTGTATAGTATAGTATAGTGTATAGTGTATAGTATAGTATAGTGTATAGTGTATAGTATAGTATAGTGTATAGTATAGTATAGTGTATAGTGTATAGTATAGTATAGTGTATAGTGTATAGTATAGTATAGTGTATAGTGTATAGTATAGTATAGTGTATAGTGTATAGTATAGTATAGTGTATAGTGTATAGTATAGTATAGTGTATAGTGTATAGTATAGTATAGTGTATAGTGTATAGTATAGTATAGTGTATAGTGTATAGTATAGTATAGTGTATAGTGTATAGTATAGTATAGTGTATAGTATATAGTATAGTATAGTGTATAGTATATAGTATAGTATAGTGTATAGTATATAGTATAGTATAGTGTATAGTATATAGTATAGTATAGTGTATAGTATATAGTATAGTATAGTGTATAGT
The DNA here is from genome assembly GCF_910592395.1 of Lineus longissimus. Taxonomy (NCBI): domain Eukaryota; kingdom Metazoa; phylum Nemertea; class Pilidiophora; order Heteronemertea; family Lineidae; genus Lineus; species Lineus longissimus. Next base: position 13,406,494 of record NC_088308.1, on the reverse strand, counting down.
ATATAGTATAGTATAGTGTATAGTATATAGTATAGTATAGTGTATAGTATATAGTATAGTATAGTGTATAGTATATAGTATAGTATAGTGTATAGTATATAGTATAGTATAGTGTATAGTATATAGTATAGTATAGTGTATAGTATATAGTATAGTATAGTGTATAGTATATAGTATAGTATAGTGTATAGTATATAGTATAGTATAGTGTATAGTATATAGTATAGTATAGTGTATAGTATATAGTATAGTATAGTGTATAGTATATAGTATAGTATAGTGTATAGTATATAGTATAGTATAGTGTATAGTATATAGTATAGTATAGTGTATAGTATATAGTATATAGTATAGTGTATAGTATATAGTATATAGTATAGTGTATAGTATATAGTATATAGTATAGTGTATAGTATATAGTATATAGTATAGTGTATAGTATATAGTATATAGTATAGTGTATAGTATATAGTATATAGTATAGTGTATAGTATATACTATATAGTATAGTGTATAGTATATAGTATATAGTATAGTGTATAGTATATAGTATATAGTATAGTGTATAGTATATAGTATATAGTATAGTGTATAGTATATAGTATATAGTATAGTGTATAGTATATAGTATATAGTATAGTGTATAGTATATAGTATATAGTATAGTGTATAGTATATAGTATATAGTATAGTGTATAGTATATAGTATATAGTATAGTGTATAGTATATAGTATATAGTATAGTGTATAGTATATAGTATATAGTATAGTGTATAGTATATAGTATATAGTATAGTGTATAGTATATAGTATATAGTATAGTGTATAGTATATAGTATATAGTATAGTGTATAGTATATAGTATATAGTATAGTGTATAGTATATAGTATATAGTATAGTGTATAGTATATAGTATATAGTATAGTGTATAGTATATAGTATATAGTATAGTATATAGTATATAGTATATAGTATAGTATATAGTATATAGTATATAGTATAGTATATAGTATATAGTATATAGTATAGTATATAGTATATAGTATATAGTATAGTATATAGTATATAGTATATAGTATAGTATATAGTATATAGTATATAGTATAGTATATAGTATATAGTATATAGTATAGTATATAGTATATAGTATATAGTATAGTATATAGTATATAGTATATAGTATAGTATATAGTATATAGTATATAGTATAGTATATAGTATATAGTATATAGTATATAGTATATAGTATAGTATATAGTATAGTATATAGTATATAGTATATAGTATAGTATATAGTATATAGTATATAGTATAGTATATAGTATATAGTATATAGTATAGTATATAGTATATAGTATATAGTATAGTATATAGTATATAGTATATAGTATAGTATATAGTATATAGTATATAGTATAGTATATAGTATATAGTATATAGTATAGTATATAGTATATAGTATAGTGTATAGTATATAGTATATAGTATAGTGTATAGTATATAGTATATAGTATATAGTATAGTATATAGTATATAGTATATAGTATAGTATATAGTATATAGTATAGTGTATAGTATATAGTATATAGTATAGTGTATAGTATATAGTATATAGTATAGTGTATAGTATATAGTATATAGTATAGTGTATAGTATATAGTATATAGTATAGTGTATAGTATATAGTATATAGTATAGTATATAGTATATAGTATATAGTATAGTATATAGTATATAGTATATAGTATAGTATATAGTATATAGTATATAGTATAGTATATAGTATATAGTATATAGTATAGTATATAGTATATAGTATATAGTATAGTATATAGTATATAGTATATAGTATAGTATATAGTATATAGTATATAGTATAGTATATAGTATATAGTATATAGTATAGTATATAGTATATAGTATATAGTATAGTATATAGTATATAGTATATAGTATAGTATATAGTATATAGTATATAGTATATAGTATATAGTATAGTATATAGTATATAGTATATAGTATAGTATATAGTATATAGTATATAGTATATAGTATATAGTATATAGTATATAGTATATAGTATATAGTATATAGTATATAGTATATAGTATATAGTATATAGTATATAGTATATAGTATATAGTATATAGTATATAGTATATAGTATATAGTATATAGTATATAGTATATAGTATATAGTATATAGTATATAGTATATAGTATATAGTATATAGTATATAGTATATAGTATATAGTATAGTATATAGTATATAGTATATAGTATAGTATATAGTATATAGTATAGTATATAGTATATAGTATATAGTATAGTATATAGTATATAGTATATAGTATAGTATATAGTATATAGTATATAGTATAGTATATAGTATATAGTATATAGTATAGTATATAGTATATAGTATATAGTATAGTATATAGTATATAGTATATAGTATAGTATATAGTATATAGTATATAGTATAGTATATAGTATATAGTATATAGTATAGTATATAGTATATAGTATATAGTATAGTATATAGTATATAGTATATAGTATAGTATATAGTATATAGTATATAGTATAGTATAGTATAGTATAGTATTTGCTTTAGCGTTAGCGTTAGCGTTAGCGTTAGCGTTAGCGTTAGCGTTAGCGTTAGCGTTAGCGTTAGCGTTAGCGTTAGCGTTAGCGTTAGCGTTAGCGTTAGCGTTAGCGTTAGCGTTAGCGTTAGCGCTAGCGCTAGCGCTAGCGCTAGCGCTAGCGCTAGCGCTAGCGTTAGCGTTAGCGTTAGCGTTAGCGTTAGCGTTAGCGTTAGCGTTAGCGTTAGCGTTAGCGTTAGCGTTAGCGTTAGCGTTAGCGTTAGCGTTAGCGTTAGCATAGCATTAGCGTTAGTATAGCATTAGTTTTAGCATTAGTATAGTATATAATAATCAATGAATAAATTTCAGCTTGCAGTATTTTTTAACTCTGGAGCATGGTGCTGTAAAATGGATTTGAGTGAAATAAAAAGTAAAAGTAAGATAAAAAGTAAATTTTTTATAATTGACTAGTTTCATACTGCAGAGTGTGGATCGGCTTTAATTTACACAGTTGTGTTGAGCCCAAGATCCAGGCCTTTGTAATTATAATAGGTCGCTTGCTTCATGGGTGGAGTTTATGAACGGAGAGACCATTGATGGCAATGGCCCAACAGTGTATAAGTCAAATATCGGTGCATTGTTGTTAGGACCAGTTCATAAGGATAGGCCGATTGTGGCAGCTGATATCAGACCCATAATGTGTTTCTGCGGAACTCAACCAGGAGATGTGGACCTTTGTGGAGCGTTGTCCAACACGGATTTAGACAATCGGTTGTTGACATATTTTCGGTGTAGTGAAGTGGGTGTCAATGACGTCACTGATGACGTAGGTGGCATAGATGAGAACTTTAAGGCAGCATATAGTGAAAAGATCGAATTTCAGGATGGGAAATACTCGGTGCCTCTACCGTGGAAAGAGGACCATGGGGAATTGTCATCCAATCTACGATTGTGCAGACGTCGTTTGGATCAGATTGTTGAACGTTTGCAGAAAACAGGGTTAATGAACGCTTATTGCAAGGTCATAAAAGAACACATGGATAAATGCTACGTAGAGGAAGTCAAGGGTAATCCCTGGGACGAAGAACATTCACATTACATGCCACATTTTTTTGTGCTCAAAAAACTCGGAAACCACACCTGTTCGCATTGTATTCGCGGCGAATACAGGGCGCGTGAGATTGAATGAATAGAATTCTTGAACTTGAAGGTACACAAATGAAGGAGAAAAACGTCAGTGTTTTGGGACTCGTTTGGAATTCAGTGACTGATCGTCTGGGATTTCCCAAAAAGGGACTGATAAACACTTGCCGTGACGTCACAAAACGTCGCGTATTGTCAGTGGCTGCTTCACATTTTGATCCGTTGGGACTTGTAACTCCGGTGATAATTAGAGCCAGACAGTTCATAGCTCAGCTCTGGCGTCAGAAATATGATTGGGACACTGCTTTACCGATCGAGGAAACTAAAGTGTGGTTTCCGATCTTGAGAGACTTAGAACAGGTTCATGAGATTGAACAACCTCGTTATTACGGCATGGACAAATATCTACCAGTGCAAATACATAGCTTTTCGGATGCGACACCTGCAGCTATTGGGACTGTAGCTTTCATAAAACAGGGGTCAACTGTCACATTGCTTGGCTCCAAGGGCAAGACTGTTGGCCCAAAGTCGAAGATGACCATTCCTCAGTTGGAATTAAGCGCAATGGTACTTGGTGCGAAGTATACTCGTAATTTGATGGCGGTGTTGGAACCTTGTTACCAGCAGGTGGCGGTGCATTTCTGGTCAGACTCAGAAATAGCGCTGCATTGGGTAAACTCTGATAAGACATTGAAACGTACGATTGCCATGAAAGTTGATACAATTCGTAAGTTGAGTGACGTCAGTGATTGGCGACATGTCGCAAGTGGCGATAATCCTGCGGATTTGATATCACGCGGTTGTGACGTTAAGCATTTGATAGCTTCTAGTCTATGGAACTCGGGTCCAGATTGGCTTGCGACCCAGGAACAATGGGACCTGTGGAAGTCTGGATTTAATTCAGAAAAATTGCTTGCCGCTGCTATTGAAATTGACACGTCTGACCCACCTCACATCACAATGGATATAAGTTAAGTGATCGACATCAGTAGATTCAATAATTTCGAGCAACTATTACATGTTACTGTATACGTTCTGAGATTCGCACGCATTAGCTGGGAGACACAACACATAACCGTAGGAGAAATGGAAAAGGCCGAAACTCTTTGGGTGAAAGCAGTTCAATCTTCATATTTTTCTGAGGCCTTGGATTACTTAAATCAGGACAAACCAAGCGGACGTATTCCGTGTATTGTGCAACAGTTGAATGTTGTGTTCGACACAAAAGGTGTTCTTCGTGGCGCGGGGAGATTAGGTAATGCTGTGTCACTAGACAGTAATGCGCGTAAACCTGTGTTGTTACCTCCGAAATGCCACTTTACTAGACTTGTGATCAAAAGAGCGCATGCGCGCGTTCTTCATGCTGGATTAGGTTCAACCGTAGTTGCTGTGCGAAAACGGTATTGGATTACTGCAACGCGGGCAGAGGTTAGGTCAGTGTTGAAATCATGTGTAATCTGTAAACGTGTTACCGGCACTGCGTACCGGTTACCACAGAGCCCTGATCTACCCGAATACCGTATTGATGCGACCAAAGCGTTTAGTAACATTGGTATGGACTTCACGGGACATCTTCTAGTGAAAGATCGCGATGGACATGTGTTCAAAGTTTACGTGTGTTTATTTACATGTTTAGGCACTAGAGGTGTAAACCTTGAACTGGTCAATGATTTGAGCGCCGATTCGTTCATCAAAGCATTCAGAAGGCATTGTGACACTTATGTTGTTCCAGATAGGTGTTTCTCCGACAACGCAACAAATTTCAAGTCAGGAAGTAGTGAAATCGAAAAGTTACTAAGGCGTGTGGCGAGTTCAGAAGTGCAAGAGCATTTTATTGCAAAGCGCATTAGATTTGATTTCATACCGGTACAGTCCCCCTGGTGGGGAGGTTCTTGGGAACGTCTCATAGGCGTAATGAAGTCAGTACTTAGGAAAGTGTTAGGCCGGGCATTGATTAGTTTTGAAGAAATGTACACATTGATCAAAGAGGTTCAGTCCGTCCTAAACAATAGGCTATTGACGTATGCAAGTGGATCAATAGAAGATCCCAAACCTCTGACACCGTCAATGCTATTGTTTGGCTACGAGACTGATGAGTTGCCACATGAGTTGTTTGATGAAACTGACCCTGATTGGTCACAAGTTGGGACTGCTGACTTCATTACGAGGGCAGAACGTAGGCGCGCTCAATTGCACACTCATTTTGTGACAAGGTTCAAGAATGAATACCTAAGCTGCTTACGTGAGAGACACGCTTACCAAGTGCGTAAACATTGTCCAAGTGATGATATCATTAGTGTAGGTGACGTAGTACAGGTTCATGAGGACAATATACCCCGTACACGTTGGAAACTAGGCCTTGTAACTGAGCTATTGTTCGGCTCTGACAGTAGAGTCAGAGCAGCCAAAGTAAAAAGTGGGAATTGTTTTACTAGCAGAGCATTTTCGAAGTTGTATCCGTTAGAAGTCAGATAAGAATCTGTTAGACAAACTGTGTTAAGTGAATTAAAGTCATGTGATGAACCCGGGGAACCTGAGCTAAGATGTAGCAAGCGCCCTTCGGTGGCAGCGACGAGAAGCAAAATTGCAGCGCAGTTGGCCGGGGCGGAAGATGTGTAAACTAGGTTTACAGGCCACCGTAGACAAATTCATTGTAGTGAAATATGACATGCATTTACGGAGTCACGTGGTTTATATGTTCACCCTTATAATAATGTTGTAATAAAGATCACTTCGCATGTGGAGTCACATGAAGCACGTAGTTCCTCTTGCGTTTGTCCCTGTGGGCTCTAACAGGAATCTGGTGTTTTAGTATTGATGTTTACAAAGTCACCTCTAAAAGTACAGGTATGCCTCAAAAATGTAAGAAGTCTGATGTCTGCCTAGTTTGAGGTCTCAACAGAAGTTATGTAAGCCTAGTGATAATGTTCTGAACTGTTGTTAGGGTTCCTGACTCTTTTGCATTTTCTTTGAATGCATCACAGCTTTTTCATGGGTGACATGTATAAAACTGTTACATGAATGTACGTTTTATTCCAAATCTGTAGTCACATTTCCACGGTGTACAAACGAACCTGCTATACTAGCAATGATGTCCCTATACTACACTTCCTACTCAGCTAAATAATCGGCAAGTAGATTAAATATATAATTTCCAACTTTACCGTACGTGATTTTTACACAGTTCTGATGCCATTTCTTTATTATATCTAAGAATATTCCGCAGAAACCTCAAGCAAGTTGTCGTAGCATGGGTTGAGAAATTTTGTAAGATATGATTTTGAGGTACCTCGAACTAAAGTATAAAATGTGACAGTTCTGTAGAATAACATTGCTACTTTGCTAACTTTGCACAAATCATGATGTCAATGCTGTGTACTGTATGTATAAAACTTCGAGGATTTGATAACTCCAAGTTGGCCACTAAATCCTCTCAAAAAAGCTTTTTACATTTTGATATACGGATATACTCAATATTATGCTATGGGCTTTAGATTGGTGCTGTAATTGTATGGGCAATACTACATTGAGTTTTAACACGTCTTTGAGTGATTCCACCGGCCTTTTTGCTGATTGAGTGCTCCAAGAGCGACATAATGCTTTGTAATTAATTCTAAAGAGGAGGGTTATGTCTAATTTTAAGGTTGACTGTCTCCATTACAGTGCCTATTGTGTCAAAAATGAAACCGACGACCCGTAAATCAAGAATCATGGACTATGAAAGGTACTGAAGTACCACCTCGCTGTAAAGAACTCCTTGAGATCCAAGCCTAAAATTCAATTTTTCTTATCAATGCACAAAATGAAAATTCCGTTTACACCTTGCGAAAACCAAAGTTTACCCATGGAGGAAACTTGAGTTCACCATTGGGTAAATCTAGTTGATTAGGGGCTTGGATTATCACTAAAACATCGTAATCAATGAGGCCTGTTGAAAGGTTGGCCAGATTTGCAGGCCTCTGAATGTGCGAACGACCAATCTTTCCCAATCACTACTGCTGCTGAACATTCTGACCCTTCTCCTAACTGCTTGCGCATTGTCCTGCCCATCTAGCCCTTCCAAAAACAGAATGTAAGGAAATGTGGGACTCACATGCCAGCATGACGTCACAACTCTTTGTTCCATGGAATTAAGATATGGGAATAAAAAACTCCCACTCCGAGCTCATGACGATGCTGCCTTGGAGCACTAGGCACTGGGCATCCCCTGACTGCAGGGGGAGGTCTGTGAATTCCCATTACTAAAAATCCCAAAATTTACATACCTACCCCACCGTTTTAAAGTAATAACCCATACCAGTCCTGATTGTAACAAGTACATGTATTACCACCCAGGTTTGCCTTTGTTACAACCAGTCCCTGCCGTTAGGATACAAGACACAAACTGTGAAATTATGCTGAATCAGTACATTTATTGCAACTCTAAGTCCTTACATCCAACCAGTACTCTGGTACAAATCTTTACACTACCTATACAGCTATCAATCACTTGCACAAAACAAATCTGACCCCTGCACAACTAGTCGTAGTGTAGGGGAATTCCATCTGCTCCCAATTATTATGCGGTCTGCGCCAATATCACGAGTTACAGATTACATTTAAGCAAATCAGAGTCATCAAAATACTCTGCCTCGATATTGGACCACACAATATCGGATGACGGAGTGGTGAGCACCATCGATGCTACTGCGGCTTGCCCAAGCTTTCCCTCCCGGGAATTATGGCCTGCTCGAGAGGCCAAAGTCTATCCAACATGGTTCATCATCAACTGCTGATGATTCTGGGCCCTGAAAACTCCCGAAGATTTTGGGACTAGAGACCTGAGAGAAATCGCACAAGGTCCCCTTAAGCTGTGAGGAGTTTCCCCTTCATAAATCCGCAGTGTGACCAAATAGGTTCGGAGACGAGATTAAATCGTCTGGTATTCCAACGGGCTATTCCTAACAGAGTTCTGCTTAACCGCTCTAAACAAAAACCCCACATCCTGGTTTTTATCATATACCCTAAGTGAAGTGATCCGGCAGACAAGACCACGAAAATACCCCAAAAGGCCCCCAAAAAATCCATACAAATTCAACCGAAATTACGGACAGTTCTCCTGGGACCGGCTTCAATAAGACAACACAAACCCCACTGATCTTCATAACTTTGCAGACTTTATTTTGAGAGAAATGTGCGAAAGATGCATGAAACATTATCGCATCAGGCCATAGAAACTCATCTCGTGCAATCTGGATACGAGGATCAGCCACTCGTGCAGTTTTCTTGTTATACCTAGTTCCAGAGTGGTTGCCAGGTGCATTTTTAACAAACATGCAATTTCTCTCCGCACAAAGATGAAAGCAACATTGACCAGCGAGTGGATATTTTTCTGCATTTGTCAATTTATCTGTAAACTACCCTCAGTGCACTAAAATCATTATATTTGTTCTGAAATTGATTGTATGGCGTGAGTGAATGTTCGGTTTTATTGTGTACTACAGGGTGTCTCCCAAAAAAAGTATAACCACCTCATTTATTTTCGATGAAAAGGATGGTTAATGGTTAGAGTTAGCACCAGCATCAAAATCAAAAGTCACGGTTGTGTTAGCTATAGCATATGAGATGGAAGGGTCATGGTTGGGGTTAGCTTATAGCATGAAAAGGCTAGGTAATTGTTGGAGTTAGCGATAACATCAAAATCAAAGGTCATGGTGAGAGATAGCTCTAGCATGTATGACTATGAGAAGGAAGTGTCATGGTTGGAATTAGCAATAGCATGAAAAGGAAGGGTAATGATGGTTGAGATTAGCGCACCACTATAATGAGTCAGAAGGACTCGAGATGGTTTGGGGGTTCCACTCCATTGCCTCGGGATAAGCCTCTCAAGAGGGACCAATTGAGAGTCCAATGGGGGGGGGCCTTCCCCCCATTTCTCTTGCTAAAACATGTATGAAGGATGAGGCTTTGGGGGACTCCCCCAATGCACTGGTGTACACAAAGTCCCTGGATACGGGGTATCCAGAAACCCTGCTGCCGTAGACCGGCTGAACTTGCAAAGAGATTAACTACTGGTAGAAGAGGAAGCCGGAAGACAAGAGTATTAATTAGAATACATGTCAATACAATCACATACAATCACAATCAGTTTGTAATCCTTAACGGCAGAGCACGCTCAAAGTCCTAGTTCAGAGGTGGTTGGCAACAGAGAGGAAAGAGAGCTGACGTGCCCATTGCTTAAATACCCAGACGCCAAGTCACGAGCTCAGAGTCCAGGATTACGGAAGACGAATACTGCTGTCGCCGCAATCCCCCGACTTGGAACCGCGTGACTTGGACACCTGGACTCACTGCTTATAATGTGTAATAATATTAATCAAGGCTAAGAACAATGGCGAACAGCTTGATAAGGCACGTTCGGTATACTTCAAACGAGTTGAGTTAACCCTATGAACACCGTGAAGCCTACCTTTTAAGGGCTTCACGGTACATGCCTCCCCTTGAAAAAAACCAGTCTGTCCCCAGACTGAGAATAGTTTTAATATTATGTTGTGAAAAATTTATGAATGGGAGATTGTTATTGACCCCACTGATATGCTATGTATGTCTCGTGGGACTACGTAACCCCCATGAAAGAAAAATAGATAACGATTCTAGATAAATGTTTGATAAGGCAAGTACGACGTTCCAAAGCCGTGTAAGAGACCTTGCAGCACCGCACATGCTTCGCCAAGATTGTTCACCTTCCTAATTTTTATCAGATAAAAATAAACGGTAAGTCTAACCTCCTTTTACCGTGATTACATTATTAATCAATTCGCCTGTACTGATTCCAAAGTACTTCACTCAACTCCTTCTTTGCAACTTTTAGACGGAGCATCCCAGATAAATATTACATTCTATTAATATGCTAGAATACAGAAACACCCATGTCTTAAGACCATCCAAACGATACACCGTACCTCGTACAATTCATAAAAAACAATTATTCTCGTCGCCCTTTGAAGGACTTACAACACTACAATATAAGCCCAGCAAGGCTGGCACCACTTGAAACAGAAGTAGGACCGACTATCTGCTATTTGGCCAATAATTATGTTGTTACACGAGGAACTGTCGATAAATTCACACAGACAACTCACAATGCTGGCCAGCTTCACACGCACATTCATCCTGAATTAAGATTCTCCAATATAATTTCATACTTATCAACAGACTGAACATTTTGAACTTCAGATAACCAGTTATCATTTTAACCGTCATCAGTGTTTCGAACTGTACAAAAACCTCAGGTATGCATAATCCGCGAAAATCTATGCTGAAAAAACCCATAACAATTATCAATCACCTTCATTTTCATTAAGATCTAAATAAATATATATACCTCAAAGGGATCGGAAACCATAACTTTGCATGCACCCTCCGCAAGTCGGAAAAGGATGACTTTGGTCCAAACAAAATTATCTGAGTTGCACCCTCCGCAAGTCGGAAAAGGATGACTTTGGTCCTAACAAGTGAATGCATCCACAATAGTAAATATACATGTTCATACAAGCAAAGTACAGTGTCTATAGTATCCCAAGAATGTTCGGTGATCCATCCCCGCTCTCAGTGTGTTCCTCATGTTCCGTTTGGCATGTTCAATGTTACTTGTGCACTTTTAAAAAAAAAATGATACGCACTTATTGGATATGTATAGCCCGTGAGTTTAACTTGGTGAAACAGAACAACAAAATGATCATCCCGTGGCAAAACCACATTGCATGAGATGATCCCTATGAGAAAGCGATAAAAGTAGGAGCTTTTCGAAATACTCACACTGTCCGTGCCACTCAACTATCACCAGGAAGATATATAGGATATTGGCGCGTCGTTCCAAAGCAGTTACTCATACTGACCAGGATCTGTACCCAGAACGCTTCTCAAAAACTGTCGCCATATAAAACTTTCAG